>NC_091442.1:74173664-74773664 GCF_964237555.1 Oryctolagus cuniculus
TCTAGATGAAACCAAAAGACAGGTATTCATTCAAATTTCATAATAACTACTTTCAGCTTTATTTAGGTCCAAGTTGACTGCAAACAATTCTGGCACTGAGCTAAAATGTCATTTGAAAAAATCAGTTTAAAGCATTGAAAATACTTTGGGTCATCTCCAGGTAGTTCTACAGAAAAAGAACTATGACTCCTTTTTAAAGGAGGTGGGGGGCAGTAACTGAAAACAACTGTAATGTCACTGGGACTGAAAGAGTACACTGCAAGTTGTAGACACTAGAAAGTGTTGAAAGTAGTATTTTATTGATATATTACCTAAGAAGCTAGAAAAGGAAAAAAAAAAAAAAAAGCTAGTAGCAGCAATTTAGTTCCTATAAGACTTTTTATATCAAGGTTGTTTAAACTGGGTCTGTTGAGATTAGTCAGACAGGACCATGTGGGTTTCAAAGAACAATGTGCCTGTAGTAGGACCTCTTTTAGACAGTTAGGTTGCTATGGGGTCTACACATCTTACCTGTTTTCATATCTAACAAATTGTCAGATGTGAATGAATTTACACAATGTCAAAGAACTTTAGGAAGTTTGAAAAAATGCACAGGTTTCTAATCACGTACAAATTCTACAATATTTAGGCAGAAGTGGAACTTTTTTTTTTTTTTTAATTTATTCGAGAGGTAGAATCACAGACAGTGAGAGAGAGGTCCTCCCTCCACTGGCTCACCCCGCCCCCCAAATGGCCGCAACGGGTGGAGCCGCACCCATCTGAAGCCAGGAGCCAGGTGACTCCTCCTGGTCTCCCATAGGACCCCAAGCACCTGGGCCATCCTCCACTGCCTTCCCAGGCCACAGCAGAGAACTGGACTGGAAGAGCAACCGGGACTAGAACTGGTGCCCATATGGGATGGCAGCACTGCAGGTTTAGGATTAGCCTAGTACGCCACGGCGCCGGCTCTTGGAACATAACTTTTGAAGGCCTTCTTGGAGACCTTCAAAAAAGTGTTGTGGCCGGCGCCGCGGCTCACTAGGTTAATCCTCTGCCTTGCGGCGCCGGCACACCGGGTTCTAGTCCCGGTCGGGGTGCCGGATTCTGTCCTGGTTGCCCCTCTTCCAGGCCAGCTCTCTGCTGTGGCCTGGGAGTGCAGTGGAGGATGGCCCAAGTGCTTGGGCCCTGCACCCCATGGGAGACCAGGATAAGTATCTGGCTCCTGTCATCGGATCAGCGCGGTGTGCCGGCCGCAACACGCCGGCCGCGGCGGCCATTGGAGGGTGAACCAATGGCAAAGGAAGACCTTTCCCTCTCTCACTGTCCACTCTGCCTGTCAAAAAAAAAAAAAAAAAAAAAAAAAAAAGTGTTGTGGGGCCCCTCTAGGTGAAGGTCACTAGATGAAAAGCAGAGATCAATTATATATGACTTTTACTACCTGTGGAAAGTGGATACAGCTTTTCATTATCTACCTTCAAGATTCAGACAGAAAAAAATTGAAAAATTCTTTCCATATTCAAGGCAGATATCTCAGTCAAGCACTGTGTAACTACTACTGAGGAAGGTTATTGTGAGTGGTGGTGGAAGTTGAGAACAAGGGCACAGTGCAGCATGTCCTCAGCTGTTCTGTGCCCCTGTCCCCCACATTGAAATGCGCAACTATGGAACACTTGCACAAAGTGTGTGCATACTTTGGTGGCACATGGAACAGAATCCAAAACCATACAACAAAACACCTCCTGCAGCTCAGCTCTACCACCTACATTTAGAAGGATTCCTGTTAAGAAAGATAAAGGTATAGACTCAGTTGTAAAATTGTGAGAGGCAAAAAGAAAAATATCAGAAATGTCTGTTAGTATTCTGTCTTGTTTTGAATAGCTCTTGTTCCATAATGTTGTGTGTTAATAATTAATGTTAATTTACACAAAGAGGCAATGATATAGCTCATATCCAAAAGTTCACTAAAATTCTATTTCCCCTTTCTTCCATCACACTAATGTTCAGATATGAAAGCCAACTTAAGGAAATAATGACGTATCCATGAACGTGAGACAGCTTTAACTGAGACTATTAACCCTGTTTTGTATTCTAGCCACATGTTCCCACTTTTTCAACAACCTTGAAAAATAAATATTTGAACTACAATCTTCAATAAAGTCCCTCTACATTTGTTGTCAGTCTTAATCACCTTTTGCTTGTCTGCTTAGTGCCTCTGGCTCTTAGATGTTGCACCTGGAAATTCTTGCTTATTTTATGATGTAGGTTTATATGGCCTTTAATTGAAAGCAAACCGCCTTAGATAATCCAGTGACAACAACGTTACAAGGTCCACTTTCCGTTAAAAGGCAAATAGAAATATTAAGCTGTTCTTTAAAATGAAGAAAAACACATAAAAATACACTTTAACCCACCACTCCCTTTCCTCCTACATAGACACAACCCCATAGCCTAAAACGCCTTTTTTTGTGTGTTTTTTCCCCACAGTGGGTGTGGGAGAAGCAAGGGATTGTAGTTCTCAGTGACTAGTCTTTTTTTCTTTGTATGACATTTCTCTGCCCAAAGAAAATACTTAAGTCATACAATATGTTAAACACATTAAATTCATGTCACTACAATAACTATATCAACTTTAACCTAAAGTTTAAATTATGTGTTGAAAGCACCTCATTAAAAAACAAGTAAAACTGAATATAGAAGAATAACAGGTACTTATACCTCCTCATCCTTAAACAGTGTTTACTATTTTTATGTGTAGGTTATAATGATCTGTAAAATGGCAGGAAGAAAAGGTGACATAAGAGGACACCCTGAAGGCAATATTTATAAGATATGGTTTTAAACAGCAATGTGACAACTGATCAGAAAGGAAAGAGGCCCTTTTCCTGCACAACTGTGCACAACATGTGAATGGAGACCCCTGGAACTGGACACACAAGTGGAGCTCTGCATACACCAATGCCAAAGACTCTAAGTGGCGTGACAGTCAATGCCAATGGAATTGTTAACACAACAAAAGTTCAAGCCTTAGCACTATCTCCTAAAAACTGACAACTTCAATTAACATCAAAACTGTTGTGCTATGGGAGAACAGTCTAGAACTATTTCTCCAAGCACTTAGCACTTTTAAAATAATCAGAGCAGGAGAGAGTTAAATAGCTAAATGTATATACTTGAAGAAGGAATACTCCTTTGGGATTACCATCTTCCATCCACATATTTTTGGTTTTAGAGAAAAACCAAGATTCCAGCTTTCTTTTTGTTTAAATGAGAGATGCTATGGGTTCCATGCTTGACTCCACCAAACAGCACTTACTAGCCAAATATGCTGCTAGGCACTAAACAGGGCCTCAAAATATGGTTTTATTTTGAATAGGCAATATAAAAACTTAAAAAGATGTACAAGTTTGCTTTGTACTTCATGGAGCTGCTGCTCTGCCTCCAAAAATTACATGGTATGTGGCTATAAGACCAGATTTGTAGCTGCATTTGTGTCATTAGTAAGTTTTGGCCCAACATGGAAACAACCCAATATGGACTGCAAACAGAAAGCAAAGTGTCTTTTATATTTGGTCATATTGACAATGTAAGACAGTATGTCAAGGAGGGCATTGTGGTGTGGCAGGTAAAAGCTGTCCCCTGTGATGCCAGCATCCCAATTTGTGTCCTGGCTGCTCTACTTCTAATCCAGCTGGGATAATGGCCTGGGGACAGCAGCAGAGGATGGCCCTAGTGCTAGTGCCTCTGCCACCTATGCAGGAGACCTGGATGATTTTGACACTGTGGTGTTTTTTTTTTTTTGTTTTGTTTTTTTTTTTTGTTTTGTTTTGTTTTTTTGACAGGCAGAGTGGACAGTGAGAGAGAAAGACAGAGAGAAAGGTCTTCCTTTGCCGTTGGTTCACCCTCCAATGGCCGCCACGGCCAGCGCACCACACTGATCCGATGGCAGGAGCCAGATACTTATCCTGGTCTCCCATGGGGTGCAGGGCCCAAGCACTTGGGCCATCCTCCACTGCACTCCCAGGCCACAGCAGAGAGCTGGCCTGGAAGAGGGGCAACTGGGACAGAATCCGGCGTCCCGACCGGGACTAGAACCCAGTGTGCGGGCGCCGCAAGGCGGAGGATTAGCCTAGTGAGCTGCAACGCCATACGGACATTGTGGTTTTGACAACAAAGAATTTAATGGCATTGCAAACCTACCACTGTCCTCAGAACAGGACCTAACTTCTCATGGATTAAAAAGTCACTGGATAGGCTGGCGCCGCAGCTCAACAGGCTAATCCTCCCCCTTGTGGCGCAGGCACACCAGGTTCTAGTCCCGGTCGGGGCGCCGGATTCTGTCCCGGTTGCCCCTCTTCCAGGCCAGCTCTCTGCTATGGCCCGGGAGTGCAGTGGAGGATGGCCCAAGTGCTTGGGCCCTGCACCCCATGGGAGACCAGGAGAAGCACCTGGCTCCTGCCTTCGGATTAGCGCGGCATGCCGGCTGCGGCAGCCATTGGAGGGTGAACCAACGGGAAAGGAAGACCTGTCTTTCTGTCTCTCTCTCACTGTCCACTCCGTCAAAAAAAAAAAAAAAAAAAAAAAAAAAAAGTCACTGGAATTTTTTCTTCAATGGAAAAGCAATTTCAGTACTACAAAAGTACTAATATAATTATGATGAATATTCATATCCCTGCTTTAAACCCTTTCCCACAGTGTGAAAAGTGAATAAAGACAGCACCATTTTTTACAAAGTTAACTTATATTAAAAATATTTTTGTATATAAACAATTTTTAATACTACAAAGTAGTATTTCAATACAAAGCAGTTCAAATATTAACTGTTCTTTAAACTGTTAAACTTTATTATAAATTAAAATTTCTTTACAAAAAAAATTGCACATAATATTTGATCACTCTTAGGTTCTGATGCACTGGCATTTGCAATAGTTTCTTTAATCTTCAAGTTAAACAGTCTCGGCAAGGAGTCCAGAGCGTAGAAAGGGCAATAAACAACCCTGTTAGAGCATTCAAGTGCAACTAGCAGACTTGTGGCCTTGGCAGTTACACTTTCCTTAAGATGGACTGCTTAAGTTTTAAATCCTGAAATGAAGAATCTCAAAAGATTTAAAAAGGAGGAACTAAAAGGGACTGCCTGCTTTTTTTTTTTTTTTTTTTTTTTTTTTTACTGTAAACACAGCCCTGGCAATTAAATCCCAAACAAGAATCTCTCAGGCATCAGAGAGTGTCAAGTGAATCAGGAATAGCACAACATAAAGGAAGGGGGAAAAGTAAAAAAACAAAAAACAAAAACAAAGTAAAATTAAAATAAATGTCAGTCACTTTGAGGAACTATACTTACGTACATGATGTTATGAGAATCTGGCAGGGCCTAGAAGCAGGCCAAACAGGAAGTTCATTTATCCAACCGAAGAGGATCATGTTCATTGCTTCTGGTTTCGAGGAGAGGATTTTGAAGGGGGCTTGATATGATCAATAATGCTTGTCTGCTTACACAGACCTTAGCCAGGGATCAGCCTAATCTTGAAGAATCATTCAAATAATTTTGGCAATTATTATAAGGACTTAGAACTGACTGCACCCAGTGTTCAGTGATTCTTGCTTTCTGTTTTGTTACTGTTTAAATTTAAGAGCTCATTTAGGCTGACTCCAATCTCTTGGCACTTGGAAACTAGTTTTCTCAGGTTATCAGTTTTACCTCCTTCTGATGCTTCAAACAAGAGTTGCTGTAAAAGACAGGGAAGCATAGAAGTAAGACTTAGCTAGAGTTTGAGCATTACCACATCAATGGATATGGCACATGCAGAAAATTTATAGGAAAACATCAAGGTAAAATAAAAGATAAAAAGCATTACATCTTTCCATAGTGATGCACAAAGAGGTAACTTCTGTAAGGCTCTCTGATATAAACGGTGGACCTATAAGATAGAGTACACACACAACTTCATCAGAAAACATGATGAAAAACACATTCATAATTCTATCTGTTTAAAGAATGGTACTTCACAGTACAACCTTCAACACAAAATGGTTGTACTGGCTTTAGAATTCCCAAACATTTAACAGTTGGTGGAATGTTAACTTCTTTTCTCTAACATTTTTAAGTTGAGAAGTCAACAAAACGGGTTGAATACCTTTAACAAAACAAAAGTGATTCATCTAATATTCAATCATGGCTCACCTCTCTTTGTCCCTTTAGAACAATCTCAGCAGCAATGGCTCTAAGGGGAAAAAAGGAATATAGAAAAGGGAAAAGAAAAGTTTATATATCTTTGAACAAAATGAAACACCACCACTGGCAGAATACTGACTGTGGGAATCTGAGTACAAAACTTCCTGAAAGTAACAGGCTATACTTCCAAGGAGGGTAACCTATAGTGAAAAGAAAAATTCAACAATTTTTATCAACTTTACAAGAATAAAGCAGACCAGTGTTTTGAACATAAGTAATGTTCATGAGGAAAATACTCATAATAATTAGTGAAAAATACCTGGCTCTAACATCTGTTAAAAAAATCAGACCGTATCAGGGGAAATCTGACCTTTCAAAACAGATGGTCTTATGATGTCTGTTACAGTTTTTGTTAACAGTACTGCTATCTAAATGTTCTCCTTCAAGGTAAATTAAGCCTATCATTTTTGGTTTTGAGGCAATTGTTAACAAGCACCCATTGAACTCTTGGTATTAAGACTCAGCAAGTGCCCAGAACAAATGTAAGTTAGAGTAGAGATCTGTCCAGGAAAAAAATAGATGTCATTTCAGATTTACCTGTCTGCAGCAAACCTTATAAATAAAAGCAATAGCTACAAAAACATGTACATGATTGTTGCATTACATTTTCCAGGTGGCCAGGCATGTTGGAATATTATATGTAAACATCTTGGCTTGAAGTTTCAGAATCTGAACATTGCTTTCTTCCCATTCATGTTGAAGTAGCCTGTAAAGTACATTCAGGAAAATCAACAAAGCATTACAAGTACAGGGAATCCCAAATGTGTTCTTTGAGCAGAATGTCTGAAGAGACACATCAATTTTGGTCCACTAAATTTCCTCAAGATCATTCAGTAAATATTTGTAGAATGCCTATTCCAAAATACTCTGGGACAGCAATGTAGAAACTAGCAAGAGGTCCAATCAAAATTTATGTATATTTTCAACAAACTAAAATAAGGTCCAGGTATTCCCACAGGACACTGAAGCATTCTCTCCAAATAACATTCCCTCCAACTCTAAATTTTAAAGTTATGATTTAATATACTCGTATTAATTCAATTTCCTGATATTTTTCTTTCACAGAGTACAATCTTGAATGTTTCTTGAACTAAAATGTAAATAAATGACTAATTATTAAGTTCTCTATTCTCCTGAAAAGAAAAAAAGACAGGGATGACAACAAGGAAATAAGCACCAACACACAGAAGTGGGGATTTACCACAAAATCAACATTTAATCTATATTCTAAAACGCTTAGCATATTAGAAACTAGCCAAAAAAAAAATCCAATTTTCTATTTCACATACTCAAAAGTGATATTTTATAATACAAATTTCTATAATTAGCTTCTACAGATTAGTATATGTGCCAAAATATTTAATTATAACACACTAAGGTTATTTCTGTGACAATAGGAGGTCTTTGAATTTAAAAAAAAAAAAAAAAAAAAAAAAAAAGAAACCTCTTATATCATTTTCCCTACATGGATGCAAAGTAGAATGTAAATATTTTGAAAGATAAGAGAACATTTGGTAAATATTTCATAAATCTTAGTATCCATAAAACAAACTTTTAATCAATTACAAGATAAAACTGATGCATTAGGAATGACTGCACAATTGGAATCCAGATGCATAGCTGTTTGGGAGGCCTTTTTGAATAAAATAGCACAGTTCTTGAGAATGAAAATGGGTTTATAGAGAATCCAAAGAAATGCTCAGAAATCTCCTTATTCTAATTGGATGTAGAAGTCCTTAGATCACTGCTTCTCAATATGTTTTGAGGGCTCAAGTTCAGGAAACTATATTTTAAGTGAACATCTCAGGAGAATCTAAAATGTGCTAATATTTGAGAGCAACTGACCTGTGGAAAACTCTTAAGTAATATTTCCTTGCCACGTAAAACATAATTACTGCTTAAAATGCATATGCTAGTGACAGATGGTATGTGCTTAGGGAATACAGATGACCTTTACTTGAATGATTTGCCTCTTAATAACCTGCAGTTTTCTGAAGCAACCAGTTCGTTACCCTGACTTTTGTATGAATAGTTAAATATTGCTTAACAACACTGAAATCATAGTATATATTCATGAGCAAATAGTGGAAGAACAGACTATTCTTACTAAGTTTTAAAAAATATTTTTAAATGAAGTCTATACTATTGAGCTGAGAACCAAAAGCAATGTAATTTTTCTTACCTCAGTGCAAGTCCAGAATTAGTTGGCATAATTGAGCAAAACCGTTCCAAGGTTTTGGAATGCTGGGTCTTTGGAACACAGCTCAAATAAAAGAAAATAACCTGTAAAGGGTTGAGGGGGGGGAAAAATGAATGCAACTAAAATGTGAAATCCAATATCCTACATGTTTTAATGAGAAAACCAAAATGGTCTTTAAGACATGAATATGTAAATTATAATAATGCATGATGCTGTGAGTTATAGTTCCTACCATTAATTATATTAGTGACTTTCCAAATATGAATTAGGGAATATGGTCTAGTGATGAGAGCCATGTACAGAACACTGACAAGAAGCCAGAAGTCCGGGTTTTCATTCCTGAGTCTACCTTTACTTGCTGTATAGCTGGGCAAGTCATAGGGCTAATAATACCTGCCACATCTTGCTCATGGAATGCCCGTGTGTAAATGACTTAATGTCCATAAAGTGGTTTGAGATCCTGGGGTAAAGAATGGCATAGAAGTACAAAGCATAGTAATTGGTTATCCTGATTAGCAACAAAACCACCCCACCAAAAAAATGAAATACATATTTTTTTGGACTAGATTGAATTTTAGTAGGAGCTCTTAGCCTATTCCACCATTCAGAGGGAACTCTGAAAATGGAACAAAAAAATCTGCTTTATTATCTAGAATAAGATATTCTTTCAAAAACATCAATCTGATTCTGCTCATAGAATTCTAAAAGGTGCCTAATTTTAGCTTTCTTATACCCTGTTTATAGCTATAGTTGATGAAATTTTAACAAAAAAACAGTTACAACATATAAACTCATTCTTTTTATTTTGAAGCTATGGAATTTTTCACTCAGTAAAATTTTTAATTACAAGTAAAACATTTACAAATATTTTAACAAAGGATTTGAATCCTTTGATCTCTCTACTTTAGTATGTATTAAACACTTCAATTTTGCTTTCATGCTAAATTTTCTTAAGTATAACATAAATAATATTCACACTCCATCACAATAAGCCTTAAAGGGCTCCAT
Source organism: Oryctolagus cuniculus (assembly GCF_964237555.1). Classification (NCBI taxonomy): domain Eukaryota; kingdom Metazoa; phylum Chordata; class Mammalia; order Lagomorpha; family Leporidae; genus Oryctolagus; species Oryctolagus cuniculus. Next base: position 74,183,081 of record NC_091442.1, read on the forward strand.
TCCTCGACTTTGGAGAAATAAGTAAAAATTATGGTCAAGAGTAACAGTGAATGCTGGGAAAGTGGGCCTAGGAAAAGCTCTCGATATAAAACAGTAGTTTTGCTGTCATTTTTAAAAGTACCCATGTTTTCTACAAATATCTAAGAAAAAGAGTTTTCAGTTCTTACCCTATTATGAAATTCATAGTTGGACCAGTAATCAGCACTGCTAAAAGGAATGGGGTATCGGGCAGGGACGGTAATCAAACATCTATTCACTAAATCAGTAAAAAATTTGAATTCCTGGACTTTGTTTCTGGATCCAGCAGCTCTATTATTGGCAAAGACAAGATAACTGCCAAAAAGAAAAATATAATAATTCAGAATAATTAAGCCAGTTAATTCTCTTACCAAGAAAGCTGATTACCTCTTCCCCCCACCATATCCCCTTATTCCAAAATCCCATTCTTATTAAGAGGAACTAAACTTACTCCATCCAAATCTTCTGTACTATATCACATCTCATGGCCACCCCTAATGCTGCCTCATATGCCTCCACTGTCTCTTTAATACTTGATTGAAGAGGATGGCAAAGACTGTTCAAAAAATGAAGGAAAATATATGTCTATAGTTCAATTCTATTAGGGAAAGGAAAGGAATGACAAAGCACATTTTATATATTATATGTTACATATATTATACATTATAGATATATATCTATATAATATAGATATTGATCTACAAGGGAACTCTTTAGAATTTTCTTCTCTAATATGTTTTAAACCTTAGCACCTTTCTCAATTTTACTTTAATGACTTTAACACTAATTACTTTTGACAGTATAATTCAGTAATGAACACTAAATGCATGTTTAAAATGAAACATTTCTGTCTCCACCTAAGAAAATATCTCACCAGTAAATCAGCCACAAATAAGGGATTTGGTGGTTAAACATGTCATCATCAAAATTCCCTTTAAATAAACAGGCTGGAATGTCAAGTTGTCCTGGGATATTTAAGAGATACCTGAAAAAACAAAACAAAACAAAATTGCAAATTTTATTTGAAATTGTTACTATGCACACACAGATTACAAATAGAAAAAAGAAACCTTGAGTTTCAACTTAAATTTTAATGAAATATTTTTATGAAGTAATGAATTCCTTCTCATATGTATACTGTAACTCTTTAATCATACTTCTAGGATCACATATTTATTTCAAAATTTCATTGGTTTATGTCTATTCAAACAACTCCTCTCCTAAGAGTGAATTTTTATTTTATCTCCAAAATTAGGCAAACCACTATAGCCATGTAATTAAAAATAGAAAAGGGTAAACAAGACTATCAAGTATCTGAAAATTTTCCACAAAATCTGCACTTTCTTATGAAAAATTTTAAGATTTACAAATACTGGTATCTGAGAATCTTTCATATAAATCCATACATGTGTATTTTATTTAGGTTTATTAAGCCAGTTGTCAAAATGAAGTCCATGCCCAAATAAGGTTAGGAAATACCAAAAATTATAGCCCACTTTAGAAAAGTTACAACATTTACTAGCACATTAAAGGTTTTAAAAAGTCTATCCATAAAGAAACTTGAGTTTGGTTAACATAATTTTCCTCCCAATATAACTGAATCTGTATATATTTACCAGCAACTTCAAGAACAGCATTTTTAAAGGAAATACACTGATCTCAAAAAATGACAATCTAGTATAATGATTTACAAACTGAATTTTAAAATGATAGTAAGAGTGGGGCCGGTGCTGTGGCGCAGTAGGTTAAAGCCCTGGCCTGAAATACCAAACACCAGCATCCCCTATGGGCTCTGGTTCTAGCCCCGGCTGCTCCTCTTCTGATCCAGCTCTCTGCTATAGCCTGAGAAACAGCAGAAGATGGCCCAGGTCCTTGGGCCCCTGCACCCTCATGGGAGACCCAGAAGAAATCTCCTAGCTCCTGGCTTCGGATCAGCACAGCTCCAGCCATTGCGGCCATCTGGGGAGTGAACCAGCAGATGGAAGACCTCTCTCTCTGTCTCTACCTCTCTAACTCTTTCAAATAAATAAAGTAAATCTTAAAAAGAAAATGATTGTAAGGGCAAAGTTTTGATGGATTGCAGAAGCTGTATGGGGGGGGCAATCACAAGAAGTAGGAGGACTAAAAGTCAATTTAATAAGTTAATTTGTCATAACTAGCTAACTCAGCACGAATTACTGACTTCTACAAATTTTAGTTTTCTGAATTGATATTGAGGCAGGTCAAAAGAGATGACTTCAAATATAATCTACATAAGACTACAATCCTTAGCTAACTTAGGTAAAGGGAATAGAATCCCCAAGAGTTAACTTCTCTGGCTATGTATTTAATCTTCAAAGTAACTAAAAACACAGGAAAATCACCTCATCTGATTCTTTCTGCCTCTGATGTTTTAAGAAAATACACTTATTTTATGTGAAAGAGAGAGATCTTCCATCTGCTGGTTTACTCCCAAATGCCCCCAACAGCCAGAACTGGGCCAGGCTGAAGTCAAGAGCCCTGAACTCAATCTGGGTCTACCGTGTTGGTGGTAAGAATCCAAATACTTGAGTCATACCTGCTGCCTCCAAAGCTGCACATCAATAGAAAGCAGGATAGAAAATAGAGAAGCCAAGACCTGAACCAGGCATTTCAATACGGAAGGCAGGTGTCACAAACAGTGTCTTAACCACTGCACCAAAGTGCCCACCCTTTGGCTTATGATTTTTTTTTAAAGGTTTTACTTGTTTATTAAAGAGGAAGATTTACAGAGCAAGGGACAGAGAGAAAGGTCTTCCATCTGCCAGTTCACTCTCTAAATGGCCTCAACAGCTGCAGTGGGGCTGATTTGAAGCTAGGAGCTTCTTCCGGGTCTTCCACATGGGTGCAGGGGCCCAAGAACATGAGCCATCTTTCACTCTCTCCCAGGCCATTAAACAGAGCTGGATCAGAAGAGGAGCAGCCGGGATTCCCATAGGGAATGCAGGCGCCAGAAGTGGAAGCTTAGTCCATTACATCACAGCACCAGCCCCCCTACCTTTTTTAAAAGAGCTTATGATTTTTATATTAAATGCCATACACACAGTTGTCAGAATTCAACTCCAGGTAAATATTATGGTGCTAAGCATTTTGTTTTACAATTTCTACTAATGAAATTTTAAAAGTATCTTGAGCCTATTAAGAGCACTGATTTCTCTCACTAATACATTCTGACTATATTTAAAAGAATCTAAGAAGACAAGATGATTTAAAAATAAACAAGAAAATTTGGAGGCAATCCATCTTCAGATTTTTATTGTTATTTATTCTACTTAATTAATCTGACATCAAGAATATCTGAGGATCTTTGATGAGTTACCAAGGCAGAAACTGGCTGCACATTCTTTGAAGCTAAACCAACTACCTCCACACCTAAGGGAACACCAGAACCAGCAAGTCCGTATACAGACTGTTCAGACCTGAAGTAGTCCTCTGCCTGAGTTGAGAAGGGGCTAGTGCTGTGTCATAGTGAGTAAAGCCTTCTCTTGCAGTTCTGGCATCCCATATGGGTGCTGGTTCAAGGCCCGGCTGTTCCTCTTCCCATCTCTGCTATGGCCTGGGAAAGCAATAGCAGATGGCCCAAGTCCTTGGGCCTCTGCACCCAAATGGGAGACCCAGAAGAAGCTCCTGGCTCCTGACTTCGAATTGGTGCAGCTCTAGCCATTAAGGTCCATTCGGGAGTGAACCAGCAGATGGAGCCCTTCTCTCTGCCTTTCAAATAAATAAATAAATAAATCTCTCTTTAAAAAAAAAAAAAAAGAAAGAAAGAAATCTAATCTGAAAAAAAGTTAAAAAGCCTGTAAATTCTTTACAGAACAGTTTCTTTTCTAACTTGCATTTAAAATTATTTTGTTGGTAATTAATTGCAAAATATTCATCTGGATGCAACAGACCAGAATTTCAGGAATGACACCAAAATCACAGTATCAATAAACGAGAAAAACATTAAGATACAAGTCTGGGCAGGAATAGTGACCTTAAATCCCAAGGAAAATTGTCATGTTCACTGGAGCATTGTGACACAGCAGGTTAAGCCACTGCCAGCAACACCAGCATTCATATGAGCACCAGTTCAAATCTCGGCTGCTACAATTCCAACCTAGCTACCTGCTAATGGGTCTGGGAAAGCAGTGGACGATGTCCCAAGTATTGGGCTTCTATTACCCACGTGGGAGAACCAGATGGATTAGCATAATGTCTGGTTTCAAGTCCTTGCTCCATTCCTGATTCTAGCCTTCCATGAATGCATACCCTGGAATGGTCAAATGATTGAGTCCTTGTACTCACATGGGAGAGTTGGATTGAATTTCCTGCTCCAACCCATTTGGTAAGCGGACCAGTCTGTCTCCCAACAAGTTAAAAGCCTCCCCAGATTATCACTCTTTATGTTCTGTAAGAACTCTCAGCAAAGCAAACACACACAGTAGATAACAGAGCTCTATATGGTTATGGCGAAACTGACAATCAGAAAAGAATCCTCTAGATCTTCTTACTCAACAGTAGTTCAGAAACTAGAGCAGTTTTCTTCAGAATTTATTTATTTTTTTTTTTATTTATTTATTTATTTTTTTTTGACAGGCAGAGTGGACAGTGAGAGAGAGAGACAGAGAGAAAGGTCTTCCTTTGCCGTTGGTTCACCCTCCAATGGCTGCCGCGGCCGGCGCGCTGCGGCCGGCGCACCGCGCTGATCCGATGACAGGAGCCAGGAGCCAGGTGCTTTTCCTGGTCTCCCATGGGGTGCAGGGCCCAAGCACCTGGGCCATCCTCCACTGCACTCCCGGGCCACAGCAGAGGGCTGGCCTGGAAGAGGGGCAACCGGGACAGAATCCGGCGCCCCAACCGGGACTAGAACCCGGTGTGCCGGCGCCGCTAGGCGGAGGATTAGCCTAGTGAGCCGCGGCGCCGGCACTTCAGAATTTAAAGAAAGAAAAAGGCATCTGAGCATTACTTACATCTACTTTATTAGTCAAATTAAAACTCCAGTTTTCAAAAACTACTGATATTGCCTCAGTATAAGTTGCTGTCATATCAAGTGCAAAAATTAACAATAACAAAGTAAAAGAAACAGTTCCTATGATAAAACCAGCCTAACTTTTGCATAGTAGAAATTCTTTATTCTTGCCTCCATTTACACTACTCCTTAACAGCTCTGTGTTAGAGTATATAAATCAGTTAAAAATGTAATTAATCCATAAAGAAATTAGTCTTTCCATTGAACTGTACTCTCTTTAATTTTATACAAATCAAGAGTTCTAGCACTTACCTAAACAGATCCAAATTACTGTATTTCTCAAACCCAGGCTTAAAGAAGGAAGCAATAAATTTCCGCAAAAATGGAAGAAGATTATCGCCTTGATTCTATTTAAAAGAGAGGGAGAATAATATTCACCAGGTTAACAAGACTTAATTAAAATGTTTAAAAGGGTGGTGACTGGGTACAGGAGTATAGCTGGAGAGAAAGAGCAACTTGCAGTGTTGTACAGCACAGTAGGATTAACTATAGTTGAAAATAATTGGCTATTTCAAAATAATAAACTGTGAATGTTCTCAATACAAAGAAATGATAAATGTCTGAGATGACAGATAAGCCAATTACATGACACAATCATTATACAACGTACATGTAATGAAATGTCACACTATACTCCATCAATATGCACAGTAAACTGTCATTAAAAATGTATTTTTTTTTTTTTTTTTTTTTTTTTTTTTGACAGGCAGAGTGGACAGTGAGAGAGAGAGACAGAGAGAAAGGTCTTCCTTTGCCGTTGGTTCACCCTCCAATGGCCGCCGCTGCAGCCGGCGCACCGCGCTGATCCGATGGCAGGAGCCAGGATCCAGGTGCTTTTCCTGGTCTCCCATGGGGTGCAGGGCCCAAGCACCTGGGCCATCCTCCACTGCACTCCCTGGCCATAGCAGAGAGCTGGCCTGGAAGAGGGGCAACCGGGACAGAATCCGGCGCCCTGACCGGGACTAGAACCCGGTGTGCCGGCGCCGCAAGGTGGAGGATTAGCCTATTGAGCCACGGCGCCGGCTAAAAATGTATTTTTTTTAAAGAAGGGAAAAAGTTTCAAGTGAGGAAAACACCCTAAAAATTCACTAATTATATTGTGCTTGTTAGGTGGATGTGTTCTGGGACGTGTTCAGATAATTTCCATATTCTAATCTTTGAAGTAAGTTCAACTAATTATTAAATAGCTTAATATACAACATGACCACGCCTTAAACCATTTACCAATTATCTGTTGTCTATTATGTGTTTGGCAATGTGATAGGTGTTGGGAATAAATATGACTAAGACATGGAACTTGTCCTTAAAGAAATATGAAACACAAAAATGTTGTATTTAAGAATTATGAGTCATTTTTTACCTGACAGATGAAGAATTTGCACATATGATAGAAAACCTCTGCATTCTGTGGATTTTTTTCAAATGCAGTAAGCCACACTGCTCTGGCTTTGTCATTCTGATTTGTTTGCAAATATAAATTGGCAAGGGCTTCCAAAAACTGGCAGTTCATGGGACAGGATTCCAATAAATGTTTACAAAGCTCCACTGCAGTCTCATACCTTAACAAGAGAAAAACTGATAAACATCGGACACTATCAATTTTTAACACAAAGTTAGCTGCTTGTGAATTAAGTCTTACCTCTCCAGGAGCTGGTGCAGAGCAATCATGTTTGTGTAAAGTGGAAGGCAGACCTCTATTCTTTCTTCAGCAATAAGGCTCTCATCTGTGCAAGCTTTCACTGCATCTATCCAAAAACATCACAACATGACTCAAATGTGAAATAAATTACTTGAGTATGCTACTCCAGGTCTAAGATGATCTATTTATTTGCTTACCCATCATCTTATCATCTTTACTGGAGTTTTGATTTTACATACAGACGGTACTCCAGTATCTCCAAACCCCTAAAATTTAATCACCTGCCTTCATTTTACTGGTAGCACTAGAATAATCTGAGCACTTGCATCTAGCAATGTTTTCTCTTAAAAAAAAAAAGCGTTTCTGCAATTATCCTAAATATCTTAAAGCTGATCAAAAAAAAATCACAGAAAATGAATTACCATTTCATATTTCCCTGCCTACTAACTTCAAAGGAAGTCCTCTCTACTGCTTGATACCCACTGAAATGTCTCCCCCAAGCTAGAGCCATCCCTTACTCCTTCAAAACAAACTCGTCCACTTTATTTGATTTTGCTGCGTATCCAGTTTTACTTTACCCAACTGTCATCATTTTCTCCTTGCTCAATGGCTGTATGACCTCCCAGATTTGCATCACTCTTAAAACTGCGCTTGAAGTTCACTGATGAAGATTCATATTTAATCAAACCTTTTTTTTGGTATTCTTATTTTTTTTCTTTTTTAGTTTTTTCTTTTTCTTTTTTTGTTTATATTTTTTCTTAGATTTTTTTGTATTTTATTTTGCCTTTTTCTTTTTTATATTCATCTTTTTTATTTTTCTTTCTTGTTTTTTTGTTTGTTTTTTGTAATTTTTATAATTTTTTTATTTTTTTTATGTTAACAACTCTTAAACCCATTTATTTTTATCCACAACTGTCCACTTGTGGTCCACTTTCTTATTTCCTTCTGCCAACAATTATTTCCACTTGGATGACCAACGACATTCTCAAACACCACCACTATTAACAAAATTGGTCTTTCCAACTTAACAGTTTTCTCTCTCTTTTTTAAAAAAATATTTATTTATTTGAAAGCCAATGTTACAGAGAGGCAGAAACAGAAAGAAAAAACAGGTCTTCCATCTGCTGGTTCACTCCCTAAATGGCTCCAACAGCTGGAGCTGCGCTGATCTGAAGTCAGGAGCCAGGAACTTCTTCCAGGGCTCCATGCAGGTACAGGGACCCTAGGACTTTGAGCCATGTTCTACTGCTTTCCCAGGCCATAGCAGAGAGCTGGATCAGAAGCGGAGCAGAGCTGGGACACGAACCAGTGCCCATATGGGATGCTGGCATTGCAGGCTGCGGCTTTACCCTCTATGCTACAGCTCTGGCTCCTCCAATTTAAGAGTTTTTCTACTGCTGACACTTTCTATTTCCAACTCGGAAAATCATCTTGGATTATCCATTTTTTTCTTCCCTGACGTTAAATATGTTTCCTACCTCTCTAAGTGCCTAACAAATTCTGTTTTCCAGTTTACTTTTCTTGTGCCTCAACCATGGCCATCATCTTCTTGCTGGCTTTCTTACCTACTAATTTCTCTTCAACCACATGCTCTAATTCTTTTTTTTTTCTTTTTCTTTTTTTTTTTTTTTGACAGGCAGAGTGGACAGTGAGAGAGAGAGACAGAGAGAAAGGTCTTCCTTTGCCGTTGGTTCACCCTCCAATGGCCGCTGCGGCCAGCGCACCATGCTGATCCGATGGCAGGAGCCAGGTACTTCTCCTGGTCTCCCATGGGGTGCAGGGCCCAAGCACCTGGGCCATCCTCCACTGCACTCCCTGGCCACAGCAGAGAGCTGGCCTGGAAGACGGGCAACCGGGACAGAATCTGGCACCCCGACCTGGACTAGAACCCGGTGTGCTGGCGCTGCAAGGTGGAGGATTAGCCTAGTGAGCCACGGCGCCGGCCCATGCTCTAATTTTTAAAGCATCTCCACTGCCATCAGGTTTACCACTTTTCAAGTTCCTAAAAATGTAATAATCCCATCCCATCCACCAAGCTTATTCCCTGCTATTATCCAGCACAGACTTCTCTCTTTGATAAGGATTCTTCCTTCTTTCAAGTTCAGACCCATTGCATCAGTTCCTATTTGTTGCTTTTTACTTACTTAGTTCCCTTAACAGTAATGTCTTTTTTCTTCCCTTCCTCTCTACATTGGGCTATTCAATAAGCATTTCCTAAGCACTTAATACACTGCCAGACATCATTATAGAACTTTGGGAAATACATAAATAAGAATATCCATCTCTGAGTAGATTCACTATGCCACATCACAGCCATGCTTCAAGATTCAACTCCAAGTTTCGATTCTTCTATGAAGAATTACTTGATAGTGCCAACATACAATAATCACTTCCCTTTGAGTTCACAGCTTATACCAAATAACCTATAAGTCACAGATCTTTGTTTCTTCTGTAGCATACAATTTGAACCATATACTAATATACTGTTATATGGCTTTATATAGTAATAATTATGTCAAACGTATAGATTTTATCTTCTGACTAGGCTATGTACTTCTTTTCAGGAAGAACAGACTCAATAGTTTGTAGTGTTCCACAGCAGATATATCAATTTAGTATATAATAGCAATTAAAGTCATTGATGGAGAAAGTATTGCTGAGTTAAAAACATATGGCCTGGGGCCGGTGCTATGGTGTAGCTGGTAAAACCGCCACCTGCAGTACTGGCATCCCAGATGGGTACCGGTTCAAGTCCCAGCTGCTCCACTTCAGATCCAGCTCTCTGCTATGGCCTGGGAAAGCAAAAGATGGCCCTCAAAGAAGGAGGTACCTTTCTCTGAAGGGAGGAGAGAACTTCCACTTTGACTATGACCTTGTCTAAATAAGATCGGAGTTGGTGAACTCAAGAGGCTTCCATAGCCTTGGCAACTCATGACAAGAGACTAGGGTGATTACTGATGCCATAAACAAGAGTGTCAATTGTTAAATCAACAACAGGAGTCACTGTGCACTTACTCCCCATGTAGGATCTCTGTCCTTAATGTGTTATACTATGTGAATTAATGGAATAACTAGTACTCAAACAGTACTTTACACTTTGTGTTTCTGTGTGGGTGCAAACTGTTGAAATCTTTATTTAGTATATGCTAAATTGATCTTCTGTATATAAAGATAATTGAAAATGAATCTTGATGTGAATGGAATGGGAGAGGGAGTGGGAGATGGGATGGTTGCAGGTGGGAGGGAGGTTATGGGGGGGGAAAGCCAATGTAATCTAAAAACTGTACTTTGGAAATTTATATTTATTAAATAAAAGAAAAAAATTAAAAAAAAAAAGACAAAAAGAAGATGGCCCAACTCCTTGGGCCCCTATACCCGCGTGGGAGACCCAGAAGAAACTCCTGGCTTTGGATCGGCCATCTGGAGAGTGAACCAGCGGGATGGCAGACCTTTCTCTCTCTCTGCTTCTCTGTAACTGCCTTTCAATTAGATAAATCATTTAAATAAAAAGAACATATGTCCTTTTAAACTTAATGAACTAAAAAATAGTATCTGCTTACTGGATTCAATCAACTCACCAAACCTCTATGATACATATTATCTACATATTTAACTGTTATCTTTTACCAGAATCAGAAAAGTAAATGAGATAACAGAGTAGTACGGTTCTTAATTTTCAAAGATATGAATGCCAATTGTATTTTAATTCAATCCTTAATCTTATAAACATTCACACAATAAAATGAAATTACATCTTGTGACACAAATTTATTCCACCTAATTAAGAATAATAGGCAAACTGCTACTCTAAATATTGATGTTAAAATTTATACTATATAATAGGTGATGCTATGAATACTTATACTTACCTTCAAACACTGCTAGCAACATGTCAGGATTAGTCTTTACATCTTGAATTACTTGCCATGGCATCACAAATAATTCTGTGCTAACAATTCTTGAAGGATTTGCATTAGAAGGATCATAAAACTTTGAAGGGAGAATGTTGAACTCAATAAGATGTATGTAGGCCAGCCATGCTAAACATCGATCACTTGTTTTAAGGTATTCAGCTACTATTTCATCATTAGTGGACTTTAATGCATTCTAGGTAAGACAAAAAATTTTTTTTAACTTTTTTTTAAAGATTACTATTCACAGTAAAATTCAAATACTAATGTAAAGAAGACTAAAACATATTTCTTTGGAGTAGTTCTAAATATCTGAGAATTGAGTCACTAATTTTCTTGATTAAAGATCTCTAGAAGTGTCAATACTAGGTTATTCAAACTTTATTATACTAAAGTTTATGACATAATTAATGAAAGACTAAATTTTGAGTGTATTTTAAGTGTCCTAATATTTAAAATCCAGTAAGATAGACAAAACAGTAAAATAACAAAAAACCCTACATCCATGAAGATGACTTTCATTATTAACTGATTTTTTCCCCTTATGATTTGAAACTTAAAACTTATCTTGGAGGTACTTAACATATAATATTTTTATTTAAACCTTATGAGAACTCTAAAGATACTACTATCACCAAGAAAATGAAAAAAGTATAGTTACCCAATGTTATGTAACTTACTGGGAAGTGGAAAATAAGAATTTAAACCCAAAATCTATACTCTCACCATTAAGCAAAAAATACTACCTACAATATTGTAGGCTTTTTGTTTTGTTTTGTTTATTTATTTGAGAGGCAAAGAGCGAGACAGAGAGAGGGGAATCTCCCATCTATTGGTTTACTCCCAAAATGCTCTCAATAATTGAAACAGGGCCAGGCCAAAGCCAGAAGGCAGCAACTCAATCTGTCTTCCATGTGTGTTACATGAACCCAACCACCTGAGCAATCACCTGCAGCCTCCCAGGTTGTACATTATCAGTAAGTTGGAACTGGGAGTGAGATGGGACTTGAACCTAGGCACTCAGGAATGGAATGTAGGCATCTCAAGAGTTGTTTTAAGCACTATACCAAATATTCACACATACTCCCACTTGCAATCCAGCCTCTGTTTTAGGCCTTTTAGAATTTTCTACAAAATACAATTAAGTGCTATAATACATGTTTACCTGTAAAATCGCAAGTGCACTTTGACATCTTCCAGTAAATATGTGTAGCTGAACTCGAAACAAAAGAGCCTCTAAAAGCTGAAAGGATAGAATATCTGATGCTTCCCGCTTGGCTGCTCCCATCAGAAACTCCACCATTCTCTCACAAACATAATCCTTTTCTTCAAAGGTACTTTCTAGGTGTAGAAACTACCCAAAGGGGTTTCATATAGTTAATCCTGCTTTAGAAAAATGAGCCAAAACTACAGATTTTCACATTTCATTAAGAAACTGTCTCAAATAGCAAGTCTTCATTTTCTACAGAAAGGGTAATTATAAAAATGTGTAAATCCATCTTCCAGTACTATAACCTAGATTTCTCCTTCTATCACATGTTGTAAAGTAGAATCAGATTAAAAAGAAAATACAGATGTACTCTGAGAGGCATCACTAAAGCAATTTCATTTTTCCTTTCTGCGAGTCAGTAGGTAATCACAACAAGACCATGATGGATACTCAAAAGTTCCCATGTTTATGCTCACAAAGAATTTGTGTCGCTTAGGTGTCTGACTGTATTATTAAAAATTTAAGACAGCATTTATATTAGGAAAAGAAAGTAAAACACATTAGAGACCAAACAACTTATAGGAAAATTACATCTTTTAAATATTTCACAACCTATAAAATCTTGTAATGAACAACAGCATTAACTTTGGCTCCAGGTCAAAAATCAAGCATCCCACTTACACTGTCCAAATCTATTCACTATTTGACTTCATAGAGTAGGAGTTAAAGCACTAAGCTCATTCACCATAAGGTTAACCAGGTATCTCTGATTCACAATTTTAGCTAGCAAATAAATGATAGAACTGATAGCAACCAATATATGTGTAAATTTAAGAATTTAACAGTTCTTGAGTTCAGCTGAAAAAGTTTGGCTGTTAATGAAAACTTTTTTTATTTCATAAACACCATTATAGTATTATGTTTGGTAAGAACAGTTGGGCAAGAGTTGACAGTATGAATTTCAGATTAGGATTATTTTCATTAAAGTAATAAGAAAAGTCAAAATGTTACCTGAAATTTGTAATTTTTATAAAATATAAAAAGTTAAAAGATATTTTCTTGGTTACTTTGCAAAAGTACACTTAATTTTACCCAAATCAAAACTGTGTAAGAACAGGTAAGGGCAAAATATTTAATGATACTGTATTTGTTTCCTTACCAATAAAGTTACTAACAAACATCACCTCATCACTAAATATTTTTTTCTTGCTTAGTCTAAATTAATCCCAACTTATTTACTATCAATATTTAAGAACACCTAAAGAACTATCGGGACACACACACACACACACACATAACTATGTTATCTTTTCTACTCACAGTCCAAAAGCTTTGATAATCGGGAGCATATTCAACAGCTGTTTCACACATTTCCTGCACCTCTTCCTTGGTTCCTCTTTTAGAGAATAATCTGAGGTAATGGCACCAAATTTCTGGATTGTCTTTGTTGTTTTCCAATGCTCGTGCCAGGACATTTAAAGCAGAATCTAAGGATTCTGAACATGGCCTACATGTTTAAAAGAAATAGCAAGCATTCTTTAAAAAGTGCTTGAAAAGTTAAATAGTCTAATGACTCAATTTTTAAAATTCTATTTTCTGTTTGAATCTGTTAAGAAGTCAGAATGACTTAAAAAACAGGGTAATAAATTAGGATTTAAAATCACATCTGTCCTAAAAGATCCAGATTTCCTTTTTAAGTGGATATTCAGTAAGCATTTACCATAGATAAAAACGTGTTATAAAACCACTAACATTATCAACTTCAAATGTGCTTTATGTCCATATTCAGCAAGATCTTTTATGATTTACACTGTTCTAGAACAGGAAAAGCTAAACAACTCTCTCTTCAAGGCCAGCTACTGCCAGCACAAAATATCAAAGCTTTCAATATAATAGTTCTTTTCAACGGTCAAGGGCTTGCTATCTCTTGGAGAAGATAATTTTCTCTCATGATCCTATTCATAAAATAATGTACAGTTCTTTTGGCCTTCACTCAGTAATGAGTCAGAAAGAAAACACTATAACTTACCCCATTAACATGGAAATGACACATAGCAAAGTTAAATAGCACCATAGTCAGACATGTGTTTTATTAGCACTATGCAGTACTGCCTTATTTAAAAGATCTTATACTAAGTTTTACAATAGTCAGATATATCAAGTACCTTGTGAAATAAATCTAAGTGGAACTTTAAGATAATGATCATAAAAAGATTATTCCTGGCTTATCTCTACTACCAAAAAGTAGTAGTCAGAGTGTGTGATACGCAACTAGAGCCATCAATTATGAGACAAATTATTTACCTTACTTAAATACTCAATGTATCAGAATTTGGAGGTTCTTAGATAAGCTTTAAATCTCCATTGGAAATTAACATAAAATTTAATCTAGTCACTGTTAATTTTATTGTTTTTAACTATTTTTGTTTCGAAATAGAGCCTACTGAAGTTAAACTTAGTATAATTTATTACCCAAACACAGAGGCATGAATACAAAATCAAAATCTAATCTTAAACTTTTCTAATAACTTTCAATAAATAGTGAAAAGCAAAAACTCCACTGACATCAAGAAGTGATTATCACAAGTGAAGTAAACCTTAAACATAAAAATACAAACATGCAAAAGTTTACACAAATATTTGAAATTGGCCTACCCCTCATTTTGATTCAAGTACTTGTATGCAAGCTTGAGCCAAAGTTGGACGTGAGAAGGATTTTCAAGCACACTGGCTTCTAAATTAGCAATGTCATCAGTCTCATTTGTAAAGTATCTGACATCATCTGGAGTAACAACTGTGTCCAATGCTGGAACATTTATTCGGTTTTCTGGCCTAAAGGCTATAAGGAAGTTTCATTAGCTTCATATTTCTTTAATGCACGAAACCAAGAAAAAACAACTAGTCTCATCTTTAAAATTATCTAATAAGCTAAGGATTCTGATGATATGCAATTGCTCATACTTTTAAGATAGAGTTATTACTTAATTTATCATCCAAGCTAGATACTTCTCAGAGTGAAAAGAGGTATTATTAAAAATTACACAGGATGGGGCCAGTGCTGTGTTGTAGTGGGTAAAGTTGCTGCCTGTGGTGCCGGCATCCCATGTGGGCACCGGTTCTAGTCCTGGCTGCTCTACTCTGAATCCAGCTCTCTGCTATGGCCTGGGAAAGCAGTAGAAGATGGCCCAAGTCCTTGGGCCCCTACATCTGCGTGGGAGATCTGGAAGAAGCTCCTGGCTTCTGATTGGCACAGCTCCAGCTGTTGCAGCCATCTGGGGAGTGAGCCATTGGATAGAAGACCTCTCTTTCTCACTCTCTAACTCTGCCTCTCTGTAACTCTTTCAAGTAAATAAGTAAATCTTTAAAAAAATAAAATAAAAATTACACAGGAAATTAAGATTCCATTGGCATACTAGCAGTATAGTTTCCTATCTGATAAATCACATTTGTTGGGCATTGCCTGAAATCTCCATTACAATATGGCGCCTGGCAGATGTTCGAGGGGTGTGTTTGCAGCTGCTGTGGTTAAGCTACGTAAGATCAGACCACCGGCAGGGATAAGTCCGCGTTAGTTCCGGACATGTGGGCAGTGCGTGATCCCTATACTTTGCTTAAGATGCCCTGTGCATGGTCCACCCGTGCCTGCATGACCTTTTCGCTGATTGGCTCCCCTACTGCGCATGTCTTTCGTAAGCCTTATAAGCCTGCACACTTCCTCAATAAAGTAGTTCCTGCTTCGACAGAACTCAGGGTGCTTGCTGCAGTGTGCTTGACCTGTCAACCTTACCTCTCCCGTTCGCCTTGGGGAGTGCTTGTACTGTCCCCTGCTGGTCAGGTGCCAGCCTCAGGCTTAAGACCCCAACACACATTCATTTAATTTAACATTAAGTCAACCTTATAATCAATGAGGATGATTTATCCTACTAGATCTAAACTAGAGAAAAGGTATATCACTTGGATACTTGTTAATCCACAAATAGTAAACAAATTATGTAAACTTTAAATCAGAATGTAAGATGTGCTTGATAAGAAGACACCTACATTTTGTTCATTCACACAAATCATTCATTTTGAATCTGCTTCATGAAAGAAAGCAACATCT
Organism: Oryctolagus cuniculus; assembly: GCF_964237555.1. Lineage (NCBI taxonomy): Eukaryota > Metazoa > Chordata > Mammalia > Lagomorpha > Leporidae > Oryctolagus > Oryctolagus cuniculus. Next base: position 74,198,990 of record NC_091442.1, read on the forward strand.
CCTCTCGAGGAGGATACAGGCCAAGCAGGGTTCTCAAATGAGAGCAGAACTGTTCTTGCCATTCCAGTGTATGTTTGGAAATACCTGAAGCAGTCACATTTACCTAAGTACTGCTTTTGCATTTACTGGATAGAGACCATGAATGCAAAACACCCTGCAATGTGAGAAGCAATCCTGCACAAAGAGTAACTATGCTGCACAAAACAACAGTGGCATCAGATTTAAGAAAATAAAACAAGGGTAGTAGATACACCAGAAAATTAGCAAAGTGTTTAGACAAAGATGAAGCAACACAATTTTATTAATTTTTTTTTTGACAGGCAGAGTGGACAGTGAGAGAGAGAGACAGAGAGAAAGGTCTTCCTTTTCCTTTGGTTCACTCCCCAATGGCCACTGCAGCCAGTGCGCTGCGGCCAGCACACCAGGCTGATCCAAAGCCAAGAGCCAGGTGCTTCTCCTGGTCTCCCATGGGGTGCAGGGCCCAAGCACTTGGGCCATCCTCCACTGCACTCCCTGGCCACAGCAGAGAGCTGGACTGGAAGAGGAGCAACCAGGACTGAATCCGGCACCCCGACCAGGACTAGAAACTGGTGTGCTGGCACCGCAGGCAGAGGATTAGCCTATTGAGCCACGGCACTGGCCAATTTTATTAATTTTGGACCTTAAGTTACATTTCTTACCATACTTAATTGGTCCTGTAGACTGTTCCTCATCACTACTGAAGCTATTCTCAGAAACTGGTTTTCTCCAAAACTTTGGCTTCCACTTTCTTTTATCTTTGTACGTTGTAAATGGAGGTGCTAAAGTAGACAGAAGAAGATTACTAATGATACAGAATGTATTTTATTTCGGAGGCCATCCAAACTATATTTAAAAAGTAGAAATGACACCCAGTTTATATTAAGACCATAATGCCAAAACATTTGCTGTACACAAAAACTAAAAGGTTCTTTGTTAAATACACACAACATAAGTACTTACTATGACCTTTACTTTCATTGACATTGCTAACTAGGAGAACAGCCATCTGGTCCATCGACATTCGATCTTTGTTGACTCCAAAAAGCTTCTCAACATATTTTTCTAGAACAAGAACATCATCATCTTCATAAAAAATATCAATATGGATCAATGAATTAAAGGATATGAAGCAAAGGATTGCCTAAGAATTAATTATGAGTCAGCAATACTTATGGCCTTTGAGAAGGCCTACCCTAACTATGATGGCAAATCCCAATAAAACATGGGCCCAATTTAGGCTGGGCAAAAAAAATATTTCTTGAAACAAAGTAAACGATAAAAGTAAATGTTAAAGTCCCAGACCAGGAACGATGAAATAGATTCAGTGACTTTACAATCACTCTGGGTTGTAATAACACTAAATTTAGTAAATATCAATTCCCTCAATTCCAAAAGGTTTGTAGTTTTAAACATTTTTCTGACACCTAAATCTGGGGAAAAGCTTAATAACATTTTTCACAATGTCTGATAGTAATCTATGCTTTCTACAGTGGTTAGGAAGTTCTGTTTCATTATAAACTTTGAAGCTACAGATATATTAATGTCTAGCCCTCCTCTATTTTTGATAACACTAAACAGAGACCTATGTTAGTATCATTCTTTTTTTTTTTTTTTTTTTTTTTTGACAGGCAGAGTGGATAGTGAGAGAGAGACAGAGAGAAAGGTCTTCCTTTTGCTGTTGGTTCACCCTCCAATGGCAGCCATGGCTGGCGCGCTGCACCCGGTGCACCGTGCTGATCCAAAGGCAGGAGCCAGGTGCTTCTCCTGGTCTCCCATGAGGTGCAGGGCCCAAGGACTTGGGCCATCCTCCACTGCCTTCCCGGGCCACAGCAGAGAGCTGGCCTGGAAGAGGGGCAACCGGGACAGAATCCGGCGCCCCAACCGGGACTAGAACCCGGTGTGCCGGCGCCGCTAGGTAGAGGATTAGCCTACTGAGCCGCGGCGCCAGCCAGTATCATTCTTACAATCTCTATACAAATAGGCTAATATTTTCATCTAAATAAATTATTTAGATGAGCTCTGTCCAAAGGACTTCCAGCAATGATGGAAATCTCTTAAATCCATGCTGTACTATTTGTAATCACTTTCCACTTACAGCTAATGAACACATGAAATGTGGCTAGTTTGAGAAAGTAAATTTTACTTCTATATAACATTGGTTCATTTAAATTTAGACAGCAACAGGGCATTAGTAGCTACTGTATTGCACACAGAGCTAAAGCACCATGGGTGAATGTACTGAATTATTGTAGCTATTTAAAAATGTTAACAATTTAATATAAAATATTTAAATTTTCACTTTAGGAAGAACAAAGTCTAAAAACCTGCTGCTGCAGCAATTTCCTCATCAGTGCTTGTCTCTGAACAGCCAATCAAAGACAGATTATATGACAGAATGTCCTGGAATAGCTGTTTTCGGCTAAGCGTATAGTCTTGTGTATGTTGCCTAAAATAAAATGAAAATAAGGAGAAGATAATCATGTACATATTAAAGTTAACCAATGAACACTATCTTTTAAACTATAAAATGTTCACAAATAAAAACTACTCACCACTGGCAGTCATCATCATTACATGTTCCTGTTAAATCAAAACGGCAAAAACACTGATCTGGTTCAATCATATTACTGTACGACACAGAGCTTAACGGAAGTTTTTCCTTGGTTCGATAGTATGGGCTAAATCTAGGAAGATAGTAGACATACACTCAATAAACATTTCTCAGAAAACTAGGAAAGTCTTATTTTTTTTAATCTCAAAGTTACTATACTTTGAGCTTATTATTTATCCAGGTAATACAAAAATTAACTCTTGAAAAGTCAGAATATCAAGTGATAGAAACACTCTCATACTGTTTGTACTGAGACACAAAAGATTTAAAATAGAAAACAAAATACCCTGTATTCTCAAAGTAGTTTTTTTTTTAAACTACATGGTGCAATGCTATTTAATACTGGTATTTCTTGTACAGATTAACAGCCAACAACAACAAAAAAAAAAACTAGGAAAAAAAACTACTTGTAATAGCTTTACAATTTTACAGTGAAATCATATCCATTTAAAATATAGTCTCACAGCTTCTACAAATCTAAAAGCTTTGTGGGACACAGTTAATCAATTGAGAATGTTTAATTTATGAAGCTGGATAATGTACTAATGTAATAATCCTCTCAAGACTATTTTTTCTAACACTTCTGACAGAAATCTGGAATTCTCCACATTACCACAGGCAACCAGAAATTAGAATCTTATTAATAAACCTAAGAGTGAGATAAGCCTCATTTCCTTATATGATACAAGCCCCATAAGACACTCAATTTTTGCCTTCCCTAAAGGCACAAGTGCATTTTTCTGTGATGTTCATCTGCATTAAATATTCAATATAAAATACTAAGAACCAAGGAGTGGGGCTGGCATCATGGCATAGTAAGTAAAACTATGCTTGCAACGTTGGCATCCTATACAGGTGCTAGTTGGAGCCCTGGCTGCTCTACTACTGATCCAGCTCCCTGAAAATGTGCTTGGAAAGCAGCAGAGGATAGCACAAGTGCTTGGGCCCCTGCACCCACATGGGAAACCTGGAAAAAGCTCCTGACTTTGGACCAAGGCAGCTCTGGTTGTTGTGACTGTTTGGGGAGTGAAACAGTGGATCTAATTCTGCCTTTCAAACGAATAAAGGAATCTTTCTAAAGAGAAAAAACAAAACAAAACCAAAGAGTAATCCTGAAATTCAAACTTCATGAATTTTTCTTTTTACCTGTAAGACTTAAAAACTAGAAGAGGACTATGGTAAGGTCTAAAAGGACATGGCTTCACTTCTGTTGTTTTACTCTGGGCTGTTACAAAGTCCACATCCACAGAAATCTCCTGCAAAAGACAATATAACTCTTTAAAAAAGTAAAGCTGGGGTGAATTCTTGATTTTATAAAGATTATAAAATGTCTAGTTACCTGACCACACAAGACATTTTCTGTATTGCCTGTAGTGGTTTTTAATATCAGTTGTTTTAAGCTGTCAGCTTTTGAATACAGTTTTTGCAATTCACCAATTTTTAACCCTAGAAAAAGTTCTGGTTTTTCTACAGTACTTTTAGTAAGTTTGTTTATACATTCTTTGTTGGGTGTATCAGTGTGCTTAAGATTAGGTTTAGTAAAAGAGTTAGATTCTAAGAAGGATCTTCTTCGTTCTCTGTTTGAACCAGACAAAATTTCATCATCAACATCATTTTCTTCAGTATCCAGTGTTAATTTATCTTGAGTCAGATCATGAAGTGAAGGTTGAGGTAAAGAATACTCAGGTTCCTCTTCCACAACTGGAGCGATGTTTTGTTGTTCCTTGGCTTTAAGGGCTCGGGCTTCTTTCAATTTTTGAATTTTCAGGGCATATTCATATTCTAGCCTTTGTAATCGTCTTTTTTCCATAGCAATTAGTTCTGCTGAATGCTTTCTTGGACTTGATATTGGAGAATTGTCCAGTCTCATTATTTTGTTTGGCTAGGGGAAGAAAATAATGCAAATATTATATATCACTGTGATTCTGTAAACAGTTTTTGGTAAGATAATTGTGCTACTCTAGCAATATAATGGCAACATTACAAAACTGAATCAATAAAAAGAATAAAACAGAGTTTAACACAAGTCTCCAACAGCTCTGCTAGCCACCTAAAAAAACCAAGGTCAAATCAAAATAAAAAATACTAATCATCCACAGGTATGCATTTTGAGGGCACATTTAGCCTAGTGTTTTAAACACCAGTTAATGTGCCCATGTTCCACAACTAAGTACCTAGCTTCAATTTCTGACCTGGGCTCCTGAGTCCAGATTTCTGCTAATGCAGACCATGGGAGAAGGCAGCAGTGATGGGTCAAGTACTTGGGTTCCCTGAATCCTGCCTTTGGTTTCCTGAGCCAAGTTGGGGAGCAGATAAGCAAACGGAAACTCTGTGTGTGTATCTGTCTCTGTATAGGCCTCTCAATTTTTTTAAAAAGATTTATTTACTTGAGAAGTCTTCCATAGGCTGGTTCACTCCCCAAATGGCCACAACAGCTGGAGCTAGGCCAATCTGAAACCAGGAGCTTCTTCAGGGTCTTTCACACTGATACAGGGCCCAAGCACTTAGGCCACCTTCTACTGCTTTCTCATGCCATTAGGAATGAGCTGGGACTCAAAATGGCACCCATGTGAGAGGCCGGCACTACAGGCAGATTCTTAACCTACTATGCCACAGTGCCAGCCCTGCTTCTCTTATTTTTCAAAAAAATAAAGATTTAATCTTAGCTTCTCTGAATTTAAAGGAAAAGTCTTAGCTATTTCATACATCTCTTACTCTCAAAAGTTCATAAAAAACTTTTGCTTTCCAAAAGTACATTTTCTACAAACAACTTACTCCAAGACGATCTTGTTCCAGTTTACGTTTTCCTATTTCTTTACTAGCCACTGCCTTTGCCCGAGCAAGCTCTTCTCCATATTTTAGAGTCAAAGCTTTCTTAATTGTAACACGTTGTTGAACCCTGTGAATCTGAAAAATATGGGAAAATTTTCTGAAAATGTAAATGAAAATCTCTTGAGAAGGAATATTTTCCTTTAAAACTCAAAAGCATTAAGGTATTCATTTGAAGATGAAAATATTCCAATATATGTCTAGTGAAAAACTACAGGTTATATATATTTTGATGGCTTTAGCTTAAACATTTTTCTTCTTAAAGAAAATCTAGCTTATAAAAATGTGTGGTTAACACAAGACTATAATATTTTATTTTTATTTTTATTTTTTATTTATTTTTTTTTTTTATTTTTGACAGGCAGAGTGGACAGTGAGAGAGAGAGACAGAGAGAAAGGTCTTCCTTTTGCCGTTGGTTCACCCTCCAATGGCCGCCGCGGCCGGCGCGCTGCGGCCGGCGCACCGCGCTGATCCGATGGCAGGAGCCAGGAGCCAGGTGCTTTTCCTGGTCTCCCATGGGGTGCAGGGCCCAAGCACCTGGGCCATCCTCCACTGCACTCCCTAGCCACAGCAGAGGGCTGGCCTGGAAGAGGGGCAACCGGGACAGAATCCGGCGCCCCGACCGGGACTAGAACCCGGTGTGCCGGCGCCGCTAGGCGGAGGATTAGCCTAGTGAGCCGCGGCGCCGGCCAAGACTATAATATTTTAATAAAATAAATTTACTTGTTCCTGAAGTTTCCTCAAAAACACCCTGTTGACATTAAGAATTTTCTCAGTTGCTTGAAGTTGTTCTGTAAGTTTTGTAATCTTTGTTTCAGCATTTCGAACAGATTCTTTCTTCTTTGCTTCTTGCTGCACTAGATTCCTTAAAACAGACTCATCTTTCATCAGGAGAATCCTAAGTGGGAAATAACAAGATTTCTTATTGTTTTCCAAACTAGTGGACCGATACCACTAGAACACATGTTTTTTTCAACAGCACACTTAAAAAAATGATCTATTGCATGAAGGTGAGACTTTAAAAAATGAGTATTTTCCTATTTGTCAACCACATAAGTATTCAAACAGACACTATTTCTTATGAAAACAAGTATGGGTCTAATCTTTTCTTTAAAAAAATTAATGAGTCAATATTACAGTTGAAAAGCTTATATAAAATGCTCAGTGTTGACTGAATCTCATCCTCTTTGAATCCTCAGTAAGTTTTTACCTTTAGCTTTATAATGCTTCCAATGTAAACAGAAGCAATTAAGAACACTTAAGGTTACACATTTATCTGAAAGGCGGAGTTACAGAGGCAGAGACAGAGAGAGGTCTTCCATCCGCTGGTTCACTCCCCAAATGGCTGCCACGGCCGGAGCTGGGCCCATCTGAAGCCAGGTGCCAGGAGCTTCTCTGGGTCTCCCAGGCAGGTACAGGGGCCCAAGCACCTGGGCCATCCCCATTGACCTCCCAGACTATAGCAGAGAGCTGGATTGGAAGTGAAGCAGCCGGCACTCAAACTGGCCCCCTATGCGATGCTGACACAGCAGGTGGCAGCTTTACCCACTATGCCATAGCACCGGCTCCTGATTTATATAAAATCTTAAAAAAATGTTCAGTATAAGAAAATGATAAGTTTCTATGATTCTATCAAGGAATGAATTCAAAATTCTTGTCAGTTATTAATGACACACACCACAAAATACATCCCTTTGGGATAGCAACAATTAGATATATGAAGTATAACGAGGCTCACCTGTGTTTTTTAAGTTTTGCTTCTGCATCTGTAACCTGTTTAGTAACCATTGCTATTCTGCCAATCCCATCAATTTCCACATCAGAGTTTGCTGGGGATGATGAACTTGTCCTCAGCTGATCAGATTTAATCAAACGCTGTTTCTCGCGACTAAAATAATGAAGATAGATGCATTACACTAAGGAATGAATGAAAACTACATTCGTTGTCATAAAATAAAAATATTAACCAACACAACAGTTATAATGATGACCAATACGTTGTGAACCAAGTTGGCACTAACATAGTTCTTCTGAGTGTTTTTTATCTTTTTCAAAGCTGATTATATCTCTCAACACATCATTGTATTCAAGTCTCTGGATGATCAGCTGGCTTCCTCCTCTCTGTTATAAAAATGCTAACTTTGCATCTAGAATAAAGCCATCATCATTCATTTCCAGTATCAATAAACTTTAGAGACGACGCGAAGTTTTGTAAACAGTATATACCTTTAAAGTGAATTACTTAACATGTCACTTACTTGGCAATCTCTTCCTTTAACAATCTATATTCAATCTTTTTTTCTTCAGGCAAAGCTTCAGGTGTTCGCAAAGGATCATTTTCTTTTTCAGATTTTGGAGGTACTTTTGGTTTCGAAGCTTGCTAAAAACAAACATGAAGTTAATCACATCAATAGCTTTCAAAAGTTCCAAATTTTTATTTTACACTGCAACCAAGTGTATACTGATAGATTTACAAACAACAAAATAGCTTCAGTATTTTCTATTCACTTAAAAAAAAAAAAATATTGGGAGCTGGCTTTGTGGTGTAATGGGTTAGGCCGCAGCTTGCAATGCCAGCATCCCTTATGGCTGCCGGTTTGAGTCCTGGTGGCTCCACTCCCGATCCAGCTCCCTGCTAGTGCACCTGGTAAGAGCAGCAGAGGATTGCCCAAGTCCTTGGGCCCCTGAAACCATGTGGGAGACAGGAAAGAAGCTCCTGGCTCCAGCCTAGACCAACCCTGGCCATTTGGGGACTGAACCAGCAGGTGGAATAGCCTTCTCAAATAAATAAAATACATCTTAAAAAAAAAAACAAAAACTGATTGTTACATCAGGTAGTCAATAATCACAGGTTGGGGTTGGCACTGTGGCACAGTGGTTAAAGCTACCACCTGTGATGCTGGCGTCCCTTATGGGCACCAGTTCATGTCCCGGCTGCTCCATTTTCCATCCAACTCCCTGCTAATGGCCTGGTAAGAGCAGCGGAAGATGGCCCAAGTGTTTGAGTCCTTGACACCCATGTGGAAGAACTGGATGAAGTTCCTAGTTCCTGGTTCTGGCCTCGCCTAACCCTGGCCATTGCAGCTATCTGGGGAATGAACCAGCTGATGGAAGATTTCTTTGTCTCTCCCTCTCTCTCTGTAACCCTGACATTCAAATAAATAAATAAATAAAACCTATGGGAGACATATCATTGAACTAAACTGTATCTAAATAACTGGTACAACAGGAATAAAAGTTAGATTATACACTTTAATAAAAACTTTTCTGGTAAGATAACAGTCACAACATAATAATAAAATTCTTCAGGGGACCAGCGCTGTAGCGGTGCAGTGGGCTAATGCCCTGGCATCCCACATGGATGTCAGTTCGAGACCCAGCTGCTCCACTTCCGATCCAGCTCTCTGCTATGGCTTGGGAAAGCAGTAGAAGATGGCCCAAGGCCTTGGGTCCCTGCACCCACGTGGGAGACCTGGAAAAAGCTCCTGGCTCCTGGCTTCAGATCGGCACGGCTCCAGCCATGTGGCCAATTGGGGAGTGAACCATCGGATGGAAGATCTCTCTCTCTCTCACTCTCTCTCTGCCTCTCCTCTCTCTCTCTGTAACTCTGACTTTCAAATAAACCTTAACAAAAATTCTTCAGTATACAGAACAATTATCCACTCAATTTTATTGATCTAAAGAAGGGATTAATCAACTGAACAATAATAAAATCTATCTGAATTTAATGTGCTTTTTATAACACATATAAATAGCACACAAATATTTTCCAAAATCAATATATTAGAAATTCTAATTCTAAGATCTAATCTTCAAGAAAAAATAAACTTTTAATATTTCATTACTACACTTACCTCAGCAGTTCGTCTTGCTTCTTTAATCATGGACTCTAATCCACCAAAAACACTATTTGTTGACTTGGAAGCCTCTCCATCAGATTCACTATCATCTGAATCATTTAGTGTTACAACCACTGATTTATGCTTTGGAAGCTACAAAGACAACATGTTTGTTACTCTAAATAACAAAAGAATGTCTATTCCTTTTTTGACTATACGTTTTAACCACTTTTGAGTTTCATAAAGAAAATGGAGGCAGAAGCCTGAGGTAAGTAATCTATGGCTCCCTTCTGATCCATATTACATAATTGTGTTCCATTCCACCAATAATGGTCACAGCCAAAAACATAAAATATTCTATTTTCTTAAAGTCTTTCCAGACATTATCACAATTATCTTCCTCAATAATCTGTTTTATCTAGCTTTTCATAAAGAACCAAATCGCCATCTAAATTAACTCTTTTAAAAACAAAAGAAAAAATGATTTTAATAATTCTACATAATATTAACAAAACTTTGCAATTTTATGTGCTTACATACAGAACATAAGTAGCTGAAGTTGGCTTACTTAACAAAGGCAAGATTTCAACTTGGCTTTGCTCTACTTCTTTTACTTTGAAGTCAGTCAAAAAAAGGTAGAGGGGCTGCTACAGTGGGTGAGGCCACCATCTTATATGTGTGCCAGTTTTAGTCCTGACTGCTCTTCTAAGCCAGCTCCTTTGCTAATGCACCTGGGAAAGCAGCAGAAGATGGCCCAAATAGTTGGGCCCCTGCCATACACGTGGGAGACCCAGATGGAGTTCCAGACTCCTGGCCTCAGCTCAAGCCATTGTAGCCATCTGGGGAGTGAACAAGTAGATGGAAGATCTCTCTTTCTCTCTGTAACTGCCTCTCAAATAAATAAAAGAAAATGTCATTTCAACTTCCTTAATATAAAGTAATATGCATAATAAAATTCTTCCACTACAATAGTCATTGCTTGAAAAATATGAGCAAAGCATAAAAAAAAAAGAAAGAAATAAAAACATTTGAAATTTGTTATAACTGATTTCAGGAAAGACGTAAAATCTGAATGAATCAATTTCTATTAAAAGAAAGGGAGGGGGGCTGAAGAAATGGCTGTATGCCACTCTGAGAATAATACTTCCCCAACCACATTATCATCAAATTCTAACCAGTTTTCTACTAAAGATGTTGCTTTCATTATGAATAAAAAATTTCAATTGCATTTTTGTGAATATATGCATATACATAAATAATGGGTAGGGAAAAAAGCAGAATTTCAAACAAAAGCTTCATAAGCTATTTGAATAAAAGTAATATTTTTGTTTTTACCGAGATCACAGTTCGTGGAAGACGAGGTCCTCTGTGAAACTTTGGATTCTGTATCCTAGGCTGAGATACTGTATTAATACTGACAATTGATAAATTGCTTCTTGGCACAGGTTGTGAACTGTTCAGAACTGGAGGTGAAGGTGGGTCACTATTACTGGATGTTTCCTAAATAAGGAAGAGACAGATATAAAACATAAGAAGAAATTTCTGTCACCTTTGAAAAAAACTCAAACAAAATATTAGAATAAACTCCTACTTTCCTGGAAAACCCAATGAATTTCAAAATGACTGGAAAAAATAGGACCAACCTAAAACTTAGCTCAAGAGCACCACCTAGAGGTTAAAGTATCTAAATTACCTCAGGCTTAAAAGCTCTTTTATTCGCTAATGATTTTAGTAGCTCTTCTCGAAGCAACATTTCTTCCTCCTCTTCCTCATCTGCAAAAGGTGGTTTTGGAGGTTGTTCTGGATCTTCAGGTGGGAGAGGTGGTAAAGGTGGTAGAGGAGGTAGAGGTTCAAGAGAAACACACAAGCCTTCCACATAAGGCTGGCTCAAAGGAGGCATAGACTATTTTTTAGAAAGAAAAAAAAACAATTTCAAGGCAAATTTTATCAACTCCACATGTTTATTTCTGAAGGTATATTAAATTAGAAAAAGGTAAGCAGGTTATTATTCTAGCTGCTAGTATGCTGTAAATCTTAAAACTAATTGATTTTCATATTCAACCAATCAGTATTTAAAACATTTATGTATTTCAAGGTAGTTATACAAACTTTTCTGTTCCCATTATTTTCTCTCCATTAACCATTCTAGAAGATCTAGGAATCAAATTACACCTGAAGCAAGTAGATACACTAAAACCAAAACCATATAAATTTAAATAAAAAATACAAATCAAGAACCAAAGGGATTCTGGGAATAATATTTCAGAGCACCTTAAGTATCAAGAAGAATCACCACTACTCTCTTTAATTCCTGGTAAAATAGCTTCTAAGAGATTATCAATAAAGGAAACTAATTTTAACACAATTCCTGAGTTTGGATACATTTTTGCTTCAAAGTCCTTCTAGTATTCCGCTTGGCAGTTAGCTCATTCATTTTTCATTTCCCGAAAAAAAACATTTCAAGGAAGAAAGAAAAAAATGTCATCTTCTTTCTCACTCTCTACTCTACCATTCCTTTACCATAAGCTTCCTGGAAAGTATCAGATATCTACCTAGGAAATGTGAAATGGAAGGGTTCTCTCTTACTATGAAAGCCAAACCCTCCCTCCTCAGGGTCCCCAGTGGAAGCCTCCTTGCTCTAGCCCTCTAGCCACCCTAATCTTTTCTGCATTTCCAACATGCCTCACTGATTCCTTTTCATCGTTTTTTTTTTTTTTTTTTTTTTTTTTTTTGACAGGCAGAGTGGACAGTGAGAAGAGAGACAGAGAGAAAGGTCTTCCTTTTGCCGTTGGTTCACCCTCCAATGGCCGCTGCGGCCAGTGCACAGCGTGCTGATCCAAAGCCAGGAGCCAGGAGCTTCTCCTGGTCTACCATGCGGGTGTAGGGCCCAAGGACCTGGGCCATCCTCTACTGCACTCCCAGGCCATAGCAGAGAGCTGGCATGGAAGAGGGGCAACCGGGACAGAATCCGGCGCCCTGACCAGGACTAGAACCCGGTGTGCCGGCGCCACAAGGCAGAGGATTAGCCTATTGAGCCACGGCGCCGGCTGATTTTCATCGTTATTAGACCATTCTCTCTAAAGGATACTGTCATGTCACAAACACGTTTTTTACTTTCTTTAAGAACTCATAAAATATGAGATTTCAAATGTCATTCCTCTGCTTCGTCATCATAATATTATAATTCATTCTTTATTTACTGCCTCTAGCACTCAAAGAAATAGTTTATAAAATATTAATCTTGTTTGATTTTTATTGGAAATTAAAAAGATATTTACTTTGATTACTAGGTCCTCTCAATCTAGAAATAACTTCAGAACATTTTACTTTGTGATTTCACCCACTTCCTTCCCCTCCCTCTCTTTTGTAAAATGGGAGAATGGTAGTTCTTTCAAGACAGAGAAAAAGAAATTAACTTCCAAAGGCAATGCTTTTTTTTTTTTGCTAATTTTGCAAGTTAAAAATAACAGTATTCACCAAAAGAGGAGATAATTTTTGGAAGCATCTTTTTTATTAAAATGAGATTTTAAACAGCAAGATTTATTCAGAGTCATGGAAGCATCTTAATGCAAATAAATCTCACTTCCAAAAAAAGAGAGCTAATCTAAAACACTAGATAACTGTTATTCTGTTTTGGGATATACTTTCTGAGTAGCTACTAGCTGAGAAGAAAAAAAATAAAAGAGGGAAACATGCTAGTTACTGAAAGAAAGTTGATCAAAATTAAAAATTAGTCACTAGAAATTTCTACCAAATGGATAGTTTGCCAGTAAATGATCAACTTTTATTCTGTATATTTCACAACTATTAATTCTAATAAGCAATTCTGATCTTTTAAGCCCCCTTCACATCTAATCATTCCTTAATTATATGCCATTGTTTTTTTCCAAACAAACTTTAAAAAGACACAAGGCAACATAATAATTTTCTTAAAAATCTTATCAATTCTGACTTACAGAAACCTGAGGAGGCAGAGGCAGAGAAACAGATGGTGCTGGAGAAAAATACCCCAATGAACATTCAGAGAAGAATGGTTGTTGCAATGGTGAAGGAGCTGTTAAAAAATTGTGGTAAGAGTTTAATAGCAGAAACACTTCCTGGAATATATTAAATGTATAACATTGACGGGGCTTCAAAAGGTTTATGGAAAACTGGGATTAAAAGATAATGTGCCATACATAGATTTTTAGAACATTTTACTTCTTAAAAGCATAAATATCAGTGCTGGCATTGTGGTGGAGTAGGCTAAGCCTCCATGTGCGATATCAGCATTCTTTTTGGGCACTGGTTTGATACCTGGCTGCGCCAGTTCCAATCCAGCTCCCTGCTAATGTGTCTGGGAAAGCAGCGGAGGATGGCCTAAGTCCCCAGACCCCTGCACCCATATGGGAGACCCAGAAGCAGCTTCTGGCTTCTAGCTCCAGCCTGGCCCAGCCCCAGCTTTTGCAGCCATTGAACCAGAAGATGGAAGACCTCTATGTCTCTCCTCTCTTTGAAGCTCTGCCTTTCAAACAAATAATAATAACAATAAACTTAAAAATAGATACATGCTCTGAAAAAAATCAGAATAAAAAATAAAAACAGTTAACAGAACCTTGGAAAAATAAGACGAACTCTTAAAAAATGTAAATCTATAGCTAGTATAGCAAAAAGTTAAAAATTTGACAAAGCTGAGTAGAAAGCATGTTTTCTGTATAATTTTTTTTAAAGATTTATTTTTATTTAATTGACAGAGTTACAGAGAGAGGCAGGTCTTTCACATGCAGGTTCACTCCCCAAATGGTCGCAATAGCCAGAACTGAGCCAGGAACTTCTTGTGGGTCTCCCACGTGGATGCAGGGGCCCAAGGACTTAGGCCATCTTCCACTGCTTTCCCAGGTGCATTAGCAGGGAGCTGGATTGGAAGTGGAGCAACCAGGACTCAAACGAGCACCCATAGGGGATGCCGGGTGCTATACACTGGGGCTTTAACCTGCTTCACCATAGTGCTGGCCCGTGTATAATTTTTTATAATACTATTTAAAAAGCACAAAGTTATTTGATAAAAATTTGGAGTACTCAGAATGTGAACTTATTCAGAAATATAGTCATTGTATACGTGATTAGCGAAGACGAGGTCATACTGGAGTAGGGGAGTCCCCTAATCCATCAGGACAAGTATCTTTGCAAGAAGAGGGCAAACAGATGCAGGGAGAACATTTGGTAATAGAGGGAGAAACTGGTTATTCATCTACAAGTCAAACAATGTCAAGGATTAACTGCTACCGTAAGATAGGAAGGGAGAAAGAAAGGTTCTGCCAGAACCTCAAGGTGAGCATGGATCCTGCTGATATCTTGATCTCTGATTTCTAATTTCTAGAATTGTGAGAATAAATATTTGTTAAGTTAAAAAAAAAATAAAAATTCAGAGTATTAACAATATTGTCAATACTTGAGAACTACAATGAATCACCCCCAAGAACCTGAAAACAAGAAACTCAACAGTACATGCAGGTTAAGGGGCTTCCATAGCCTTGGAAACTCATAACTGGTGCATAGGGAGATTACTGATGCCATAAACAGGAGTGTCAATTTGTAAAGTCAACAACAGGAGTCACTGGGCACTTACTCCTCATGTAGGATCTCTGTCCTTAACGTGCTGTACACTGAGGCTTAATGCTATAACGAGTACTCAAACAGTATATTTCACTTTGTGTTTCTATGGGGGTGCAAACGACTGAAATCTTTACTTAATGTACACTAAACTGATCTTCTGTAAAAAAAAAAAAAAAGAAAGAAAGAAAGAAATTATCAATTCCCAACGTGACTCTCACTGGGATTAAACATGACAATAGGTCTGATCTGATTTCATCATCATTTAAAAAAAATCATCTATTATTTTTCACTTTATGTTTCTGTGTGGGAGCAAACTGTTGAAATACTTACTTAAGGTATACTAAGCTGATCTTCTGTATATTAAGATAATCGAAAATGAATCTTGATGTGAATGGAAGGGGAGAGGGAGTGGGAAAGGGGAGGGTTGTGGGTGGGAGGGACGGTATGGGGGGGGAAGCCATTGTAACACATGAGTCATACTTTGGAAATTTATATTCATTAAATAAAAGATAAAAAAAAAAAAAAAAGTACATGCAGGTTAAACTATGAAATAAAAACATAAGATAATCAAACACCAACCTAAAACAATAACCTGAAAATAAACAGTTTTGGTTAACAGTATCCAAATCATAGGAATTTTGCTTTGTTTCTATCCTAGATACACCAAAGTAGGATTCTAGCTTACACATGTTCTCATAATATGAACATAGGAAGAATGTGGTCTTTCAAGTACTCTAGTTTCTGAAATGCCAATTACATTCTGTTATTGGCTTCTGTCTTGTGTTTTAAATTAGTGACAGAAAAGGTCTATCATCCCTGAACAACAACAAAAGCAAATCTATGGCCTCTAAAGATAAGCAAGATTCTAGGTTATGCAACTTTAGAACCCTGACCAGCTCTAACCAGCCTTTCCCTGAGATACTACTGGTATCACTTTCCATCTCCAAATTCCTACAAAGTGTCACCACTGAAAGGAGACAGAGATAGAGTCAAAAAGAACCCTCTCTGCCCCCAACACCACAAAGAAGTCTTTCTCTTTTTGAGTAAGGCAGATAGAATCTTGGATGTAAGGATCACAGATTCATCCTTTTTAAAACAGCAGTGTTCTCATCTTTCCTACAATCTTCACTTTTTAGATCAAATGAATAGTTAATAAAGTTGTAAAAAAAACTTTATTTAAAGCCTATCTAGAAACATTTGGAAATAATGGTGAATAACAGATATTTAAGATTTAATCTCTAAATATTTACAATACCAAATACTATCTATGGATAATCCATCAACAAATCGCTTTATATAGTTTTTCAAGGTTTGAGTAGTTCAATGATAATTCTCTACCTAGTTTCTGTGAATATGCAAATATTTCAAGTTTTGACTCATACCTGGAGAATTGGTTTCACTATCTGTATCCATAGCAACTTCTTCATAGTTATCATATTGATAAATGCCTCCTCCACTATCAGTGGGTTGCTTATCTAAGGATCGCCTCAGGTCAGGATCTGAAGACTGAGTACACAACACATTATTTAGTTTCAAAGCATTTTGCCTACATATCACAAAAGAACTGACAATCATTTTCTACGGCACACTATAAAAAATTATGATACTAAGATCTGCCTGTCACATCGGGTTTCGAAAACTCAATTTACGATAAGTACGCTATGGATGACATTTTACAACTGCAGCACTAGACAGAAAAGTGTCTAGAAAGTACCATCTATACACATGAAATTCCCTACAATTAGTAAGCTAAGCCAGTAAGCAATCAGCTATTCCACTAGAAAATTATACCGTTTTTCAATATTTATGATTTCTGTATGAAATTAGAATAAATGCAAGTTTAATGTCATTAAGACTAAGAATATTTACCCAAGAAATCCAATGAAATTTAAATATTAGTAAATTAATGATACCTGAAAAATATAATTCTGGGTTGAAGTGCTTATATGATTTTTTTTGCCTTTTTTTTTTTTTTTACTAATGTTTCATTCACAATGTTTTTAACGTACTAAAACCTAGAAAGTCATCCAAATGAAAATAACATTTAAATATAATACTTATCACTAAAAAAATTCTACAAGATATGTTGTAAAAGTTCAAAGTTCTTATTTTGGTAAACCTAACTCCTGACTCTCTTCAATTAAATAATTAAATCTTTAATATTCTCAACTCTTCGGTAGCACATTCACAAGTGTATCCTTAAAGTTCAAAAATATAAAAAATAACTGTCATTGATAATAGCATTAGATCAGTATTAACTCTCTAGCTGACTTCCTCATACTAACTGTGAATGTCACTGACTTGCGGAACAGTTGATGACTAAATACAAAATATGCACTAAATTTATTACTGCATGATGATATAGCAATCTTTAAAATAATCCATGTTGGGGCCAGCGCTGTGGTGCAGCGGGTTAACACCCTGGCCTGAAGTGCCAGCACCGCATAAGGGCACTGGTTCAAGACCCGGCTGCTCCACTTCTGATCCAGCTCTCTGCTATGGCCTGGGAAAGCAGAAGATGGCCCAAGTCCTTGGGCCCCTGCACCCAAGCGGGAGACCCAGAAGAAGCTCCTGGCTCCTGGCTTCAGATCAGCACAGTTCTGGCCTTTACGGCCTATTGGGGAGTGAACTATCAGATGGAAGACCACCCCCCCACCCCCCCACCCCCCCACCCCCATCTCTCCTCTGAGTAACTCTGACTTTGAAATAAATAAATAAATCGTTAAAAAAAATCCATGTCGTTTGTGACATCCTTTTAGGTTAAATTTAAAAATGAAAAACTAATGAAATTCTGCCCTTGTACCTAAGAAACCAGCCATTTTCAGAATATGTCCTTACCACAATTTTGTAATCCTATTTTCTTCTAAATAGAAAATGGTACCAAAAAAAAAAAAAAGCTAAAAAGCAATCTCTGCGAATCATAATTTTGGTCTCCTTTTTCACTCGGAATTATATCTTCCTTTTCCCCCAAGAATTATTTATACAATAAGCTCTACCAAACACAAGATATCTAGTTTTTCTTAGTTTACTTAACTAGTTTTGCTTAGTTTACTGAATCTATGAAATGGGAATACAAAGACACTTAGATTCGAATAATGTTTTATATTTTGCATTTCTTACTTTACTTCTTGATCTCCTCTTTCCACCAACCAATTTCATGAATCGATTATACTGCTCCTCCTGATTTGAAAGATCTCGAATTTTTCTGATTTCCTCTTCTCTTTTCCTTCTCTCTTCTTCTTCAGCTTGCTTCCTCTGATCCTCTTCTTTCTGCCTTTCCTGTTCTTTTTGTTGTTGTAGTTTCTTCCATGCCTTTGTTTGCTGCTTCCTCAATGCTTGTTTAGCTTTCGATGAAAAACACAGAAACATACCTCTGTTAAAGAGTTTTACAGCACATAAAATAAAAATTAGCTTTAAAATAGCTTTAAGAATGACTTTCTCAGCCGGCGCTGTGGCTCAACAGGCTTCATCCAGTTACAAGAATTTAACAGAAATCATTACCTGTAGTGCTAACTTTTTTGGCTGAGTGTGTTTTTGTACTGGTTTTAACTTTTTGCTGTACAGTTTTTGTTTTAGTCAACTTTTCTTTGCTTTCTTTCATCACCTGCTGTTCTTTCTGTTGCCATTTTTTACTAGCTGACTGAAGAGCCAAAAGACGAAGTTGTAATTCAGAAAGCTCTTCTTCATCTTCACCAAGTTTCTTTAAAAAAAAAAAAAAAGAGACAGAATTTTTAAATTCTATTTAACCTTAAATATTTCCACAAGTCAAATCTTTCATAAGACTAGAATTTACAGTTAATTTTAAGGCAAATATTCGAAAGGAAAATACAGATAAAATAAGGAAACTGTTTTTACTCACCCTAGTCTAAGCCCCTAATTTAACACCTATAATTCAAACAGAAGACCAATCTGTATTGGATACGTGTACATTTATGAACGTATAGGGCTGGAAGGGGAGGATAAATTGATAGGATGATTTAAATAAAGGAAACTTTAAGACTTAGAGACCAGCATTTATCTGGGTTCCCAAAATTGAAAGAATAGTAATCTAATGGCAGGGAATACAAGGAGAAATTAGAATCAAGGAAAGATGGGGCTGGCACTGTGGAATAGCAGGTAAAGCTGCCACCTGCAGTGCCGGCATCCCATATGGGTGTCAGTTCAAGACCCGGATGCTCCACTTCCAATCCAGCTCTCTGCTAGGGCCTGGGCAAACAGTAGAAGATGGCCCAAGTGCTTGGTCCCCTGTGCCTGTGTGGGAGACCAGGAAGAAGTTCCTGGCTTCAGATCAGCACAGCTCCGGTTGTTGTGGCCAATTGAGGAGTGAATCAGCAGATGAAAGACCCCTCCCTCCCTCCCTCCCTCCCTCCCTCTCTCTCTCTCCTTCTCTGTGTAACTCTTTCAAATAAGATTAAAAAAAAAAAAAAAAAAAGGAAAGATGAGAAATTTAGAATGAAGTGGTTCCATAATCATGTGATTCACTAGTCTAATGAGTATTACAGAAAAGAGATAAAGTAAATATCAAGATTCAAATTTAAAAACTTTGTATTTTTTAATTCTTTAAATTATTGAAGAACAAAATGTAGAAATTTGCCTATATTTGAAAATTATGTGTTCTAAACCCATAGATAATATCTGAAAATTTAAAATATTTTAAACACTTAAAACTTTTCTTCAGGGAAGCTGAAAAGTAGATGTGCAGGGCCAGTGCTGTGGCGCAGTAGGTTAATCCCCTGCCTGCAGTGCCAGCATCCCATATGAGCGCTGGTTCATGTCCCAGTTGCTCCTCTTCTATTCCAGCTCTCTGCTATTTGGCCTGGGAAAGCAGTAGAAGATGGCCCAAGTCCTCAGGCCCCTGTACTCCTGTGGGAGATCCAGAAGAAGCTTTCTGGCTCCTGGCTTTGGATCGGCCCAGCTCCAGTCATTGCGGCCATTTGGGGAGTGAACCAGCGGATGGAAGACCTCTCTCTTTCTCTCTCTGCCCCCTTTTCTTTTTTTTCTTTTTTTTTTTTTTTTTTATTTTTTGACAGGCAGAGTGGACAGTGAGAGAGACAGAGAGAAAGGTCTTCCTTTGCCGTTGGTTCACCCTCCAATGGCCGCCGCAGCCGGCAACCGCGCTGATCCGATGGCAGGAGCCAGGTGCTTCTCCTGGTCTCCCATGGGGTGCAGGGCCCAAGCACTTTGGCCATCCTCCACTGCACTCCCTGGCCACAGCAGAGAGCTGGCCTGGAAGAGGGGCAACCGGGACAGAATCCAGCGCCCCAACCGGGACTAGAACCCGGTGTGTCGGCGCCACTAGGCGGAGGATTAGCCTACTGAGCCGCGGCGCCGGCCTCTCTCCCCCTTTTCACTGTCTGTAACTCTACCTCTCAAATAAGTAATAAATAAAATCTGTGAAAAAAAAAGTAGTTTGCTTTTTTCCAGTTGAAATAGCCTTGTAATTATTCTTTCTTTTTTGAGATAATTTTTAAAAAATCTATTCCCTTTTGTTTATTAAAATGCAATTGAAAACATCAGGTTACCTAACCAAAGGTTCTTAATTAGAGTCCACTGGCTTGGGATGGTGAGACTGGTAGGTGGGGCCCTCTGCCCTCCCCACCCTGAATTTAATACCAAATTGTGTATTTTGCCTTTATGTATGTATATAAAGGCCTAAGGAGGCAACAAAAAAAGAGTCTAATAAAAAAAGGTAAAAATCTTCTTTATAATTTTTTCTTATAGATGAATTGGAAATATATTCTTCTGAAATTCAGTTCAATTATTTCTGTTCTTATGTATGAAGAAAATAGTGGGTCCTATTTAATAGTTTCAATTCAAAATAACCTTACATAAATCCCTAACTGAACTACCATCATATGCACTTCAGTACTTCAGTTTAACCAAATGGGAAATAGTTACCTTTTCCACTGTTGGGAAATATATGTAAATACATTTTGAAATGATCATGATTTCTCTTAACTTAGTCCTTCAAACACAACAAATTCTATAGTTTGATATTGAAATCCTAGAGCTGTGCTGTCTAGTATAGTAGCAATGAGCCACATCTGACTATTTAAATTTTCCACCAAAATGGAATTTAAAAATTTGCACCCAAACCATATTAATCAAGTTCCTAGTAGTCACATGTGTTTAACAGCTACCATACTAGAGATTGCAACTGAAGAATATTTCAATTATCTGTATAAAATTCTATTGGACAATATGATCTATACAATTTAACTAAAATAAAGCTACCATTCTATTCCACTGACACTTAAAAAAATCTCATTAATTTTTTGCAACAACTCCTTCAAGAATTAAAGAAAACTACTGATTCTATCACACAACTACATGCACCTGAAGCACCTACTTGAACACCAACAGCACTGCACTAGGAATCAGAGAATCTCATTCAACTTCTTGCTAGGACACTTAATTCCCAAATAATTTTAGGCAAGTTACTTAATCTACCCATCTGACTCTTACCTTATCTATAAAACATACATAATATAAACCTATTTATAGGGCTAAAGTGAGCATATTAAAACAGGCATTTGTGTCTGTAACAGTATCATTCCTATAATTCAGGACCATTTTTTTCCCTAAAGCCTTTAGGGTCTTTGAATCATTTCACTTTACTTATAAAAACAAATTGAAAACTAAGCAGACCAAACTGCAGATATTTCTTATCTGTAATTCAACAAAGAGAAGACTTGGGCTACTGAATGCCCATTACATGTCAAACACAGTGCTTGATGCTTCCGTTTATTCTATTAAGCCTTTCCACAACCTCAAGAAGAGGCCAGGGCTGTGCCATAGAGGGTAAGGCTGCAGCCTGTAGTGCCAACATCCCATACGGTGCCAGTTCAAGTCCTAGCTGCTCTACCTCCGATCCACCTCTTTGTTATGGCCTGGGAAAGCAGTAGAGGATGGCCCAAGTCCCTGGGCCCCTGCACCCACACAGGAGAACCAGAAGCAGCTTGTGGCTCCTGGCTTCAGATCGGCACAGCTCCAGCCACTGTGGCCATTTGGGGAGTAAACCAGCAGATGGAAGACTTCTCTCTCTCCCTCTTTTTCTCTAACTCTGCCTTTTAAATACATTTTTAAAAAATTTAAAAAAATAAAAAATACCCTCAGAAGAAAACAAAGGCAAGCAAAAGCTCAACAGCTTTACAAGGTTACATAGCTACTAAGAGAAGCTACATTTGAGACCAGGTCAAGGTCTATCTAATGCCAAAGCTTTCTCACAGAGGATAATCCATAAAAATAGAAAATCTGTGGATCAAAATTAAAAGCTTCAAAAAAAAAATAAGCATAAAGATCATTTATGGATATGTATAGTATTTCTACTATATATGTGTATAGTATTTCAATTAAATAAAATCTGAAGATCTAGTAGAAAGAGGCTCCCAAGACATCTCTGTAGAATTGTTAAGCCTCTTTCACAAACAAGGCTATAGCAATGACAAAAGGAAATAAATGAAAAGCAAGAAAGAATTTCCCCTTTCAAAAGGACAAGCTAAAGCAATGGATATTCAATCCAACAAAGCAGTATCTTACCTTTTCAGACAGAATATCTGAGGCACTAACTCTTCTTGTTAAATTTTGTTCTTTATCTTCTAATCCTTTAAAATAAAGTAACATCTTTTGAATACTCTAAAAGTTAGCCACAACCAATCTAAAACAAAATGTTAAATAATATTTAGTAGTAATTACTTTTAAGAGTGTCATTAAAGGACTTCATTTTCTCACTTTCAAACAAAAGGGAAGAGTATGATGAAAGAAAATGAAAACCTAACCTAACGTCTTCTATTAGTCATTTCTGAAAGTTTTGAGGCAAAATAACTCAAAAAGTACTAAATAAATTAAAACTATGTTTTGATAAAATGAACTAGAAATAATTTCAAATAAGAACAGAATTTGCAGAGTAGATAAACAACAAGCAAATCTTCATTACTAAATAGAATCCACACTGATAGATTACATGATTAAACTAATTCAATCCTAGATGGGTTCAACAATGAGATACTGTACTGCATATTCGCCACTAAAGAATTGGTCCTCTATATATTAGCAATTGGCAATAGTGGGGACACTTAACAAAAATAAGTGCATCAACCCAATTTCCCAGAATTCTAGCCCTGGGCCCCAATTTATAATAAACCTATATTTAAACATTATCTAATCCACAAGAGCTTTACAAATCATTTAAGAAAGCTATAGTCTATTAAAAAAAAGTATTGCAATACATTCATTTATAGTTAACAGAGATGAAGTTAAAAACTTGGAAACCTTTCAACAAAATGACACAACTGAAGTTGCTAAGCTAGCACTTTAACTATTTAAACCCCACCAAGCCTAGTGCTTTTCCCCTAACACCAGACCTGTCGAGTTTCCCAGCACCCTAATCTGATCGCTAAAGCAGGCCTATTGGTGAAAGGATAAGCAACTTATTCAATAAATAAATGATCACCCTACACAAAGTAGGTAATCAAATTCTAAGGTATGAGGTTATGCCACAAGGCTTATTCTAGAAATGTGAATTTGTTGCAATGATTGCTATATTAGAAAATAATTAGAACATAACAATTTTCCTATCTATTTGTGATTTGTTTCAAATAAACACTGAGAGGATACAGAATACCAGGACCGGAGCCTCGGCTCACTTGGTTAATCCTCTGCCTGCGGCGCCAGCATCCCATATGGGCACCAGGTCCTAGTCCTGGTTGCTCCTCTTCCAGTCCAGCTCTCTGCTGTGGCCCGGGAAGGCAGGAGAGGATGGCCCAAGTGCTTGGGCCCCTGCACCCGCATGGGAGACCAGGAGGAAGCACCTGGCTCCTGGCTCCGGATCGGCGCAGCATGCCAGCCATAGCAGCCATCTGGGTGGTGAACCAACAGAAGGAAGCCCTTTCTCGTCTCTCTCACTGTCTAACTCTGCCTATCAAATAAAAAAAAAAAAAAAAAAAAAAAAAGAGGATACAGAAAACTGCACCCAAGTGATCTGAACCATGTAGGAACACATAAACCATAGATGCTTCCAATATCTATCAGCTACCTCAGTTCCTCTTGTGTTGTTACTGCCATACACATTCACATCTGGTGTTACAACTTACTGATTTCAGATAATATTACCTCACGGAAACTTCAAATCTTCCATTTCCACAAGCACGCTTTAGACCTATTTCAAGGTATAGTGACTTATTTGTTATAATATCTTAAGCATTTTTAATCCATTCAATGTATAAAGATGTGCCATAATTTTTCCTCAATTCTTATCATTTTTACGTGCCACTGACAAAATTTTTGTGAATTGTTCCTCTAACACTATATTCATCATACACTCTTGTGGTTTTATTGTAATTTTGCAGCATGGTAAGTTTTAGAAATATGTATATCCCATTGTAAGAAGATTTTACTTCAAGGAAAACCAAAATACAAATAATTATTAAAAATAAAAACAGCTTTCCAATAATAAATATAGAAGGCACTCAATTTTTCTCTTACATGTGTTATTAGGTACTATCATACTAATGCCATGGATGTGTACAATAAAATTTTTATTTCTTCAAATTTTTTTAAAAGATTTATTTTAATTATTTGAAAGACAGCGTTAGAAAGAGAGAGAGAGGTCTTCCATCCACTGGTTCACTCCCCAGATGGCCACAATGGCCAGAGCTGCACTGATCTGAAGCCAGGAGCTTCTTCCGGGTCTCCCATGCAGGTGCAAGGACCCAAGGACTTGGGCCATCTTCTACTGCTATCCCAGGCCATAGCAGAGAGCTGGATTGGAAGAGGAGCAGCCACGACTAGAACCGGCACTCAAATGGGATGCTGGCGCTTCAGGCCAGCGCGTTAACCTGCTGTACCACAGTGCCAGCCCTGTATTTCTTCAATTTGTACTCAAAACTTCCAAAATGAAAATGAGTCTAGGGCACTCATAAGTATTTAGAAAATTAACTAGAATTCTCAAGTGAGCTGCAAGACAGAAACATCAGCAAATAGATCATGGGTGGAGAACATCTGGCCTGCGGGCCGTTAAGGCTCATATCATTTCGTCTGGCCCTGCCAAGGCAGGACTCGAAATTCAGTAAATCCACAGCAGGCTAATTTTTAAGTTAATAATTTTGTATGGATTTCAAATGATGTTATAAATATCCCAATGGCCCTTGGCAGAAAAAATGTTCCCCATCTGATAAACCACAATAATGAGATTATCCTAAGAAAATAGGACAATAAAGACATGAAAAAGAAGTTACACAGATAAAAGTTTATTTTTTAAAAATACAAAAAAGGAAAATTAGAAAGTTACAAGAAAATCCAAGATATAGTATTATAGAAACCCTAAAATTTTAAAGTAAGGAAGCAATTAGTGAATATAGTAGAGATGAGTAGAGATGTCCACCCCTTAAAGAGTATTCAACTCTGCAGTTGGGAGTGATTCTTTGAAAAACACTAGATTGTCAGTCCTCAGCTTAAGACCTTATAAAAGCTTCCCATTTCCCTCAGAATAAACCAGAATTCTCACAAGGTGCTACATGATCTGCCTACCTGCCATCTCCAATTTCTGCTCTCTGTTATTCATCCCCCTTACTCTCTTATTTAGTAGCACCAGCCTGATTGTTATTCCTCAAATACGCCAGGCATCATTCTACATGACAGTCCTTACTATAGTTCAGTGATTCTCAAAATTTCACAAGTATCAGAATCAAGAAGAGGGCTGTTTAATGCTGGGTCCATCCCAGAGCTCACAATTCAGTCGTTCTGCGGAGGGCCCGAAAATCTGCATTTCTGTCAAATTTCCAGATAATATGGTCCCCAGAGACCAGACTCTGCAAATCACCACTGTAGCTATTTTCTTCGTCTAGGAGTCTCTTTTCCCAGATTCATTTGTTATTCTCTCACCTTCAAATTTGGATCTAGGGACTGGCATCACAGTGTAGCGGGCTAAGCCACAGCCTCTGACATGTTTATATACCTCTGGGTGTTGGTTCAAGAATCAGCTGCTCTATTTCTAATCTAGCTCCCTACTAATGCACCTAGGAAAGCAGCTGAAGATGATCCAAGTACTTGGGTGATTGTTACCCATGTGTGAGACCTAGATAAAGTTCCTGGCTCTTCACTTCTGCATGGCCCAGACCCAGCTGCTGTGGTCATTTGGGGAGTGAACCAGCTGATGGAAGATCTCTCTCTCCCTCACTCTCTTGTCATTTTGCCTTTCAAATAAATTTGAAAGCCTGCTCAACATTAAAGAAAAAAACTTCAAGATATTCAAGGCCCTTCCCAATCCAACTACTAGCCATCCTTTTATAAATTATTCCCAACTACTCTCTAAAATACACCATATATATTCCATATTGATCCATATTTAATTAATCTTAAAAAGTCCTCTGTCTCCTTTTCTACTCACTTGGTTCCTTCTAACTTCCCAAGTAGAAAAGGACTGATTTTTCAAGATGCATATCAACATTTCTGAAAACTCTTCAAATCCTGGTGGGGATATTTATCATTCCTCTAAGTTACCACAAGCTTTCACAAATAATTCTTATTATACCGTAAGATGGTTATTTCTATGTCTTTTCTATCCCTTTGGAAACTGCCTGTCTGAAATTGTGGTCCTAAACTGAAGAGACAAAGAGTATCTCTCCGACAACGTATAACCAGAAATAGTCTGCATTCTGGTTTAAAACCAAACATATACCATATGAGTAGTTTGGAACACTTCAGTTATAGTGTGACCCCAGAGCAGAAGTCTACTCATGTGCCCGGCAAGTACAAACGTAATTTCTCTCTGAGGATTCCATGTTCTTCCTAGGCCTTAAACAATTTCTGCCAAATAATAAATGAAAATCATTAAGAAAACAAAGTGCCAAAAATGAAAACCAGCAGAAGCAAAACCCATCAGAAACCAGGCACAACAAAACCCAAGATAGTGGAACTATTCCAGGGACAGAAGACAAAATACATCTATGGTTAAACTTGTTTAAAGAAATAAATTTGAAAATATAAACAGGGAGAAGAAAACATAAAAGAATCAAAGTGATCTGAAAAAAAACACAGCTAAAATACTAAAAAAAAGTGAAATTTAAGACAATAGGTGGTCTTAAGGCAGATCAGACACAGCCAAAAAGACAATCAGTAAAATTAAGATACATGAGGAAATTTTCCAAAATTCAGCAACAGCTACAACGAAATAGGAACTCAGAGATGTTAATGTGAATGATAAAGCAAGTGGACTTAAAATACATTAATCTAAACAGAATTGCAGAGAAGAGAGAAAATGGAGCAAGATTTTGAGAGACAGTGATATATTTTTCAGATCCAGTAAAAGATCCAATCCAGAGTCAGGAAACCTAACAACTGTAAGTAAAAAGAAATCTAAAATCAATATTTAATAAACAATGAAGTTCAAAAATATTATCTTGGGGCCAGGTCTGTAGTGCAGTGGGCTAAACCACTGCTTGTGATGCCATCATTCCATATTGGAGTAGTTTGAATCCTTGGTGCTCCACTTCCAATCCAGCTTCCTGCTAATGCACCTGGGAAGGCAGTGAAGATGGCCCAACTGCTTGGGCCTCTGCCACCCATGTTACTGACCAGGATGGAGTGTTTGGCTCCTAGCCTCACCTGGTTTGTACCTGGCTGTTGCAGCTATATAGGGAGAGAACCAGTGGATGGAAGGTCTCGCTCCGTCTGTCACTCTTTCAAATAAATAATGTTTTTGTGGAAATAAATAAATTTTTAAAAATGGCAAGGAAGGGGAGAAATCACATCATATGAACATGGATGAAAAATCCTAAAAATTAACAAATCTTCATTGAGAATAACCCACAATTGGAAAAACCCAACTATCCCTTAACTGGTAAATGAATACAGTATAGCTGTACAATGAAAAACTACTCAGCAACAAAAAAACATATTACTTATACAACTACAAGTATGAGTTTCAAATACACCACACTAGGTAGAAAAAAGCTAGAATCAAAAGGGACAGATCAGTAATTATCAGGTGGATAAAGTGTAGCAGGAGATGTTAACTAGAAAGGAGCAGAAGGGAGCTGTTAGAGGGTTTTTTTTTTTTTTTTTTGTGCTTTGGTGGCATTTTATTTTTTTAAAGTTAATTTATTTGAAAGGCAGACACACACACAGCCATCCACTAGTTCACTCCCTACATGGCAGCAGGAGCCTGCACTCCATCCAGGTCTCTACGTGGGTGCAGGGGCCCAAGTGGGAGACTCCTCTACTGGTAGAGGTTGATGGCAACTATTCTTGTATATTTATTGTGTTGACTGGTGATGGTTATCCAACTACCTGCATTAGTCCAAACCTGAGGAGTATACACATAAAAGAGTGAATTTTACTGTACAAAAGTTGTAAAATTAACAACCCAAAACCAGGATTTAAAATTGAAACATCATGAACTATTTGACCTGACATACAAGGGTGTTTTAACACTACAGGGGCCGGCGCTGTGGCACATAGCCTGAGGCTCCAACACCACATATGGGCATTGGTTCTAGTCCTGGCTGCTCCTCTTCCGATCCAGATCTCTGCTATGGCCTGGGAAAGCAGAAGATGGCCCAATTCCTTAGGCCCCTGCCACCCGTGGGGGAGACCCGGAAGGAGCTCCTGGCTTCAGATCAGTGCAGCTGCAGCCGTTGCAGCCATCTGGGGAGTAAACCAGCAGATGGAAGACCTCTCCAGTTCTACCACTTTGTAACTTTTAAATAAATAAAATCTTCAAAAAAAATTTTAAAAACACTATAAATTCATATATTTCATTAGACTAATAAGGGAGACAAATTAGATGATGTTCTTGATGATCTTAAAAAAGATTTGAGGGGCCGGCGCTGTGGTGTAGTGGGTAAAGCCGCCACCTGCAGCGCTAGCATCCCATATGGGCACCAGTTCGAGTCCCAGCTGTTCCACTTGCAATCCAGCTCTCTGCTATGGCCTGGGAAAGCAGTGGAAGATGGCCCAAGACCTTGGTCCCCTGCACCTGTGTGGGAGACCCAGAAGAAGCTCCTGGCTCCTGGCTTCAGATAGGTGCAGCTCCAGCCAATGCAGCCATTTGGGGAGTGAACCAGCAGATGGAAGACCTCTCTCTCTCTCTGCCTCTGTCTCTCTCTGTGATTCTTTCAAGTAAAACAAATATAATCTTTTAAAAAATAAAAGACTTTATAAATTTCAACATCCATTCATGCTTGAAAATCTCAAACCAAAAAGAGGAAAAAAGCTTCCTTTACCTCATCAAAGATTGCTACAAAGAACCTAACACAAGTTACTGGTAAATGTCCTATAAATAAGGAAACAAAGGTGCTATTATTACTTATATTCACCATTGTGTTAGTAAGTGCTGGCAAGCATTTCAGGCCAAAAAATAAATAAACTAAGGATCAGAATGGAAACAAAACTTGTCATTATTGAATGATGATGAAGAAACACAAAAATATTTACAAATAATTATAACCCTATCAATGAAGTTAACTCCCTTACAGAATGATGTACTATTACTAATTAAAGTATTTTTCCATTACCTTGATTAGCTTCAGTAGTGTCAGATTTCAGGGAAAGCTGCTTTGCTCCATCTTTAACTTTTTTCAACCGGTTCTTATCTCCTGGTAAAGTCAATTTTTGCCTGAGTGGTTTTAATTCAAATGCCTGAAAAGTTTTGACCTGTGTTTTCTCCTCAGGAGCTTCTTCTTTATTTGAGTCCTTTGTAATACTGACATCATCAGTGCTTGTTTGGTCCTCAAGAGTCAATGTTTTAGGATCTTCCTGCACATTTTCTTCTTTGCTACTCAAAGCTAGTTTTTCATCCTTATTGATGCATTCTAGTTCCAACTGTATCTGTTTATACTTTAAAAGTAAATCTTCAAAAGTTTCTTCCCCACAGCTTTCACTTTTTGATGAATAATTCTGTTTTCTTGATGGAGATCTCCCAAAACTTTTGGCTGAACAGCATATTAAGGAAATCAGTGGCCAAAAATTGTCCAGTTAAATTTAACCAAAAAGAATCTAAGTTACAGATGAATTTTCTCTTAATCTTTCAAGAAAAATTTGGTAAATTTACTAAGTTCCATTAATAGATAACACCCACTTTCACTCTGTACCCATATTTCAACTTAGTAAGGATTCACATAAATAGTCCACTTACAGAAATCATTAGTGTCAGCAATTACCAGTAGTATCCACACGTAGTCTACCTAGTTTTGTGGCATCCCTCCTTCTGTAGGTATCAGTAAAGCCCAAAACGTGCTAAATGTTAAAAATCCTTTTCTGAAGAAGAAACAATGGTTTGTCACAGGTGTGGATAATTTACATTTCAGCTAATCAGGAGGAAATGTTTCTTCTCTTTAGTTTCATTTCTCAAATTGTGAACAAATTAGAGATAAAAGATGAACATTGATAATGGCTAGGTAGGTATAAGACAAATTTATGGCCAGCGCCGTGGCTCACTTGGTTAATCCTCCGCCTGCGGCGCCGGCATCCCATATGGGTGCCCGTTTCTAGTCCCAGTTGTGCCTCTTCTAGTCCATCTCTCTGCTGTGGCCCAGGAAGGCAGTAAAGGATGGCCCAAGTGCTTGGGTACCTGCACCTGCGTGGAAGACCAGGAAAAGCACCTGGCTCTTGGCTTCGGCTCGGCACAGCGCACCGGCCATTTGGGGGGTGTCTCTCTTTCTGTCTTAAAAAAAAAAAAAAAAAAAAAAAAGACTAATTTATGAGACTTCTTAAAGAAATCTGATACATACAGGCATAGAGCTCTATATACTAATATCCAACAGATGTACTACTAAAATAATTATGGCAGTTACATAACCTTAAAAAAAAAAAAACACCTTTGAATAGTTCTTAAGATGTATCTTTTAAACTACTTTGCCTTAAAGACAAGGCTATCTAAGGCAATTACTTTTATTTTCTTGTCTAACATGATACTTAGAACTTAATTTCTTCATTAAAAATGGCTACAAAGTTCCAAACTGTAATTTTTATTTAAAACAGGAAGGCATATGAGAATTGCTACACTTAACTTTTCCAGCCTGGAAATTAACAAGTGAAAAAGATAAGTACCTCTAGTGGATTTATACAATATATCATTTACGGATCATTTTGAACTTACTGGCTAGTATCTAACATTATGGGTCCTAAATATGGTCCTTTCATTTAACCGAATGCAAGCAGCCAGCAAAGATTTTAAAATTCCCTTGATGGCCAAGTCAAGAATGAAAATTCACAACCAAGTATTTGAGAAACTAAGCACTACAATTGAAATCCTCTCTCTTTTGCAGCAAAACTTTCTTATAGATCTTTAGATCTCTGACCTCTACAGAGCCTCTTTATGGAAGACCGCTTGCTTCTCAACTGAAAGCAATCTAGCTTCTAATCCTATTCATTAACAGAATCTGTCTGGGAGTTCACCCATCAGTGTTTTCAAACCTTATTTTACTTGTAGCACTTGATACTGTAAACCACTGTTTTGATATCCTTAACTGCCAATGCCTTGTCTCCCTACCTTCTCTTCCTGACTTCTTTCTTTCCAACTCCTGAAATAACAGTACTCTTCAGTAAGCTCTACTTAGCCTCTTTTTTCATTCTGAGAGTTCTTAAGCACTCCAATAGTTTCACGTAACACAGGAGGAAAGTCTGGCCTGGTTTCAAGATATTTTGGGTTCTCTGTTTCCCACAAGCCACCCTCCAAACTGCTGCCAGGGTAATCTTTCCAGAATACAAATCCGACCAGATCATTCCTTGTGTAAATCTCATCTACAGTCCAAAATCTCAGAATGATTTTAAGTTCTTTATGATCTGACATGTGCTTACCTTTCTAATCTTTCCTTTCCCCTGCTCATCACAATTTACACATAGCTTTGAGTGTAGGTTTCTTTTCTTCAGTTTGACACAAATTTAAGTCACCTCTCCAGGGCAGCCAAAGTTACTTGCTCTCCCCTCTCGTTATGCACTCTTTGTACATAAATTCAGTAACTATCTACACTTACATCCGAGTTTTCAACAGAAACATCTGAAGGTATAACTGAAGTCAGTAAAACTAAAGACTAATAAAGACCTTAGGAACATGCACAAAGGAAAAAGATTCAATACATTAACAAAAATTAAAACAATGCAAGAACATAAAAGAAAAGCAATTATGACCTATGACTAATTTTCAAGGCTAAATGAAATCTCCTACCACTATTTTTAAGGATAGCTGGAATCACACACTAGATTTAGTTTTAAGCTTGTCAAGATTCAAGTTCTAACTGAAATCTGATTCAAAACAAAACAAGAGCTCTAAGTGAAAATGAAATGACTTTTTACTGATGAGAAACACTGGCCTAATTATGCTAACTCTCATCAGATTTGAAAGTTTAAAACAGTATTCTAGGGAGACTTAAGATAGACCAATGAAGTGTCTATCATTAAGAAAAAAGTTAAAATGAACAATGAAAATAATAAATACAACAGAATTTGGTTTATTCTATTTTTAAAGTAACAATTAGCATATCTTAATTATTACAGAAAAATAAATTATTGCAAAAAAAAAGAAAAAAAAATAAGCTAAAACCAAATCCTCTACTTGAGCTACTTCATTTCTAGATTATGCAAATGAGCCACAGAATGACCCTCACTCTTTATACATTTAAAATAAAAGTCATCTTCAAATCACATAGTAGAAATATGAATTAAACTCAGTATAATTTTGACAAAGAAATCCAAATTAATAAAACTTTTGTTACAAATTTTGTTTGCTCATGTTACACAAGAGACTGGGAACAACGTTTTCCTTCTCAAATTCTTAGAAAGAACACTTCTAGAATAGATTAGTGATACTTCAGGAGGAAAACAATGAGCAGAGGGTCAAAACAAGAATCCTTTTCTTAAGTGCAGCATCTGTGAAAAGAAAAAGAGCAAGATGGCTCATTTCTGACAAGTTACTACAGAAGCCAAAATCACACAGGCAAACTGGTTATTGTCCTATAATTTTTTTGCAATATCATATGCCTGTTCATTAATAAAAAAAAAAGCATAAGCATAAAAATTAATGAAAGCACACAGCAGAGGCTCAAACTGGCAATGAAGAGGCAGAGAAAGGCCAGCACATTTGCCTCCTCTTTCTGTAACATAAAACAAATTCAGAAAAAGCTTGCTGAATGTGCATAGTTATCTTTTACTTATCTTGATTTGAGCATTTTATACTAAACTGTAATACATATGTTTTAATAGGTTTTCTGTTTAATTCAGAATGAAGAACAACAAAAAAAAAATCCACGGAGAAGAAAAATACCTTGGGCAGTGGTTTCCTAACCTCAAGAGAATGCTTACTGTCTTCACAAAGTGAAATATACACATAATTTTGTCTGAAAGAATCCTTAAATGCTCCTAACTCAATTTTTATCACATAAGTCAAGCTTTTTAGCGCCCTAGCACCAAAAGCTACTTCCTACCTAAATGTACATTCTTTGTACCCCATATAGCGTGACATCTGGGAAAGACCATTCTTGCCTTAAGTATTCTATAAAAATAATTTTGAGAGTCTTCCAAACAAACGTCATTATATATACACTTCATATGTAATGAATATAATAAAAAATTACCACACAATGGAAATTACAACTAGTAATGAAAGTCCTCAGTAAACTACTTCATGCAATTATTGCAGAGTCAGGCATGGTCTATAAACCCATGATGAAACAGGAAACAAACTGATGACTGGTTCCTCAGCATAAATCTTAAGAAAACTCAGTAATGCTAAAAGATAACTGAAAAGTGAGAGCAAAAATATTTTGTTTTCCTTCTCAACTTGTCCATAATCTCCACCATACTTACACATTCTCCCCTCTAATTATTAAAACGCTGTTAAATTTATCTTTCTCTGGCTAGCCCACATCTAGTCAACATTAATAGTTACAAAATATCCAAAAGTGAACGGAGGAAATAGAGGAGTTAAAACTTTTAAAAACAATGTACGAATTTAAAATCTCTGAATTAACATGGCTGGTAAAAACACTGGGTCTCTCTTCCTGCTGCCCTCACCCTCCCTCTCCCACCCCACTTTAAAAGGCAGCATGAGAAAAAATATATCAAGAAAGGGTAAAAACAGAATCACAAGAACAGAATTATGAGGAACGAAACTTTACAATCCAAAGTGCAACATGACATAATCAATAAACAGTATTTCTCAAAATATTTACTATTTTTTCTCTCTTAAAATCGAAGTCAACTTCACATGAAGTTCCTGAACCAGCAAAAAAAAAAAAAAAAAAAAAAAAAAAAGCCAACGAAAGTTGGACGTCTGGTTGGTGTACCATGACAAATCCGATTTGACAGTCTTAGAGCCTACCAGCTAACCCCGACCCGCAATACGTTAAAGAGCGACATACCCAATCAAGCAATTCTAAAGACACATCGCCGTCGTTTGACACATGACAATTAGCACAGAGCTTCCTTTATAAGAGCACACTGACACGGGGCCAAATAAGCGGTTCTGCAGGTTCAGAAAAGTTCCACTCATCTCACAGACCTAGCACTGACGCTAAAAGGAACTTCAGGGACACACCCAGGGCAGACCGCCACGTTAAGGATACAGCTCTTCCGCGGGGGAGAGGGCTCTCGCCAGCTCTGGCCGCTGCCGAATCCGGATCCCGCGCCTCCTCCCAGAGGTCTGCCCCCGGGCTTGCCTCCTCGCTCGCCCCCTCCGCGCCCCCGACTCCAGCGACTCCCACCCCTGTAAGGCCTGCCTCGAAAGCGGAAACGGTCCAAGGCGAGGTGGCTCCGCTCCCAGAAAGACGGCCGGGGGCTGCTTTCGGACAGCGAGCTCGAAGGCATCCGCACCGAGGGCGGGTGAGACCGGAACGGTTCTTTGGGCCGGTAGCTGCTGGGTCCCCTGAGGTGGCCGCGCTCCGACGCGTGCCGCGAGCGTGAGAAATTCCTCAGCTGCTGCCGAGAAGAGGACGATGACGAGGAGGAGCCAGCGCCTCCGCCGGATCCGCCGCCCCGGGCCGGGTGAGGAGGCCTTCGCCGCGGGTACGGCAACAGCCCGCCGCCGCTGCTGCTGCTGCTGCTCCGGCTCCGGATCTGGCTGTTGTTGTCGTCGTCGCTGATCTCCCCATCTTCAAGCTCCCCTTCTTCCTTCGGCGAGAGGCCGCTGGAGGCCGGGGCCGGAGTGTCCTCGGTCGCCATCCGGGCAGCTGCGGCTCCCGCACCACTTAGCCCTCCGTCCGGGGATCCGCCCGACAATTGCCTTCCTCCTCGGCCCTCTTCTTTCCTAACGGACCCGGTCGGTGCGGCCTTCCCGCAGTCGGACACCTAGCGGGCTCTGCTCCCCAACTTCCCCGCACCCCAGCTCCTCCTCGCCGGACCGTCGCTACCCCGTTCCCTCGCCTAGCGCCCCCTTGCTCTTCCGCGGCTGAGGTTCTTCCGCCTCGCGAGAAAGGGGCTCTAGCAGCGGCCGTGCCCGAGACGTCACTTCCTGCGCCTCGCAGGAAACGGGCCTCCCAACTCACGCGATAACAAAGCAGGTGACGCGATTTCAGAGGTTGGTGCGCGAGTCTCAGCGGCTTCGTCTTCCGGCCTGTGGCTCACACCTACCGCCCGCTCGGGACTGGGTCAGCTGGGTGCGTGCCGGGATGGGCGGGCTCCTGTTAGCCACAGCTTTGAGAGGTTCTTAGGGCTTGGAGGGGGAAGCGCCTTTTCCTTTGATTGCTCCGAGGACTGCTGCCAAAGAAACGGAGTAGATCTACTCCCTTTTGAGGGAGGGAGCAAAGAGCGGGATTTGTCAGCCATGTTGGTGAAGGCAGACGAAGGCGACTGCGGCTCCTGGATGGTTGGCTCCGTGGGTTCTAACCCGCCATATTAATAAAGAGAACGGGGAGGTTGACCCCCTCTTCGCCCCCACACACAAGCCCTTCTTCCCACCCCCACTTTCGAGGCTAAGCGCAGTAGGTCCTTGGTCTGCCTCGATTGTCTAACCTGGGCCGGAAGCAAGCTTAGCAGCCGGCGCCTCAGAACAGGCTTAGAACAGCGCCGAATGAGGGGGCAAGGGAAATGCCGACCAATTGCGCCGCCGCGGGCTGTGCTACCACCTACAACAAGCACATTAACATCAGCTTCCACAGGTAACCTGGGCGGAGAGGAGTGGGACCGGAAATGGGAGTTCGAGGCTGGCAGTTGCTTTCGTGGAAGAAAAGGAGTAGCTTTCCCAGCGAGTTGCTAGGAATCATCATTTGGACCATTGTGTGTGAATCCTGAAATCTGTCCAGGTTTTTTTCTCCTTTCAGGGAAGGTTCACTTCTCTGAAAGGAATGCAAGTGCTGGATGGTGAGGGCCTCTTAGAGAAAAAGGCACAGGAGGAGAGCTTGAGTTGCTACTTCTACTCCTATAGATTAGATCAGGTTTTGACATAAAGGCGCCCTCAGGGTGAAAGATCGTCCCCATCACAGCGAGCAATCAATCACCTGTGAAGCCTGCTGTGTTCCCATTAAAATTAGGAACTTCTCACTACCTGAATTCACATGGGAAGTATTTAGATGTTTAATAGCCACACACAGTAACTCTGAGGAATTGAGTCCTCATTGATAGCCTTGGATTAAACGATGTTAATCAAAGTGCAAAAGATAAACCTCTTATTACAATAATAAAAACCCTGATTTTATTTTTCCTTCGTTTGTTTGAAGAGTGTTCTTACTAGTCAGAGTAGTAGAAAGAACGTAGGTTTTATTTTGCCTTCATTTGTTGGAAGAGCGTTCAAAATTCTTTAATTCTGTCAAATCAGAATTTCTGAAAGCACTTTGAACACTATCTTGAACAGTTACTCACTAAATGTTTCCCTTCTTTGTAAGTTGCTGGCAGGTGCCTAACAAAAGAAATATTGAAGTCATGTGAAAACAGTTCTGATTTTTGTATACCTCACAAGTTAGATGGTGTTAGAATGTAGGAATTTATATTCTTGATGTTTACCCTACCTATTACTCAATGTGGTCCCTATCCAAAGTGTCCATTTAGAAAAAAAAAAAATCTTGCAATGCTTCTATTTTTAAACTACTTCATTAAAAAGATAGTTCTATTGTTCATTCACCCATCAAACATACAGGTGAGATCCTAAATGCCTGACATTCTACCAAGACTTCACAAACATCTTAACCTTTCTGGAGTTTAGCATTTAACGGGAAGAGAAAGATATGTAATAACAGTTAATTGCCACAGAAAAGACAGAGAGACCTAATGGCCTTGGAAAGTCAAAGAACGCTTCTCAAAAGATGCTATGTTTCAGATGAGACCAAAGAATGACAGACCCGGTCCTCTATCTACTTAAGTATTCTCTGTTTCATTGGAAAGATCCTTAAGCCATGGAGGGTTTAAAAAGAATGGCCTGATTAGATTAGCATCTTAAAAAGCCCTGTGGCTGTAGTGTGGAGAATTACGTTGTTACTGAAAGTACTGGGCAAGTGTCATCAGAGATGAATTTGTTGAGAAAAATTTTTACAGAATGTTAATTTACCCACAGTTTCCTTCACAGAAGAATCCCATCAAAATGTCAGCTGAACTAAACACTGTCCTGCTTAGTTGATGTCAGCACTGGATTAAGGGAGAGGAGAGTTAATAAGGAAAAGTTGTTAGGAAGCTGTAGTAAGATCTGGACAGGTCACCTAGGGACCTATGCTGCAGAGGTATTGATGGAGAAAAGTGGACAGATTTTAAAAATACTTGAAACTTCTAGATTTGGTAATTTGATTTGGAAGATGAGAAAGATAAGTCCAGGCACCAATAACAATGTTGGAGAGATGCATGGTGGTACAATGACATGCATACAATTTGCTAGCTATGAATTTAACACATTCATGTATAAACTCAAAGTTGGATCTTAAAACAGCATTAATTATAAAAATACATCTATCTTAAAAAATATTTCATTAACTGACTCCTCTTTATGACACTAGTTGACTTTTTCATCCCTGTGTTACCTAAACTATCTCCATTTTTCTTACCTCTTATTCAGCCCATTCCATCTTTGGGTCTACCCAGTAATCTGAAACTGCCCTTGGCTAACATTTCCATATCTCTAGATTGATTTGTCATGGCATGTGACCATTTCCTCCTTGAGATAGTCTCTGCTTTTGAATTATTTAACATTGATTTTGTGATTTTCCTCTTTCTTGGCCCGTCTTCAATCTCCTCAGCAGCCCTTCTCTCCTATGCCCTAACCAAGGTCTTCACACTGTTGTCAGGATAATTTCAGCTATGCCTGTGGTCTCGTGAATATCCACTGCTCATTCTCATATCAGTGTCTCCTGTCCATATCTGTCTACTTAGTTACTGGTTTCTATCTGGTTCCTCAGATTCATCATCGGTACTGATGAACTGCCATTCCCCCAAATGGACTCCACTTCCTTTCTTCCTTCTCTCAGTAAATGGAAACACCATCCATCCAGAAACTTCAAAGTCATTCTTCCTTGACTTCTTACCACTCCTTCAGCAGGTTATTACAACAGCCTCTTAACTGGTTGACTGCATCCATTCGGGCTCTTCTAACCAGTCTACTGTTATCAGTGGTGTGTTGCTAAATGTTTAACAACCATCTCTCCGGGGAAGGGAAAAAGCCCTGATTTAACATCGAGTTTGCCTAATTTCTATGATTATAAATACTCTACCAAGGCTTATTTCAAGTTACTAATACATCACTGATC
Organism: Oryctolagus cuniculus; assembly: GCF_964237555.1. Taxonomy (NCBI): domain Eukaryota; kingdom Metazoa; phylum Chordata; class Mammalia; order Lagomorpha; family Leporidae; genus Oryctolagus; species Oryctolagus cuniculus. The sequence goes on from NC_091442.1 coordinate 74,237,543, forward strand.
ATGGAATTAGGAAAAGATGTGCAGTACTACACTGTTCTGCAGTACTTCCACCATACAGGCACAACAGACATAAATAACCTTAAGAGTGTAGATAGTAGGGGCTAATGTTGTGGCATGGTAGGTAGAGCCACCTCCTGCAACACCAGCCTCCCATCTGGGTTCTAGTTCGTGTCCCGTCTGCTCTGCTTTGGATCCAGCTCCCTGCTAATGTCCTGGGGAAAGCAGCAGATGATAGTCCAAGTACTTGGGCCCTGGACCTCTGCCACTCACATTGGAGACTGGAAGAAGCTTCTGGCTCCTGGCTTCAGCCTTGCCCAGCCTTTGTCACCATCTGGGGAGTGAACCAGTATATGGAAGAACTCTGACTCTGTGTACTCTGACTTTGAAGTGAATAAATTTTTTTAAGTGAAGATAGTTGTAAAAATCATCAGGAAAGTAAGGGTTTTTGAGTATTTTGGTTTTATTTAAATGTAAATTTATATTTTTAATAAAGGCTATGTTTAATAAGCAGTTCAAAAATATTCTGTTAACAGTCAGCTCTTGAAATTCAGCCCTTTAATTACTTATCAGTGCCATTTTTGATGAAGTTGAAGGCCCTCCAGCATTATTTCTAGTCTTACCACTCTTCCTTGTCCCCAGGATACTCTTAACACTCTTCAGTACTCTCACTCTAGCTTTTCTAATTCCTGCTCTTAAGCTCCTGACTCGATTGGTCCTTCCTGTTTTATGGCTCAATGCAACCCTGTACTTACCTGTTTATAAAGACTCATGAGACTTATAATTATTTTATAATAAGAAGTAACCATTAATAATTTACCACATACTGTAAATGAGGCCAAGCATTTACTAACATTTTCTCATTTAATCCTTAGAACCATTCCTACTTCCACTTTATGGACGATAAAAAAGGAGACCTGGGGCAGGTATTTGGCACAGTTAAGACGGGGTTGTAACTACTGCATCCCATATTGGAGTGCTTGGGTTTCCCAGCTCCTCTCTCTCAGTTCTAGCTTCCTGACAATGCACCATTTGAGAGGCAGCAGGTGATGGTTGAAATAGTTGGATCCCTGCCACCTATTGAGTTCTAGGTTCTCTTCACTTTTTTTTTTTTTTGACAGGCAGAGTGGACAGTGAGAGAGAGAGACAGAGAGAAAGGTCTTCATTTTGCCGTTGGTTCACCCGGCCGCTGCGGCCGGCTGATACAGAGCCAGGAGCCAGGTGCTTCTCCTGGTCTCCCATGGGGTGCAGGGCCCAAGCACTTGGGCCATCCTCCACTGCACTCCCTGGCCACAGCAGAAAGCTGGCCTGGAAGAGGGACAACCGGGACAGAATCCAGCGCCCCGACTGGAACTAGAACCCGGTGTGCCGGTGCCGCAGGCGGAGGATTAGCCTAGTGAGCCGCGGCGCCGGCTCTAGGTTCTCTTGATTTCAGCCTGACCCTGCCCTGGTTGTTGTAGGCATTCGGGGAGTGAACCAGTGAATGGAAAATCTAGTCCTGGTCGGGCACCGGATTCTGTCCCGGTTGCCCCTCTTCCAGGCCAGCTCTCTGCTGTGGTTCGAGAGTGCAGTGGAGGATGGCCCAAGTGCTTGGGCCCTGCACCCCATGGGAGACCAGGAGAAGCACCTGGCTCCTGCCTTTGGATCAGCGCGGTGCGCCGGCCATTGGAGGGTGAACCAACGGCAAAGGAAGACCTTTCTCTCTGTCTCTCTCTCTCACTGTCCACTCTGCCTGTCAAAAAAAAAAAAAAAAAAAAGTAAGGCATTGAATTGTTAAAGACACAAGCAAAATAGCATTATTTAAGAGACTAAGTAATTTTTGATGTTTCGAGAGCTTGGTATATCCATCTGGTACTAGCATATTTTTTAAATATGTATAGGATGTGTTTTTTAAATATACCCTTTTGACCAAAGTTTTCCTTTTCTTTTAAAAAAAGTTTTTTACTGGGGCCAATGTTGTGGCACAGCTGCTAAGTTGCTGCCTGTGATGTAGATATCTCATATTCAGAGCACTGCTTTGAGTCCCAAACCGCTTCCAATCCTGCTAATCTATCTGGAAAGACAGTAGAAGATGGTCCAAGTACTTGGCCCCTGGCACCCATGTAGGTGACCAGGATGGAGTTCCTGGCTCCTGACTTCAGCCCAGTTCAACCTGGGCTGTTGTGGCCTTTTGGAAGTGAACCAGCAGATGGAAGAGCTCTCTTCTGCCTCTCTGTCACATTGTCTTTCAAATAAATAAGTAATGTTTAAAAAAATTTTTTACTTATTTGAGAGAAAGAGAGAACTTTGATTTGCTGCTTCACTCCACCAAATATGTGCAATAGCTGGAATGTTTCCAGGCCAAATCCAGGAGCTGGAGTTCAATCCAGGTTTTCCACATGGGTGGCAGTGACCTGCTGCCTCCCAGAATGCAGATTAGCAGGGAAGTAGAGTCAGGAGAAGAGCCAGGACTCAAGCCCAGACACTCCAACATGGAATGCGGGCCTCAAGTGGTATCTTACCTGCTTGGTCATATACCTACCCCAGTGATCTTTTATTACTTAAATTCAGCTTATGGGCTACATCTCTCACCCTTTGAAGGTACTGAGAAAAATCTAAGCAGTACATTCAAAACATGATTAAGGTTAATGCCATATAAAAACAAAAAACAAATATAAAACTGTTTCTGCATAGGTAATCTAAAGATGACTTAGCAATGCCAAATTAACCCCATTAGTTCAAGTATTCATTGGGTCATATAGGACTATTATTTAAATAACATGTACTACCCTAGATACTATGCTAGACCTAGGGATAGAGTAATGAAAAAAAGCTCCTATCTTGGAATTTAGTGGGGGAGACAGAAAAGTAAGCAATTAAAACAAAGTGATGTTCAGGAGGGTATTTGGGACACCCACATGCTCCATGAGAGTTCCTGGGTTCCAGTACTGGTTTCATTTCCAATTCCAGGTTTCTGCTGCTGTGTACCCTAGCAGACACAATAATGGTTAAGCCCAAGAAGTTGTATTTCTGGGCCAGCGCCATGGCTCACTTGGATAATCCTCCGCCTGCGACGCCAGCAACCCATATGGGTACCCGGTTCTAGTCCCAGTTGTGCCTCTTCCAGTCCAGCTCTCTGCTGTGGCCCAAGAATGCAGTGGAGGATGGCCCAGGTGCTTGGGCCCCTGCACCCGCATGGGAGACCAGGAGGAAGCACCTGGCTCCTGACTTTGGATCAGCGCAGTGCCAGCTGTGGTGGCCATTTGGGGAGTGAACCAATGGAAGGAAAACCTTTCTGTCTGTCTGTCTGTCTGTCTCTCTCTCACTGTCTGTAACTCTACCTGTAAAATACGTAATAATAATAATAATAATAAAGAAGTTGTATCTCTGCCATCCGTGTAAAAGACCTGGCTTGAGTCCTGATCTCTTGGCTTCAGCTTAGCTCAGCTTTAGTTGTTGTGAGCATTTGAGGAGTGAACCAGAGGATGGAAGACTTCTCTCTGTCTGTCTGTCTCTCTATCTTTTAAGTAAAAAATGAATAAGAACAAAACAATTTTTAAAAGAACTGTGATATTAATGATATGTGATATAGCAACATCTAATGTAGTCTTCTGATCATGAAACACTTTCTTAGAGGGGATTCCTAAAGTCTGAAAAGAAGGAAGTAGAATTTGATCAAGTTAAGGTTCAGTTTGAGGCATTGGTTTCATAATTAAGGATCTTCAACTCAGGGTATGTTTGGAGTTCAGGGGACAGGAGATGGAAACTGTTTACTGTGAATTTGGACTTTGATCTTTTGTGCCTCTCATTGCTGGGAATGTGAGCAAACCTAGTACAGTCAACCCTCTGTAACCAGGGTTCCATAAATTTAACCAACCGAGGGTCAAAAATATTTGAAAATGAAATTGCATCTATACTGAACACGTACGGACTTTTTTGGGGTCATATTCTCTGAGTACTACAAATAACAAATATTTACATATCATTTATATTTTATTAGGTATTAAAAGTAATTTAGGGATGATTTAAAGTATATAACAGGATATATGTATAGGTTATGCAAATGAGCCAATTTTTATAAGGGACTTGAACATCGACAGATTTTGGTATCCATGGGGTTCCTGGAACCAAACTCCCATGGAAACCAAGGGACAGCTATATATGAGATAGAGTCAAAGATTTTTGCCTTGTAAGACTTGCATTGGGGGCTTCATAATCTTCTAACATGGATTTATGATTCTTTCTAAACAATTAATAGTTATAGGATAAGGTAGTCTAAAGCATTGAACTTTAGAATGTTGATTCTTACGTTTCCAAGCCAGTCAACATAGTTACCAGTAGAGTTTTTAGAGACAACCCCTTGTATTCACCTCATCTTTAACAGGTAACACTGAAGGCGTATTCATATATTTTGTGTTTGGAATAAATATTAAAGGAAAACGTTGCTACAAAGCTTTTTACTATTTTTATAACTAAGCTTTTTTGCTCTACTACATAACAGGTTTTTTAATATATATAGTTTTTTAATATGTAATATATGGAAGAAATTCAGTGAATTACTAGTTCAAATATTTGATATTTGTATTAATTCAGCAAATGTATCTTGAGTCTCTACTGCTTGCATGCAATGTGTTAAGTGTTAAATAGATGAAAAGATATAATACCTGTCTTGAGGAAACTTTTGTATTTCACTGGAACCTTATTAAAATGTAACAATGTTAGGTGTCATAAAAACAGAACACAGAGATAGGAGAATTATGATCTGCCTCAGCTTTTCTTGATAAAATTCCATCTTTAGATACATGATTTCTCTTGACCATTTATATTAGTAAATCAAAGCATTTGAAATTACTCCTGCTTATAATAGTTTAAATAAACTTCATCTAGGCCAATTCAGTCATTTTTCTTTTACTGCCCATGTTAAGGAATAGAGTAAGAAGGCATGTCTGTTGGGAAAGTCCTGAAAAATAAAAGCACTCAAATAAATTTTTGCTAATTTTTTCAAACTTACAAAAATTAGCATGAATTTTGTTCCAGTGTCTGGATGTTGTTTTAAATTTTTTATATAAATGGGAAATACTTTAAACCATTACTTTTTTAATTTGTTTTACCATTCAGGTACAGTCACACAAGTAGGATAGAATTTGAATTGCCTTTTTTTTTTTTTTAAAGGTTTCCTTTGGATCCTAAAAGAAGAAAGGAATGGATTCGCCTGGTTAGGCGCAAAAATTTTGTGCCAGGAAAACATACCTTTCTTTGTTCAAAGCACTTTGAAGCCTCCTGTTTTGACCTAACAGGACAAACTCGACGGCTTAAAATGGATGCTGTTCCAACCATTTTTGATTTTTGTACCCATATAAAGTCTGTGGTAGGTAATGTTGCTCTCCTTTGTACCATTTTTAGAACCTGTTTCTTTTTGTTTATACAACAACTTAGAGTACACTAAAATTCATATATATATCGATATGCCACGAGAAAATTGCAGTCTGTGCTCTTATGCCATAAAGGTTCAGGCTAGAATTAGAACTCAGTCTGTTGACTCCAATTGTCTTTCCTGAATCCGAACTGTTTTACTGTATTGGAGTTTTACATTGCTACCAGTTTTTATTGATCAATGTACCATTGGTGTGATTTGAGAAATAGGAATAATGAAACCTTTGGTATCACTCTGCTCTGATTTCAAGATGATAGGCAAATAACAAGTACTTTAAGAGCAGCACACCCAGAGTTACCTCAAAGGATATAAGTTCAGAGTGAGGCATAACAGAAAAGTTCATAGAACTCCAGCAGTTAGGACAAACTTGTGAGAGGGTTCTTGACCTTGCACAAAACAATTGCAGTTTCATGAGTAGAATAAATGCCTATGGGTTGAAGTATGAGTTGAAAATAATCAAATGTTAGCAACTGAAAGGAAATAGGAAAGGTACAGAATGAATTCAGACTGTTTTACCTGGTTAGAGAAGACCTGGTCAGTGAGGAAGAGCTAAGCTAAGAAAGAGAGGGATGCCAAAAGGTAAGAAGGAATAGAATGAACACAAATAGAGTTTAACTTTGAAAAGGAGGACAGTTTCCTCTGAAAGAAGAAAAACCACTGCTTTTCTTAAGTGTGAGTTAAATTTGCAAATGTACCTGTATTAATGTCTAAATGTGAAAGGAGGCTGAAATAAAAAGGTTTCCACAGGTATTAGAAAAGCTCCAGGAGAGAACTTTTTCATTTTTTTGAGAAAGATTATTTATTGCTTTAAAATGCAGTTACAGAGCGAGAAGGAGAGAGACAGAGAGTGAGATCTTCTGTCTACTGTTTCATCCCCAGATGGTTGAAACAGCCAGGGCTAGGCCAGGCCAAAGCCAGGAGCTGAGAACTCCATCTGGGTCTCCCATTTGGGTGGCAGGGGCCCAAGAACTTGGACCATCCACTGCTTTTTTTCCTAGGCACATTAGCAGGGAGCTGGATCAGAATTGGAGCGGATGGGATATGACCCAGGACCCATATGGGATGGCAGCATTGCAGGCGGTAGCTTAACCTGTTAAACCACAATGCCTGCTCCTGTTCCTCACTTCTGACTCCTCAACATTTCTTAAGAGTGCCTAGCACATAGTATGCCCTCCGATATTTATTGAATTTGAAATGTGCCTCATTTTTGACATTTTGATCATTTAATCATCCATCAAATACCAAACTTAACATTATGCTAGGATTTAAGTCAGATGCTGGGGATATAAAGATCAAGAGTCCTTGGAGTGGGCATTTAGTATAGTAGTTAATTTGCTATGTTGAATTTCTTCTTCCAAATTGGAGTGCCAGGGTTTGAGTCCTGGCTCTGATTCTGATTCCAGCTGCCTCCTAATGTGCACTCTGAGAGGCAGCAGATGATGGCCTAAGTATTTGGGTCTGTAGCACACATGAGGGAGACCCCAAATTGAGTTCCAGGTTCCTGACTTCAGCCTGGCCTAGCTCTGGCTGTTGTGGGCATTTGAGGGGTAGACCAGCAGATCGAAGATCTCTGTGTATCTGCTTTTCAAAAAAATATAGAGTCCCTGCCAATTCCTTATGCAGAGGAACCAAGAGTTCACTCACAAAAACAGATACCATATTTGTCTTATTTGTTTACCATCATGTCTGCAGGAATGCATATTATGTTTCAATAAATGTTTATTTAATGAATGAAAAACACAAATTTAAGAGAATATGATATAATCTGGTAATTATAAGTGGTTTAGTATTGCTAGAGTGCAATCAAGACAGTGAATGACAAAATAGGGCAAGATCCTCAATAGTATAATATGCTATGCATAGGTAATAGGTAGGCAAGGAAGATTTGAACCAGCAAAGGAAGGTCAAATCTGCAGAAAAACTTATTCTGGTGGCAGAATAGAGGTTAGTGAGAATCAAAATAAGGGGGAGAAATCAGTCAGGAGCTAGATAGGATATAGGCCTGATGCATGAAGAATAATGGAAAGGATTCATGATAGAAATATTTAGAAATAATAGGACTTCATGACTGTTTGCATGAAAGATAACAAAAGAAAAAAGAGTCCTTAGATTTCTGATTTGGACAAAAAGTTCCTAGCCAGATTTTAATGCTTCTTCTGGGTCTTGCATATGGTTGGAGGAGCCTAAGGACTTGTGTCATCTTCAGCTGCTTTCCCAGGCACATTATTAGCAGGGAGCTGGATTGGCAGTGGAGCAGCCGGGACTTGAACCAGTGCCCATATGGATGTCAGCTTTGCAGGGGCAGCTTAACTTGTTACCCACAACACCAGCCCTGAGATTTTAAATTCTTGAGGATGTTACTGTGAGCAATTAATAGATAAATCAAGCTTGATATTTGAAAATATGTTTCTATAGATTCTTAAATTTTTATTAAGTAGGGCCCTAGATCTGAAATATTCATCAAATTGAGAGAATAGTATTTAAGTAAAAAGAGTATTAAACCTGTATCACAAAGAAAGGTTAACACACATTCTAAACTGGCCTTGGTAAGAGAATTGCGATTGTTTAATCTCCAGAGAGACTTACACTCAGTACTTTGGAGAGACCTTAGAAGGCCACTGTTTCTCCCTCCCTCCCTCCCTCCTTTCCTCCCTTCCTTCCTTCCTTCCTTTTTTAAAGATTTATTTATTTATTTGAAAAGCAGAGTTACAGAGCGGCAGAGAGAGGTCCTCCATCTGCTGGTTCATTCCTCATATGGCCATAATGGCCAAAGCTGGGCCCATCTGGATCCAGGAGCTTCCTCCAGGTTTCCCATGTGGGTGCAGGGGTCCAAGCACTTGGGCCATTCTCTACTGCTTTCCCAGGCCATAGCAGAGAGCTGGATCAGAAGTGGAGCAGCCAGGACTTGAACCAGCGCCTATATGGGATGCTGGCACTGCAGGCGGTGGCTTTACCCGCTACACCACAGTGCTGGACCCGTAAGTCCCCTGTTTGTTTCTAAATCCATTTTTCAACCTCTCCAGAGATGACAAAAAGAAATAGGTGACTAGAGTGTATTCAGCTATATGAGAAACTTAATGAATGCTTATATGAGATGGACTGCTGTTGCTTCCCATCAGACTTTTAAAAGCAATTTTATCTAAAACGACAGTATGTAGTTATTTGTATCATCCATAATTTATGTTTAATCCTTTAATTTTATTTGGATCAGAAACTCAAGTCAAAGAATCTTTTGAAGAAAAACAACAGTTGTGCTCCATCTGGACCGTCTAATTTAAAATCAAACCTAAATACTCAACAAGTACTACTTGAACACAGTTATGCCTTTAGGAATCCAATGGAGGCAAAGAGGAGGATAATTAAGCTGGAAAAAGAAATCGCAAGCTTGAAAAGAAAAATGAAGACCTGCCTACAGAAAGAACGTAGAGCAACTCGTAGATGGATCCAAGCCACGTGCTTGGTGAAGAATTTAGAAGCAAATAACATATTACCTAAGGGCACATCAGAACACATTTTACCAACTGCCTTAAGTAGTCTTCCTTTGGAGGATTTTAAGATTCTTGAAGGAAAGCAACAAGATAAAACACTGGCAGTTACCTAAATCTAACACAGATGAAGGGCACCTTCACTGAAGTTTAGCTTGCACAGAACTTGATGTCCAATCTTCATTCTTTTTGGAGGCAAAGATATTTATGGTAATTATGCTGAAGTTGATTATTAATAAAGCTTTACTTGAAGTACCATTACTGTATAACTTATAAAGACTTGATTACAAAAAAAATTTTATGAGGCTTTTATTTGAAAATTATTCGAAGTGCCTTACGTTAGAATTACATTCTTAAAATTTTTGCTAGGAAATTACTATGTTTGCGAGATGTTTTGTATTTATTTAAGCTACTGTTAAAGAACAGCATGTAACACATAATATGTGTAATTTATATTAGAAAAAGAATCCTTGTCCAGTTCCAAAGTTGGAAAATTAAATTCTAAATAAGATGCTAAGTAGTAGCTAACCAACATTAAATAGTGATCTTAAAACTGTTGGGGTTTGGGCCGGAGCCGTGGCTCACTTGGTTAATCCTCTGCCTGCAGAGCCGGCATCCCATATGGGCACTGGGTTCTTGTCCATTTGCTCCTGTTCCGGTCCAGCTCTCTGCTGTGGCCCGGGAAGGCAGTGGGGGATGGCCCAAGTGCTTGGGCGCCTGCACCCGTGTGGGAGATCTGGAAGAAGTACCTGGCTCCTGGCTTTGGATCGGCGTAGCTCCGGCTGTGGTGGCCATTTGGGGGGTGAACCAATAGAAGGAAGACCTTTCTCTCTTATCTCTCTCCCTCGCTGTCTAACTCTACCTGTCAAATAAAAAAAAAAAACTGTAAAATATTTTGGAATGTGTAGTATCCTTGAATCATCCAAATTTGATAAGGCCTCAAGTACCTCAGACTGATAAAAATCCGTAGCTGACTATATTGACTTTACAAACATGTAATATACATGTTTCAGGATCTAGCTTTACCTTAATTAAACAATAGAGAAACACATATGACTCTTCTTATAATAAAAATACTATATTTACATCTTCAAAATTGATGTATTAGTAAGCACATGTGTTAGCAAATTCTGTATTAGGTACTTCTGCTCCTATAAGTGTTGATACTAAAACTCAAGCTTTTTTTTTTTTTCTTCTTTTTAACTTTCTAAATACATTCTGTATCTCAGAAATAGCATATCTGCATAGTAGACTTTTTCCCCTCCCTTTTCATAAACCAGCAGCACTTAGAGTATTACATCTAAATAATTCATAACCAAAAATAGGATCTATCTTACACATAAGCTTGCTTTTTATTTCCTTTTTCAGTAAGTCAAATAGAGCAACCGTAGTGCAATTGGGAAATGAAATGTAGTTCTTATATGTTTTTGATAAAGCTGTGCAAATGCTGATTATTTTATAAAACAACTCTTTTGTGGTTGCCACATGACTATTAAAGTATTTGCCTTATTTCACCAAATATTTAATAAAAATTATTTCCTTCAAACAGCTTTGTTCCAATCATGTAAAAACATATTAGTATATCATCAAGTTATTTAATCCTAATTCAAACTTGTGATGCTACCATATGAAAGCATATAGCTGATCATAAATTGGTATAAATCTTTCCTGTAAAGTAATGGCTACTTTGATAAAAAGAAACTTTGGTCAGCAATTTGGGTTCCCCTACCCCTTTTTTAAAATGATATTTGCTTGGATCCTGGTAACAATCTTTTGACAATGTTAGCACTGTTTTAATAAGGAATGTCTCAAGCAAATGCAAAGGTAGGAAGAAATTTTCTTAGTTCTCATGAGGTATTTACAGCAAATATTTTCTGAAAATCCTTCCGTGGGTGGTATTTCTTAAGTTGTTTTATCTTTGTCATAAGTACTGGATGTAGTTCCTTGAAATTGTCATTATATGTATTTTAGTATGGTTTCAAATACCTTTTCAGTGGTATAAATTCATCAGCAAATACTAACTGCATCTGCTTTATAATATAGGCAAAATTTAAGTTGGGGCAATAATCATTTTAGCATAAACTGTGTTTTCCAGGACACTCATGTGGCTTACCTCCTACTCCAAATACAAAACAAACACTATTTTATTAATGTAGCCCAATTCCCATTTATAATAATTATGTTGTATAATATTTTTAAACCATTAAGGCATAAAATACGGAAGCTTTTGGCAAAATTACTGTTTTCATTATTATTTGACACCATTGAATAAACTGCCACTCAGTTTTAGAGCCAATCTTCTGTGTGCTTTCTCTTTGTCATTTTCATTGTTAGTATCCTGACAGCATACTCCAAATCCTCCCCACTAACATCAGATCACTCTATTCACATTTATTTGTCTGCCATAAAGATTAATTTCATTTTCAGAGAAAAACCTAACAGGGGTCTCTTAAAATCTTCAGTTTCACAATAGATTCCTTATCATTCTAACCAAATACCATAAAGCTAATCAAAAGTACAGTTTTTCCTCTGCTGGACACAACACAGATGCTTTCATCCTATGTCATGACTTCTTACAAACAAGTCAAAGGCTAAGAACAAAAATGAATGGAGACATGATTTTCTGCTCAAAGTGTCCTGAGAGAAACAATGCAATATGATAAATACTATAAAAGAAATAAGTGCAAGCTATGCTTTGGTAAATCCTGTTGAATTAGAACTCAGAACACAGAAACTTCAGAAATTTTTAAAATCAAATGATTTTTTAAAAATAGATGTCTTACAATGATTTACCAAAGGAAATAGGGCATTGGTGTTTGATGTGAACTAGTATTATCTTTAATAAGTCACAGTATATTTTTATCCTTAAAAAAAAAACGAAGAACTTTATTACTGGTATCTGTTAAAAGGAAAACATGCCTATTAATAAAATAATACATCAAGGCCAAATACTAGAGTTTATTTAAAATTTGATATTTTATACATAACAAACCCTATTAATGCAGATTTTTAAAAATAATTTAACGCAGTCTTAGAAAACATTTTGGCACCCACTCATTCTTCTCTTTCTTACAAACATTCTGTGTGGTATTATTTCTGACTTACACAGGAAGAAATTTTTGTAATAAATTTATTTGTAATTTATTAATTATATACCTACTTGCACAAGGGTAGAAATAGCTTGTGATCTAGAAAGTTCTGAACTGAACACGGGTCTGTCTCCAAATCTCTGCCCTCTATAGTTAACCCTCCATTTAACATATGGATCATGTTTTAAAAATAGGACAAATCATGTGTCCCAAAAAACAAGATAGAATACATAAAGGTAACATCTGAGGTCACTGTTGATATTTTCTAGGTGGACTTCATAATGTTGGTATTTTTATCTCTTCTCAATGTTAGAATACGGGTTAATATTAATTTTGGTAAAATAGAAGAAAATGGTTCATGTGGGATTCTTTTGGTATTTAGTTGGAAATTTCTAAAATTAAGGATTTTGTAGTGTATATTAAAGTTACATATTGTATTCTTAAAAATGTATTCCAAGAATGTTGATATTAAAAACTTTTCTCCTAGGAAATTACTGTCATGTCTGTTATTTCAAAAAACTGCACAAAAATTTCTGTGGGAGTCCTTCCTGCTAAATAACTCCCAAAAAGACTTCTACAAGGACTCCTCCCTAAAATGAAGCAAATTGTAAACCAAGTAAATATAATGAAAGCCTTGAAGGGGAAGTATTTTTACTTTTATTGCTCAAGTTATATCTAAATGAGAATTACTGTTTATTTTCACTGTCTTAAATACAGGTTATGCAGTCTAGACTGGATACGAGGGGCTATAAAGACTCTCTGTAATAGTCTTTCCTGAGAGTAATTTGAGGCTCACACAAAAATTTAGATGTGATTATCAAAGCATTATTTTAATAGCAAACAGGAAGTGAGAATGTGATTTTTTCTGGTTATTAAAATAGTGTTTTTAATAATTCAAGAAATACTATCTTAACATTTACTAAGAAACATTGGGCAAACCAAAATGAACACAACAAACATGGTCCTTATCCTTAAGGGTATGGGAAAAACTACTGCCCTCACTGTTTTCCGCTTGCTCCCTAATGCCCTTCAGTATGAATTGAGAGAACAACTCAGTCTTCAAATTGCTACTTAGCTGTTCAAAATTTATGCTCCAAAATTATAAATAAATAAAATCTTTGGGTTTAATGTCAAGAACACAGGGAGGTATGTACCTACTTCTGGTGGTCAGTTTTAGAAACTTTAGCAATTATTCTAAACTTTGTCATCTTTAACTTAAAATTTCTGTTGTACTGCTCTTCTACAACCAAATCTTTACAAATGTGCTTCCCTTAGGTTGGTCACTTAGCAATCTCCTTGTGTGACCCCTAAACATACTACCATGACAGAAGTGCGTTTCTCCTGCGTCCTTTTTGATGTGTAACATGGCTAAAGTCGTCTTATTAGAATGTAACTGTCCATGCTCTTTATTTCTCCAAGAGAAAGACTGTGTGTTGTGATTTTTTTTTTTTTTTTTTAGCCTCGGGGGTGAACTATGTATGAAATTCATTAGCAGATTTCAGGAGATGTAAACTTTGGGTTAGATTCAGAAGCACTGTACATAGAATCCACTGATAAATTTTTTTAAAGATTTATTTATTTATTTGAAAGAGTTACACACAGAGAGGAGAGGCAGAGAGAGAGAGAGAGAGAGAGAGAGAGAGAGAGAGAGGTCTTCCATCCAATGGTTCACTCCCCAGATGGCCACAACAGCCAGAGCTGTGCCGATCCAAATCCAGGAACCAGGAGCTTCTTCCAGGTCTCCCACGTGGGTGCAGGGGCCCAAGGACTTTGGGCCATCTTGTACTGCCCAGGCCATAGCAGAGAGCTGGATTGGAAGTAGAGCAGCCAGGTCTCCAACCCGCGCCCATATGGGATGCCAGTGCTTCAGGCCAGGGCATTAACCTGCTGCGCCACAGCGCCTGCCCCAACTGATAATTTTTTCTAGTAAACAGTAAATGCTTTTTGCAATTGTTAAGGACAAATAGTCCTGGGCCATCCAACACTGTACTCTCGGGCCACAGCAGAGAGCTGGACTGGAAGAGGAGCAACCAGGACAGAACCGGCGCCCCAACCAAGACTAGAACCCGGTTGGTTGGTTGGTTGGTTTATTTATTTGGAAAGGCAGAGTTACAGAGACGCAGAGGCAGAGAGAGAGGTCTTCGATCCACTGGATCACTTCCCAGATGGCCGCCACAGCTGGAATCCAGCCCTTCCAAAGTCAGGAGCCAGGAGCTTCTTCACGGTCTCCCATGCTGTGGCAGGGGCCCAAGGACTTGGGCATCTTCCCCTGCTTTCCCAGACCATAGCAGAGAGCTGGATCGGAAGTGAAGCAGCCGGGACTGGAACCCGCGTCCATATAGGATGCCGGCACTGCAGGCTGCGGCTTTACCCACAGCGTGGGCCCCTGAAACACTTAACGCTGTCAGCAATTGACTGAAAATTTCCAGAAATACAAGATAATATCGTTTATTTACTGTTAATCAAGCGCACAAAATTCAAATAAAGCATGCAGTCACAATGCTTGGACTGTTAACGGTAACAAGACGTTTGGCTTTCTAACTCAATTAATTGAATGCATAGACTTTAAACATGAGGGATGTGGCGACAGATATCTGCGATGTAAGAGATGGACAAGTGACAATTATGTGAGGGCTCCGTAGCAGTAACTATATTTAGCTTTATCTTTTTTGTTTTCCAGCAGCCAGCAAAATCTGGCCCATTATAGGTACTAAGATGTTTTAAATTACAATTTATCCCCTACATTCCTCCCCAAATCCGTAACATTTGGTATGAACCCCTCATAGATTAAAAAGTATTCAAATATGCATGTAACGGACTTAACTGGGTCTAAACTCACTTCATTTCGTTATCCTGTTACTACCCTGGTGGTGGTTTCATTTCTTGGCACTTAGGACGTCCCACAACCGCAAGGACCTAGGTTTCCAGAAGCCTGGACTACGGAGAGCATTACTGCCAGCGCCGCACACCCGCGTGCCCGCAGTCCCGCGGTGGACCCAGCATCGCCAGCTTGCCCTTTAAATGCTCACGTAAGCTGCGCCGGGAGCGCGGGCGGCCGCGGCGCATGCGCGCGAGCGGTGGCGGTGCTGCGGGACGCGCACTGGGCTCCAGGGGGTCTCAGCCCCGGGCCCGGGGGTGGCTCTCCGGGCGGGACCACGCTCGGCCAGGCGGGCAGTCTCCCGAGACTTGCCCAGGTTCGAAGGCCCACGCGGCCCGTCAGCGCGTGGAGCTCTGGGGAGGCCCGACCGGTAGCTGGGGTGGGGCGGGCAGACCGGGGCCGCTGGGGGCGGAGCCCGCGGGCCTCGGGCGCACCGATTGGCTGCCGCGGCTTCTCCTGTCTGCTTCCTGGTCTCGAGGTTCAGGTGTGGAGAGCTCGGCAGCCGGGAGCCGGCCTCGGGCTTCGCGCGGGATGCGCTCTGCTTTTCCGGCGATGCCTTAACCACCGCCAGCCGAGTTTAACCTGATACTGTTCTCTTCGTGTTTGGTCGGTGGAAGACGGCGTCTGTGTTTGCTTCTAAACGAGTGTTTCGCCAGCAACTCCAATGACTCTTTTTTTCAGAAACGCCGTCTGTTTCATCCCTCAGGTGCTCGTGTCTTGTTTTCCATGACAGATCTTGACGACAATATATGCGAAAGATACGTCAAGATGATAACAAATATAGTTATATTGAGCCTGATCATTTGCATTTCTTTGGCTTTCTGGATTATGTCAATGACGGCAAGCACCTACTATGGTAAGTGTGAATGTTCTGTGTTTTTCTGTAATCTGGTGGAATTTGAAATGGTATGACTGTAAAATCCAAAACTCATTTTGTCCTGAATGGTTGTGTTAACTTCCACAACCTGAATGAGGCTTCCCTAGCTTGGTAACATAGAAACGGTGCCTTGAACATTTTGAAGCTTTGAATAAATTTTTTTTTGTTAGAATACTTACACCTATACAAGATGTCTTAATGTTTTATGTCTTTAACAAGTGAGGTGCAATGCAGTTTTGTAAAGTAATTACAGTGAGATTTTAATTATGAATAAAAATATATCAGTTTCACGTATCCTATAAAAACTACAAAAAGACAATATAATGTTTACATTTGGCACTTTGAATGACTTGTGTTTTGGTCACTTCAGAAGAATAGACTTCTTTTAAAACCTGAAGCACTTTGCATAAATTTAGGGTGTTCTCAGAGCATAAGCCTGTGCACACTGCTGTGGTACCTCTCTGAAAACAATACCCTTCAGTTCACAACAAAGGAAAAGGTAAAAAGGAAACTTTCAGAAGTGATTTTTTACAGACCTGTGTCCTTTTGCAGAGAGACATATGAGTGAGTAATCCAGTTGGTGTTTTCCAGGTTCCAGAAGCCCTCGGGGCTGTTCATTCAGAGTGCTTTGCAGTAAGGGGTGGGATCATGGGGATGAGAAGATTCTTGCTGGTGTCAGTATTAACTTGAACTAAATAGAATACGCCAGTAAACTGAAATGTGCCCCTGGGGCCATGCCCCTGATACAAAAGAATGCAGGGGATACAGGTTTTTGCATATGAAACTCAGCAATGGTTTTCACTCTCAGAAATGGGATTTTTCCCACTTGTATTGGGCATTTGGCCCTTTTTGTGTGCTGTTTTCATGTTTTTGATAGAAACATGGACACATGCAGCAGTTCACGTTTGTCTTTGCTGTGAGTGGCAGGGACTTCAAACAGGAAAGCTGTGGAGTCTGAAGAAGGTGGCCTCTCTTCACTTTTAGTTAGTTCTACCAGAGCTTTCAGTTTTTAAAACAAACCAAGGGCCTAGATCTTTATATGAAATAGCCTAATCTTTAAATTGTTTGGAAATGCTGTGCCAGCCAAACCAAACATCTGTGAGTTAGATAGAACCATTGAAAAAAACCTGCTTCTAACCATTGAATGAGGTGTGTATCGAGACATCTTACTTGATTTAGAAAAGCCTATCTGACAGAAATACAGTAATTAGATTCTCTTAAGAAACGAGTTTGTTCGCTGTAGTCCTTGAAACTTAATATGTGCCTCCTTTCCGGGAAAGGAAGAAGCACGGGTTCATTTAAAATCTCCAAATACCCAAGTTTGAAATACCCATCATTATAATTAGCTGTAAATTGTTCTTTTTTTTTTTAAAGGTTTATTTATTTATTTGAAAGTCAGAATTACACCGAGAGAGGAAGAGGCAGAGAGAGAGGTCTTCCATTCACTGGTTCACTCCCCAATTGGCTGCAACGGCTGGAGCTGCGCCGATCCGAACCCAGGAGCCAGGGGCTTCTTCCAGGTCTCCCACGCGGGTGCAGGGTGCCAAGCACTTGGGCCATTTTCCACTGCTTTCCCAGGACATAGCAGAGAGCTGGATCAGAAGTGGAGCAGCCAGGACTCAAACCCACGTGCATGTGGAATGCCGGCACTGCAGGCGGTGGCTTTACCTTCAGCGCCATAGCACACTGTATCCCCTGCATTCTTTTGTATCAGGGGCCTGGCCCCAGGGGCACATTTCAGCTTACTGGCTTATTCTGTGTAGTTCAAGTTAATACTGACACCAGCAAGAATCTTCTCTCATCCCCAGTTCTTAAAACTTAAAACAGTAACATATATTATGTTACTGTTTCTCAGTAAGATTGCCCCTTCTGAAAATATACATCTCAGCCTCAGTATTTGACTGTGGTGACTAATCTTGGTTTCCATATTTATGGTACTATTTTAATCCAAAAAGCAGTTATCAAAGCCTACTGCTAGGACTAATCTATCCAGACTTCACACAATTTGTGCTCCACCTTTCTAATCCTTCAGGTAATTTGCGACCTATTTCTCCTTGGCGTTGGCTGTTTTCTGTTGTTGTTCCTGTTCTGATCGTCTCTAATGGCATTAAAAAGAAAAGTCTGGATCACAGTGGGGCTCTCGGAGGTATGTTTTCATTTGAATGTTTAAAATAGCTGTATAATAAATGTTTGCTTATACAATTTAAGCTCACACTTTTTTTTTTTTTTTTTAAGATTGATTTATTTGAGAAGCAGACTTAGAGATGGGGGTGGGAAGGCGGGGGAGAGAGATCTTCAATCCACTGGTTCACTTTCCAATTGGCTGCAATGGCCAGAGCGGGGCCGATCTCAAGCCAGGAGCCAGGAGCTTCATCCAGGTATCCCACATGGGTTCAGGGACCCAGGGACTTGGGCCATCCTCTGCTGCTTTTTCCAGGCCTGTTAGTTGGAAGTTGGATTGGAAATGGAGCAACCAGGACCCTAGTTGGCACCAATATGAGATGCCAGCGCTGCAGGCGGAGGCTTAGCCTACTATGCCACAGCGCCACAGCACCACAGCCGGATTCTAAAATAATCATTTTTGTTATGCAGGTTTTCTTGCAGGCAGTGGCTTTACCTGCAAAGCCACAGTGCAGGTTTCACTCATGCTTTCTAAATTCTGAATGCAGTAAAAACCCCCAGCCCCCAATCCGCAGATATGCTTTCCCACTCTTTGTTAACTGTATTTACAGTTTCAAAATATTAAGTGGAAAATTCCAGAGAGGAGGAAAGACCACATTCATGCAACTTTTATTACAGTATATTGACATAATTGTTTTGTTTTTTTTTAAAATGTATTAAAGAGGGAGACAGAGAGAGTGAGGGAGAGAGAGAGCTTCCATTCACTAGTTCACTCCCCAAATACCTGCAGCTATTCAGTCTTGGCTGGAGCCAGAGCTGGGAGGCAGGAATTCAATGCAGGTCTCTCATGTGGGTGGCAGGAACCCAATTATTTGAGACATCCCCTCTACCTTCCAATGTCTGCATTAGAAGGAAACTGGAATCAGAAGCTGGAACCAGGAATTGAACCCGGATCCTCCATTGTGGAATTTGAGCATCTTAACTCCTAGGCTAAACTTCCACTCCCACTGCACTTAATTTATAAATTAAACTTTATCCTAAGTATAGGGGAAAAAAGTAGGATTTGTTATGATCAGTCTTTTCAGGAATCCATTGGGAGTGTTGGAACATATTCTCCTTGGATGAGGGGGACTATGATATATGAGACTACAAATCATGTTATATGTACTAGATAATCATAAAGTTGTACATTGCCTCGCATTTGTGTTCTCTCAAAATTTCAAAAACTAAGAAACATTTCTAATGTAGCATACAAATTTGTTTATCATTGGGCCAGCGCCATGGCTCAATAGGCTAATCCTCTACCTAGCGGCGCCAGCACACCAGGTTCTAGTCCCGGTCGGGGCGCCGGATTCTGTCCCAGTTGCCCCTCTTCCAGGCCAGCTCTCTGCTGTGGCCAGGGAGAGCAGTGGAGGATGGCCCAAGTGCTTGGGCCCTGCACCCCATGGGGAGACCAGGAAAAGCACCTGGCTCCTGCCTTCGGATCAGCGCGGTGCACTGGCCGCGGCAACCATTGGAGGGTGAACCAACGGCAAAGGAAGACCTTTCTCTCTCTCTCACTGTCCACTCTGCCTGTCAAAAAAAAAAAAAAAAAAAAGGTTGAATGAAGCATTTCCACTCAGAAAGATTATGTGGTTTAGGACTTAATGAGACACACTGAATATGATTCGACCTGATAAACTTATTACTTTGCAATCAGTCCTAAAAAGGTGGACATAATCAAATGGCAGTGTATAGATGTATGTTGTTAACTTCCTGTTTTCTGTAGTAACTGATAGTTCTAGAGTCAGGTAGCAAAAACACATGTATCTCGGGGCCCGTGCTGTGGATAGCAGGTAAAGCCACTGCCTGCAGTGCCGTTATCCCATGTGGGTGCTGGTTGGAGTCCCAGCTGCTTCACTCTGATCCAGCTCTCTGCTATGGCCTGGGAAAGCAGTGGAAGATGGCCCAAGTTCTTGGGCCCCTGCATCCATGCGGGAGACCTGGAGGAAGCTCCTGGCTGCTGGCTGCAGTCTAGACCAGCCCTTGCCATTGTGGCCATTTAGGGAGTGAACCAGTGGATGGAGGACTTCTCTCTCTCTCAGTCTCTGCCTCTCTGTAACTCTGCCTTTTAAATCAATCAATCTTTAAAAAACTATACATGTATCTCAAAAGTAGCCAGATACTGTAATATGCCTCTTGACTTGCTTGAGACTAAAGGACCCCCATTATATTATAAAACCCCTTGAGGGCCAAAGTATATCCTATACTTTTGCCTCCCTTTTTTTTTTTTTAAATATTTGTTTATTTACTTAAGAGGCAGTGTTACAGACAGAGAGGGAGAGACAGAGAGGTCCTCCATCTGCTGATTCACTTCCTAAATGGCCTCAGCAGCTGAAGCTGAGCTGATATGAAGCCAGCAGCCAGGAGCCAGGAGATTCTTCTGGGTCTCCCATGTGGGTACAGAAGTCCAAACACTCAGGCCATCTTCTACTGCTTTACCAGGCCATCAGCAGGGAGCTGGATCAGAAATGGAGCAGCCGGGACTAGAACTGGTGCCCATATGGCACCTACTTATCATTTCATTCTATGAAATCTTAGTATCTTGCTGTTTAGAACTTTCTTCCCTTTAAGATAAAACATTATAGTGGGCCAGCGCCGTGGCTTACTAGGCTAATCCTCCGCCTTGTGGCACCGGCACAACGGGTTCTAGTCCCGGTCGGGGCGCCGGATTCTGTCCTGGTTGCCCCTCTTCCAGGCCAGCCCTCTGCTGTGGCCAGGGAGTGCAGTGGAGGATGGCCCAAGTGCTTGGGCCCTGCACCCCATGGGGAGACCAGATAAGTACCTGGCTCCTGCCATCAGATCAGCGCAGTGCGACGGCCGCAGCGGCCATTGGAGGGTGAACCAATGGCAAAAGGAAGACCTTTCTCTCTGTCTCTCTCTCTCACTGTCCACTCTGCCTGTCAAAAAAAAAAAAATTATAGGGCACATGTAGTGATATCAGAGTATATCACTGTACTTGGAAATACTGTCCTAGAGTATGACTGCAAATCGTTTCAACTCTCCATGTTGTACTTTTCCCATCAGTAAAATGGAAAGGCATAATAGTGTAAATCTAGAATGGAGAGACCCTAAGGCGTCATCCATGCCTGGCACATATTAACAAGTATTTTATAAATGTAGTTACTATAAATGTTTTTCTTTCACTACGGCTCACAGTCAAAAGTAGTTTTCCTACTGTTTCCCACATCTTGGTTTTGGATTGTGAAGAGAGGTAAGAGTTACAGAACTCCTTCTGGTTTTGAGTGTTTAGAGCCCTCCATGTTGCAGAAACACTTCCTTCTGTGTTGAAAGAAAGGGGAGGGGATGAAGCATTGCTTAATGTATACCCCAAAAGGGAGGATTCTGGTCTCCTGCAGACAGAATAATCCTAAAATAAGGAGAAGTTACACAAGGGAGTATGTGGGCAAAGTGCTTATAAACTGAAGTACTGTGTAGGTAATGTATTCCAAGGCATGTTGTCTCCTCATTATTTAATACATTGTCCTATCTAGTCACTGGAAGTTTTCCTGAGAACCTGTTAAATGTGCACAATTCATTATCAATCTTTTGACTTGACAAATTTTTTTAAAAACTTTTATTTAGTAAATATAATTTCCAAAGCACAGTTAATGGATTACAATGGCTTTTTCCCCCCATAACTTCCCTCCCACCCGCACCCCTCCCATCTCCCACTCCCTCTCCCATTCCATTCACATCAAGATTCATTTTCAATTATCTTTATATACAAAAGATTGATTTAGTATATATTAAGTAAAGATTTCATCAGTTTGCACCCACACAGAACATAAAGTGTGAAATACTGTTTCAGTACTAGTTATAGCATTACTTCACATTGGACAACAAATTAAGGACAGAGATCCCACATGAGGAGTAAATACACAGTGACTCCAGTTGTTGACTTAACAATTTGACACTCTTGTTTATGGCGTCAGTAATCACCTGAGGCTGTTGTCATGAGTTATGGAAGCCTTTTGAGTTTGCCAACTCCAATCTTATTTAGACAAGGTCATAGTCAAAGTGGAAGTTCTCTCCTCCCTTCAGAGAAAGGCACCTCCTTCTCTGATGGCCCGTTCTTTCCACTGGGATCTCACTTACAGAGATCTTTCATTTAGGGTTTTTTTTTTTGTTGTTTTGTTTTTGTTTGTTTGTTTGTTTGTTTTTGCCAGAGTGTCTTGGCTTTCCATGCCTAAAATACTCTCATGGGCTCTTCAGCCAAATCCGAATGCCTTAAGGGCTGATTCTGAGGCCAGAGTGCTCTTTAGGACATCTGCCATTCTATGAGTCTGCTGTGTATCCCACTTCCCATGTTGGATCATTCTCTCCCTTTTTTATTCTATCAGTTAGTATTTGCAGAGACTAGTCTTGTTTGTGTGATACCTTTGACTCTTAGACCTATCAGTGTGATCAGTTGTGAACTGAAATTGATGGTGAGATGGCATTGGTACATGCAATCTTGATGGGATTGTATTGGAATCCCCTGGCACATTTCTAACCTCACCATTGGGGCTAGTCCAGTTGAGCATGTCCCAAATTGTACATCTCTTCTCTCTCTTACTCCTACTCTTATATTAACAGGGATCACTTTTCAGTTAAATTTCAACACCTAAGAATAAATGTGTGTTAATTATAGAGTTAAACCAATATTATTAACTAGAACAAAAAAATACTAAAAGGGATAAAGTATTAAATTGTATATCAACAGTCAGGACAAGGGCTGATCAAGTCACTGTTTCTCTTAGTGTCCCTTTCATTTCAGCAGGTTTCCTTTTTTGTGGTTAGTTGTCACCAGCAAATTTAAATTTAATTTTATTTACTAAGACCCAAAGGTTTACTGTTTCACCATTTTTTTCATTTATCTTTTAAATAAGATTTATTTACTTGCAAGTCAGAGTTATAGAGAGGGAGGGAGGGAGGGAGGGAAAATGAATGAATGAACATCTTCTATCCTCTGGTTCACTCACCAACTGCCTGGCCAGAGCTGAGCCAGGAGCCAGGAGCTTCATTCAGGTCTTCCATAAGGGTGCAAGAGCCCAAGTACTTGGATCATCTCCACTGCTTTCCCAGGCCATCACAAGGGAGCTGGATTAGAAGTGGAGCAGGGGGCCTGTGCTGTGGTGCAGTAGGTTAAAGCCCTGGCCTGCAGTGCTGGCATCCCATATGGGTGCATTGGAGTCCCAGCACCCTCCACTTCTTTCCCAGCTCTTTGCTATGGCCTGGGAAAGCAATAGAAGATGGCCCAAGTCCTTAGGCCCCTGCCCTCTTGTGGGAGACCTGGCTCCTGGCTTCAGCTCTGGATGTTACAGCCATTTAGGGAGTGAACCAGTGGATGGAAGACCTTTCTCTCTGTCTCTCCCCCTCTCTATCTCTATCTCTGCCTTTCAAATAAGTAAATAAAATCTTAAAAAAAAAATGAAGTGGAGCAGCCACAAACCAGGCAGTGTCCATATAGGATGCCAGCATTACAGGTAGTGGCTTTACTAATTATGTCAGAACACCAGCCCCACATTCATTTTTAATACATATTTACTGAGGGTCTCCTGTGTGCTGGCACTGTCCTGTGCACATAGGATTTTAATAGTAAATGCAGTGGAAATCTTGCTGTGATAGAACTTATATTTCTTTTTTTTTAAAGAATTATTTTATTTGAAAGAGTTACATAGAGAAGGAGAGGCAGAGAGAGAGAGAGAGAGAGTTAGTTCTTCCATCTGCTGGTTCACTCCCCAATTGGCTGTAATGGCTGGAGCTGCGCTGATCCGAAGCCAGGAGCTTCTGGGTCTCCCACGCTGGTGCAGGTGCCCAAGGACTTGGGCCATCTTTCACTGCTTTCCCAGGCCATAGCAGAAAGCTGGTTGGGAAGTGGAGGAGCCGGGGCTCGAACAGGTGTCCGTATGGGATGCCGGCACTGGCAGGTGGTGGCTTTACCCACTATGCCAAAGCTCTGGCCCCAGAGCTTATATTTCTAATCAGGGGAGACATAATAAGTAAGTGTGAATTCATGTGATCCCCCCAGAAGGGCTGTAAGACTATGCTGTAAGGATAAGAGAGGAGCCTAGGAAAAGAAGGTGTTGCCAGGAAAGGCCAATGGTTGGTGGGCTCTTCAGGGTCTCACAGATTGCCTGACCTCTTTTTAGCCGCCACAGTTCACATCTGGTGTTAGTCTCCTGAAGTAGAAACCTCACCTGCTCAGATACCCAGAGCTGATAAGAGCCAAGAAAACCGGCTTAGTGTTGCTCATTGTCATAAGAGGTTAATGTATGAGCCAGGATGGCACTTTATTAGTCTGATTTAATGTGGAACTACCAGGAAGACTGGAATAGAAACTCACTTTTCGGGCATGCCCTGTTCCTGTAGTCGGGCCACTTGAGAAATGTTGCTTTGTTGAGTACAAAGTCTGAGAAACAGTAACGCAAGTGCACAGGTCAAAGGGTCTCCTCCCTTGGACAGGGTTCAACATGTCTTTCAGCCTCTGGTTCTCTTGGCCTTCACTGTCTACATTTTGGGCTAACCAGCCTTCTTTTTATTCCCATAGTTTTTTTGTAGTTTTGTTATGTGTGAAACATAGATTTGTTTATTAATATGAAATTCTATCCCTACCTTCCTCTTTGTTGACTCCCAGAGATTACTAAGGAGACCTTAGTTGGAATTTAGGGTATAACTCATCTTTTACTATCAGACATTTATGAATTGTATTTTTCTCACCAGATCACATCTGTGTGGGATGGAATTTACCTGTTCTAGGCTTTTGGGAGCACCTATTTCTTATATTTGAACCTCTTATCAATGATCATTAGAGGTTCACAGGGCAGAGTGGAGAGATAGAATAGATATGAACAGGAAATAGCAGTTACTAATCTAAAACTTTAGACATAGCTGAGATAGCCAGAAAATCCAAGATTTTTTTAAACTGTCTGAAATAAACCATTATTTAATATTGATTATATTATAATATCAATTTTTATTTAAAAGATTCTTATTTAATGAAATTATTTAGCAGAACAGAATATATATATATGTTGAGAATTAACAGAGAAAAATTGTCAACCACATAGTAGTAAGTCAGGTGAAATAGCTTGTAGTAGTAAGTAAAAGAGAAAAACTGGGGCCAGCACTGTGGCATAGTGGGTAAAGCCAACGCCTGCAGTGCTGTCATCCCATGTGGGCACTGGTTCCCATTCCAGCGGCTCCACTTCCGATCCAGTTCTCTGTTGTGGCCTGGTAAAGCAGTGGAGGATGGCCCAAGTCCTTGGGCCTCTGCACCCACATGGGAGACCTGGAAGTAGCTCCTGGCTCCTAGCTTCAGATTGGCACAGTTCCGGCCATTGCAGCCAATTGGGGAGTGAACCAACACATGGAAGGCCTCTGTCTTTCTGCCTCTCCTTCTCTCTCTCTGTAACTCTGACTTTTGAGTAAAATAAATAAGTCTTTAAAAAAAAAAAAAAAAAAAACTAAGGATAACAGCAGGCAATGTGGACAGTGACACAGAAAGGAAATGCTCCCCCACACACCCAGAAAGTGGTAGGGTTGTGTCACAAGGGCAGAAAAGCTAGGTTTTTTTATGTATACATATAAAGATTTATTTATTTGAAAGAGTTATGGAGAGGCAGATGCAGAGAGAGAGGTCTTCCATCTGCTGGTTCACTCCCCAAATAGCTACAATAGCTGGAGCTGGGATGATCTGAAGCCGGGAGCTGCTTCTGGGTTTCCCACTCCTTTGTCGAGATCTGGGACAATTTAAGTGCTAACAACTAAGTACAATAACATAGGCTATTACGAAAAAAAAAGAAAAAAAAAAAAGGGAGCCAGCACTGTGGCATAGAGGGTAAAGCCTCTGCTTGCAGTGCCGGCATCCCATATGGGTGCTGGTTCGAGTCCCAGCTGCTCCACTTCTGATCCAACTCTCTGCTGTGGCCTGGGAAAGCAGTAGAAGATGGCCCAGGTCCTTGGGCCACTGCACCCTTGTAGGAGACCCAGTAGAAGCTTCTGGCTCCTGGCTTTGGATCAGCACAGCTTTGGCCATTGCGGCCATCTGGGGAGTGAACCAGTGGATGGAAGACCTCTCTCTCTGTCTCTGCCTCTCCTTTTCTCTGTAACTCTGCCTTCCAAATAAATAAATACTTAAAAATATATGAATTCCTGAGTCCATACACATAATGAATAATTTTTGTTTACTTGATTGTTACAGTAAGGAAAGACTGATCTTGCTTATTTTAGAATGTCAAAAGCTGACTGGAAAATGTGGAGTTGAAAATCAGAGTGCAACCATCACTGTAAAGATTATATTAGGCAAAAATAAATAAGTGGCTAAATTGGGTGCAACTTTGATGAGGGCAGAAAATTTGCGTGGTTTTAAGATTTCTACACATATCGTACTCTAAATGAAATGAAGTTAATCAAATCCTGGGGGATTGTACAGTAGCGTGTAGCGTGACTGAGCAGAATTAATTTCAGCAGTGCAAACAGGCTTGCCTCCAGATGTGACATCCTGAGAAGGATGGAACATCACCCATGTGGTGTCAGGGTCCAGCATGTCTGTCCTGATTCTAATTATGAAACATCAAGGTGAAAAGCATCCTGTTTTTTTTTTTTTTTTAAAGATTTATTTATTTATTTGAAAAGCAGAGTTACAGAGAGGCAGAGGCAGACAGAGAGAAAGATCTTCCATTCACTGGTTCACTCTCCAAATGGCCGCCAACAACAGCTGGGCTGATCTGAAGCCAGGAGCCAGGAGCTTCTTCTGGGTCTCCCACTTGGGTTCAGGGACCCAAGCACTTGGGCCATCTTCTACTGCTTTCCCAGGCCATAGCAGAGAGCTGGATCAGAAGTGGAGCAGCCAGGACTCGAACCGATGGCCATATGGGATGCCATCAGTGCAGGTGGTGGCTTTACCTGCTGTGCCACATTGTTGGCCTCAACCATCCTGTTTTTAAAAATGGGTGACTATATTTCCAAAAAGGACTATGTCATAAAGGAAAACAAAATTCTTCTAAAAATAGTCTACACTAAAAGATCTGAATTCTTGGATTGAATTTTTTGTATTTTTGTAGTCAAACACTTATCTTCTGTTTTCTGTCATTTTTATAGATGGCTGGTTTCACTAGCTAGACTTTGATTCTTTTTAAAAGGTTTATTTATTTATTTGAAAGACAGAGTTTACAGAGAAGGAGATAGAGGTCTTCCATCTGCTGGTTCACTCCACAAATGGCTACCACAGCTGGAGCTGGGCTGCTCTGATGCCAGGAGCTGCTTCTGGTTCTTCCATGTGGGTACAGGACCCAAGGAGTTGGGCCATCTTCAGCTGCTTAACAGCGCATTAACAGGGAGCTGTATTCGAAGTGGAGCAGCCAGGAATTGAACTGGCGCCCATATGGGATGTTAGCTTCACAGGTGACGACTTTACCACTGTGCCATAACACCAACCCCTAGACTTCAATTCTTAATTCATTTTCATGGGATTAAGTTATCATTGTTGTAATAAAGATGGATGTACTTCTTTGCTCCCTTTACCACCAAGTTTTCTTCACAAGAACCTTTTCAAATTTTGTTAACAAAAGACCTTTTTAGGATTATCTGAGAATTTCAAAAAGCTTATTTCAGCATGTATTTGTTCTTTGCCTATGAAATTACCTAGAGAGAGGCATTATAATTCCCTGCTTGCACAGTCCATGCAGAAAGTTCTTTCTCAAGCATGTTCAACTAATTTAGCAGTTGATTTCAACAGCCCTTTTCTACCTTGCTGTGATACCAGCAGCACATCTTTCCTTTGCTTTTTATTCTCTTCTGTTCATGAAATGTGAGCTTCCTTTGTTTTCCTGATTGAAATGTAGGTTTTTTGGTCATTAATCAAAAAACAAATACCTGCTTCTTTCTTTTTTGTTAATATGAACAAAATCTAATGAGGTAAAACTCTGAATGTACAGAATTAACACAACGTACCCCATTTTTAGTGTCACATTAGTTTTAAAATTATTTTAATGAATGTACAGAAAAACTTAGCTATGACAAACTATCTACTCCCTCACCATGGTGTGTGAGACTCAATAATAAAGCATGTGAAAGTTTTTTGACATGCATGAATACATGATCTTCTTTTGAATTTCTTTATAAAGTAGGAAAAAAAAATAAGCTGTGAGGAGAAGGTAAAAGATATAAACATGATAAACTCTATAATCTTGTCGGAGCCACAGTTAGTTTGGAAATCAAATGTTTTACTAAAACTGTATAATTATATATAGAATACATGTTGTTCAGTAATAATGAAATCACTACTATTCTGTTCTGTAACTTGATGATAAAAAGTGTGTCTAAAGTAATTTCCTACATTCATATAGCATTGTTTGAAAGATCAAAATATGACTTAAAAGTATCCATTTGGTTAAAATGTCATTCACTTTCCTGCTTGGTAATGATTTAATAAAAATGCAAATATATTCGAAATTTACATTTCCGGTTATAGTGATAAAATAAATGGAAAAATTAATTTTTTAACAGTGTTAATATATGGGTTAAGTATGAGTATAATTCTGTGTTTATGTGTGTTTCTTCCAGGGCTAGTGGTTGGATTTATCTTAACCATTGCAAATTACAGTTTCTTTACCTCTTTGCTGATGTTTTTCCTTTCTTCTTCGAAACTCACCAAATGGAAAGGAGAAACAAAGAAGCGTCTAGATTCAGAATATAAGGAAGGTAAATGAATTATCTATGACATTACTCAAAATGGAAATTTTGTTTCATCCTATCAAAAGCTTTTAATGAAAATCTGTTGTTTTGACTGTCAAAACATTCATGTTATGTGAGAACTAACTTGAGTAGCCCAATTTAGTTTATCATTTATTTCATCACAAGAGGAAGTAACAGCAGAATTATAGAAGTACTAGAATCTATCCTTAATTATTCTAGATTTATTAATAACAATTTAGAATGTGGGCAAAAGTGCCATACCACTTTTATTTTTCTTAATACTTTTTGTCATGTTTTTTCTTTTTTTAAACTTTCAAATGTAAGTATATGATTTTTCTTCTGAAGAGAATGCATGTCCTTTTCATCTCTTTGTTTCTAGGAGGGCAAAGGAATTGGGTTCAGGTGTTCTGTAATGGAGCCGTGCCTACAGAGCTGGCCCTACTGTTCATGATAGAAAATGGCCCCGGGGAAATCCCAATTGATTTCTCCAAGCAGTACACTGCTTCCTGGATGTGTTTGTCTCTCTTGGCTGCACTGGCCTGCTCTGCTGGAGACACCTGGGCTTCCGAGGTTGGCCCGGTTCTGAGTAAAAGCCCGCCAAGGCTGATAACAACCTGGAAGAAAGTTCCTGTTGGTGAGTCTGAGTTTCTTCAGAAAGCAAAAACAAAACCTCTTAATATTAAGCTTTTCTTATGTAAGAATCTTTTTAAGAATTCTGCCTCCTTAATTGGCAAATTGCATTTGACTATGAAATTGGTAATCATAAATAATATTTGCAAGAAATGTGAGCCAGACCTAGATAAACAATACAGGAATATAGAGAATGACTCACAAACATATCAGTGGGAAAGTAAATGAAAGGGAACAATAAAATACTTAATAGCCTATAATGCTCCTGGGCTCAATAGGCTAATCCTTCACCTGCAGCGCTGGCACACCGGGTTCTAGTCCCGGTCGGGGCGCCGGATTCTGCCCTGGTTGCTCCTCTTCCAGTCCAGCTCTCTGATGTGGCCTGGGAGTGCAGTGGAGGATGGCCCAAGTGCTTGGGCCCTGCACCTGCATGGGAGACCAGGAGAGGCACCTGACTCCTGGCTTCAGATCAGTGCGGTGCACCGGCCGCAGCGGCTACAGCGGCCATTGGAGGGTGAACCAACGGAAAAAGGAAGACCTTTCTCTCTGTCTCTCTCTCTCTCACTGTCCACTCTGCCTGTCAAAAAAAAATAGCCTATAATGCTCCAAATGGAAATTTTGTTTCATCCTACCAAAAGCTTTTAATGAAAATCTGTTGTTTCAACTGTCAAAACGTTCATTTTATTTGAGAACTAACTTGAGTAGCGGTTTAGTTTATCATTTATTTCATCACAAGAGATAACAAGAGTTGAATGGGAAACATCTGGCTCGCAAAATCATTTGGTCTGGCCTGGCCAAGGCAACTGCAGGTGAGAAGTAAAATTTAGTAAATCTATAGCAGAGTAACTTTTTTTGACAGACAGAGTTAGACAATGAGAGAGAGAAGAGAGAAAGGTCTTCCTTCCGTTGGTTCACCCCCCAAATGACCACTACGGCCACCACGCTGCAGACGCTGCGCTACGCCAATCCAAAGGCAGGAGCCAGGTGCTTCTCCTGGTCTCCCATGTGGGTGCAGGGCCCAAGCACTTGGGCCATCCTCCACTGCACTCCCGGGCCACAGCAGAGAGCTGGCCTGGAAGAGGGGCAACTGGGACAGAATCCGGCGCCCCAACGGGGACTAGAACCCGGGTAGCCAGTGCCGCAGGCAGAGGATTAGCCAAGTTAGCCGCAACGCCAGCCGAGGCTAACTTTTAAGTTAATAATTGTGTCTGCCCCACGAATGATTTTATGAATACCCAAATGGTCCTTGGCAGAAGAAAAGGTTCCCCAGACTTAGACATAGGAATTACTGAGCAGAAAAGACCATTTTCTCAATAGTCTGTTGTCTGCAGATTGCATTAAAGGGAATCCTTTCCCTAGCTCCAAATTTTGTTGCTTTTCTTGACTTTGTGTGTTTACTGATTGTTAGCCGGTTGATTTTATGCTTGTTTCTTCCATAGGGACAAATGGAGGAGTCACCATGGTGGGCCTTGCTTCCAGTCTCCTTGGTGGTACCTTTGTGGGCCTTGCATACTTTCTCACACAGTTGATTTTTGTGAATGATTTAGACTTATCTGCTCCCCAGTGGCCAATTATTGCATTTGGGGGTATAGCTGGGTTACTAGGATCAATTGTGGACTCGTATTTAGGAGCGACAATGCAGTTTTCTGGTAAGAGCACTTTCTGGTTTTTTAAAGAAATGGGGAAATACAGGAAAGGGGGAAAAAGTTCTGATAATGAAACAAACCCAAAGACACATGTTGAGAAAGCAGAAATGATAGGCCAAAGTTTCTTCGACAGTTTTGTTTGCTTATTCTTTTTTTTTTTTTTTTTTTTTTTTTTGACAGGCAGAGTGGACAGTGAGAGAGAGAGACAGAGAGAGAAAGGTCTTCCTTTGCCGTTGGTTCACCCTCCAATGGCCGCCGCTGCAGCCGGCGCACCGCGCTGATCCGATGGCAGGAGCCAGGAGCCAGGTGCTTTTCCTGGTCTCCCATGGGGTGCAGGGCCCAAGCACCTGGGCCATCCTCCACTGCACTCCCTGGCCATAGCAGAGAGCTGGCCTGGAAGAGGGGCAACCGGGACAGAATCCGGCGCCCCGACCGGGACTAGAACCCGGTGTGCCGGCGCCGCAAGGTGGAGGATTAGCCTATTGAGCCACGGCGCTGGCTGCTTATTCTTTTGTATTACAGTAAGTGAAAGAGAATTAACCCTGTGGAGCAATAATTAGAAGCTGTGTGGGAAGGCTATGATAGCACAGGGAACAGATGCTTTGCCAGCAAGTCATCCCAGGAAAACAGGGCATTTGGGATTGGGTCATTTTAATATATCTCCTTCCATCCATTTGTTTTTTTAAGGCATTTGGGGAGATAGTTATTATACTAATCTGACCATATACACACATCTTTTTCTCCTTCTGTGATAATCTCACTTGCTGTTCTTGCCCCTTGAGTATTTAACCCCACTCAAGCCAACTCACATTTTTTCAGAATTATCTCTGCTTTATTTCTGAGGCTCTCCTGACATATTATGTTAGGTGTCTTTGCCCCACACTCTCACCAACTTTGTTTTCTCCTTTGATTGACATAATGAAGAGGCTAGGGAAAGGTCTCTTAAGGACAGTCCTCCCAGTGCTCTTCATGCTCCAAGCTAATCCACTTGCCCTTTCGCTACCCTGCCCACCAATCAGAATGTTTGTCACCTAAGTTTCATTAATGTCATCTAGCTGCTAAGGAGGAAGTAATCTGATTTTAATTCACATTAACGGATTAATGACTACACATACACATACAGTGTTTTGTGTTTTTTAAGGAGTTTTATTCTAAGTTGGAGTCCAGCTAGGGAACTTTGTATTCACACTCAGTGCATTGAAAAAAAAAAGTGGGCAGTGGAAGAAATTAATTCATTCAGTGAATTCATTTAGTGAATCTTTGTGTGCCACTATCTTAGGCCATTTATGCTGCTGTAAAGAGTAGAAATTTATTTCTCTCAGTTCTGGAGGCTGAGAAGCCCAAGATCCAGGCACCAGCAGGATGAGTTCTCCTGAAGGCACATTGTCTGCTTCCAAGATAGCACCTTGTCTCTGCATCCTCACAGGGCAGGAAGGCAGAGGCCAAGGCAGCTCTCTAAATCCTTTTATTTAAAGGCATTATCATTCATGAGGGCTCTGCTCTCTTGATTTAATCACTTCCCCAGAGGGCTCTGTTGGGCCTTACATTCCTGCATGAATTCTGGAGAGACACAAACTTTCAAACCATGGGAGCTTCCTTTATGCCAACACTATGCTGGACCCTTTGAATCCAGTGCTGAAGGCTCAGACATAATGCCTACTCTAAGAGGCCTTGTAGTTGATCCTGGAGGGAAACCAGTAGGAGGGCCTAGCCTGCCTGTTTCAAGCCATCCCTGCTTTCCATGTGTTCCATTCTACTTCTGAAGCAAATTCAGAGACATTGAGAGAATAGCGCGAGAATGTGTTCAAACTTATTTGTTCAGAGGGACCTCTTATAATCAACAGTCCCCTATCATATAAATTATCCACTAAAGTCATTTTATAAGTCACTGAGAATTTTTCAAAGATTGTCTCTTTGAGAGGAAAACTAATTTTTTAAAATCAAGTCATTTGGGTTTTCTACTTCTCTTGCTTCTTTTCCACTCCAGGTTTGGATGAAACCACTGGCATGGTGGTCAACAGCCCAACGAATGAGGCAAAGCACATATCAGGAAAACCTATTCTTGATAACAATGCAGTGAACCTGTTTTCTTCTGTACTTATTGCCCTCTTGCTCCCAACAGTTGCTTGGGGTTTTTGGCCCAGGGAATGAACTTCATTTCATTTCCACTAGTGAGTTCAGCTAACCTTGTAATTCCAAATTTCATCCAAAGAGTAATTGTAATGGAAGAGATTGGAAATGCTAGCTCCTTCCATATTCCATTGTGATGGAATTCCGCATTTTCCTTTCATCAAGTATCTTGTCACAGCTAACGAGAAGAATGCAGAGAATTTTCACATTTTTTTTTCTGCTGAATGGAACTTCTTCAACAATAGAGTATATTTACCCTATATATTGCTGTAAATTGAACTCAAAGATCCTACAAAGTCAATGTAAGTTTTATTTTGCTTGTGTAAATGAGTATAAGAACTAAAAATGATGATATTTTAAAACTATTTTCAGTTGTAGCGGAGAAATGCCACTAGTCCAGTGCAATACCTGTTTTAAATGATTCAAGGTAATGTATATGGAAACCTCAGTAAGTGTAGTATACCAGACTTCTATTACCTTGCCATTCACAATTGTGAAAAGTGTGGAGATTATGAATTATGTGGCCTACTGCACATTTTTTTTCCTTTCTCAGGGTAAGTGATTTTTTTTAAAAAAAGTAAATATCTTTTTCATATGACCATTAGGAAGCATAAAAATTATTTTTGACTAGAAATTTAAAAATTTATCTCTAAAAATGTGCACCTTATTATAAATTGCAGTTTTCTGAATAGAAACTATCTTGAGTTCATTATTTTTTGCTTTCTTTTAAGAATGTGTAGGAATCTGGTATAGCATTGGCATCCTAAACAGTTGAAAGTCACTGGAAAATTACTTTAATTTTTTTTATTTACTGTTCTGTAAGTTGTGGGAAAATACTATGATTTTGTTATACCTCGTCTACAGTATGCTCTCCTTTATGTTATAACCTCAACTAAGGTGAATTCTGCTTTTCTGTTTTGTTCTTCACTGATTTCCTGTGTGCTAAACGAGTTTTGACATGGTACAGATTTTTCTGCTAAACATACTTTAAAATGTTTCTTTCTCCATACCTTCCTTCCCCCTGCCCCCAATACTTTCTGTGTTCTTAAGAGATTTGGAAAGGATTCCATGAATAAGGCACCACCAAGCAGTTCATAATCTAGAGCTGAATTGGTTCAAGAAGAAAAAACAGTTCACACCCTTAATCTTTAAGCCAGTCTGTGTTGGATCACAACCATTGCTTTTGAATTTTGGATATATGTTGGAAGCACCTGGACAGGTTTTTAAAAAAATTTGTATCTGGGCTTTACACTCCAAAATTTTGATTTATTTGATCTTGGGTAGAGCCTAGGTATTGATTCCTAGTTGCTATGTATGTAGGATGCTGGCCACAGCAATGCCAACTTCACCTCAATTTCATAAAGACCTAGTATAGAGAAAAATCATGTGGAATGAGAAGTTTTAGTCTTTAGTACATGCCTGCAGTATGAACAGCTCCTGCCTTTTTGGCCCAGCACTTAGGTGAGGGCCCATTCAACTTCCTGAAGTTTCAGCTGATGTTCCCAGTGCCATCACAATGAGAATGAACTATACTAGCCACCAAACCCAGGTGAATTGTGTGTGCGTTAAAAATGCAAGGCAAGTAATGCAACTGAATTATTTAATCTTCTATGGAGTATTTGTAGCTGTAATTCCATGCTGTCATGAGTTTGCTTTTTAAATGTGTTCAATACATGTTTGTTGAATTAAGTTGTTCAACTCTAATCAGGATTTCCCTTACAAGTCTCCAAAAGTTAATAATCTGGAGCATATTCCTGAAGGGAAACAAAGAAACAAAAAAACAATTTGGCTACCTACCTTTCTGAGGACTGTGATGATTACAACTTTTCTCAGTCATGTGAAACAATATTAATGGTTTTGGAATAAATTGAGTCAGGAAATTATGGTAGAAGGAATAGTCCCTGAAATTATTTTCCCTTCAAGACTAAGCATCAGTTCTCTTCTGTTTATCATTAACTGCACTTAAAAATGTGTTTTGCAATGTGGCAATTTTTTTATGTTTGGGTTTTTCCATTTTATTAAAATGTTTAATTACTTAAGTAATTCATGGAGTCGATTCTTTTTAATAATTAGAACATTGAAGGGAGTTACTGTTTCTCCTAGTGGTTAAGACACCTACGTCACATATTCATGTACTTAGGTTCAATTCCTGGATCTGCCTCCTGAGTCCAGCTTCTTCCAGTGCAGACTCTGGGAGGCAGCAATAATAGCTCAGATAATTGGGTTCCTGCTACCTCTGGGGGAGATCAGGGTTGAGTTCCTGACTCCTGGTTTTGCCATGATTCACCCTTGGTGTTTGTGGGTATTTGGGGAGTGAAACAGCAGATGGGAATGCTCACTTTCTCTCTCTATTCCTCTCTCTTTCTCTGCCTCTCAAATTTGTAAAGCTTTTAAGTAATAATTTTAATTTATAATATTACAGATGAAAGCTAAATTATTCTTTTCCCCTCATTGCCACTCAATAACCCTGACCCCTTCTTATATTCTAAAAGATAGGTACTGAAAGAAATTTGGGATACTTTTTACATAGTATTTGTTTTGAGTGTGTGTGTGTGTGTGTGTGTATAAAAAGATATATTCATTTATTTGAAAGGTAGTGAGACAGCTCTTTCATCACAACAGCCAGGTCTGGGCCAGACCAAAACCAGTCTCCTCCATGGCTGCCAGGAACCTAACTGCTTGACTTGGGTCGTCATCTGCTGCCTCCCAGACACATTAGCAGAAAGCTGTATCTGTATCAGAAGCATGGAGTAGCTGGAACTCGACCAGATATTCCAGTATGAGATAAGGGCATGACAAACTGCAGGTTAACACACTGTACCCTAGTACCCTCCTGTGTTTTGAGTATGTTTTAATGCACATTTTTCTAAATCAATGAAATTTTTATTATTAATATTATATTCTTGTTGCTTCAAGTTAGTTGCTTATATCTAAGAAAAAGAGGGATACACACCAGAATGTTAATGTTTTCAATTTTTAATGAAATAATTTAAGTATTTTAAGTAGTATGAATTATTTCTCAATAAACATTAAAATATATAGTTAATTTTAAATATTCTAAAATGTCTACAAATATTTCTTCTGTGAATAAGAAATGCTCAAAGTAATTAAAATAATTTCTGAGAATTACTCTTCTTTTCCTATCCACCTCTCTCCAACATTACATTTTTCAAAGATTTATTTATTTATTTGAAACAGAGTTACACAGAGGCAGACGCAAGGGTGAGGGTGGAGAGAGAGAGAGAGAGAGAGAGAAAGAGGTCTTCCACCCATTGGTTCACTCCCCAGATGACTGCAACAGCTGGATCTGGGCCAATCCGAAACCAGGATCCTGTAGCTTCTTTCGGGTCTTTCACATGGGTGCAGGGGCCCAAGGACTTGGACCATCTTCTACTGCTTTCCCAGGCCAAAGCAGAGAGTTGGATTGCAAGTGGAGCAGCCGAGTCTCTAACGGGCACCCATATGGGATGCTGGCACTGCAGGCGGCAGCTTTACCCACTGCGCCACAGTGCTGGCCCCTCTCCATCATTATTTTAAATGATAGTCCTTCTTGTTATAAAGTACCTTAATAGTGATAAAGTGGAGTGTTAGTATAACATAATGAAAAGGACAATGGATACTCGAGAATCTTTTGATACCTTGAGTTTCAGATCATTGTAGAAATTCACACAAGTATCACATATCTTCATGTCTGAGTAGTGAATCTTGTTTGATACTGAGTTTTTGCTTACATTTCTAATTCTTCTGACCTTGCTTAGTAATTTGCATTTGGAATTGTACAGGGCAAACACCTGATTGCATGTCAAAATTCTCAATGCATTGTCAGAGAATTCTAGAACAAAGAACTTTAAGTAATCTCCTCACTCCATTGCCCAGACTTGAAACTAAGAAGTACATATACCATCTTATGAGTGAGTGTAGTCTTTTCTCTTTCATGCTTCCTTATCTTTGCACGCACTGTTCATTATGCCTGGAACTCTTTTAACAAGGTTAATTACTTCATTTTTTATCTAAAAATGATGCACCAAATTATAGTCAAATACTGACCATTTACAAGTGTGTTTTTTCAATTACTGGCAAAAATTGCTTCTTGAATTTCACACCCCATGCATGCCTTGTCATACATAGAAATAGATTTTAAGATAATCTTTTCAGATTTTTTAAAAAACTCTTTATCTGTTTGAAAGCATGTCAGAGAGAGGGAGAGACACAGAGAGATCTTTCTTCTTTTTTTAAGATTTTTATTTATTTATTTGAGAGAGAGAGTTACAGACAGTGAGAGGGAGAGACAGAAAGGTCTTCTTTCTGCTGGTTCACTCCCCAGGTGGCTGCAACAGCTGGAGCTGTGCCCATCGGAAGCCAGGAGCCAGGTGCTTCTTCCTGGTCTCCCACGTGGATGCAGGGGCCCAAGGACTTGGGCCATCCTCCACTGCCCTCCCAGGCCACAGCAGAGGGCTGGATTGGAAAAGGAGCAGCCGGGACCAGAACTGGTGCCCATATGGGATGCCGGCGCCACAGGCAGGGAATTAAACTACAGCATGGTGCCGACCCTGAGAGAGAGAGAGCTTTTATCTGCTGTTTACTCCCTAAATGCCTGCAACAGTCAGGACTAAGCCAAGCCAAAGCTAAAAGCCAGGAACTCCATTAAAGTCTCCAAGTGGGTGACCTTGGGCCATCATCTGCTGTCTCCCAGGCACATTTAGGAAGCTAAATCCAAAGTGTGAAGTAGTGAGAACCCAGGCACTCTGATATGGGATAGAGGCATTCCAACTAATGGCTTAACCCACTGTACCACAATACCTGCCATTTTCAGATTTTTAAAGTAATACTTTGATTATATATAGGAAATAGGAAGAATGTAGAATGGGAAAAAAGATTCATAGTGCTACTCAGAGACCAGAGAGAAATCAAGGTTTATGCTTTAGTATATATATTCTTTCTCTCTTAGGTCTGAAGGTTAGCTGCAGTGGCCATTGGAGGGTGAACCAACGGTAAAGGAAGACCTTTCTCTTTGTCTCTCTCTCTCTCTGTCCACTCTGCCTGTAAAAAAATAATAATAATGAATACACTATGTAATTAGTATGCACAGTTTTACATCTGCTTTCATTACTTAACCCTGTGGTATAACCTTTTTTCCTGCCATTCAAAACAATTTGAATACATTTCTAATGACTAGGCAGTCCAGCTTGGAGAGCACCAATTTCTTACTTGAGGCTTTTACATTTTTTCCCTCAATAGTAAGAAAGTCTGAGTGGTTTGTGAAATTACTGAGTCATGGCCAGTGCTGCAGCTCACTAGGCTAATCCTCCGCCTGCGGCGCCGGCACCCCAGGTTCTAGTCCCGGTCGGGGCCGGATTCTGTCCCGGTTGCCCCTCTTCCAGGCCAGCTCTCTGCTGTGGCCCGGGAGGGCAGTAGAGGATGACCCAAGTGCTTGGGCCCTGCACCCCATGGGAGACCAGGAGAAGTACCTGGCTCCTGGCTTTGGATCAGCGAAGACTTTTCTCTCTGTCTCTCTCACTGTCCACTCTGCCTGTCAAAAAAAAAAAAAAGAAAAAAAGAAAAAGAAAAAGAAATTACTGAGTCAAAGGCTTTTGTTCTTTGGAAAGATTTTAACAGTTTCTAGAACTACCACTGGTGGATGAGAGTACTCATCTCACAGCAACCCCAGAAACACTAAATATCATTGATTCCTTAATATTTGCCACTTATATTTCTAAAAGTATTTTTTCAAACTAATAAAGGTTTTATTTTTAAGGTAAAACATGTAATACTGATACACGTCCAAAGAACAGAGTTCAGTGGGTTTTATGAAAAAGAAAACTGCATGCGGATCAAACTATAAATTGGAGCCACTGAAGGAATGACCATTGATTGTGGTGACATGTATGCAGTGTGTGCTTGTCTAAGAGGTTGTTGTATGTTTTCATCTATGTGAAAACATGATAGGAGTGGAGAAATGCAAAGAAGGTAGCAGATAGTCAAAACTTTAAGACTCTACACTACAATGTATTCTCCTGCTTTGGATAATTAATCAGTGGGTCATTTTATAAAGATTTTAATACCAAGGAACATGTCCAAAAGTCTAAAATAGATTCAGGTTACCCCTAAAGTTCTATAAGTGAGCAGTGAAGCAAAAAATAGTTTGTTTTCAAAAGCCGATTTCACAGTAGTGGCTAAATCTAAACATACATGCTGCAATAGAATAACTAAATTCTGTAGAATAGAAGAACTAAATCTAACATATATACTTGCAGTAGAAAAGAAGATGGTGATCTTAATAAAGGCTGATCACGTTCAAGTTGTTCGAACTCTTGACCATGAATTCTCTGCCTTCATCAAGTTCCTCATTCGTTTTCTGCAGCTCCTCATCATTCAAGTTCTCACCCACCTCGTTGTCCGAGTGATTCAGACTTCTGATCCATATCTTTTCTTTTGTGTTTTTTTTTTTTTAAGATTTATTTATTTATTTGGGCCGGCGCCACTGCTCAATAGGCTAATCCTCCGCCTGCGGCGCTGGCACACCAGGTTCTAGTCCCAGTCGGGGCACCGGATTCTGTCCCAGTTGCTCCTCTTGCAGTCCAGCTCTCTACTGTGGCCCGGGAATGCAGTGGAGGATGGCCCAAGTGCTTGGGCCCTGCACCCATATGGGAGACCAGGAGAAGCACCTGTCTCCTGGCTTTGGATCAGCACACTGCTGGCCATTGTGGCCATTCGGGGGGTGAACCAACGGTAAAGGAAGACCTTTCTCCCTGTCTCTCTCTCACTGTCCACTCTGCCTGTCAAAAAAAATTAAAAATAAAATAAAAAAGATTTATTTATTTATTTGAAAGTCAAGAGTTATACAGAGAAGGAGAGGTAGAGAGAGAGAGAGAGTCTTCCATCTGCTGGTTCACTCCCCAGTAGGCCGCAATGGCCGGAACTGGGCCCATCTGAAACCAGGAGCTTCTTCTGGGTCTTCCGTGCGGGTGCAGGGGCCCAAGGACTTGGGCCATCTTCTGCTGCTTTCCCAGGCCATAGCAAAGAATTAGATGGGAAGTGGTCTGCTTGCTGGATATGAGTTGCAGTTAGAAAGATATTGAAGTCTGCAACTATAATGTTGTGTTTATCTGTTTCTCCTTGCAAATCTATCCATTTTTGCCTCACATATCTGCAAGGTCAGTGATGTTTGCTCAGCCATATCCAGTCTACTAATGAGCCCATAAGAGGCATTCTTTGTATTAGTGGTTTTTATTGCTGGAATTTCCTGTTAATCCTTTAGAGTTCCCATCTCTTGGCCTATTCTGCCAATCCTTCCATTTTGTCCATGTTTTCCATTGGATCTCAGCATATTGGTCCTTGTTCTTTTTTTTTTTTTTTTTAAGATTTATTTATTTATTTGAAAGTCAGAGTTACACAGAAAGAGGAAAGGCAGAGAGAGAGAGGTCTTCCATCTGCTGGTTTACTCCCCAATTGGCCACAATGGCCAGAGCTGTGCTGATCCAAAGCCAGGAGTTTCTTCGGGGTCTCCTGCGTGGGTGCAGGGGACCAAGGACTTGGGTCATCTTCTACTGCTTTCCCAGGCCATAGCAGAGAGCTGGATCAGAAGAGGAGCAGCCGGGACTAGAACTGGCGCCCATATGGGATGCCAGTGCTTCAGGCCAGGGCGTTAACCCACTGCGCCACTTGCACTGGCCCCGGTCCTTGTTATTTTCAATTCTTGGTTTTATAGTTCTAAAATATCTGCCATATTTAAGTCTGGTTCTGATAATTATTTGTATGTCTCAAAATTTTTTTGTTAAAAGCCAGGCTTGATGCATTGAAAAACAGAAATTGAGGCTTTTGGTGTGAAGTGTTAACTGGCTAAGAGTTAAGCTGTGTTTCCTGTTTGCTGTGATGTGATATGAAAGGATAAAATTTCCTCTGGTATTGTTTCTGTCTCCTCTGTTGTCTTGGGTTTCCTAAAGCTCACAATTCTTTTAGCTGTAATTCTGTGATATTAAGCATGAA
Source organism: Oryctolagus cuniculus (assembly GCF_964237555.1). Taxonomy (NCBI): domain Eukaryota; kingdom Metazoa; phylum Chordata; class Mammalia; order Lagomorpha; family Leporidae; genus Oryctolagus; species Oryctolagus cuniculus. Next base: position 74,278,514 of record NC_091442.1, read on the forward strand.
CTTACTTTATTTTTAAAAAATATTTATTTATTTATTTGAAAGGTAGAGTAACAGAGAGGCAGAGGCAGAGTGAGAGAGAGAGAGGCCCTCCATCCACTGGTTCACTCCCCAGATGGCCGCAATGGCCAGAACTGTGCCGATCTGAAACCAGGAAACTGGAGCTTCTTCCAGGACTCCCACATGGATGCAGGGGCCCAAGAACATGGGCCATCTTCTACTGCTTTCCCAGGCCATAGCAAAGAGCTGGATCAGAAGTGGAGCAGCTGGGTATTGAACCAGTGCCCATATAGGATGCCAGCACTGCAGGTGGCAGCTCTACCCGCTATGCCACAGCACCGGCCCCATAGGCATGGACTTACTGATTTGGTGGTAAGGTAAGGAGGAGTATTCTATCATCCTGTAATTAGGTCTGAGTCTTAGTGAGCCTGAATTGGATATTTCTCTTTCCACATTTCAAAGGATAGATGCAGTTGGAGGTAAGTCTGTTCCTTTTCCTGGGTCAGTTCGACTTCAGAAAAACTCCATCTGTTACACTCTGGTAAAATAATTTATTTTGAGAGAAAGACTTATCAAGGAGAGCAGAGAGCTGTGGGCCTATTTCAAAGTGTTTACTCTTAGGGCCAGCATTGTGCCTGCCACCTGTGATACCAGCATCCCATATTGGTACTGGTTCTAGTCCTGGCTGCTCCACTTTTGACCTAGCTTCCTGCTAATGTGCCTGGAAAGGCAGCAGAAGATGGCCCAAGTGCCGGGGCCCCTGCCACCCACATGCGAGACCCAGATGAAGTTCCTGGCTCCTAGCTTTGGCCTGGCCCAAATCTTGGCCATTGCAGCTATTTGGAGAGTGAAGCAACAGATGGAAAATCTCTGTGTGTCTTTCTCTCTCCCTTTCAAAGACATAAATGATCAGAAAGAAAGAAAGAAAGAAAGAAAGAAAGAGAGAGAGAGAGAGAGAGAGAGAGAGAGAGAGAGAGAAAGGAAGGAAGGAAGGAAGGAAGGAAGGAAGGAAGGAAGGAAGGAAGGAAGGAAGGAAGGAAGGAAGGGAAGGAAGGGAAGGAAGGGAAGGGAAGGAAGGGAAGGAAGGGAAGGAAGGGAAGGAAGGGAAGGAAGGGAAGGAAGGGAAGGAAGGGAAGGAAGGGAAGGAAGGGAAGGAAGGGAAGGAAGGGAAGGAAAGAAGGGAAAGAAAGGAAAGAAAAGAAAGAAAGAAAAGTGTTTGCTTTTCCCCTACCCTTGGAGGAATTGTTTTTCTGATCTTCTCAATGAAAATTTGAAATGACCTCTGAAAGTAAAATTCTGTAACCTTTGGAACTCCTTTAATTCTGGGCCCTCAAGGGGTTTTTAATCTTGAAGCTAGTCTACACTGAACTGGCAGTGATTTGTTAATTGTAGGTTACAGTGTTCCTGTTGATATTGGCTCGATCTGCTGGCTTCTATTCATGTGCTTCACCTCCATGTAAACAGCAGTTCTCTCTGTCTACCTGTTTCTCTCTTCAGTTTTGTAGGCAGCAGTTTGCCTTGTGACCTTAGTTCCTTTGAGGGGTCTAATAAGACTTATTGATTTTCATTTTGTCCAGCTTTTTAAAAAGTATAATGATGACTTCAAGCTCTTTACATATCAGATAAACTGGAAGTCACCAATGTGGTTTTGAATCCTGAAGTTAAGGGTGATGAATTGTGTGACAAAGTCTTATTTTCTCATCTGTCAGTAGTTAATAGCAACTTGCAAATTTGCAAAGATTTAGGCTTTGTGTATATAATCACTCAACATGATATAGGAATTCAATGAGTGGTAGCTCTATTATTGCTTCATGGCATAGTTTTCTGAGGAACTGGGACTGAGGATTAGCAACCTTTCACAATAGTTAAACCAAACATTTAGCTTTTCAATTGAAAACTGAATTTCAGGTCAGTTTCTGATTCCTTCTGACATCCATTTTATATCACTGTGCAGTAAAAACTACTTTTCTGAATGATGACTGTATTAAACCTTCATTCATTTTATGTATTCTTTATATGTCTGAGTTAATTTCTTGATCCTCTTCTGTTATATCTGCAGTAGCAAATCTATAGAAATAAACTAGCAGTCTAATTCTATCACTAATTAATAGCTGAATGATTTGGGACAAATTACTTAAATACTCAAGGGTCAGTTTCTACATCAATATCAAACAATCTGAATCCAGTCATCCAAAAATAATTATTTTAAAGACTATATTTTAATTGTTTTTTTTTTTTTTTTTTTTTTTTGACAGGCAGAGTGGACAGTGAGAGAGAGAGACAGAGAGAAAGGTCTTCCTTTGCCGTTGGTTCACCCTCCAATGGCCGCCGCGGCCGGCGCGCTGCGGCCGGCGCACCGCGCTGATCCGATGGCAGGAGCCAGGAGCCAGGTGCTTTTCCTGGTCTCCCATGGGGTGCAGGGCCCAAGCACCTGGGCCATCCTCCACTGCACTCCCTGGCCACAGCAGAGGGCTGGCCTGGAAGAGGGGCAACCGGGACAGAATCCGGCGCCCCGACCGGGACTAGAACCCGGTGTGCCGGCGCCGCTAGGCGGAGGATTAGCCTAGTGAGCCGCAGCGCCGGCCTATATTTTAATTGTTTAATCACTGACCAAGATTAACAACTAATAACTCTCCATTCATTAAGTATTTTTTTTTAAGATTTATTTATTTATTTGAGAGTCAGAGTTACACAGAGAGAGGAGAGGCAGAGAGAGAGAGAGAGAGAGAGAGAGAGAGGTCTTCCATCGCTGGTTCACTCCCCAGATGGCTGTAATGACCGGAACTGCGCCGATCCGAAGCCAGGAGCCAGGAGCTTCTTCTGGGTCTCCCACGTGGGTGCAGGGGCCCAAGGATTTGGGCCATCTTCTACTGCTTTCCCAGGCCATGGCAGAGAGCTGGATTGGAAGTGGAGCAGCCGGGTCTTGAACCGGCGCTCATATGGGATGCCAGTGCTTCAGGCCAGGGCGTTAACCCACTGCGCCAAAGCGCCGGCCCCTCCATTCATAAGTATTTATTCATGAGCTGTTTGGCATACTCATAGAATTAGGCATAAGGTACTAAGATAAAGAAGTTGAATAAAGTAAACATAAAGTTACAGTCTAGCTAGGAGTTAGGCTTTAGGCCAATCAAGTGAATAAATAATTTTACATTGTGATAGGTGTTGTGAAGGAAGTTTTGGTGTTGGTTAATGAGTACAATAGAGAGACTTAGGGGTACCTGATTTTATTGGAAAGTTAAAGAATTTTTTTCTGAGGAAATGACAGTATGCAGTAGTCAGAAAAAGGATGGTGGAGGAGGGCATAAAGTAGAACATTCCTGGAACTAGACAGCCAGTACAAAAGCCCTGAGGACAGAAGAGAAAAGGTGGCTGCCCAGGCTGAAGCCTGCAGGGCAAGGAGAATGGCGATTCAAGGTGGTGGGAGCCCAAGAAAACCTTTCCTTATTGAAATCAAGGATTCTGTCTCAGGGCAGCGGGAAGTCACTGAAGGATGTTCCAGATTGCCTTGAATCTGAAGTCCTCTCTGTAAGATACATATTCTACAAAGCAAAAGGGCCTGAGGAAACTCATTTGGAGTGATTAGTACAAGAGTAGATCCACAGGCAAACATTGAATTTTCTTTGGAAGAGAGATTAAAGCAGTGATTTGCAACATTGGCTTCACAGTGGAATTTCCTGATAAGTTTTGTAAACTCATACCACATTGGCCCCTTGATTGAGAGACTCATCTCACTTGCCTGAGATAATGTAGAAGAATTTCTAAAGGCTTCTCAATGATTCAAGTGTGTAGCCAAAGTTGAGGGTCCTTAGGAAGGGAAGCTGGAAAGCTCTAAGTTTTAACAGCTTTTATTCCAACATGTATGCATCCATAGAAAGAAGAATTTTTAAAAACAGTCAGTGTGTTTGCCAGGAACTATTCTCAGTACTTCACGAAGTTTGAATTATAATTCTCACAATAACCCCATAAGAATTTTCTTAATTTCTTAATTGGATAGATGAGAAAATTAAGATAGTTACAAAATTTGCCAAGGCCACACCCCAAGTAAACAGAAGAGCTGGTATTTGAAATCCAAAGTCCTAATTCTCATGTATTTTATTACAAAACTTATGTTTATGGAGTTAAAAGGAAGGTGACAACCTGCCTGCTCCATTGCCAGCAGAGGGTCTTTTTGTACTTCAGGTCCTCCAAAAACCAGACCTTAGCCCTAATTTAAAAAAAAGGGGGGGAGCATTGATACACTGAGATGGTATGTAGGAAATCATAAATGAAATTATTCTTTCAAAAAGAGGGGGGAAAATCACACTTTAAAAAAAACCCACTTAATACAGTCAAGGTTCTATAAAGAAAAATTACCAGAAAGTAAAAACATTATAATCCCCAAATAATTTGGTAGAAAAATTTAAAAAGAGATTATTTACCATAGTGGCCTAGAAGATAAAGCAAGAACTTCTCAAGCACACAAGGAGATACAGCGGTTCTGTGGCGCAGCAGGTTAAGTCTCCACTTGCAGTGCTGGCGTCCCATACGGGCCAGTTTGAATCTCAGCTGATCCAGCTCCCTGCTAATATGCTTGAGAAAGCAGCAGAGGATGACCCAAGTACTTGGGCACCTACCAGCCACATGGGAGACCCATAAGAAGCTCCTGGCCTCTGCCTGGCCCACCTCCAGCCATTGCAGACATTTTGGAAGTGAACGAGCGGGTGAAAGACATTCTCTCTTGTCTCTCCATCTCTCTAACTCTGCCTTTCAAATAAATACATTTTTTAAAAAAGAATAAAAGGAGATGGACATCAGGATAGGAGGGAAATAATAGGGAGGAAAAAGGCAAGAGATCTCATTATGAACAACAAGCATTCTAGGTAGGAAAAATACATTTCAGGAGAGATATAAGACCTAGTTTTGTAAACTAATGGAGCTCCCAGAATTCCATGATAGAGTAAATTCATGTGAAAAAGTATATACACAATCAGGTAAACTACCAGAATTTTAAGAATGAAGAGCAACTATTGTTTGATACCATTTAGAACAAGTTGCAAGAAAAACATCAGATTTGCATTGGGCTTCATGTCTTTAAATGCTGGAAGCATCTAAAAGACTGGCAACTGTAGAGACAGAAGGAAGGATTTGTTACTTATATAATTAATTTGTCTTGGGAAAGAAAGACCTTTGAGAGTGTGCAATAATTCAGAGGGTATGTCACTCACATGGTTCACCTGAGAAAAATATTAAAACAAATTCTGTCCAAGCACCTTGAAATAATGAACAATGAAGATAGAAGAAACAGAATGAGCAAAACATTTTCCAATGCATATGTAGTTATATGTTAAGGAATAAGTATCAATTGGGCACATGGAATATATATAAGGAAACTCAAAAGAACAAACAGTCCTCACAGTGTAGAACTGAAGGTATGGAACTCTCAAAATCTAAGAGAATGGTGAAGAGGGGAATCAAAAGTTCCTAAGGGGACCAGCACTGTGGTGCAGTAGGTTAAAGCCCTGGCCTGCAGAGCCGGCATCCCATATGGGCGCTGGTTCAATTCCTGGCTGCTCCATTTTCAATCCAGCTCTATGCAATGGCCTGGGAATTCAGTAGAAGATGGCTCAAGTCCTTGGGCCCCTGCACCCACGTGGGAGAACTGGAAGAAGCTCCTGGCTCTTGGCTTCGGATCAGCCCAGCTCTGGCTGTTGTGACCATGTGGGAAGTGAACCAGTGGATGGAAGATTTCTCTCTCTCTCTCTCTCTCTCTCTCTCTCTCTCTCTCTCTCTCTCTCTCTCTGCCTCTTCCTCTGTAACTCTGCCTTTCAAATAAATAAATAAATATTTTAAGAAAGAAAAAGTTCCTAAGGCCCAGTGAGTGGATGGAAGAGGAGAATGGACTTATTCCAATGATTTTAACATTGGTGGAGAGAAGCAGAAGAGAAACAGGCTGATGTTGTGATGCAGAGAATTAATTTGATGCTTGCAAAACCAGCATCCCATAGTGCAGCATTGAGTTGAATACTGGATAGATATCCTGGCTTCTGGCTTCAGCCTGGCCCAGTCCTGGCTGTTGTGGCCATTTGGGAAATGAACCAGTAGATGAAAGATATCTCACTGTTTCTATCCCCCTCTCTCTGCCTTTCAAATAAATATTTTTTAAAAGACAAACAACAACAACAAGAGGTAGAGGACACAATAGCTAAGACATGGAATCAACCTAAATGCCCATCAACATAAGACTGGATAAGGAAGTTATGGGATATGTACTCTATAGAATACTACACAGCGGTTAAAAAAAAAAATGAAATCTTGTCATTTGCAACAAAATGGAGGAATCTGCAAAACATCATGTTGAGTGAAAAAAGCCAGTCCCAAAGGGACAAATATATGTTCTCCCTGATCTGTGACAACTAACTGAGCACCTAAAAGGAAACCTGTAGAAGTGAAACTGACACTATGAGAAACAATGTCTTGATCAGCCCTTGTCCTGACTGTCGAGGAATAGCTTACTATTTTATTCTTTTTAGTATTTTTTTCTACTTAATACCACTGATTGAACTCTTTAATTAACACACAAAATTTAACTGTGTTTAAATTTAACTAAAAATTGATCCCTGTTAAAAATAAGAGTGGGAATAAGAGAGTGAGGATATGTACAGTTTGGCACACGCTCACTCAGACTTACCCCTAATGGTAGAGCTAGAAATATGCCATGGGACTTCAAATCCCATTAAGTTGGCATGTACCAATGCCATCTTACTAGTTAAACTGATCAGTTTAAGTTCATAATTGGCCATAAAGATAGGATTAAGTGTTAAAGGGATCACATAAATAAGACCAGTGTCTGCTAATAATAATTGATAGAATTAAAAAGGAGAGGCTGGCGCCGCGGCTCACTAGGTTAATCCTCTGCCTAGCGGCGCCGGCACACCGGGTTCTAGTCCCGGTTGGGGCGCCGCATTCTGTCCCGGTTGCCCCTCTTCCAGGCCAGCTCTCTGCTGTGGCCAGGGAGTGCAGTGGAGGATGGCCCAGGTGCTTGGGCCCTGCACCCCATGGGAGACCAGGAAAAGCACCTGGCTCCTGGCTCCTGCCATCGGATCAGCGCGGTGTGCTGGCTGCGGCGGCCACTGGAGGGTGAACCAACGGCAAAGGAAGACCTTTCTCTCTGTCTCTCTCTCTCACTGTCCACTCTGCCTGTCAAAAAATAAAAAAAATAAAAGAATTAAAAAGGAGAGAATGATCTAGCATGGGAAGCAGGATACACAGCAGACTCATTGAATGGCAAATTCCCTAAACAGCACTCTGGCCTTGGAATCAGTCCTTAAGGCATTCGGATATGGCTAAAAAGCCCATGAGAGTTTCTCAGGCATGGAAAGCCAAGACACTGTGCCAAAAAAAAAAAAAAAAAAAAAAAACCTAAATGAAAGATCTCTGTGAGTGAGATCCCAGTGGAAAGAATGGGCCATAAAAGAAGGAGGTACCTTTCTCTGAAGGGAGGAGAGAACTTCCACTTTGATTATGACATTGTCTAAATAAGGTCAGAGTTTGTGAACTCGAGGCTTCCATAGCCTTGGCAGCTCATGACAAGAGCCTCGGGTGATTACTGATGTCATAAATAAGAGGGTCAGTTGTTAAATCAACAGGAGGAGTCACTGTGCACTTACTCCCTTTGCGGATCTCTGTCCTTAATGTGTTGTACTATGTGAATTAATGGCATAACTAGTACTCAAACAGTACTTTACACTTTGTGTGTCTGTGTGGGTGCAATCTGTTGAAATCTTTACTTAGTATATACTAAGTTGATCCTATGTGTATAAAGATAATTGAAAATCATGATGAAGAATGAGAGGAGAGAGGGTATGGGGGATGGGATGGTTTGTGGGTGGGAGGGTGGTTATGGGATGAAAAACTGCTATAATCCAAAAGTTGTACTTTGGAAATTCATATTTATTAAATAAAAGTTTTCTAAAAAAAAAAAAAAAAAAAAAAAAAAAGCACACATGTTTAAATTCCAAAAAAAAAAAAAAGAGGTAAAGGAGAAACAGAAAATCTCAGTGGGGGGAAATAGTATCTAGATGGGAGCAATATTTGGTATTTTGTTTTCTTATTTTTTACAGATTTATTTATTTTTTTGAAAGGCAGAGTTAGAGCTTCCATCTGCTGGTATACCCCACAAGTGGCCACAGTGGGTAGCCAAGAGCTTCATCCAGGTCTCCTTGTAGATGGCAGGAGCCCAAACACGTGGGCCATCTTCTGCTGCCTTCCCAGGTGCATAAGCAGGGAGCTGGATTGAAAATGGAACAGTGCGGACTTGAACTGGTGCTCATGTGGGGTGCCATTGCTGCAGGCAGTGTCTTAACCTGCTGTGCTACAATGCTGGCCCCTAGAATTTTGTTTTCAAAACAATTGTAGAATAACATATGCCTGATTTTGAAACGTCATGTAAAGTTTTAGTAGAACTGTAGAAGAGGGGAAAGTGAAATAGTAACATGACCAAACTAGCTAAATATGAAAATAAAATATAAACATTATATATTAAATATGAAGGAAGAAGATCTAGTACTGATACAGTAGTCATTCCACTAAATTTAAAGATGAAAGCCATGTAAAAGAAATATGATCAGGATGGGAAATTAACAAGGGAATAGGCAAATGATACCAGGAAAACACAAATGAAAAGAAAATAGAAATGACACTATTAAAGTAAAAATAGGTAGAATTTAAAGCGCTGAACAGGATAAGAATGACATTTGTAATTTTAAAAAAGCATAATTTATGAAAAAGTATAATTTAAAGATTATATATACTAAATACTCTGATGAGTGAATCTCTAAAGCAAAAACACTAGGGCCGGCGCTGTGGCTCACTAGGCTAATCCTTCACCTGTGGCGCCGGCACCCCGGGTTCTAGTCCTGGTTGAGGTGCTGGATTCTGTCCCGGTTGCTCCTCTTCCAGTCCAGCTCTCTGCTGTGGCCCGGGAGTGCAGTAGAGGATGTCCCAGGTTCTTGGGCCCTGCACCCCATGGGAGACCAGGAGGAAGCACCTGGCTCCTGCCTTCAGATCAGCGTGGTGTGCCGGCCGCAGCAGCCATTGCGGGGTGAACCAACGGAAAAGGAAGACCTTTTCTCTCTATCTCTATCACTGTCCAACTCTGCCTGTCAAAAAAAAAAAAAAAATTAGAAGTGCATGCCTGAAATATCCATGTTTAAATTGAATTCTAATGGGACTAAACCATAAATTAGCTTGGTTAAAAAGTTTTATATAAGGGCCGGCATTATAGCATGGTGAGTGAAGCCTCTGCTTATGATGGTGACATCCCATATGAGAGCCAGTTTGAGTCCTGGCTGCTCCATTTCTGATCCAGCTGCCTGCTAATGCACCTAGGAAAACAAAAGGTGGTCCCAGAGCTTGGGCTCCTGCCAGCTACATGTGGAAATTATCTCCGAAAGAGTTCCAGGCTCCTGGCTCCTGGCCCAGCCCTTTTGGGGAGTGAACAAGCAGCTGGAAGAGTCTCTTTGTTTCTTTTCTTTTCCTTTTTTCACAGGCAGAGTTAGACAGTGAGAGAGAGAGACAGAGAGAAAGGTCTTCCTTCCATTGGTTCACCCCCTAAGTGGTTGCCACGGCCGGCACACTGCGCTGATCCGAAGCCAAGAGCCAGGTACTTCCTCTTGGTCTCCCATGCGGGTGCAGGGCCCAAGCACTTGGGCCATCCTCCACTGCACTCCCGGGCCACAGCAGAGAGCTGGACTGGAACAGGAGCAACTGGGACAGAATCCGTCACCCCAACCAGGACTAGAACCCAGGGTGTCGGTGCCGCAGATGGAGGATTAGCCAAGTGAGCAGCAGCGCCGACCGAGTCTCTTTGTTTCTATCTCTCCCTCTCTCTCTGTACCTCTGCATTTCAAATAAATAAATATTTTTAAAAGTTAGATATAAATTCTTATATAACCGTATTTTCCTCTAATAGGCGTTATTCGGCTATCCTGGATAGTTGGTGAGGCAGGGAAGAATATTTTTCTGCCCCCAAAGAGATGGAGCCAAGGTCTCCAGGTCCCCACCAGAAGGCAGTGTCCCTGTCTGTCTGTCAAGATAAAAGGGAAAAAACTTAAACATTATATTTGGAGCTATGGGGAGAATGTGATGACCCGAATTTGAGCTTGACAGCAGTACATACGCAGTACCGCCTGCTGCTTAAACCACTTGAGATCCAATGGACTATTGAACAAAATAGTCCTAAGCAGACGACAGCACATTACTGAGTCAATTCAGAACTTAACACAACAAAACTGGTTCAACTCAGTTTGGTAGAAAAGACCTCTAGGGCACGAAGTTAGCAATGGATTGTCACAGGCTGAATGCCAAGGCCACTTGAATAGGAAGACAAAAAAAAAAGTATCCCAGTTACAGTCTAGCAAAAGCTTTAACCCTGGCAGTGCCCACTAATAAAAAGGAGACCTGAGTGAGCTGAGTGCTTGTGTCCCTCCTGCCACTCATGTCAGAGACTCCGATGAAGTTCCAAGCTCCTGGCTTCATCCTGGACCAGCCCTGGCCTTTGGGGAAACCAGAGGATGGAAGACACACACATTCTCTTGATCTCTTTATCCCTCTGCCTTTCAAATACATAAAATAATAAATCTTTTCTGTTTGTTGTTGTTGTTGTAGTTTTGACAGGCAGAGTTAAACAGAGGGAGACACAGAGAGAAAGGTCTTCCTTCTGTTGGTTCACCCCCCCAATGGCTGCTGCAGCCAGCATGCCGAGCCATGCCATTCCGAAGCCAGGAGCCAGGCACTTCCTCCTGGTCTCCCATGTGGGTACAGGGCCCAAGCACTTGGGCCATCCTCCACTGCCTTCCTGGGCCACAGCAGAGAGCTGGACTGGAAGAGGAGCAACCAGGACAGAACTGGCGCCCTGACCGGGACTAGAACCCGGAGTGCTGGTGCCGCAGGCAGAGGATTAGCCTAGTGAGCCATGGCGCCGGCCTTTCAAATACATCAATAAATAAAATAATAAATCTTTTATTTTGTTTTGTTTAAAAAAAAAAAAAAGAAGACCTGGAGCAGAGATTGTGGTGCAACAGGTTAAGCCACCACTTGGGATGCCCACATTCCATGTAGCAGTGCCTTGGGATCAAGTCTCACCTATTCTTCAGATCCAGTTTTCTGTTAATGCATACTCTGGGAGGCTGCATCTGATGGCCCAAGTTTTTGGATCTCTGCCACCCATGTGGGAGACCTGGATAGAGTTCCTGCCTTCTGGCTTTTTTTTTTTTTTTAATTTGACAGGCAGAGTTAGACAATGAGAGAGAGAGACAGAAAGGTCTTCCTTCCATTGGTTCACCCCCAAAATGGCCGCAACGGCCAGCAATACACCAATCTGAAGCCAGGAGCTTCCTCTGAGTCTCCCATGCGGGTGCAGGGCCCAAGCACTTGGGCCGTCCTCCAGTGCCTTCCCAGGCCACAGCAGAGAGCTGGACTGGAAGAGGAGCAACTGGGACTAGAATCTGGCGCCCATATGGGATGCCGGCACCGCAGGCAGAGGATTAACCAAGTGAGCCATGGCGCCAGTTCAGAGCCAGCTCTAGCTATTGCAGACATTTGCAGAGTAAACCAGAGGATCAGAAATCTGTCTCTCTCTTGCTCTCGCTTTTGCTCTGACACTCTGCCTTTCAACTAAATAAGTAAATATTGAAAAAAAGGAGACCCCAACAACTTGAGCTTCTTTGAGTACTAGAAATAGCACTTAGCCCAGCAAGGTGTTCTTTTACATTTCTTAAATCAGCAAAGCCGCCAGATGAGCAACAAAGCTGCCAACTTTGAATGGGACCCTTTGCAGCAGCAGGTTTTGAAACTTCTCAACAAGCTTTGGCCTTTTAAATCCTTTACAACCTGCTAACATGATGAAATTACAGGTGTTTGCAACCTCATGAATATTTACTGCAGTCTTTTGGAATAGAAAACTGCCAATGGGATATGCCAGGCCCTCAGATTGCAGACACATAAGGCAGATGCCAAATAGTTCTCTGTTGAATGTAACTCTGCTTATTATTTGGCCCTGAAAAAGATAGCATCTATGCCCAGGGTGCCACATGTGACACTGTAACCTTAAAGTACCCATTCTCACTTGGGCACTCACAAACCCCACCAATAAAATTGTACAGGCTTAGATCTCAATTATCAAATGGAAATGGTACATTCAAGATGTACCCGCTAGAAACCCAGTGGACTACTTGGCTTCATGTACAAATGGTTAGCTTACCAGAAGGGACCAACTCATAAGGGATGCTTTATCTCCTTGTATAGCCAGCCAGAACCATTCAGAGATAGGCCCACTGAAAGCATAACATGGTTTCATCATTTGTTAATAACTGCAAAACAACAAGCAGATGGCATCCACTGGGCCATGGCTGCCATCTGGTCAATATATGGCCATCTTTTGACAGACTGAACACAGACATTCTATTTAATAGGCCAAATTACATGCAGTGGTGATGGCTATGCAGGCCTTCCCAACCACCATATCTTGCCACATTTTTACTGGGTCATGGACTACTCACAACACCATAGGCATCTGGTCAGGAGAATGGCAACTAAGTGGACTACTAAATGATCTGCTGTGTTGGGACAAGGACTATGGCAGCAGCTTGATACCTGGAAGGGACAAGTACACGTTGCTCTTGTGGACAACAGGACACATAACCGCTTTTGAGAGTAACTGATGCCATGTTTTTGGATACTGTGGGGAGCAACCCGGACTAGACTAAGTTACTGGAATTAAGACTTATTCTATGCATCTGCTCTCCCACAATATGGCGCTGAGAAGGGAGAAACAGCTTCTACACAGCTGCCTCCAGTTCAACCAATAAACTGTAGGACCTGCTCCTGATTGGAGGAGAGCAGCGTACTCGGTGTGTGGGTAGCAGAGTTGGGATTGGTGGAAGAGGACTATAAAGGAGGAGAGAGAGACCATGCACCAGGGAACATCTAAGGGGAACACCTGTGCAGCCCCCGAGAGAGCCGGCCGGCGGTGTGCCGCTCCCCTGCGGAAGTGGGGAAAGTGGCCAGGGGGAACCGCCCTTCCACGGAGGTGGAAGGGTCGGTAGCCAACCCGGGAAAAACCAGCAGCAAACCCGGGGAGGTCCGAGCAGACGAAAGAACAACGCAGGGTCCTGTGTCGTTCCTCCACGAAGATGGGGAGCGACAGGATACCCACTAGGACTTTATTCTGACCAAAGAGCATCCTTCCCTGCTCCAATAATATGACAGTGAGCACCCCCCAGGAAATATGCTGGACTTTCCATGCATCCTGTCATCCGTAGAGCAATAGAGCTATTGAGTCAAGCAACAATGCCAGTGGGCACCTGCACAGGTAATAATCTTTGGCCAAAGACAAAGCTGGTCATTACACAAATTTGGCCCAACTCCTGTCTGAAAGGTAGATAGCATCCAAGACCCCAAAAGAGGGTAAAGGAAACAATAATCTGTCCATCTGTTCTTTCTCCAAGCTCATGGCAACAAAGACCTGGAAACCTAACACCTTTGTTATTTTTTTTCCTAACTGTGGCCACTATGGGAAATGTGACAGTGTTGGGTTTACTATACCAGACCCTGTTTTGTCACCAACAAGAATGACCCAGTCTTGTCCTGCCAGTGGACAATTGTGCAAGCATTTATAAAAGAACAAATCCAGCTGGCGCCGTGGCTTACTAGGCTAATCCTCCACCTTGCGGCGCTGGCACACCGGGTTCTAGTCTCGGTCGGGTGCCAGATTCTGTCCCAGTCGCCCCTCTTCCAGGCCAGTTCTCTGCTATGGCCCGGGAGTGCAGTGGGGGATGGCGCAAGTGCTTGGGCCCTGCACCCACATGGGAGACCAGGAGAAGCGCCTGGCTCCTGCCTTCAGATCAGCGCGGTGCGCCGGCCGCAGCACGCCAGCCGCAGCGGTCATTGGAAGGTGAACCAACGGCAAAAGGAAGACCTTTCTTTCTGTCTCTCTCTCTCTCACTGTCTGCTCTATCAATCAAAAAATAAAAATAAAAATAAATTTAAAAAAGAACAAATCTTAGGCTTCTTTGTCCCTTGCTGCCTGTCTACAAGTCACAAACCCATTTCATATGCCTGATTGCATGTGAATGTATTCTGTCCCACCAGATTCAGGCAATTGGTAAAACTGCAGCCCAACCTAGAGGGGAAGAAGTGTTCAGACCTCTGTGCCTAGTGGTTGGCACGGTGATGACCTCTTCTATCCTATACACAGTGGGAGTTCTCCTTTGTGATTTCTTACTCGTGAACCTCCTTTACCATAAAAATATGGATATTAAAGATGATTCTGGTGAAGGCTCTGTAAGAAAAGAGGAGAGAGGAAGAGAAAATTTCATCTTCTTAGAGAACAGAATGTTGATAGAAATGTGGACATTAAAGACCATTCTGGAGAGGTCTCAGATGGAAATGAAGTGCATATATTGGAAACTGGAGGATGGTCAATCCTTGTTTCAAAGTGGCAGAGGACTTGGTTGATCTGTTTTAGTATTTGGTGGAAGGTAAAACTTGCCAGCAATGAGATTAGAATGTTTAGTTGACGAACTTTCCAAGCAACAGGTTGAAAGAGTGGTTTGGTTCCTCCTAAATGCTCAAAGTACATGCAGGAGGAGAAAGATGAATTGATGAAGGAATTTTTAAGCATAAAGGAATGAAAACAAAGATCTGAAAAATTCTAAGCCTGTCAGTATTGCAAAAAAAAAAAAAAAAAAAACAACTAGTGTGTTATAAAAAGAGCACCAAAGGTGTGGCTGGATTATCACTTTATAAATCATTTTTGGTATTCCACAAGCAGTAATACTGCCATTTTTAAAAAATTAGACAGAATAAGGATGGAATAAAATGAAAGAAGGCTGCCAAAAATTTTTTTTGACAGACAGACATGCTAAAGCATGTCTTTAGACATGATTTAGTGAGAGAGAGAGACAGAGAGAAAGGTCTTCCTTCCATTGGTTCACCCCCCAAATGGCCGCTACGGCTGGCGCTGCACTGATCTGAAGCCAGGAGCCAGGTACCTCTTCCTGGTCTCCCATGCAGGTGCAGGGCCCAAGCACTTGAGCCATCCTCCACTGCACTCCCGGGCCACAGTAGAGAGCTGGACTGGAAGAGGAGCAACCGGGACAGAATCTGGCGCCCCGACCGGGACTAGAACCTGGGGTGCTGGAGCTGCAGGCGGAGAATTAGCCTAGTGAGCCATGGCACCAGCCCAAACTTCTTGAATTCTATAGGACAAGCGCACGGACCTGTTCTACTGTGAGCACGTGCTATTCTTCAAGGAAGGGGCAGAAGAACCCAAAAGTGTTCCAGCAGTATTCAGGGTATCCTGCCACATCAGGAGGCAAGAGTGTTTCTTCTTGCATTTCAGAGTGTGGGGACCTCACAGAAAGACATGTGAGAGAAACCCTGGTAGAAACTGTGAGGACAGGGCCTTGGAAGAGGTGAGGATTTAGTTATCCCTACAGAGGATGAGATGACACTACCACCCTACTGAGTCAGAAAGATGAGACTGCTGCTCCAATGAATCTGGAAGGTAGGACATCAAACAAAAGATTTTTCTCAAGACAAAGTCCAGTAGGATTTTCTAAGTTATGGACGTCTCTGAGACCAGTCATCCTTGTTTTCTAGTTTCTGTCTTCTGGAATGGGCATCTGTACTATGCCTGTCCCACTATTGCATTTTTGCAAGTGCATAACTTGTCTGGTTTCTCAGGTTGGTTCATAGCTGGAGAGGAATTTGGTCTCAGGATGAATCATACCTTAAGTCTCACTCATATCTGATTGAGATGGTATTTGGATAAGTTTTTGCACTTTAGAATTCATGCTGGAGTGAGTTAAGACCTTTGGGGTTAGGGGAATGAATGTGTTCTGCATTGAAAAAAGAAATGATTGAGGGTTAGGAGGATAATGCTATGGACTGAATTGTATCTCCCCAAAATTCTTCTTTTAAAAGATTTATTTATTTATTTATTTGAAAGGCAGAATTATAGAGAGGCAGAGGAAGAGAGGGGGGGGGGTGGGGGGAGGTCTTCCATCTGCTGGTTTGCTCCCCCAGTGGCCACAACAGGTGGAGCTGGGCTGATCCAAAGCCAGGAACCAGGAGCTTCTTCTGGGTCTCCCACGTGGGTGCAGGGGTCCAAGGACTGGGGGCATCTTCCACTGCTTTCCCAGGCCTTAAGAGAGAGCTGGATCAGAAGAGGAGCATCCGGGATTCGAACCAGGGCCCGCATGGGATTCCAGCACTGCAGGCACCAGCAGCTTTACCCACAATGCCACAGCACTGGCCCCTCCCTGAAATTCTTACATGGAAAACCTAACTCCCAATATGACTGTATTTGGAGATAGGGCCTATAAGGGCAGTAATTAAGGTTAAATGAAGTTGTAAAGGCTGCACTCTAGTCTCAGTGCTGTGGGCTGCATAGCTCCTTGCTAGGGTTACTGCATGAAAGAATAAAGACCCAAAGGAAAGTAGGGTTTACTCAGAGCAAAACAAAAGTGCCAACTCAAGCCCCAGATAGTACATGAAAAAACAGCAAAGAATGCAGAAAGGCTCCAAACACAGAAAACGAACTGTCTCCATGGGAAAAAAGCCCCTTCAAAAAAGGTAGGCCTTCCTTTTACGTACTCCAGAGGCATGGGGTAGAGCCCAACTGAATATTGAAAATGGGGAGGAGTTTGGGGTGGGGCTCAAACTCCACCTATTTCCATGAACTTTTTAGAAAGTCAGAAGGCTTCAGGTGCAATGATGGGAGTGGGCATGCCCCGTCCTCCAGTAATTTTATTAAAATGGCCTTGTAATAACCTTAATGTTGGATATTTCTAGCTAGTCCTTATTGCAAGTTCTCAATATTGTGGAACTTGAGTTTTCTGCTACTTGGAAAGAGGTGCATCTTGCTGGTGCATGGGAATGGGCCTGCACAAGGTACAGAAAGGGAGGTTTGGGTTGTTCACAGACAGGGAGTTTGGATGGTACACAGATGGACTTGTCACGCTGGCAGGGCTAGGCTATCCTGTGGACTGGCTGCATCTGTCCGATGTCATGGCTGTCAAAATGTGAATCACTTGGAGCTGTCAATCATTGACCCATGCAGGTCTGCAAGGAACTGTCACAGGAGTTTGGCTAGAGCTGTCAGTCACCAACAGGTGCAATCTCACAGGTATGCATAGGGTTGTCCCGGTGTTATCTGTCTAGAGGTATGTCAGTCATCAACCCATGCTGTCATGAAAGTCAGCAAGGAGCTATCAGACCTCAGCTTTTCCTCTTGCTACCCACCTTCTCACAATAGGGCAGATATATAAGAGAAGAGCCACCGGAGCTCACTGTCTGCCCTATATGAGGATACAGTGAGGAAGCCACCATCTGCAAGCCAGGAAAAAGTTCCTCACCAACAACCAAAATGCCCAGGGTTTTGATCCTAGACTTCTTAGCCTCCTGAACTGTGAGAAATTGTTGTCACTCAGTCTGAAATACTTTGTTGTGGCAACCTTCGTAGACAATTAGTAAGCTGAGCTTAAAAACAAACTCCTGGCTCCTGGCTTCAGATCAGCACAGCTCTTGCCGTTGCAGCCATCTGGGGAGTGAACCAGCGGATGGAAGATTTCTCTCTCTGTCTCTCTTTCTCTGTAACTCTGTCTTTCAAATAAATAAAATAAATCTTTAAAAAAAAAAAACCTACCATTTGGAGAAAGCTCTGGTACCAGATGAATTCACAACTTTTAGGGAACAGGTAATTTTTTTTAGAGCAATTTATCAAATCAGTATTCTAAATTCCAAAGGTTTTAGAGTTTTCTGGGAACAAGAACCTAGAAATAAAAAAATTAAAAATCCATTCATAATAATGGAAAAATCATTACATTTTTACAAAAAATTTGTCAAAACTATGAAAATAAACTTTTAAAGTGTTATTGGAAATCATAATATAAGGAAATTAGATTTTTTTAAAGATTTATTTATTTGAAAGAGTTAGAGAGAGGGAGGTCTTCATCTGCTGGTTCACTCCCCAGATGACTGCAACAGCCAAAGCTGCGCCAATCCGGAGCCAGGAGCTTCTTCCAGGTCTCCCATGCGGGTGCAGGGGCCCAAGGACCTGGATCATCTTCTACTGCTTTCCCAGGCCGTATCAGAGAGCTGGGTCAGAAGTGGAGCGGCCAGGACTTGAACCAGTGCCCATATGGGATGCTGGCACTGTAGGCAGTGGCTTTACTTGCTGCGCCACAGTGCCAGCCCCAGGGTATTAGATCTAAGAAATATGAAGGCACACATTGGTTGGGAAAACTTAATGGCAAAAATGGGAACTTCCCCAAAAGTAATATTTTAATTAGCTGTCATCCTAATTATGTTTATTTTGGAATTGGATGAAAATCACCATAAAATTTGTGTAGAACCTTAAATTCAACAGAAGAGTCATAAAAATTTTGAGAAATAAGAATTGTGATGTGAGTATCAGCCTGGTCCATTTGAAGCTTACTATTACACTTGCTATGGAAAGTCTAGAGAAGACTTTGCTCTAGGTTATTTGTCCTCACTACCAAAGCCTGACTCCTCTAAGGATTGTACTCAGTGCCTTGTGTATTATGAGTTATGTGCATTTTGAATGGTGGGATCACAAACTATTCCCTTTATGAATGCTGGTAATTTTTCTGTTTACTCCTTTATATCCTCTAGTTCCAAGATCAGTCTTACTCATGTGCAAATCAGTACTCAAAAATTTTTTAAAGATTTATTTTTTTGAAAGATGGAGATGCAGAGAGAGCAGGAGAGACAGAGAGAGAGGAGGTCCATCCACTGGTTTACTCCCTAAATGGATGCAACGGCCAGGGCTGGGGCAGACTGAAGCCAGAGCCAGGAGCTTCTTCCAGGCAGCCTCGAACCTTTCTCTTCTTCTTCGAACAAGAAACCATCTAATTTTCTTAATTCTGTGAGATCATTGAAAGCTGCTTATGCTTGTCTTGGTGTTCCTAACCAAGCCTCAATTCCTCCCAAAATGCTGTTTCCCTCTATTTACCCACTTTTGGGTGACCCACCAGCTATATTAGTTCCATTGTGATACAATTATTTGACTTCGATTTGGATACAAGGTGTTCACCCAAAAACGTTGGGTGCTGCAGGTTAAATTTAAGTGTGTTTTGGTAACCTCCAAATATAAAATAGTTGCTTTAATCAGAGGGTTTCCCAAAGTGAATGCTCACAAATTTGGGGGGAATTATTCTCTATAGAAGACCAGTATTTCACTCCAACTGAATTTTTAGATAGACGTGGTCTATTAGAGGTAGATGGCTGCCTGTGACAAGAAACCTATGGTTTAAGTAGAGGATTCTTCTTCTTCTTCTTTTTTTTTTTTTTTTTTTTTTTTTTTTTTTTTTTTTTTTTTTTGACAGGCAGATTGGACAGTGAGAGAGACAGAGACAGAGAGAAAGGTCTTCCTTTGCCGTTGGTTCACCCCCGTACTGGCTGCTGCGGCTGGCGCACCGCGCTGATCTGAAGCCAGGGGCCAGGTGCTTCTCTTGGTCTGTCCATGCGGGTGCAGGGCCCAAGGACTTGGGCCATAGAGGATTATTCTTATCCCTAGGGTTTTTCATTAGAGGACCATCACTGATTTCAGTGGACACACAACATCACTGGTACTGATCAGTCTGTTATGGACAGCTTTTCTCCCCGTAGTATTCCCTTGTAACACTACAAAGGAACAGTTTCCTACTCTGAAGGCTACTTGTGTTTTGAACCCTTTGTAAATGAGAAAGCTGACTCCCAGAGTCAATTCCTTTGAGTTTAGCTGCACACAGTGGTTATAAGCACCTGGTATGATCCTTTCCATTTAGGCCATAGGAAGGCTTTTTGTTGTTGTTGTTTTTAACGATTAATTAATTTAGTTTTTTGAAAGGCAGTATAACAGGGAGAGAGGAAGAGAGACAAAGAGACATCTTTCATCTGCTGGTTCCTCCCCAAATGGCTGCAATGGCCAGGGCTAGCCAAGCTGAAGAAAGGAGCCATGGGCTTTTTCTGGGTCTCCCATGTGGGTGCAGTGGCCCATGCACTTGAACTGTCCTCTGATGCTTTCCCAGGCACATTAACAAAGAACTGGATTAGAAGTGAGTAGCCAAGAATCGAAATGGTACCCATATGGGATGCCAGCGTTGCAATTGGTGGCTTAACCTGCTATGCCACAGCGCCAGCCCCAGGAGTATTAAATTTAATGCTTTTCTAACAAACATAGTCCGAGTTGGAGGTAATAAATCTGTACATCTTAATCTACTGATAGATTGGTCTGATAGGTTTCTAACTAATACTTTGTTCTTTCAGTATTTTGGCCAATTGTCTGTAATAATGTAGTATGTCTCCTTTGAGCAAAAAGCTTCATATATTCTCTCATACATGTTTATAGGTCCTTCAGTAATGCTCTCAAAAGGAGGTAGTTGATGTTTACCACCAAGTGGGGTAGATTTTAGCTTTCATAATACCAGTGAAAGGGCATTTGGCCACAGTAGAGAAAAAGCATCTGAAAAGTTTGCCAATTTGGTCTTTTTTTTTTCTTTTGAAAGATAGAGTTAGACAGTGAGTGAGAGAGAGACAGAGAGAAAGGTCTTCCTTCCATTGGTTCACCCCCCAAATGGCTGCTACAACTGGAGCTACTTCGATCCAAAGCCAGGAGCCAGGTACCTCTTCCTGGTCTCCCTGCACTCATGCGGGTGCAGGGGCCCAAGCACTTGGGCCATCCTCCACTGCCCTTCCAGGCCACAGCAGAGAGCTGGACTGGGAGAGGAGCAACCAGGACTAGAACCTGGGGCCCATATGGGATGCCGGCACCACAGGTGGAGGATTAGCCTAGTGAGCCGCGGCGCCGGCCAATCCTCCTCCTTTTTAAATCTACATTTTATTTCTTTTTGCTTATTTCTGAAACAAAAATTTCTGTTAAGTGAACAGGATAAAGAAGGTGAGTGGTTAGTGGTATTTAGCTTGGTTGCAGGGCTGCTTTTGTAGTAGCCTGATCAACCAACTGATTTCTTTTGGCTTCTGTGATATCAGTTCTAGAGTGCCCTTGAACTTTAGTTATCATCAATTGTTTTGGAAGTGATATTGCCTCCACTAAGGTGATCATTGTTTTTCCATTCTCAGTGAGTTGCCAGGTGGAGTTCAGGACATCTCAGTATTTCCAGAGCATCCTCAAATCATGGGCTACTTGAAAAGCACACTGAATATTAGTATACATGTTGGCCATCTTTACTTTTTGACTCAGAGCAATATGCTCAGCCTGTTGAACTGACTTTAGTTTTGGTTGAAGGAGTGCTTTCTAGAACTTCTACCAGAGAAAACACAGCACAGTATTTCCCTTCTAGTTCCTGTAGGTAGGATCCATATGTAAGCAAGATCAGCATTATCAAGTGCAATCTATTGATCATTACGAAAAATCAGATGTGACCGGTAAAGTGTTATGAGATTATAATCCACTTCCTCAATTTCCTCTGGAAACAAGGTAGCAGAGTTCAACCTATTGTATCTGAGTGAGGTAATGATGGGCGCCAACATGGTGACTTTCTATGAAGTCAGCTGGTTAGTTAAATAATGCTGTGTATGCTATGAATTAAGCAGGGCTTCCTTCTACTGAGTGTGAAGTATACACAGTTTTTTTTTTCATTACAAAATCCTTGTGGCTTTGCAAAAGAGAGCAGTAGCTGTTACCACTTTGAGAGAAAGAGAGAAAGGTCTTCCTTCCATTGGTTCACTCCCCAAATGGCTGCTATGGCTGGCACTGCGCCGATCCGAAGCCAGGAGCCAGGTGCTTCTTCCTGGTCTCCCATGCGGATGCAGGGACCCAAGCACTTGGGCCATCCTCCACTGCCTCCCCAGGCCACAGCAGTGAGCTGGACTGGGAGAGGTGCAACCGGGACTAGAACTTGGCGCCCACATGGGATGCCAGTGCCGCAGGCAGAGGGTTAACCAAGTGAGCCATGGCTCCGGCCCGCTGTTACCACTTTTAAACAGGAGGGCAATGTACTGCATTTAGTTGTTTGCTATTGTAGCCAATAGGCCTATGATCATCCCTGTGCTACTGAATCTGTTCCTTTGTTTGCATGTATGAACAAGGGAAAAGTCAAGTTATAATTTGGATGGCCTAAAGGAAGAGCTCTAGTTAAAACTTCTTAAAATTATCCATATTCTCAGTATGTTCAGATTTCTAGTTTAAGTGTTCTGGATGATTTTATTGTAATAGCTCATATAATGACTGGGCTAAAGAGGAAAATTGTAGAATCCGGTTTTGGAAGTATCCTGCCAGGCCTGAATATCCTCTTGTTCTTTAGTGTTGGGAACAGCAAACACTAGGATTCCTTTTATCCTGTCTGGATCAATTAAGAGTCTGAGTAATTATAACATGCCATGGGTTTACCTTTTCCTGACAGAATTGAAATTTTTCCTTAGATACTTTGTGCCCATTATTAGCTAGCTATTGTAATAGATACAAGGTATCCTGTTGGGAGTTCTCCAGAAATGTGGAAGAAAGAAGCCAATCACCTACATACTAAACTATATTAAGGGAATTTCAGAAAGATTGTCAAGAGCGATCTTCAGGATTTATGAGAAGTGTATGGGACTTATGTATAATATTAAAACAGTCTATATCTGTTTTTTGTCCTTTCCACATAAATGTAAACAGGTATTAATATTCTGGGAGACCAAAATGCTGAAGAATGTACTACACAGGTTCATTATAGAATCATAAGAGCTTGTCAGTAAGTATAAAGGACAGTGGCATGTGTGGATTAAGTACCATATATGTGTGTGTGTGTGTGTGTGTGTCTCTGTGTGTGTGTGTGTAAAACTGATAAATCTAGCCAGACTGACCAAGAAAAAAAGTAATATAATATCCAATAACAGAAATAAAAGTAGAGAACTACAGACTCACAGACACTAAAAAATCATAAACACTGTGGGGCCAGCACTGTGGCATAGCAGGTAAAGCCGCCACCTGCAGCTCCGTCATCCTATATGGGTGCCAGTTCGAGTCCCTGCTCCTCCACTTCTGATCTAGCTCTCTGCTGTGGCCTGGGAAAACAGTAGAAGATGGCCCAACTCCTTGGGCCTCTACACCCACGTGGAAGACCAGGAAGAAGCTCTTGGCTCCTGGCTTTGGATCAGCACAGCTCTGGCCATTGTGGCCATCTGGGGCATGAACCAGCAGATGGAAGACTTCTCTGTATCTGCGTCTGCCTCTCTGTAACTCTTCCTTTCAAATAAATAAATAAATCTTTTTTTAAAAAAAATCAAGGCTGCATGTAGGAGAGTTTAGGTGTTCAATATAGAGTCTAAACCTGATGGTGGAAGAGTGTTTGAGAGAACTAAAAGCAGGAGGGTGGAGACTGACTGAAAGTGGGCAGTCTGATGGACTCAGAGGGGCCACACCTGGACAGTCAAGGAATTGGGAATTTGTGCAAAGACAAAAAAAATTACTGAAAAAGAAGGCAAAAGAGGGCTTGTATTTGGAAATTTTGGTTATTTGTTTTGCATCTACCATTCCTTGTCATTATTCTGCACATGTGCAATAATGGTGAGCAAGACAGATCTCTTTGTCAAGCTTACAGCTTTAATACTGATAAATAAATGGGTAATTATATATATGCTATAGAAGGTCCTTAAAATGGTGTAAAAGAATGGATAAGAGTTTAGTTGAGCCATTTACCAAGTACAAATGAGTACTCAATAAGAGAAAACACTTAAATAAATTATATTAAAAATGCTTTAATCTTCAGCATACCTGTACTCATAAATTTCCCATTAGACCACAACTTTTCCAAAGCTCTCTGATTACAACATCACAGATCTCTTAATAAGAGCTCTCAACCAAATTATTTCACCAGGGCAAAGTAATTTCTCTGTTAAGAGGTTTTCCATTCTCTACAACCTATTTAATTCTCAAGATGCTAAAACAATATAGTCGTTCAGTTTAAGTGGATAAAGCACTTTAGAATTTCTAGTTCCATATAACTACTTATATCTAGGGTTTTTTTGTTTGTTTAAAGATTTATTTATTTGAAAGGCAGAGAAACAGAGAGGCAGAAGCAGAGGCAGAAATAGACAGGTCTTCTATCACTTGTTTACTCCCCAAATGGCCCCAACAGCCAGAGCTGGGCGATCCGAAGCCAGGAGCTTCTTCCAGGTCTCTTACATGGATGCAGGGACCCAAGGACTTGAGCCATCTTCCACTGCTTTCCCAGGCCATAGCAGAGAGCTGGATTGGAAGAGAAGGAGCCAGGACTCAAACTGGCACCCATATGGGATGCTGGCACTGCAGGCAGTGGCTTTACCCACTACACTGTAGCACCAGCCCCACATTTAGTTTTTGAAAGTGAACATACTGCATTCTACGTACTGACCTGAGTCAGTCTGTAGCTATTGTCATTCTGAAATGAACCTTTTAAAACAATTCATAAATTCCTAGTATACAATTCTATTGCCAATTCTGTGGAGTATATATTTCTATCTGATACAACTAGATAGGCTTCATGTTCTGGTTATTTCAAACTACAGTTTATAAATGCAAATATAAAACACATATATATAAATAAATAAAATGTTTTTTGGCTTCTTACTATCCCTTTTTAATTCTTGAGAGTATATATTTAGTAGAAACTGCTAAGATCTGAGAATCTGAATACAAGTCTAAAATTCCATCTTTGAGAAGAGTATCTAAAGTTCTTTGGAAGATTTCTAGTTAACATCTGTCACCTTAAGGCCCTTGCAAACTGTCCCTTCCTCCCTCTTTCATCCCCTGTGTCTCTTGGAATATTTTTGTTTCCTACAACTTCAAAGAATAACTCCTGGTGGTTCTACTCTTAAGAGACATCTGATTGAGCTGCTGCTTCCCCCTTATGGTCAGTCCTTACAATTGCAGCCCAGTTTTTGTCAGTTTGAGTTAAAAATATTGCTTCAGGTGGGAAAACAGTGGCTTCTTCAAAGAACCAGAGGGAGATGAGATTGGAGTGGACAAATAGCTGTGGGCACCAGTGCTGCTCTGGAGAGGGTATACAACTGATAGGATACTGGATTCTAGGCCGGCGCCATGGCTCCTCACTTGGCTAATCCTCTGCCTGTGGTGCCAGCATCCCTGGTTCTAGTCCTGGTTGGGGACTAGAAATGTCTTCCTTTTCTGTTGGTTCACCCCCCAATGGCTGCTGCAGCCGGCGCACTGCACCAATCCAAAGCCAGGAGCCAGGTGCCTCCTCCTGGTCTCCCATGTGGGCGCAGGGCCCAAGCACTTGGGCCATCCTCCACTGCCCTCCCCGGGCCACAGCAGAGAGCTGGACTAGAAGAGGAGCAACTGGGACAGAAGCCGGCGCCCCGACTGGGACTAGAACCCGGGGTGCCGGCGCCGCAGGTGGGGGATTAGCCTATTGAGCCACGGCGCCGGCCTCCATAAACTTTTTTAAAAGATTTATTTATTTATTTGAAAGCTAGAATTAGAGAGAAAAGGAGAGGCAGAGAGAGAGAGAGAGAGAGAGAGAGAGAAAGGTCTTCTACTCGCTGGTTCACGCCCCAATTGGCTGCAATAGCTGGAGCTGCGCTGATCCAAAGCCAAGAGCCAGGGGCTTCTTCCGGATCTCCCACACAGGTGCAGGGGCCCAAGAACTTGGGCCATCTTCTACTGCTTTCCCAGGCAATAGCAGAGAGCTGGATTGAAGTGGGGCAGCCGGGACTCAAACCGGCGCCCATATGGGATGCCAGCACTGCAGGCGGCAGCTTAACCCACTACACCACAGCGCCGGCCACATTTTCCTAAATTTTTGAAGACAAATCTTTATATGTTTTGTTTTTCTTCAGCTTCATCTCTTTTATTGTATTCCTGTTTTCTCTATTTTATATCCCCTAATACTCAATTTATTTTTCAAATGATTGAATATTATAGTGTATTGACCTGAACGTCTCATGTATGTAGAAAAGCTATACAGAAACAGTGAATTTATAAGAACTACAATTTCTGTAAGTAGTTATAAAAGTGTTTTTGAATTCTGCTTTTGTCTGTAAGGAAAAATCTAACAGGAGTTAAGAGTGTATTTCCTGTCACAGTTCCTAGAAGGAATCAATGTTCAATGAAGGATTAAAAATGCCTCAGCGATACATGGTGATTGTACATGGAGAAATGGAGCTGAGAAAAATATATGAAGGACTATGTAAAAGACAACATAGATAAGAATGGTAAAATAGCTTCTTGAGCTCTTGAGCTTCTCATTCTCTATGTCTTGTTCAGCCCTTCTGTCTGCCTCTAAAATATACCACGGGATTGTATTATAATGATGATCTTCAAAAACATATACATTTCATTAGGCTAACCCAGGGTTTCTCAACCTTGGCATCATTGACAGTGGGGCTAAATAATTCTTTTTTTTTTTTTTTTGACAGGCAGAGTTAGAGAGAGACAGAGAGAAAGGTCTTCCTTTTCCGTTGGTTCACCCCCAAATGGCCGCTATGGCTGGCACGCTGCACTGATCCAAAGCCAGGAGCCAGGTGCCTCCTCCTGGTCTCCCATGCGGGTGCAGGGCCCAAGCACTTGGGCCATCCTCCGCTGCCTTCCTGGGCCACAGCAGAGAGCTGGACTGGAAGAGGAGCAACCGGGACAGAATCTGACACCCCAACCCGGACTAGAACCCGGGGTGCTGATGCTGCAGGCGGAGGATTAGCCAAGTGAGCCACAGCAATTCTTTGTCATAAGGGGACAGGGATGGGGAACTTTCCTGTCCATTGTAGAATGTTTAGCTGCACTCCCAGCCTTTTCCCATAAAATGCCTGTTGCCAAAATATCCCCAGACATTGCCAAATACTCCTTGAGAGCATAATCACCCCAATGAAGAACCGCTGGCCTACACCCACTATCTTTATTTAGTTCTTAAGCATTACAAGGTTATTTCATTTCCTACTACCCAATTGAAACTGTTCTAACTAATATCTCCAGTTACTGTTTTGTAGCTAAACAGGAGACATTTAACAGTTCTTCTTTAACTTGATCTCTCCAAATTATTTTTTAAAAGATTTATTTTTTGTTTTTAAAGAATTATTATCTTTTATTTGAAAGACATAGTGACAGAGAGGGAAGTGGGAGAGACATAAAGAAAGAGATCTTCTGTCTGCTGGTTCAGTCCCCCAATGGCCACGACAGTCAGTCAGCCAAAGCCAGAAGTCAGAAACAAAGAATTCCATCCAGGTCCCCAACATGGGTGGCAGGGGTGCATGCATTAGCAAGGAGCTGGATCAGAGTTACACAGAGAGAGAAGAGGCAGAGAGAGAGAGAGAGAGAGAGAGAAAGTCTTCCATCTGATGATACTCCCCAGATGGCCGCAATGGCCAGAGCTGGGCCAATCCAAAGCCAGGAGCCTGGAGCTTCTTCTGGGTCTCCCATAGGGGTACAAGGGCCCAAGGACTTGAGCCATCTTCTACAGCTTTCCCAGGCAATAGCAGAAAGCTGGGTTAGAAGTGGAGCAGCCGGGACTTGAACTGGTGCCTATGTGGGATGCCGGCTCTGCAGGCAGCGGCTTTACCCACTGCTTTACCACTGAACTAGCATTTAAGAAAACACTTAGAAACCACAAAAGACCCCAAATAGCCAAAGTGACCCTAAGTTAAAAAAAAACAAAAACAAAAACAAAAAACTGAAGACCAGCCAGCATCCCATATCTGAACTCTGGTTAGAATTTCAGCTGCTTTACTTCTGATCCAGCTCCTTGCTAATGCATGCACCCCTGCCACCCATGTTGGGGACCTGGATGGAATTCTTTGTTTCTGACTTCTGGCTTTGGCTGACTGACTGTCGTGGCCATTGGGGGACTGAACCAGCAGACAGAAGATCTCTTTCTTTATGTCTCTCCCACTTCCCTCTCTGTCACTATGTCTTTCAAATAAAAGATAATAATTCTTTAAAAACAAAAAAGCTGGAGGCATCACAATACCTGACTTAAAAATACATTACAAGGTTCGGCGCTATGTTGTAGTAGGTTAATCCTCCACCTGTGGTGCTGGAATCCTATATGGATACTGGTTCCAGTCTTGGCTGTTCCACTTCTGACCCAGCTCTCTACTACGGCCTGGGAAAGCAGTAGAAGAATGGCCGAAGTGCTTAGGCTCCCGCAGCTGCATGGGAGACCCGAAAGAAACTCCTGGCTCATGGCTCTGCAGCCAGCAGGTGGAAAACCTTTCTCTCTGTAACTCCACCTCTCAAATAAATAAATGAATCCTTAAATATATATATATTAATATACATATTAAAAGCTACAGTATCCAAAAAGTACGATATTGGTATAAAAACCAACACACAGACCAACATAACAGAATAGAGAATACAGAAATTCATTCGTGGACAGACATTCAACTGATTTTTGACAAAGGTGATGAGACTACATTATAGAAAGGATAATCTCTTAAGTAAATGGTACTGGCAAAACTGGATTGTGAAGTTTGATCATTACCTCTCACTATACACAAAAATAAACTCAAAATGTATCCAAGACCTAAATGTACAACCTAAAGCTATGAATAGAAGAAAACAAAGGAAATACAGTACATTATTGTAGGCAAAGCTTTTTGGATAACACAACAAAAGTAAAAACAGACAAATGGGAATAAGAAGATTCTTGGAAGCAGAAGAAACAGCCAACAGAGTGAGGAGGCAGTAAGTAGAATGGGAGAGAATACACATCATTCACCCAACAAGGGATTAATATTCAGAATATATAAGGACCTAAAAAATCAATAGCCAAAAAAAAAACACAATCTAAATTTAAGAATGAGCAAATGATCTGTACAGGCATTTCTCAGAAGAAGCCATACAAATAGAATCAGGTGATGGCTCAAGTACCTGGATCTCTGCCACCCTTGTGGGAAACCTGGATGGAGTTCCTGACTCCTGGCCCAGCCCTGGCTGTTGTGGGCATCTTGGGAGTGAATGAGCAGATAAAATGTATCTCTATGTGTATGTCTCTTTCAAATGAGATGAAACTAAAATAAAATAAAAAAAAGACAAAAAGTAACAAATGCTAGTGAGGATGCAGAGAAAAGGAAACCTATACTCTGTTGGTAGGATTGTATAGAAAACAGTACAGATTCATTAAAAAAAAAAGATCTGACATATGATCCAGCATCCCACTACTGTATATATATCCAAAGGATATGAAATTATTATACCTGAGATACCTGTACTCCCATATTTATTGAAGCACTATTCTAGTAGTCAAGAAATGAAATCAACCAAGATGTCCATCAACAGATGAATGGATAAAGAAATGTATATATACACACTAAAACATTTTTTTTTGACGGGCAGAGTGGACAGTGAGAGAGAGAGAGACAGAGAGAAAGGTCTTCCTTTTTGCCGTTGGTTCACCCTCCAATGGTCGCTGCAGCCGACGCACTGCGGCCGGCGCACCGCGCTGATCCGAAGGCAGGAGCCGGGTGCTTCTCCTGGTCTCCCATGCGGGTGCAGGGCCCAAGCACTTGGGTCATCCTCCACTGCCTTCCCGGGCCACAGCAGAGAGCTGGCCTGGAAGAGGGGCAACCAGGACTAGTACCCGGCGCCCTGACTGGGATTAGAACCCGGTGTGCCAGCGCCGCAAGGTGGAGGATTAGCCTAGTGAGCCATGGCGCCGGCCAGACTAAAACATTTTTAAAAAGCATGGAGTCCTGTCATTTGCAGCAAGATGGATGGAACTGGTAGAAATTACATTAAATGAAATAAGCCAGATACAGAAAGACCCATACCACATCCTCATATGTGGAAGGTAAATGAAGTCTATCACAAGGTAGAATAGTTATTACTAGGGGCTAAGAGCGGAGT
Source organism: Oryctolagus cuniculus (assembly GCF_964237555.1). Lineage (NCBI taxonomy): Eukaryota > Metazoa > Chordata > Mammalia > Lagomorpha > Leporidae > Oryctolagus > Oryctolagus cuniculus. The sequence continues at coordinate 74,308,332 of NC_091442.1, forward strand.
GGGAGGTAGATATAGAGATATTGTATAATAGGTACCAAAACATAGTAGAAGAAATGAGTTCCAGTTTTTCACAGCACACTGGGGGTGAGTATAATTCACAATAATACATTTTTATTTTATGAAGAATTAGAGGAGAGGAGCTCTGAGTTTTGAAACATGAAGAAATGTTAAGGAAAGGCTTTGTGTCTTGTTCAGCACAGTGCACCACATATGGTGAGGCACTCCGATATTCGTTGCACCAAAAGGGTGGCAGGAAGCCAATTACTTGAGCCATCAGCTGCTTCTCAGGGTCTGCACTAACAGGAGGCTGGAGTTGGGAGCTGGACCTGCATATTGAACTGGCGCACTCCAATTGCATGAGCACCTTAATCAGTGTCTTAACTGCTAGGCTGTATCTATAGTATATCCAACGACTGTCTATCTATATCTATATGTATAGTATATGTATGTATTTAACACATACGTGTATTTTAGAGGTAGTGACACAAACATGGAGACAATCTCTTTATTTTTAACCTGTCTTGAACTGTGAACGTCTGATGAAAAAGAATGTTTGCCTGAGACCAGATTTCTAATTGCGAAATTTCAGAAATAGCAGATGGTTTCTTGTGGGGAAAGATGGTTTCTCTCCTGAAAGAAAGGAACGATAAATGAGGAGAAATAAGCAACCATCAAGCCCGTCGGGTTCACCAAAGTGGAGTCAATATGGATTGTCAGACGCTTCATATACAGGAAAAACTAGGAAGCCTGGGTCTAACTGCTTAAGATGTGTCATTCATTCCTTAATTTTAACAGAGTGCCTATTAATTTGCCTGTCAACTGAGCCTAGGAATTCAAAAATGGGCAAGTCTTAACGCTGTCCTTGCTGTTAACAAACCTACAACCTAATGAGAGACGAATACTTAGGAAAATCATTTTCATGGAGGCGGTAAGCTCTGATAAAGAAGGTATAGAACTTAGTGGGGTTGGGTGGGAGGGATCGAAGGATGGGGTGAAGCATTGGGTGGGCAAGAAAACCTATCCAGTTTACACGAGACTGTAAAGAGGTGTGAGAAACCTGACAGTCTGGGGGAACAGAGACAAGTTCAACAGCTGTGATGTGGGCTCCCACAGAGAAAGAGCTGGAAGGGCACCTTGGTAGACTTGGCCCACAATGAAGCCTGTGAGAGTCATCGGCCATTGGAACGTCGCCTGGGCAAGGCCGAGAACATTCTGCACTTCATTACACCTGGGCAGGCAGCTCTTGCTTCACGTTACTGGTACCACCTGCAGAACGGCGCCGGCCCGCACAACGCCGGGCTCTGCCCGGGACAGCTCACGGAGCTCCACTCACATCCGACCGCGCCCAGGGCGGCGGCCCCATAAGCCCCGCCCACGTCCACGCCGGTTCCGCGGGGCCCAGTCCCTAGGGCCGCCCCTGGCCTCGGCGGTCACGTGACGCGAAGTGTGACGTAGGAGGAAGGAGACGCCATTAGAGGGAGGAGGAGACCGAGTGCTCTTCGCCTTTCCTCCGGTTCCTGACGTGGTGGCTTGGGCCCTTCATTCTCGGACTTTCCTTGGGCTCCCCCAGGCCTTGCTGTGAGGAGGGAGCGGAGGGTGTGCCGGGGTTGGCGGCCCTGGGCAGAGGCGACTGCGCGGGCTGCGGCTGGGAAGGCGCTGTCGCGACTTTGGGGAGCTCTGCGCGGCTCTCGGGCTTGGGCGGCGGGCAAGCAGCGGGATGGCTGCGGCCGGCGGCGGGGCGGCGGCGGGCCGAGCCTACTCGTTCAAGGTGGTGCTGCTTGGGGAAGGCTGCGTGGGAAAGACGTCGCTGGTGCTGCGCTACTGCGAGAACAAGTTCAACGACAAGCACATCACCACTCTGCAGGTGCGGCCCCGGGGACGGGGGGTGGCGCCCGGGGCCCCCACCCTCTGCGGCTGAGGACTTGGCCGCCAGGCTCCCTGGGTCGGGGTCGGTGGAAATCAGGGGTGTCAAACCCGCCTTCGGAATTCGCCCCGGACTGCTGGAGAGAGGAGGGAGTGGAAGGGCCCTGAAAAGTCCCCAGCGTCCCCGGTGGTGGCTGCGCACGTCGCGGAGTTCCCGTCCTGGGCTAGTTTCCCCTCCCTAATGTGCTTCCGCCCGGGCCCTAGGTGTTCTCACCCTGCTGCCTCGGAGCCTGGGCCCTTTTCTTTCGGAATTGGGAATTTAACTGCCGGTTTCATTTTGCGGACTAGGCGATGATTTGTAACTTCAGCCCTTACTGATGACTAAGTGTTTATGCAAGTTCCATTTTGTCCTATCTTCGAGTCACAGAAACGGCAAAGCAGCCCTGTGTGGAGGGTTTTTGAAATGACCGCTTGCCGGTGTGGGTTACGCAGTTTCATTGCAGCCTGCTTGAGTCTTGGCTTGTGGGTCACTCATTTTCTGCGAGGTCGGTCGGCCCACGTTGAAACGTCACGTGAATACTGGCCCGCAATTGGTCCCCAAAATACCAATTTAGCCGCTGGTACCATGCATTTCCTCCACCTGTAATCCGGTACAGTTACTTTGGGGAAGCGTTAAAATGTAATCATTGCTTGAGAGTGAAGCCAGCCTTTGAGGGACCTGTCTCTCCCGAAGAAATCAATTTGCATGTGTCAAAAGAAATCCTACTGATCTGACTTGATCAGTTTGGTCAGAGGCAGTGAGGGCTAGTGGACTCTGGAGCCTCACTGTCTCCTTTCATAACCCACCTCCGTTTAACTGTGTGCTCTTGGGTAAAGTACTTAATCTGCCTGAGCTTAGGTTTTTTTCTGTTAAAGTGACTATAATGGTGTCTGGCTGTTAGGACCTGAGCCACTGCATGATCTGTATTATTACTGCCCCAACTTGCACAGTATATGTAAATTAGTAATTGTAGTAGTGTGCAATAACATGGAACATGGAATTAATGGAACGCACAGGCTCCCCGTGGTTGTCATTTGATGTTTGGTGCTATTATTAAACTACTGAGTCTAGAATCTATAAAGATGCACTGCTTCTGATTCCATGTTCTATTTTTACTTCTCTGCTTTTACTCCTATGTAAGTCATAATATCTAAAGAAATGAATACTAGGAGATTGCATTTTTTTTGCCTTAAATTCTTCAAGAGCACTTAACAAATTTTTAATAGTAAATTGTTGAGTATTGCTAGTGAGTACTTTGTGCTTTAGAGAAAGGAAATTTCATGGGGGTAAATATGAATGATCATTTGAAAGTTTAGAAATTCACTTAGGTAAAGTGGTAACAATAACATTTAGTGAGTTTTTAGTGTGCTTATTTACTTTATGTCATTTAATTCTTTTAACAGATTATGGCATGGATAGGGTTGCATTTGTTTTGTTTTTTTAAGAGGCGGGGGAGAGAGCTCCCATAGACTGGTTCACTGCCCAAATGCTACTGAGGGCTGAAGCCAGGAACTCAGTCCAGGTCTCCCACATGAGACAGGAACCAGATTACTTGAGGCATCACTGGCACCTCCCAAGTCTGCATCAGTAGGAAACTGGAATCAGGAGTTAGAGCTGGGCGTATAACCCAAATACTCTGACGTGGGATGTGGGCATCTTGACTGCTAAGGCTAAACTCCCACCCTGATGTGCATCATGTTATTAGCCTGGTTTTACAGGTGAGGAAACAGGCTTTGTTGAGTAATTTGCTGGCAGTCATATTGTTGTCACAAGTATGGTCAAGTAGAGCCCAAGCTTAAATTTGAACCTCGGTCTGACTTGAGATTTTGAGAAGGCACAAACTACCCCATTCAGCACTTTGTTTTGTGCTAAGGTCTAAAAGAAAACTATTGTAGTTGAGATCTTAATTTTTTTTATCTTCAAACTTTTTTTTTTTAAATTTATTTGTTTGAAGGGCAGAGTTACAAAGAAGCAGAATGAGAGAGAGAGAGAGAGAGAGAGAGGTCTTCCATCTGCTGGTTCTCTCCCCAAATGGCTGCAACAGCCAGAGCTGGGCTGATCCGAAGCTAGGAGCTCCTTCCAGGTATCCCACCTGGGTGCAGGGCCCTAAGACCTGGGCCATCTGCTGCTGCTTTCCCAGGCCATAGCGGAGAGCTGGATTGGAAGTGGAGGAGCTAGGACTTGAACCGGTGCCCATATGGGATACCAGCACTGTAGGCAGCTGGTTTACCTGCAGCGCTGACTCCTCAAATTATTTTTTTTTAAACTGTAGTGGTATGCAGTTCCTATCAGTTTGTTTGACAAAGATTTAAAACAAAGTTTTCCAAAGCATTGCATTTGCAGCGAAACTGATGCACACAGGCATTTCTTTTTTTGTTTTAAATTTCAGCTCCTACATTTAACAGAAAACATGTAGTATTTGTCTTTCTGTATCTGGCTTTTTTCATTTAACATGAGATCTTGATTTTTTTTTTCTTCTTAAAGATTTATTTATTTATTGAAAGGCAGAGTTAGAGACAGACAGACAGACATTGATCTTCCATTTGCTGATTCATTCCCAGATGACGGCAATAGACACGGCTGGGCCAGGCAGAAGCCAGGAGCTTCTTCCAGGTCTCCCACGTGGGTACAGGGGCCCAAGCATCCGGGCCATCCTCCACTGCCCTCTCAGGCCATAGCAGAGAGCTCGATTGGAAGAGGAACAGCCAGGACACAAATCAGCACCCACAAAGGATGCCAGCACCACAGGCGGTTGCCACTGTGCCAGCCCAAAGAAAATATTCTGTAAGCTGTGGGCAGTTGTCGTATTACTGGATTTGCTGTCAAGTGAAAAACACCCTGGCTCTTAATTGCTTCAAAAAAGTTGTTTCATCCTTCAAATTCTTTTATTTGGTTTTGTAGTAAAAGTTTATTTTTCTTTTGGTTCCTAATATATTTGATCCGTTAAAGTTGGGTTTAATTTGTTCAGATGGTTAAAGCCTGTTACTGTCCTTTTGAATACTGATTCTGTAATTCATGGAATATTGGGCAGAAGCACCAGGAACTAGATTGGGTCCTGGGTGTGCAAAGAAGAGTAAGGGAGTAGAAGCTATGGTTTGGGTTACCTACTTTTTAACTTTGTCACCTGAAGATTTGATAATAATGCTTCCATGTTCTCATCAGGACATTAATAGAGACTTTGAAAGAAAAGAGAGAGAGAGAATGCCAAGTACAAAGCTATGTAGCGGGTCTTTACATAATTCAAGTAGTGCATGGCCAGAGGTAAGTTTTTTCAGCAGTGCAAACTCTTAGGATGGGGCTTTTTCAGACTGTGCATGGGCCACAGGCCTTCTCCTCTTTCTTCTTGAGTGAGAAACACAGGTATTAATGGAGTGGTAGGCATATTAATGATAAATGAAATGGAAAATAACTTAGGACTAACTACCTTGGGTTATTGCCTAGAGTGGACCCAAATCCTTTTATGAAATTTAGAGTTATCTAAGAACTACAATTCTGACTTTTTGCCCTGGCCACATCAGTCTTGCCCACAGGATTATCATGAGGTACTTTGTCAAATGTATGCAGAAGACAGGACACACAGTGTTTTTGCAGTACCCAGATCTGTGAGAGGGCTATATGATGTGGTAGAAATAGAAAGGACTTTGAAGTTAAACTTGGGTTTGAATTCTGAATCCTACTTCATAACCATCATGATCTTGGTAGGTTATTCTAATGTCTGTAAGCTGTCTCCTTTTCTATAAAAATGCAAGTACCTGATTCAGATCTTTTAAGTGACTAAATAGTCATCACATTTAAAGCTACTAGCACAGTGTCTGGCACATGTTTGTTGAATAAACATTTGCTGTGGATTGAAGACATGATTATGTTTCTTTTTTCATTATAGTCAATAAAGGTAATAAGAGTAATTTGATATGAATGGTTTTGAGAACCCATGCTGTCTTTGAGGAATCACATATTTAAATTAACAGCATTATCCATCCTGAAGTTTTGACTGGGACATTTTATTTTTTTGAAAATTGTGAAGTTTACCATGCTTGGGTATTTTCATATTGGCTTTTTTCCACAGAGCTGCTTCTAAGCTACTGATAGTTACAAAGTAACCTTATAGGTATGCTTTTTGGCCTAGAAAACTTGAGTATTTTGTAGGGTCTCCAAGTTCCCTTACGTGATTTCCCCACTGATTTAAGGTATTGATAAACCTGACAGAAAACAAAGACAATTAGAAGGAGAGAGTAATTGCTGCTTCTCTGAAATTTATTAAGGTGGTCTTGTTGACTCTCAGCAACTAAATTCAAGAAATGTTTATATCTGTTATGTATCAAACATTGTACTAACTGGGAAATGTAAAGATGATTAAGGAACTTTATTTTTTTTTTTAATTTATTATTTATTTGAAAGACACAGTGAAGAGAGAGATCTTCCATCTTCTGGTTCATTCCCCAAATGGCCATAAGCCAGGGCTGGTCCAGACTGAAACTAGGAGCCCAGAATTCTATCCAGGTCTCTCACATGGGTGGCAGGCATCCAAGTATTTGAGGCATCACCTGTTGCTCTCCCAGGTGCATTAGCAGGAAGTTGGATTGGCAGGGGAGCAGCCAGGACTCATACTAGCACCCCTATGTGGGATGCTAGTATTGTAGGCCATGGCCTATTCCATCAGTTAGTACTGTTAACAGATTGTGCTATTTTTGCTGTAATCATCTTTGGTCTTTAGGTGTGTCCTTTTTGTATCTGTGCTAGTGAGTGATCATTTCCATTTCTCTTACTGTGCTGCTTTGTTCATGCTACATGCAATTTCACTTTTGTCTTCTGAGGCAGTTAACTTTATTTTTTTTAATTTTATCTTTTTATTTAAGAGGTAGAATTACAGACAGCAAGAGGAGGAGACAGAGAGAAAGGTCTTCCTTCTGTTGGTTCACTCCCCAGATGGCTGCAATGGCTAGAGCTGCTCCGATCCAAAGCCAGGAGCTTCTTCCCTGTCTCCCACATGGGTGCAGGGGCCTAAGGGCTTGGGCCATTTTCTACTGCTTTCCCAGGCCATAGCAGAGAGCTGGATTGGAAGAGGAGCAGCTGAGACTAGAGTCGCACCCACATGGGATGCTGGCACCGCAGGCGGAGGATTAACCTACTGTGCCATGGCCCTGGCCCTGGCAGTTAACTTTAAAAAGTGAAAAGGTTGATTTAGCTCACAGTTTTGGGGTGTTCAAGTCCAAGATCAGGTGACTCCATTGGTCTGGTAGCTGAAGAGGGTAGCAGAACAAAGGAAGAAAGTATCACTTGGCAAGCCAGGAAGCAGAAAGAATGGCTGGGCCCAACTCAGGCTGTTAAAACCAACCGTCTCACAGGAACTATCTTCCTAGGGCATGTTCTCCATTGGACCCAAGGACCTCCCACTAGACCCACCACTTTAACACAGTGATTAGATTAAGTTTCTACCCTCATATGGGCTTTAAACATCTGCATGAGTTAAGGCATTAAATAATATTCAAATTATAGCCTTTTCTTTATTAAAAGTAACATTGTTTATAACCAGAATCAACAGTAACTTTACCTTTTTAGGGTTCTAACAGTGGAATTCTACCTATTTGCATTCTGAGTCTAGGGTAGGTGCCTGGCATTTGATTAGCAAAATAGTACTGTAAGGTTGGCTGGGCAGGCAGTATCCTGACATTTTGGCAAATGAGAACTAAGACTTGAATTATATTTCTGAGATTCCACAAATAAAAATGGCATACTGTTTTTTCTTAAGCCAAGTCTACTACAATTTTTTAATACACTTAAAACTCGTGAGCAAGACTTGGCATTCAGGTCCTAGCAGTTCTACATTTTGTGTCAAGTTTCTGATCTAGGAACCTTAGATTAATATTTTGAGTAGCTGAAATATCTTCTAAGTAACTGTGGAAGCCATATCACTATTGATTTAGCTAATTCATTATAGTTTGTTTATATAATAGTTGATGTCTTTTAAAGTCTCCTCAACTTCAATATTTTACTAGATAGATACATGTGAGCCATAGAGGCTAGTAGGGTTTTTTCTGTTTTGTTTTGTTTTTAATTTTAGAGAGATGGGGTTTGGGGAGGGAGAGTGAACATGCCTGCTCCCCCACTGACTAGTTCACTCTCTAGATCCCTAGAACTCAATCCAGATCTACATGAGAGGCAGGAACCAAACTACTTGAGCCATCAATGCTGTCTGCCAAGGTATGGGTTAATATGAAGCTGGAGTCAGAGAGCTAACCTAGGCACACCCCTATGTGAGATACAAGCATCCTAACTGATGTCTCACTATTGGCTCAAATGCCCACCTTCTCCCTTTCTTTTAAAATTTTTTTTTCTGAATTGTGGCTACAAATTCCTGAGATATAAGTATTTTATAGCTGACTACCATTTTTCCCCTGTGCTTTAACCTGCTCATTAAAAGTGACCTTTTGGCTTCCTTTTTGAAAATTTACTTGAGGGGGCCGGTGCCGTGGCTCACTTGGTTAATCCTCCACTTGTGGCGCTGGCATCCCATATGGGTGCCGGGTTCTAGTCCCGGCTGCTCCTCTTCCAGTCCAGCTCTCTGTTGTGGCCTGCGAAGGCAGTAGAGGATGGCCCAAGTGCTTGGGCCCCTGCACCCACATGGGAGACCAGGAGGAAGCACCTGGCTCCTGGTTTCGGATCGGCATAGCACTGGCCGTAGCGGCCATTTGGGGGGTGAACCAATGGAAGGAAGACCTTTTTCTATGTTTCTCTCTCACTAACTCTGTCAAATAAATAAATAAATAAATAATTTTTAAAAATCTTTACTTGGGATCTTAACTGATTATAAACCCTCTTTTTAGCAACTAAGAACAAGAAATGAAAAAAAATTCAGATACTCAGCTTAGTTTTTGATAACTAACTTGTATTGCCTTGATACAGAGGACAAATTTCCTAAGTTACCTGCCTGAATCCTGTTATGTGTTAAGTGTGGAAATAGTTATTGATACTTTAAAATTTTGTACCGGCAACAGTGTTGGTGACTAGCAAAAATAATGTAACTAGTTATGCTCCTATGCTCACACACTTATACGCACCTGTATTCATGAGAAAGTTTCTTGCCTAGTAGGTGTTAAAGACAGTAAAGTAGGCCGGTGCTGCGGCTCAATAGGCTAATCCTCAGCCTGCGGCGCCAGCACACCGGGTTCTAGTCCTGGTCGGGGCGCCGGATTCTGTCCCGGTTGTCCCTCTTCCAGGCCAGCTCTCTGCTGTGGCCCAGGAGTGCAGTGGAGGATGGCCCAAGTGCTTGGGCCCTGCACCCCATGGAAGACCAGGAGAAGCACCTGGCTCCTGCCTTCGGATCAGTGGATCAGTGCGGTGCACTGGCCATTGGAGGGTGAACCAATGGCAAAGGAAGACCTTTCTCTCTCTCTCTCTCTCTGTCCACTCTGCCTATCAAAAAAAAAAAGTATTTGTTCACAATTCAGTACTATTTTATTTTCAACAAATTCCTTATGGTTGTAAAATACACTGTTTGGTATTTTGTTAGTACTTAGCAAACTTAGCAAAATAGAACCACAAAATTGGTTAAATAAGTTAGGAGATTATCATTTGGCAGATATGTTTGTCCTGTTCTTTCTTTCCTATAATCCTTTTGGTTTTGCAAAAAAAATTTTTTTCTTTTCCACTATGATTGTGATTTTGGATAAGATGTTGAGTAAATAAGCCTTAGGTACAAATGACAGCATGAACTAAATACCCCTAAAATTTGGAAGATAAATGGAATTAAAAGATCTAGTGCTGGCACCGGTGCTGTGGTGCAGTGGGTTAGTCCTCTGCCTGCAGCACTGGCATCCCATATGGGCGCCGGTTCCAGTCCTGGCTGCCTCTCTTCCAATCCAGCTCTCTGCTATGGCCTGGGAAAGCAGTGGAAGGTGGTCCAAGTGCTTGGGCCCCTGCACCCGCATGGGATACCTTCTGGAAGGAGCTCCTGGCTCCTGGCTTCGGATCGGCGTAGTTCCGGCCATTGCGGCCATCTGGGGAGTGAACCAGCGGAGGGAAGACGTTTCTCTCTGTCTCTCCCTCTCACTGTCTATGAATCTACCTCTCAAATAAATATTACCCCAAAAATATTTTGGGAGGTAAATTCATGTGCAGGGGCACTTTGTAAATGTAAGTGTGCAAGATTAGGATATGTATATGTGTTCTAGAATAGCATCTTTGTGTATTGGCAAAAAGCATTATGGAGTCAGTCAGACTTCCACCCACTGTAGCATCCAGCTGAGTTGCCTGACCTTGGGTGAGTCACTGTATTTCTTTAAATCTCAGGATCACAACTGTAAAATAGGGCTAATTATCTGCTTCACAGGCTTTGTTAAAAACATTAAATGAGAAAGCTTAGGCACAGATCTTGGCACACACTGCATGTACTTTTTTCCCTTCCTATGGTCCAACAACATTTTGAGTTGCTATTGTTTTAATGTCACTTTGCTCCTTTCCTTACTATACTTGGGGTTCTTCACTGAGATGTTGCCAGGTATTTATAAATACCTTGGAACAATGTGGAAAGTGTTTTTGGTATGCGCTTATGAGCATTTTTCTTGGGAGTAAGAAGGTTCATGGCTTTCTTCAGATTCTTAAAAATGTCCATGATTACTTCTCCCCATCTTCACTACTATGTCACAGAATTAAGAATTGCTTTTCCAGATTGTATATTACTACCATAAATGGTATTTCAGTAGTATGGTCAAGTTAAGTGTTTCATAGATGTGGTTAAAAAGGAAAAGACAAATGTCAGCCTTTTGCTCATTTGTTAATATCTTCATGTTATATTAAATCTTTTAATTTGATTTCCAAATATATTTGTATTTTTCAAAAGTATTTTTTCCTTAAGAAAATAATTATAGAATATTACAAACTTTGGATGTTTATAAAATTAGATGACCTATATTACAAAAAGAATCTTTTTCATAGATTGATGATTAAGTTTTTCATTATGAAAGAAGAAAAATTTTGTAGGGATCCTATGCTAATATGCTCTGCTAGTGTATCATGTTGAGGTTAAAATAATTTGGCTTATAAGGAAACTTAGAGTGTATCATAAATAAATTGGGTAATACTTGCATTGTCTTTCTTGGGGATATTGTAGATGTGATTATCTACAATAACATATTTGAATGTATGTTGTAAGCAGAGCAGCTTGTGTGTCCTCACCCCCTTCACTAGAGAAGTGTTAATTCAGATTTCAGTCTGACCAGTCCCATAGTATAATGGTTATGAGTCATGTCTGGAGCCAGATGACCTGGATTTTAAATTCCCTTCTTTCACTTATTCTGTGACCTTATGTCTCAGTGTGCACATCTATAATATTTGAATAATCATTATATCTCATTTACTAAGTGTTATGATCATGAATTAAATTACTTAATATTTGGAAATCTTTTAGAACAGTGCCCATGGGCCACTGTTGTGGCATCATGGGTAAAGCTGGTGCCTGTGATGCTGGCATCCCATATGGGCACCAGTTCTTGTCCCAGTTGCTCTGCTTCCAATCCAGCTCCCTGCTAATGTGCCTTGGAAAGCAGCAGAAAATGGCTGAGTGTTTGTAGGAGAGCTGGAAGAAGTCCCTGGCTCCTGGCTTTGGTTTGGCCCAGCCCTAACCATTGCAATCATTTTGGGAGTGAACCAGTGGATAGATGATCAGTCTCTCCCTCCTCCCGCCCCCTCACCTCCCTCTCTGTCTCTCAGTAACTCTGCTTTTTAAATAAATAAAACTTAAAAAATTTAAAAGCTGCCTATTTCCTTGTGAACACCATGAGAGAATTAAATAAAAGTATGTGTTCTAGCTAACAAATTACTTATATCACTGAAAATGTGACTTATAGTACAAGGCAGTATATACTATATGTTGCATGATTGGATTCCCTAAAATTTTTCAGGATAGAGAAATTCAGTATGGATTGTATGCATACTATAAGAAAACTTAAAAATTCAAGGAAGAAGAGTATAAATCATAAAGTAAATTTATATAGGTAGAATCCAAATAGAGAGTAAACCATAGACCCAGATTTGATGAGAATTTTATGTGCAAACAGAATTGGAGGAAATGTAAAGTCCATGTAAGTTGGAGAGTAAGAGAAATACTAGAATCTGTCTTAAGGAAGATAGACCTATACATTGTTACAGAGATCTTTGGATACAAAGACAATGGAAACTTTGTAGATGAAGGCTCTAACTTTTATAAAAGAGAAGTTTATAAATGATTTTTAAAGTGGTTAACAATATTTGGTACAAGTAAACATTGAATAAATATTAGCAAGTGTTGGCAGTTGTGATAGAGATGACTTGTAGTGTTTCATTGAACAAGGGTATTTCAAAAAGTTCATCAAAAAGGGATTTAAAAGATGTTTATTTTAGTGGAAAAAATTATTGGAACTCATGCACTGTTTTTTCATAATATATATTTCCAACTTTTTGCATAGCTTCCAAAATATTTTGCACCATTAAATTTATAATTCCTTTTTCCACAAACTTTTTGAAGTACTTTTGTATGAATAGACTATATTTACATATTTTTTAAAGATTTATTTATTTATTTGGAAGTCAGAGTTACACAGAGAGAGGAGAGGCAGAGAGAGAGAGAGAGAGGTCTTCATTTCTGATGGTTCACTCCCCAATTGGCCGCAACAGCCAGAGCTGAGCCGATCTGAAGCCAGGAGCTTCCTCCAGGTCTCCCACGCGGGTGCAGGGGCCCAAGGCCTTGGGCCATCTTCTGCTGCTTTCCAAGGCCACAGCAGAGAGCTGGATGGGAAGTGGAGCAGCCGGGTCTCAAACCGGTGCCCATATGGGATGCCAATGCTTCAGGCCAGGGCATTAACCTGCTGCGATACAGCGCCAGCCCCTATATTTACATATTTTTAAGTAGTTGCCTGTTGATGAACATTTAAGTTATTTAATTGTTTTGTTTTTTTCTTCTCCCTTATAATCAATGCTGTGATGAGCATCTTTTCCACACAATTGTACAGCCATGATTTATAAAAAAAAAAACTTAATACTGTCCTTTAAATTCACCATGGGTAGAGGGCCATAAGCTGCATACGGAGTGGTAGAAAAACAGTTGTGACAGAAGGTTATTATGATATTAGTAAAATAGCAGGGATATTATTCAAGCATACTTATTAAAATTATAACTTATTAGGGAACTCTTCTATGAGTTTTTTTTTTTTTTTTTTTTTTTTTTTGACAGGCAGAGTGGACAGTGAGAGAGAGAGACAGAGAGAAAGGTCTTCCTTTGCCGTTGGTTCACCCTCCAATGGCTGCCGCGGTCGGCGCGCTGCAGCCGGCGCACCGCGCTGATCTGATGGCAGGAGCCAGGAGCCAGGTGCTTTTCCTGGTCTCCCATGGGGTGCAGGGCCCAAGCACCTGGGCCATCCTCCACTGCACTCCCTGGCCACAGCAGAGAGCTGGCCTGGAAGAGGGGCAACCAGGACAGAATCCGGCGCCCCAACCGGGACTAGAACCCGGTGTGCCGGCGCTGCTAGGCGGAGGATTAGCCTAGTGAGCCGCGGCGCCGGCCTATGAGGTTTTTTTTTTAAAAAGATTTATTTATTTATTTGAAAGAGTTACACAGAGAGGAGAGGCAGAGAAACAGAGAGATCTTCCATCTGCTTGCTGGTTCACTCCCCAGTTGGCTGCAAAGTCCAGAGCTGTGCCTATCTGAAGCCAGGAGTTAGGAGCTTCCTCCAGGTCTTCCTATGTGGGTGCAGGTGCCCAAGGATTTGGGCCATCTTCCACTGCTTTCCCAAGCCATATCAGAGAGCTGGATCAAAAGTGGAGTAGCCAGGAATTGAACTGGCACTCATCTGGGATGCTGGTGCTGCAGGCGGCGGCTTTACCTGCTACGCCACAGTGCTGGCCCCTCTACGAGTTATGATAAAATGCTTGTTTAAACTTGGGAGACTTAAGAAAATTTGATATGCAGTGCAAGGTATAGCAGGTATTTACATTATAACATACTGTGAGACTGGTAGACCTTGAACCCCAGAGGACGTATGATGACAAGGCTTGGTAGGTTGGAGGAATGGGGCAGATATGAACCAACAGGTGAGGGAAAAAATACTTTTAAGGTTCTAAACCTTCTTGACTTTAATGTGATCAAAATGCTAAGGTTGAGTGGGAAGCCATTTGGAAGGAAGACCAGTTCAGTTTTATGTGTTTGAAAAAAGAGAAGCATTTAAGTTGACCTACCTGTTAAATATTTGGATAGGATTCAAATTCTATAGAGAATGAAAGCTAAAACCATAATAATGATTGCATTCAAATAAATTGTATAGCTAGTAAGTGGCAAAGTTGAGATTGAAACCCAAAATTCTGCTCCAAAGTTCATATTCTTAGTTCCTGTGCTATAATGAATGGGAGAAGTCCCATTTATCATCATAACATATATTTGGTCTTCACATTTTCCTAGGTATTAATTTTATTATTTTGCCATTTAATTTATTTTTTACTTTTTTTTTTTTTGCATAATCTTAGTTCCTTTAGCAAAATATCTTGTAGTATAGCTTGGGGCTTTGAAGGCAAACATTCCTGAATTTGATACACATGCTGTTGTTTATATCTGTAGACTCTTTAGTTAATCACTAACTCCAGCAGCATTTTCTTTGTTCTAATTTTTCTTGGTGTGTGCATAGCAGAAAATCCTTCCTAAAATCTAAGGTTCTTCTGCTTCAGTAGTAATTCACCATCTTAGGCTTTAACCTGTTTTATATTTATTCTCATATACCTAAACGAACTGTCTTTACATAGCTCTGAACTGCTTTTTTCATCATCTCAGCTGACTCTGGTTCTGAGTGTATTTCCTGTGGGTAACTCTTGATTCTGTTCTCTTTTCTATCTTCATAGTCTTAGTTCAGACCCTTTTGATTTCTCTCTCCAACTTTGTAATAGTGTGTTTCCTGGGAGGAGACTTTCTAGTCTACCATTCCCTCCTATCCCAAAGTCATTCTCTTAAAATATAAACCTATTTCTCCACTGATTAAAATCCTTGAGTGAGTCTCCCTTTTCAGCATTACTATTGCTTAGTCATTGTGCCTTAGGGTGAATTAGGTATTTTTCCAAGGAGAAAGATATTCAGTGCTATTCAGAAGAAACTAAGGTAAAAAAGAGATCAGATGAGTTTGGGAAATGCTTATATTAATGTAGTTATACTGCTTGCTTTTTGGCCAAATCTACAGGTGCTGATTTGCGTTGTGAATGTACAGAGAGCAACATGAGGTACTTCCCAGATATATCTGACTATACTATATTGTATTTTAAAGTTTTATTTGATTTAAAAGGCAGAGTAATAGGGGGAGAGACAGAAAGATCATCCATCTGCTGATTGATTCCCCAAATGACCACAGTGGTCAGGGCTGTGCCAGACAGAAGCCAGGACCTGGAGCTTCTTCTGAGTCTCCCACATGGGTATAGGGGTGTAAGCATTTGGGCCATCTGCTTATTTCCCAGGCACATTAGCAGGGAGCTGGATCAGAAGTGGAGCACCCAGAACTTGAGCTAGCATTCCCATATTGGATTCTGCTACCGCAGGCAGCAAGGTGGCTTAATCCACTGTGTCACAACACTGGTCCCTGACCCTACTGTTAAAAAAAATACCTAGTATCTTGAGACAGGTTTTATTAAGACTCACAAGATAAAGCCCACGTATCTAAAAATGGAACTCTAGAACCTTTTTGATTCATCCTTTGCCCATCTATGTAGCCTCATCTGTGAATTGACCATACCAGGCTGGAGTTCCCCATGGGGTGGGGTCATGTATCTCAGGCTTCAGTGGCTTCGCCCATCTGTCAGGGAAAACCCCTACTACTCCTAAAGGGAAGATCTTTACCTTCTTCTTGAAACCTTCTTTGACTTAACCCAGGCAGTTATCATACTTCCTTTTTTAGCATACTTTTTTATATTATGCTGTTCAGACCCTCCATTTTAGGCATGATCACATGGAATTGTAATTCCCTTTAAAAGACTATAAGCTCTTTGAAGACTGGAACAATGGCTTTTCCTTTCTGTGACATTATATACTTAGGTTAATTATTAGATAATATGGTAAGCGATTGAACTGTATAAAATGCTTATAGAACCATTTTGAGTAATACTGGTCTTTAAGTAAATCACCAGGAAACATTTCTTATATTTTATTTTTGAAATGTCATAGACTCTTTTTTCCTTTGAGTAGGTAAGATGATATCAAATTAAATGCTGTCTGAAAAATTTTTTTCCACATATATAGGGGAAAAGCTGAAAAAAGTACATAGCATTTTCTTTATACTTTTTAAAAGTTTATTTTACTTATTTGGAAGGCAAAGTGATAGAGAAGTATTTTTTATTTACTGGTTTATCATACTATATTGTATTTTTAAGTTTTATTTAATTTAAAAGGCAAAGTAATAGAGGGAGAAACAGATCATCCATCTGTGGATTGACTCTCCAAATGGGCTGTGCCAGGCCAAAGCCATGAGCTTCTTCTGAGACTCCCGTGTGGGTGCAATGCCTACAACAGCTGGGGCTGAGTCAGGCTCAAGACATGAACCAGGATCTCCATTCAGGTTTCCCAAATGTGTGTCAAGGACCCAAACACTTGGGACATTGTCTTCTGCTTGCCCAAGTGCTGTAACAAGGAGCTGGTTTGGAAGCAGCATAGCTGGGACTTGAACCAGCACTCTGATGTGGGATGTAGGCATCCCAAGAGGTCACCTCTTGCCGCACCGCAATACCTGCGTTTTCCTGTATTATTCAGAAGTTGTGCTCATAAAATCTTTTTCATACATTACAATGTGAGTAATGTTCTGACTTTAATGTTTGGTAATTAATTGAAAGTTCTGATTACTTTTTTCCCAGATAACTTTTAAGTTCACATTGAGATGAGATGATTCATTCATCAATAGTTATTAGGATAAAGAACATTATTTTATACAAAACATTGCTTAATGTATATTTCTCTTTTCTTAGGCATCTTTCTTAACAAAGAAGTTGAATATTGGTGGGAAAAGAGTAAACCTTGCCATATGGGTAAGTTAATTTTTTCAACTATATGATTATGGCCTCTACCTATTCTTGATGTTCCAATTAACTAATTGGCTCAAGGAACAGAAATTTGAATTTTGTAAATTTTATTTTAAGCTGGTCCATAAAAATTATTCATATTTATGGGGTACCATGTGATGTTTTGATACCTGCATACTTTGTGTAATGTTTAGATCAAGGTAAACTTACCTACTTAAACATTTATAATTCTGGCCAGAGCCGTGGCTTAATAGGCTAATCCTCCGCCTGCGGCGCCGGCACACCGGGTTCTAGTCCCGGTCGGGGCACTGGATTCTGTCCTGGTTGCCCCTCTTCCAGGCCAGCTCTCTGCTGTGGCCCGGGAGTGCAGTGGAGGATGGCCCAAGTGGTTGGGCCCTGCACCCGCATGGCTCCTGCCTTTGGAGCAGCGCAATGCACCGGCCGCGGCGGCCATTGGAGGGTGACCCAATGGCAAAAGGAAGACCTTTCTGTCTCTCTCTCTCTGTCCACTCTGCCTGTCAAACAAACAAACAAACAAACCACATTTATAATTCTTTATGGTGAAAATGTTCAAGGTCTTTTTTTTTGTTAGAAAAATATGGAGTACATTATCATTATCTGAGTTTCTGTACTGTGCAGTAGAACACCAGAAGTGGAATTTGAATCTCTGATGTTTTTTAAATTAATTGAAGGTTAGCCAAAACTGTTTTGATAAAAAATTTCTTAAAATCTGGTTAATAATTGTGTCTTGAATACAATTTTATAATTAAATATTGCTGTCATACTTTTAAGCTGGAGAAGGATCAATTCAAAGAGAATTCCACTTTAGAGAGAGGGCAGGATGGATGGACAGCCTGCCTGGCCTGTTTTCTTCTTCACCCTGTGTTTCCGTGTTCTAGTCTTCTCAGGGAGTGACTCTTGTGTATTAGAGTGTGGTACCAGTTGGCAGGTGGTGCTGGTACATGCCTTATGCCTTGATGTATTCTCCCCAGGTGGGGAACCTAAAATTGTACGGTGAGACTTATTCTTGGCTTTAATACAGTGTTGGCCATTTTGATCCTTCAGCCAATGAGCTGATGTTTTAGATGGGGCAGGTGGAGATTGCTGAGGAGGAAAAGGGTTGAGAATGGGAAAGTAACCTTTGTATAACAGTAAAACATTACATATTGGTTATAATTTGACTAAAATTTTTTCTTTTGTAACCTACTTTATTTCTTTTAACGATTTTGGGATTATCTATGACTTCTCAATCAAAAATTCACTGTAGTTGTAGTATCAGATGTATTTTTTCTTCTGATCTAATAAGCATTTGTTGCTTTATTTAGGATACAGCAGGTCAAGAGAGATTCCATGCATTGGGTCCAATTTACTACAGAGATTCAAACGGAGCTATTTTAGTTTATGATATAACAGATGAAGATTCTTTTCAGAAGGTATTCTGTTTACTTTATGAGTACATGACTTAATCAGATTAATACCTAGTTTTTTTCAAGTTTCCATTAGTATGCTTTTGTTTACTAATATTTGGTTTTAAATGTGTAGTATACAGTTTATTCACTAGTAGTTACAGATCATATTATTGGGGCATTTAGTTCATATTAAAGCAATTGATTGTTTATTGCATGTTTTTCTCAAATATTTGTAAAGGGAAATAATTGAAGCTAAGCTTCAGAAAAATTTATAGACGTTCTTTCTTTGATTCCATACATATTGGGCACCTGAAAATTTGATGTGGCTGCTCTCTTACTGTGAAGAGGAAAAAGGAATAGCAAAATTAAATCTATACTTTTTTTCTCACTAAATATCCAAGATGGTATAATATAAAGTACAATCTAGGTAGTGTTTATTTAAAGTTCCTCTTTTAAAAAAAACTATTCTTCAAAGGTATATCGCAAATGCAGGATTTTTAAAGTTGTTTGGAACCAGAAATGAGTTAATGTTACACTTGTCTCTGAATTCTATTCAAATCAGGATGGGTTACTTATTTGACCTTTCTTCTAAAGCTTTCCTTGGAAAATATGTGTCAACCATGCAAAGGGGGTAGTTTGCAAGGCAGAACTTTTTCTTGTCTTGCATTATAGGTTTCTGCTCACTGAAATTGCTTGCCTATTTAATTTTTTCTAAGTTTTTTCCCAGTTAAGTCTGATGGAGCAGCTATACAGTTTAGGTCTTGGATTATTAATGATGTGTTTGAAAAAAAAATCCAAGGAATGGGAAAATGAAACAATATATACCTCGCAGAATTAATTTTTATTTTGTTTTTCTAGGATTTATTTATTTCTTTGAAAGGGAAAGTGATAGAAATAGAAACAGAGAGAAAGAAATCTTCCATCTGCCTGTTTACTCCCCAGATACTCACAACAGCCAGGGCTGAGCCAGGCCAAGTAGGAGCCAAGAACTCTTTCCCACATGGGTGGTAGGAACTCAAGTACTTGGTCCATCCTCTCCTGCCTTCCTGGGCACATTAGTAGGAAGTTGGATTGAAAGTAGAGTAGCCAGGACTTGAACTGGCATTCTGACATGCGATGTGGGTGTCTCAAGTGACTGTATAGCATGCTGCCCCACAATGCCCACCCCAGATTTAATGGTTTCTAAAAGTGATTTTGGGACTGCTATTTGGTGCTATTCATTATCCTTCCTGGCTTTTTGCATGGAAACAAATGGTCTAAATATTTAATTGAAGCTTTTATCTTAAAAATTGGCCAGTTACTCAAAATTAAATAATAATAATAACAACAATGATAATAAAAACAAACTTGGTGACTTAGAATAATGGTTTGGGGGCTGGCAATGTGGAGTAGCGGGTAAAGCCACTTGAGATGCTGATGCCAGCATCCCATTTCCTGTCCTGGCTGCTCCACTTCCCATTCAGTTCCCTACTAATGGCCTGGGAAAAGCAGCAGAAGATATCCTAAGTGCTTAGGTCCTTGCCACCCACGTGGGAGACTCAGAAGAAGCTCTTGACTCCTGTTTGCTTGACCCAGCCCCATTGTGACCATTTGAGGATTGAACAAGTAGATGGAAGATCTCTCTCTGTTTCTCCCTCTCTCTCTGTTAACTTTCAAAGACAACTAAATTTTTTTTTTTTTTTTTTTTAAGAAGAATGGCTTGTTATTTCTTCATACTTCTGTGGGTTGACCAGGCAGGGTCTCTGCTCTGTGTGGTGGTAGTAGAGTCACTCAGGCAGCTTCACTGAACTGGGAGTTTGGCTGGGCCTGGAATGTCCAAGAAGTGCTGGCTCTTCTTCAGATGACCTCTCCCTCTATCCGGTGGCTTATCCTCTAGTAATGTCACCATATGCTCTCTCATTCTGTAATTTTTTATTATAAACAATAGATCTGAGGAGTATAAAAGGGGAGTAACTGCCAGTCCTTCTTAAGGCTTAAGTCTGGAACGGGCATGGCATTACTTCTGCCATATATTCTTGGTTAAAGTAAGTTCCAAGGCCAGCCCAAATTCAGAGGGTAGGGAATTTGACTACCACTTGATAGGAGGATTGACAATAAATCTGTGACCATCTTTAACTCACCACAAAATGTATGGAGACAAGAATTAGGATGTCAGGGCTGGTGCTGTGGTGTAGCAGGTAAAGCCGCCGCTTGCAATGCCAGCATCCCATATGGGCACTGGTTTGGGTCCTGGCTGTTCCACTTCCAATCCAGCTCTCTGCTTTGCCTGGGAAAGCAATAGAAGATGACCCGAGGGGCCAGCACAGTGGCACAGTGGGTTAAAGCCCTGGTCTGTAGCACTGGCATCCCATATGGGTGCTGGTTTGAGTCCCAGCTTCTCCACTTCCAATCCAACTCCCTGCTAATGTGCCTGGGAAAACAGTGGAGGATGGCCTAGGTCACTGGGCTCCTGCAGAGACCTGGAAGAAGCTCCTGGCTTTGGATCGGCTCAGCTCTGGCCGTTGCCGCCATTTGTGGGAGCGGGCCAGCAGATGGAAGAGCTTTCCCTCCCTCCCTCCCTCTCTCTACTTTTCTGTGCAACTCTTTCAACTAAATAAAATAAATCTTAAAAAAAATTTTGGATGTCTATAAAGGAGAATCTAATTAGAGATATATAACAAGTTTGTTTCTTTTTAATTGGCTACTTTAGTAGGTTGTCATGTGTGCATAGTAGAGTAATATGTAATTAGATTCTGGCCTGTTTATTTTGAGGTGGTGAGACTATGCATTTTAACAGTACTGTCAAATTTTCCTCAATGCTTGGAAAAATTTAGACATGAATGAAGCAAAAGATGTGGCTGTATTGAAAAAATTGTGGTTCAGTCTGTTATAAGGTAGCAATAATAATTACCTTTGCACTTATAAAGATTTTGGGTTTACTAAAGACAGTTCCTCTGCATTTTTGCAGAGAATAGGAGTGTGGAACTGTTACATTTGTACCATAGGACCAGATGCACAGTAAGTGCTTACCACGTATCTAATATAATTTTTCTAACTTATATATGTGTGTACATTTTTTAGGAAGGTGTATAAGTTCTATGTGATTTGACCATATGTAGATTAAACTCCATTATAAAAACATGAAAGCAGGTGCCAAACTGTTCTTTATCTTGTTGTTTTATAATTGTTATTGAAATATTTAAGATTATGAATTTCCAAGATTAATTTGCTTTACTTGGAATTTACTGCCAGCTGTGCCTATTGCCGTGCTTCATCCACAGTAGATAATCAGTTTGTTACTGATGTTGTTGTACACCACTGGTTCTTCACCAGAGGATGACAAACTCTGGAGACATCTTTGATTGACTTAAGTGGAGAGTGCTGTTGACTCTAGTGGATAGGAGTCCAGGGATTCTACTAAACATTGAACATTGCACAGGATACTCCACAACAAAGAAGTATCTGAGCCAAAATGTCTAGTACCAAGGTTGAAAAGCCTTTTTATACACTGAATAAGGAAACTTTGTTTTGCCCCCCAGTGTCCAAGTACATTTTTTAAAAAACGTGTACCACAGAGGTTCCTATGCCCCTGTTTCAGAACTGTTTAGGGTGCAGAAGAGTGTTTTAAGTCCATCTGTTCTTGAGTCCAAAGTGATTCTGTACAGTATTCTATTTATCAGAGGCTGGAGTTGACAAGCTTTTGCTCTGATGAATAGCTTTGCTTGGATCTCTGGATAGTTTATGAAAATTTGTAATTGCAGTACCTCTGTGAATACCTGTATGCAAGTATATAGTTTTTTTTCATTATATGACTGTGGTTTGCAGTCTAATCTGACAACAAATAATCTGTATGTGAATCATTGCTTGTAATAACTAAACATATGACTTATTGGGCAAAGTTCTGAGATATTTTGACAATGTTGAGGTTTTGGGTATTATAATAGTAATTTCTAACAAGATTTGTTTTAATATTTGCTCTTTTGTATACACAGGTAAAAAATTGGGTCAAAGAATTACGGAAAATGTTGGGAAATGAAATCTGTTTATGTATAGTTGGTAAGCATCATTACTTTTTTAAAACATTTTTTTCCTTTAATGTTTTATTAAAATGATTCATAAATAAGTAATTCTTGTTATAAAGTTATATAAGAAAGGAAGAAGAATTGCATTTTAGTATTTAATATTTTAGA
This sequence comes from Oryctolagus cuniculus, assembly GCF_964237555.1. Lineage (NCBI taxonomy): Eukaryota > Metazoa > Chordata > Mammalia > Lagomorpha > Leporidae > Oryctolagus > Oryctolagus cuniculus. Next base: position 74,330,828 of record NC_091442.1, read on the forward strand.
ATAATTTAGGATTTAGAAGTGATTTTTTTTCTAGAAGATTCAGGTTCTTGTCTTTAGGGAATACCTTGGGAAGGAAGTGGGAAGCTACACTTAATGCGACAGGGTTCAGTTCCCCAGCCTTGTTTCAGTTTGACTGTTACTTTTTTCTCCATAAGATTCTGTTTGAAATAAAGAGTTTAAAAACTGTTTTAAAATTGAAGCCATCGACTTAAGCCAGTATTCCCTTTCTATTCATTTAATTATATACATTTAGATTATTATCTAGGGTGGAGGAATGTTCTTAATGGGTAAAAATAGAAGAACTATAGAAATGACTCTTAGACTTCTGGAATTTCTCTTTGCCACCCTTTTCTGTGGATTATTCCGTAGAATAATTGAGCGATAAAAGTGTCCTAGAGACTGCTGTGCACTTGACAGACATTATCTTGTATAATCATTGTAACCTTGTGAGGGCTTCTGTAGTAAAGGAAGCTGAGGCCTGGAGGTACTTAATAACTTGCCCAATATCAGGCAGTTAACAGAGATGGGATTGGGATTGAAGTCATCCTGACTCTGTTCTTACCTTATTAATCCTTAAGATGTGTAGCTCCGTGCTTTTTTGCTCTTGTTTTCTACCTGACAGATAATAGTAAAAAGGACCTGGGAGAAACCAGGATAGCTTTTAGTGGAGAATGAAGATGGTGTTTGGGGGAAATGAAAGAACAAGATGGTCACAGTGGGGAAATTCTGCTTTTCGCCTTGAGTTAATATTTCTTTCATCTGATTACCATTAGGCGGGTAACTTTACAGTCCCAGATCAGGGTGCAAGTCTGGAGGAGGAAGTTTAGGAGATAATTTTCTCTGCTTTCTGATCTAGATGCTAGATGTTAGGCTAGATGGCAGGAAAGTTTCAGACTGGAACACCTAGCACACCACCTAGGAGTTTGTGGCCAAAGCTGCAGCTAGTCATTAGTGAGTTTTGTGTGGCTTGATTTGATGGTGGGTTAAACAACTGAAAATTAAATTTTTGGGATTTTGGTCATCTGTCTGAAGAGAGAAAGAAATCACTAACATTTAGGTAAGAAAATCAAAGAAATGGCCGGTGCTGTGGCGTAGCAGGTAAAGCTACCACCTGCAGTGTTGGCATCCCATATGGGCACCAGTTTGAGTCTTGGCTGCTCCACTTCTGATCCGACTCCCTGCTATTGCCTGGGAAGGCAGTGGAAAATGGCCTAAGCCCTTGGGCCCCTGCACTGTGTGGGAGACCCAGAGGAGTCTCCTTTCTCCTGGCTTCAAATCAGCCCAGTCCTGTCCATTGCGGCCATTTGGGGAGTGAGCCAGCAGATGGAAGACCACTCTTTCTGCCTCTGCCTCTCTGTAACTCTGCTTTTCAAATAAATAAATGTTTAAAAAAATCTAAGAAGCTTCAAGAAAGTTGTTACATGTCCAAGGTCACAGTAACATTTCAAAAAAATAGTTGGGTTAAATAAGCATATAAATAGTTCATTTAAATTGCATTCTCCTCATTTTCATATTTATGAGAAGGTTTAGGAATATTGGGGTCTGACAGCTTAGTGCCTCAAATAGTGTCAGTTATACCTCATTTAACATTAAGTAATGTTTAGTGACGATTAGTGAGGAATATTGAAAGCTCTCACTCTCTTCTGTTAGAAAGTATAACATGGGATTTTAGTTAGAATTCAAGTAGAAGAATTTTGAAAACCCATTTACTGTTATTTCCAAACATGGCTATCATTAGGATGACCTGGAAAACATAAAAATATATTTTAGGTTTCTCAGGCCTCATTCTAGATGCAGTAAGTCAGAATCTCTATGAATGGGACTAGGAATTAATTCTTTCTTTTCAACCCACCTTTCTTCCTTCCACAAGTACTTTTGAGTGTCTCCTTTGAGCTGGGCACTGTTGTGAGTTCTGAGTTATCCTGTGTATACGCTGGTGTTTGAAATGGCTCACCTAATCTGGCACAATACAAGGATAGATCATCGTGTCATGGGAAGACTTGTGGTGACAGTTCTTACCAGAAAGGCCGCAACTTTTTTTTTTTTTTTAACTAATTTGAAATTTTTCCTTCACATTTAGCTGAAATCACATTCCTTGTAACCTTGATTTTTTTGAAGTGAACTTTTTATTGAAATACGACACGTAAGAAAAAGCATACAAATTGTCAGTAACCTGATTTTCTCAACATGAAAATTATACAGAGTGTAAACAGTATCCTTGAGTCCCACCTGTACTTCTTTATTATCCCAACATTATCACCATTCCATACCCCAAAACATTATCCTGACTTTTTAGTGTATGGATTAGTTTTGTTTTGAATTTTATGTAAATGGAATCATGTAATGCAAACTCTTGTGTTTGGTGTCTTTGGTTTTACCTTGTGTTTACAAGATTCCCCTCTGCTGTTGCTTATGCTTTTAGTTCATTTTGCTCTTTTTGCCATCTAGTATTTTATCCTATGAATATTCTACACTTTATCTGTTTTGCTGTTAGTGGCTATTTGTATTATTTTTTCTACCACTTGATTTTTATTTCTGTTGTCTGTAATAGTTCAGTGTTTATTCTCTTTTATTTCATTACTAACTTTGAATAAGGATACACAGGATTGTAGTAAAGAATGTATAATGATTTGGAAAACGTGGCATAGAGATTGACTTTTCGCAGATATTCCTTTCTCTTTATGTAGACAGTCCTTCAAACATTTGAAGTCTCCTAGAATGATTTACTTCATGTGCTGTATCTCTAGATCTTCAGCAGTTTTTCATTTGGCATACCTACCAGACAGGCTGATCACACTGATTGTTTTCTCGTAGGTTTGTTCATTGTGTTTCCTAAACATGAAATAAAATACTAGAATCCAAATGTCACTGATCCAAGCCCTTTGATTTTTAAAACATCCTCACACTATTTTATTAAGAGTGCCCAACATGGCATAAACTTCATAGCAGCCATGTCAACTCAATGTCTCTTTTATATAGATTACAGAATCCTTAGCTAAGCCCCTGATTAACACATCTTAAGCAGTAATAAGTGAGCCTCATACTTCACTAGCAGAGCCTTTTCCTTGTAGGTTGTCATGAATCCATTGATTGGCACTGTTAGATGTGGTTGTTCTACTTGGTAATTTTCTGCATTTAGTCTTCCATTAATATGTGCATTTGTTAAACAAATATTTGTTAGTAATTGTAGTTGCCATCTAGTGAGTGCCAGTCACTTGTCTGAGAATGGCATATTAATTATGTCATCCAAGCATCCTGACAACATTGCAAGAAGACCGTTTCTGTTTTACAGGTGAGGAAATGGGCATGGAGGGCTTGATATTTCTCAAAGTCAATTGCTAGTTAGAGATAGAACTTGGATTTTAACTTGGGTCTGCCTACTGCATCATGCCCACATCCTTAATCAACATGCCTGTTATGTTGCTTATTGTATATCAGGCTTTGGGAATAGTTTAGTGAATGAATACATAAGATAGATATGGCCCTTGCCCTCTCAGAATTTATTGTGTAGGGAGATACAAAAAAGCAAGCTTCTGTTTTTTGGTATGATAAATACTATTAAAGGAGAAGTGTAGAAGGGATCCCGTGAAGAAAACCTTAACTAAGTTTAGGAAAGATTTTTCTAAAATAAGTTTTGGGTAAACTATATGAGCTGGATGAAGCCAGCATGATGTTGATAGTAGTTTGTTACCTTCTATGAATTTTAATTCTCTCATAACAGTAATTGATTTTTCATTTGATCATTCACTGTGATTAAGAGGGCTGATATTAGCAACTATTTTTTTATTGAGCATGTTCTGTGTACTAGGTCTTTCACATCAACCCTGAGAAGTTGTACAAAGTGAGACTAACAGAGGTTAAGTAGTTTTCTTCAAATCTTAACATCTGTGAAGTGAACCAAGATTTTAAGTTTTATTACATTTGGAAACTTTATGAAACTTTCTTTCTGCTATGCAGAAAGAAAAGGCAGTCTAACTAAAATATCTATCACTCTTAGGCCATCCACCCTTAGCATAGGCATATTTCTTCCAAGTTCTTAATTCAGATATGTATTTTTAAAGGAGCTAAAGTTTTTATTCTTAGCAGGGAGCTTTCTTCTACTTTTAATAGTGTCAACCTATTTGTTTCTTGAACCTTCATAGCACTATTCTTTAAAATAGCTTACTGTATTGGTTGTCCTTATTTTCAGGTGTTCTAAGCCTATCAGAAAGACTCATGTGTAACTGCACAGTTACACTGAAACAGATCTGAGCCTGTGAGCCTTACTCCCTTAGCCATCTTGCTTTTGAAAGAATAGGATTTAGCTTTGGTAAGCACATCAGTTTTTTGTGACATAATCTATCAGTCCATTGTGAATACTGATTGTTCAAAGTAGTAGTAATTTAGTGATGAAGGAATTTAACATTTTCTAAACTTAAAATAATTAGGTTGTTAAAAAGTTACTTTAATGATAATCTGATATGTTGAAATTAGTCAAATTTGAAATCTTAGAAAAAACAAAACAGGTCTTAATTAATGCCCTTATATTTTTATTTGAAACAGTAAATAGCATTTCTGTGCTCACCTTTTATTCCATAGATGTTGATGATTATGGTGGAATTTGGAAAATAAAGCACTAAATATCTAGAAAAAATTCATAGGGAATTAATTAGAATAAAAATCTCCCAAATATCTATAGAGGAACACCCTGTTTTTGCCTTTTTATAGGCAGAATCTTGTACCTATTTTTGGTACTGCTGGCCACCAGGTGGTGCTTTTTGCATTCTTTATGGAATGAAACAACTTGTTTTCCCTCTGGTTATTGTTAGATATATTGGAAATAATATTTAAGAATTTTTATTGATAACATACAGTGTTGGAAATAAAAATTAATAGAAAACTTCTTGCTGAGGTAGAAAGATAACTGTTCAAAGAAGGACGAGCTCATTACTAAATTTGTTAGTGCCCGCTGAGCTTTGGTATTGTCTACTTTCCTCCCTCTCCTTAGTAGGTCATAGTGGTAAATAGCTTCTTGGAGTTGTCAGCAATTAGGTGCTCAGATTATTTGAGGTCTCAGTCTGTAGCATTTCTAGACTTAGGCTTCTCAGGGCCAAACATTGATTCTTTCTTTTTTTTTTTAGATTTTTATTTATTTATTTGAGAAACAGAGTTACAAACAGAGAGAGGTCTTCCATCTACTCCCCAAGTGGACGCAAGGGCCGGAGCTGGGCCAATCCAAAGCTAGGAGCCAGGGGCTTCTTACAAATTTCCCATGCAGATGCAGGGGTAGAAGGACTTGGGCCACCTTCTATTGCTTTTCTAGGCCATAGCAGAGAGCTGGATTGGAAGAGGAGCAACTGGGACTCGAATTGGCGCCCATCTGGTATGGGATACCAGTGCTGCAGCGGAGGTTTAGCCCACTACACCGCAGTGCTGCCCCTTGAGTCTTTCATTGTGCTTACTTCAGTGCTTTATATGAAATTGTTTTCTAAATTCCATCAGGTTCCAAGAAGAGATAATCTTAATTTTTAAGGTTTCCTCTTTTTTTTTGTAATAGAAAAGATGAAAATATTTGTTTGAAGTGTCCTCCTTTGGGCTTCCCTGTTCCTATCTGATGTTTGCATTACCTTTAGCACTACATACCTGGGCAACTGACTTTAACATCTCTCTTGTACTCAATAGGGAATCCACATTTTGCAGTTTCTTTATTTTTATTCTGGTGGCTTTTTATCATAATCGCTGTTTTTTTTTTTTCCAATGTTTAAAGAGAGCTAAACTTAATTCAGTAATTTTTGTGTTTTTTTAATTCAGTAATTTTAAATCTGAATGATATGCATGTATTAAGTTCTTGTAGTGGGCCCAGCACCTTGATGTAGTGGGTAAAGCTGCTTTCTGCAGTGCTGGTATCCCATAAGGGCACCGAATCTCGTCCTGACTGCTCCACTTCTGGCCCAGCTCTCTGCTATGACCTGGGAAGGCAGTAGAAGATGGCACAAGTGCTTGGGCTCCTGTGGGAGACCCAGAAGAATCTCCTGGCTCCTAGCTTCTGATTGACCTAGCTCTGGCCATTGCAGCCATCTGGGGAGTGAACCAGAGAATGGAAGATCGCTCTCGCTCTCTCGCTCTCTGTCTAACTCTGCCTTTCAAATAAATAAATAAATCTTTAAAATAAAGTTCGTGTAGTGAATCACTACAATTTTTTTTTTTAATATTTGTTTTATTTATTTGAAGAGCAGAGTGACAGAGAGGGAGAGACCAAAAAAGAGATCTAACCATTGTTCATACTCGGAATGGCTGCAATAGCCAAGAGCTTCATTCAGGTCTCATGTGGGTGGCAGGGACCCAGGTACTTGGGCCATCTTCCTCTGCTTCCCAGGCTCATTAGCAGGGAGCCAGATTAGAAGTGGAGCAGCTGGGACTTGAACTGGCAGTTATATGGGATGCTGGCATTGCAGGTAGTGTCTTAACCCACCACACCACAATGCCAGCCTCTAAAATTGGTTTTTAATAAACAGAACAGCCTTCCTTCCTGTTGTGGTGGGGTGTTTAACCATTTGTATGTTTTAATTCTTAACCAGTTTATGTTATCCATGAAACAAAACTATACTTGGTATCCAAGAGACTAGCCTAATATGTTTTGGTAAACAGTAAGATAACCATACTTAATTATTTTTTAAAATATTTATTTATTTGAAAGAGCTACGGGGGGGAGGGGTGTCTTCCATCTGCTGGTTCACTCCCCAGTTGGCTGCATTGGCTGGAGCTGCGCCATTCCGAAGGCAGGAGGCAGGTGCTTCTTCCAGGTCTCCCACTTGGGCCACCTTCTGCTTTCGCAGGCCATAGCAGAGAACTGGATAGGAAGTGGAGCAGCTGGGACTCGATCTGGTGCCCATATGGGATGCCGGCACTGCAGCAGCTTTACGTGTTATGCCACAACGCCGGCCCCCATACTTAATTATTGACTGCTCTAATTTGATTGGGGAGTGTAGAAATTATTTGGCTGTTACTTTTGACCATTTATACTTGGTCATAAATTATAATCTTGGTCTCTGGTATACCTAAAGCAAAGAATAGTGCCCATTTTTTGGAGAAGTTGTGTTTTCTGAGGGAAGCTACAATTTGGGGGAGGGGTATACAGTGATCCATCTGAGGAAGGAAGAGGCGTTTACCCCGACAGTCATGATCAATTCTCAATCAGTGGGGTTAACTTTATCCTTTCAAAATATTTGCAAGTCTGATGAGGATTTATATTATTTTGTCAGGTAATTAAAATGGCAATTATATATTTAGAATTGGCTTAATTTTATAAAATGAATTGATGTTAAAGATTAGTATTTACTTTTTTCAAATTAGGTAATAAGATAGACTTGGAAAAGGAGAGACATGTTTCCATTCAAGAAGCAGAATCGTAAGTGTTGTGTCCTCTTTGCTCCACTTTCCATCCCTCTTGTCTCTACTCTAGAAGTACAGTGTGCTTTACTATTTGAGTATTACTCAAACCTCTTAATGTAGATTGTGCTATTGGATTCAGTGGAGCATGTTTATTTTGATTATTTCTGGACTTTAGGCAATAATATATTCCACTTTTGTTACCCTTTTTGATTTCAGTAAAAATGTAAAAATGATGTAAAAGAAAACTACCATGATCAAATAGGCAGTGAGTCACAAAGTTTTAAAATTACTAGGGTTCTAGATCTATAAAACATTGCAAGTTTTGTTATATTTGTTATTTAAAATTTGAATCTATGTATAGAGAGGCTAAAAAGCTATATAATTTTTATTTTACTAAACTTAAGTAAATTAATAGATACTAAAATAGCCACTGTGATAAATGTCAAATAGCAGGCATAACAAAAGCATAAAAATGTTTTAATCACCGAAGTTACTTTTTTCTTAAGGTATGCAGAATCTGTTGGAGCAAAACATTATCATACTTCAGCCAAACAGAACAAAGGAATTGAGGAACTCTTTCTTGACCTTTGTAAACGTAAGTATATTCAGATTTAGTATGTGTATTACTTTTTGTTACTACAACAAAATACCTGAGAGTATTTAACTTTTTATGTAAAGAGAAAGACTTATTTTTACTTAGGTTTAGGAGGTTCATAGTGCAAGATTGGGTGTCCCCATTGGTTGGGCATCTGGTAGGTGCGTTCTTGCTAGCAGAGATCTGAGGTGGCACAGAATATCACATGTGAAGAAGGGAATGTGGCTGTATCTGTGTCTCTCTGTATAAAGCTACCCCAACAACCTAATCCAATCAGATAATTTTCGATGATTCCACCTTTATACCTCATACACTCTTAGTACGATTAACATAGGAATTTGAGGACTAAGCCACTGATGCGTGGGCATTTAGAGGACATTCATCATAAAAACCAGCATCTATGGGTGGATGTTTGGTGTAGCAGGTAACACTTTGCTTGGGATTCCTGCCTCCCATATTGCAGTGCCTGGCTTCAAGTACTGGTTTGGCTCCCAATTCGAGCTTCTTGTTAATGCCCTGGGAGGAAGCAAGTAAAGTTGCCAGTAGTTGGGTCCCTGCCATCCACTTGAAAGACCTGGATTGAGTTCATAGCTCATGTCTTTGGCCTGGCCCAGCCCTAGCTATTGCAGGCATTTGGGTCATGACCCAGCAGATGGGAGATCTTTCTTTTTCTCTGTCTTCCTCTGTAACTCTGCCTTTCAAGAAAATAAATTAATCTTAAAATTTTAAATACGTGCCTTAGCTCTGTTTTAAGAAGTAACTAATGGCTATGAAAAAATATATGTAATATATCCTAAATGCATACTACAATATGTATGTGACTACTGAAAGTGAAACTGGAAGAGAAATTTATAATTCAGAAGAGATATAAGGAGCTGACATTGTGACGAGGTAGGTTATGCCACTGTCTGCAATCTAGCTTCCCATATGGGCACTGGTTCAAGTCCCAGCTGTTCCACTTCCAATCCAGCCCCCTGCTAATATGCCTGGGAAAGCAGTCGAAGACGACCGAAGTGCTTGGACCCTGCACCCATGTGTGAGTGGGAAGAAGCTCTTGGCTCTGGTCTGGTCCAGCCCCAGCTATTGCAGCCATTTGGGGAGGAAACCAGATGGGTGGTGTCCCTCTGTCTCTCCCTATTTCCCTGTAACTCTGCCTTTCAAATAAATAAATCGATCTCTTTTTTTTTTTTTTAAAGGCAACTAGATATAAGAGCTCTATCTGTTGCAGTTTAGATCTCAATTTGACAAACTGGTGAAAAAACTTTTGTGAAACAGTAATACGTGAAAACTCATTGGATATTTGACATTATTTGATGTTGTTAAGTTCTAATTGCTAAAATATTTGAAGTGTGATTACGGTGTTACAGTTGGGCTTTAAGCAAGAATTTTCATCTTTTTTAGAGATGTACATTAAGATAATTTATGAATTATGTGTCTGGGATTTAATTCAGAATAATGGTAGAGATACTTAAGAGGCATGGATGAAATTGTGTGATCTCTGCTCTCCCCTTCCCATTTATGAGAATAACCTTTATTTTTGTTGTTGTTATTTTACCTAGAAACCATTTATTGAAGGTATACAAACTTCATACATTTCATAAATACAACTTTAGGAACAGAGTGATAGTGATTCTCCCCACCCCCACCCTTCTTCCTCTTCCTTCTCCTATTCCCATTCTTATTTTTTATAAATATCCATTTTCAATTAGCTTGATACACATAAGATTAACCCTACACTAAGTAGAGTTCAACAACATATACATATACATATATATATATACACATATATATATATATAGTTCCTCAACAGTTGAGACAAGGGCTGTTCAAAGTCATCGTATCTCAAAGTGTCAATTTCACTTCTATAGATTACCTTTTAGGTACTCTGTTAGTTACCACAGATCAGGGAGAACATGTGGTATTTGTCTTTTTGGGACTGGCTTATTTCACTAAGTATGTTTTGCAATTGCATCCATTTTATTGCAAATGACAGGATTTCATTTTTTTTTTTACCGTTATGTAGTATTCCATGGTGTACAAATACCATAATTTCTTTATCCAGTCTTTAGTTGACAGATTTTTTATTCTTTCTACTTGTATGCTTGTAAATTTCCATATTAAAAAGTTTTTTGAAAAGAGAAAAATAAGTTTGTTTATATACTACCTGAAAGTAATTTCTTATCACCAATAAAATGCTGCCATTTTGGGGAAACTGTCAAATTCTAATCCTTACATTTATGAACCATTGAGCATTTGAAGACACTATAGTTTTTCTCCTTAGAAAAATATATGTTCTTATAAACTTTGGAGTGAAGTTTAGTTTTTTGATACCCTTAAGTCATTTATAATTCTTCTAGCACATCACTTGAGAACGTGTTAGAAATGCAAATTTGTGGACCCTACCCCAAACCTACTGAATCAAAATCTGGAGAATGGTACCTAGAGTCTGTCAGTATTTTAACAATAGAAAAATAGGAAAATGTGAGAACCACTGCTGAACTTGTGGATCTTATTAAAATGCATATCTTGATTTAGTAGATCCATTAAATGATTTAATCTTATTTCTGCAAGCATCCAATTACTTTGAGTTGCAAAGCTACAGACCAGTGACTTAGAAATGTTAAAAATCTCATGTCTTCAAAAACTTTTTCAGTATTCCCCAAGTTTAGTCTTTTCTTCTCTCATCCTGTAAGATATGTATTTTGCAAATATTTTCTTCCAGGCTGTGTTGTCTTTTTTTCTTAAGATACATTTTTATGTACTTGAAAGGCACAGTTAGAGACAAAGACAGAGGTCTTCCATCCACTGGTTCACTTCCCAAATGGCTAGAATGACCAGGGCTGGGCGAGGCCAAAGCTTCTTCTGAATGTTCATGTTGGTGGAGGGGCTCTAGTACGTGGGCCATCTTTTACTGCTTTCCCAGGCACTTTAGCAGGGAGCTGGATCAGAAGTGGAGCAGTCAGGACTTGAATCAGCTCCCATATGGGATGCCAGCATTGCAGACAGCATCTTTACCTGCTACACCACAACACCTGCCCAGCTGTGTTGTCCTAAATGAGAAACCTTTGTCTAAACCAAAGACAGAAAATTTTTCTCCAATAAAAGTTTTTCTCCTATATTTTGTTCTAGAAGTTTTATTGTTTTATATTAAAATCTGTAGTTTTACTTTTTGTTTATTTTTTACAAATGATGTTGGAGTATGTTAAGGTTTACTTTTTACATATGGAAAGATGTCCAGTTCTAGTACTATTGAATTTACTCTTTCTTCATTGAATAATCTTGGCAAAAATCAGGTGACCATTTACATGGGGATCTATGAGAGAATTTCAAGAAGTTTATGAAAAATGTATATTATGAAAAGGCTGTGTGTGGATTTCAAATTTTTTTGACCTTTTCCATGAATTTTTGAAGTATCCTCGTGTTTGTGGACTCTGTTCTGTTCTAGTGATCTCCATGTTTTTCCTTTTGTCAGTATCTCACCATCTTGTTAATGTAGCTGTATAATGTGTTTTAAGTTAGATGATATGAGTCCTCCAGCTGTTCTTTTTTTTTTTTAAATTATTTATTTCATTCTTTTGAGAGGTAGAAAGACAGATAAATAGAATTTTTCTGTTCTCTGGTTTGTTCCCCAAAAGCCCACAACAGCCAGGGCTGAGGTAGGCATCCAAAACTCAGTTGACATCTCCCACATGAGTGGCAGGAACCCAACTACTTGAACTATCACCACAGCTCCCAGGTGCGTGTTTGTAGGAAACTGGACTCTAAAGAGGAGCTGGGACTCAAACCTAGGCACTCTGGTATAGGATGCAGGCATCCCAAATGGTAACTTGATCTCTCCACCAAGCATCTACCGCCAAGCTGTTCTTTGAAGCTCTTTCATCTTTAGCTCTTTCTGGTCTTTCACTTGTACTTGGAACAATTTAAACTTCTTTGGCTTATTTTCAAGTATGTTTGGAAAAATCTTAAGGCTTATGTTTATATACATTCATACATTCAGAGCAGAAAAAAAATCTTTATAGTGTTACTATTGCCTTTATACCACTGGGTAAATGCCTACTACTTGGTGATAGTTTTTTTCTTTTTTTTTTCTTTTTTTTTTTTTTAAGATCATTTGTTTTTGGCTGGCGCCGCAGCTCAATAGGCTAATCCTCTGCCTGTGGCGCCAGCACACCGGGTTCTAGTCCCGGTCGGGGTGCCAGATTCTGTCCCAGTTGCCCCTCTTCCAGGCCAGCTCTCTGCTGTGGCCCGGGAGTGTAGTGGAGGATAGCCCAAGTGCTTGGGCCCTGCACCCACATGGGAGACCAGGAGAAACACCTGGCTCCTGCCTTCGGATCAGTGCGGCACTGCCGCAGCGCGCCGGCCGCGGCAGCCATTGGAGGGTGAACCAACGGTAAAAGGAAGACCTTTCTCTCTGTCTCTGTCTCTCTCTCACTGTCCACTCTGCCTGTCAAAAAAAAAATCATTTGTTTTTATTGACACACAATAATTGTACATATTTTGGGGTACAGTGTAATATTTTGATACATGCATGCATTGTAGTAACCTACATGAAGGACCTCTGTGGGTAAGACCCCAGTAGAAAAAAGTGGTCCTCAGCAGGATACACAGCAGACTCATAGAATGGCAGATGTCCTAAACAGCACTCTGGCCTCAGAATCAGCCCTTAAGGCATTCGGATCTGGCTGAAGAGCCCATCAGAGTATTTTAGGCATGGAAAGCCAAGACACTCTGGCAAAAAATTAAAAAAAAAAAAGGACCTAAATGAAAGATCTTTGCGAGTGAGATCCCAGTAGAAAGAATGGGCCATCAAAGAAGGAGGTACCTTTCTCTGAAGGGAGGAGAGAACTTCCACTTTGACTATGACTTTGTCTAAATATGATCAGAGTTGGCGAACTCAAAAGGCCTCCATAGCCTTGGTAACTCATGACAAGAGCCTAGGGTGATTACCGATGCCGTAAACAAGAGTGTCAATTTGTTAAGTCAACAACAGGAGTCACAGTGCACTTACTCCTCATGTAGGATCTCTGTCCTTAATGTGCTGTACATTATGATTTAATGCTATAACTAGTACTTAAACAGTATTTTTCACTTTGTGTTTCTGTGTGGGTGCAAACTGTTGAAATCTTTACTTAATATATGCTAAATTGATCTTCTGTATATAAGATAATTGAAAATGAATCTTGATGTGAATGGAAGGGGAGAGGGAGCGGGAAAGGGGAGGGTTGCGGGTGGGAGGGAAGTTATGGGGGGGTAAAGCCATTATAATCCATAAGCTATACTTTGGAAATTTATATTCATTAAATAAAAGTTAAAAAAAAAAAAAAGTGGTCCTCAAGGGAGGAGGTACTTTTCTCTGAGGGGAGGAGAGAACTTCCACTTTGACTATGACTTTGTCTAAATACTGTTGGAATTTGTGGATTCCAAAGGCTTCCATAGCCTAGGCAGCTCATGTCAAGAGCCTTGGGTTGATCACTGATGTCATGCACTAACTTCCCATGCAGGACCTCTGTCCTCAAAGAGTTGCATTAGAAGAGTTAATAGAAAAACTTGTTCTCAAAGATTGACTTTGTTTTAGTGTATTAAGTGGAGGATATTCATTTGTCTCATAAGCTATAGTTATGTTGATAATAGTTTTTAAACTTGATGGTAAAGCTATTTAAGAGAGCTATGCGGTGTTAGTTTCTTGTAAGTTGAAAATTAGAAAGAGTTGTCATAGTGGTATACAGCTATTATAGAAAGAGAAAACTAAAAGATTTGTGGTATTAATAATTTTGACTTTCTCCTTCTTTTAGGAATGATAGAAACAGCACAAGTTGATGAGAGGGCAAAAGGCAATGGCTCCAGTCAACCAGGAGCTGCAAGACGAGGTGTACAAATAATTGACGATGAACCTCAAGCTCAGAGCAGTGGTGGAGGGTGCTGTTCTTCTGGATAGCTGTTCACACTGAAGAAACTGAAAAACAAAACAAAACTGTGGATCATTGCCCTCAACATGAAGACTGCCATATTCCAAGTCACATTATTTTACCAATGGAGTTATAGAATTAACAGTATTTTAAATTACGTTTATAACACTGCAGAGACCTTAAGTGCTAAACTTAGTGGAGTTTGTGACCAGAGAATTGGCATTTTCTACAGAAGTTAACAAAGCAATTACCAATGGCCTTTTTACATACTTTTTCTTTAATGAGGAATAATATGCATGTAGAAAAGACCTACTTAAAGGCTTCATTTATATTCTTTTAAATCAAATCTTTATTTAATAACTTATATATGTTGTTGGAATGGTATACATTTTTCAGCCCTTTGTATTTTGTGGTAGTTTGAATTGTATCACTTCTAAACAGCAAATTGTTTTTGTTTTTGTTTTTGTTTTTTTTTTTTTTAATTAGCAGATACCTGAAGTACTATTTTTGCAGGGTTTGCACAGACCCCTAACTGTCTACTACTTTGATATAATCTATATACATCCTGTATGCTCAGCTCATAATATACATTGTAAAGTACATATTAAATATTTTATCTGCTTTTTCAAGCGCAAGGTGCAAAAATATATACAATATTCTTGTTGATGACTGTAAAGTGAATTAACATTTGGTGATAATGCCTAAGCTTTTTGACTCTGATATAAAGATCATAGGTCCCCTTCACTTTGTCTTAACTTGAAAGTGACGTGTTAAATTTTCACACATACTTTACTTGAATTATTGCTGTTGTCACACTTTTTTGCCTCTGAAGTCCACCTAATGATTGAGCAGCAGCATTTGCCTTCTGGTTTGGATTGGGATTTTTTTTTGTTTTTTTTTTTTTTTTGGTTTCTTTTCTTCTTCTTCTTCTTCTTCTTCTTCTTCTCTCTCTCTCTCTCTCTCTCTCTCTCTCTCTTTTTTTTTTTTTTTTTTGCTTTTGGAATGGCTACCTTAGACAATTATGAGTGGAGCATGCTGAGTTTCACTTCTGCCATCTCTTTGGTTTTCTCTTGGGTTTTCTGTGAGATGGATTCACTGATATTAGAAGAGAGGAAGAGGTTCCCAGTAGTAGCCACTTCCAAGACGACTCCATACAGCATGTTAATGGTAGCTTATGCTCCTGAGGCAGAACTCTTAGATCCTTTGAGAGTAAGTTGTATTTGTTGCTTGCCAGAGATTAACATGGAAAAGTTCTGCTTCATTTTGTAAGAACTCTCACTCCCAGTTTCTGTGGAGGAAAATATTTCATGTAATGCAGTTATAGCGAACACTGGAAAGATGTATTATAAAATTATATTCTTGTATACTTTGTAAATTAGTCCTTCTTACAATTTTTTTCCTAAGCATAGGACTGAACTTAAATTTGTTAATTTTAATAAGAATCAGGCGCTGCTCACAGAAGGAAACAGATTGTGGAAATTAACATAAATTGTTCTTGTTCTAATATATATATTTTTCCATTTCTGTCATGCTTGGAAACTAGTAAATGTTATGTCTAAGATAAAATGGAATGTTCCCTGGATTTACTTCTTACCAGAAGCAGTAGTTTGCAATAAATCTGTTAACATGAGCAATTAAAAACATAAAGAGGTTATAGTTACTGAAGAAGTACTACTATATTTTTACATTGATAGCTTAAACCTCCCCATGTGATTTACAAGTTGGAATAATTGACACCCTGATGTTATATAATTTTAACTTAGTATTAAGTGGTGTGTGAGCCCTCAGTCGATCTTCTTTACCTTGCCAGACTCAACATACTGAGCTCTATGTGAGGTGTTTTTGAGGAGGGCAAGAGTGGGAAGAGTCAGGGAGATCAGCTGAAGTTGTCTTCTTTTATGAGATGATTGTACTCTGTAGTCTCTTAGTATTCTGTGAAATTAGTATTTGTGCAGGGGTGGGGGAGAAAGTAGGAATCATGAGTATCAGGGAAATTTGTATTTGTACTCCTTGCTTTTTTAGAGGGAGTAAAAAAGTTTTGCCATTCCTTTTGTTGTAGGTGTTGGTAGGAAATAAGCTGTTCATATTGGAGTGAAGTGTGGTTTTTCAACTATTCAGAGATGAAATTGAGTTTTATTCAAAAAATGTTAGAAAACCTGATGACTGGAGATCTGTCCTTTGATTTTTGACCCTATTTTAATGGTACAAATTCTAGGTAGGAACCTTTGCTCAAACTTGTTTAATAATTATTGGTGGGGTGTGACTATTCTCCAGCTTTTGTTCTTTACCATCTCTTGGTTACTGTGCATCTTTGTTAACCTCAGCTATTTCTTTTTTTCTTCCTTTCCTGTAATTCAGGCTAATTCAGTGGCAAGAATAGAAAATATAGTGTAACTGTTGTTGCTTTATAGCTCCCAAAGGTCTTCAGGTGGGATTACAGTGAGGGTAAGGAAAAAGGCTGTCTCGTGCAGTATGCATATATTGGGAAGACAGATGATAAAGCAAAGTTAGGAAACTTTTCTGAAACTGTCTTCATTTTTAAGATCTTTTGTCTTCCTATCCTAATAATTATGCTAGTAGGAAGGCACAAGTTACTGTGTTATGTATTAAATTCAGTAGGTAGGTAGAATCAATGTTTTTTCAGCTACTAAATATATTCACTTAACAAATATAATTAAAAATTGGTTAACGTAGTCTTTAAAATTTCCTGAATACTTTATTATAATGTTAAAAGTATACAGTTGTTTCTGTAATGAAGGTGGGATTCCACTTTTTGTTTTTGTTTTGTTTTGTGATAAGAGGGAAAGATTATTGTCTTTAACATATATATTGCAATGACTGGGTAAATAGTAATTGAAAAGAAACAAAGCATCATATTACATGAAATATGAGAATTCTAATTTGTTTTATTTGGGTTGTCTCCTGAGAATACCCTAAAGCTATTGCTTTTAACTGCATTGAAATCTTTTTTTAAAATAGTATTTATATGTTATTAGTGTAGTAATTTTTGTTTAGCATTAAAGTCAGGAAGAATACTTTGTTTTTAGATTTTTAGTAATAAAAGATAAAATTGGGAAAATAGAGGAGGATAATGAAGAATAGAAGGAAGTCAAGTAGATCTAAAACTCTACAATCTGACAATCTTTAAAATCACTTTGAAAAATGCATGACTTTTACCAAGTTTTTTTTTTGTTGTTTTGTTTTGTTTTGTTTTTGTTTTTTTGGCAGAGGTAGTGAGAGAGACAGAGAGAAAGGTCTTCCTTTTGTTGGTTTACCCCCAAAATGGCTGCTACGGCCAGAGGTACGCCGATCCGAAGCCAGGAGCCAGGTGCCTCCTTCTGGTTTCCAGTTAAGGCAAGCTAATTACATTGTGCCAAATATTTAGAACATTTTGAAAAAGTAATTGTGATTCTGTTTATTTTAATATGTAATTTCTAATTTTCTCTATTACTAGTGCTATCAGGAATTGAGATAATTGATCTGACATCTCCAATAATTACCACTTATGCTATCTCTAGAAGGAACTAGATTAGTACCCTCCTTTAACTTTGGAAATTTATCTTTTGACCTCTCTTGGCCATGTAGAATTTTCAGTTTTTTTTTTGTAGTTACAGATTGACATAAGTCGTGACCATTTAAGATGTTGAGATCTTCTAGAAAAGGGTGTAGATGGTACTGACCAGGTCAAAAGACACAAGAATGAATAGTTCCTTAAATACTCTTTTCTAAATTATAAAATGTGTTACCTGTATTTGAAAAATTAAAAGCTGGGATTCATTGAACTATATTTACTTGATTTCATAATAGGCATTGATTCTAGTATGTTTCCGCTCTATTTTTTGTTTAGTCAACTATAACACCAAAATTCATTCTACATTTCTGTCTGACTTTGATGGCCTTTCTCTCTTCAAGAAAACAGTTACAACTTTTTGTTTTGTTTTTTATTAGACAGGCGGAGTTAGACAGTGAGAGAGAGAGAGAGAGAGAGAAAGGTCTTCCTTCCGTTGGTTCACCCCCCAAATGGCTGCGCCGATCCGAAGCCAGGAGCCAGGTGCTTCCTCCTGGTCTCCCATGCGGGTGCAGGGCCCAAGGACTTGAGCCATCCTCCACTACACTCCCGGGCCACAGCAGAGAGCTGGACTGGAAGAGGAGCAACCAGGACAGAATCCGGCACCCGTATGGGATGCTGGCGCGACACAGGTGGAGGATTAACCAAATGAGCTACGGAGCCGGCAGTGGAGGATGGCCCAGGTGCTTGGGCCCCAGCACCTGCATGGCAGACCAGGAAGAAGCACCTGGCTCCTGGCTTAGGATCAGTGCAGTGCCGGTCATAGCGGCCATTTGGGGAGTGAATCAACGGAAGGAAGACCTTTCTTTCTGTCTCTCATTGTCTATAACTCTGCCTGTCAAATTAAAAAAAATATATATTTAAGGTTAAAAACAGCTACAACTTTCAGCAAAATATTTCTAATTGTAAGTATTTAGAAAAAATTTAGAAACACTTCCAGTTTCTTGCAAAAATGCTTCTCTTCTAAAAAAATATTACTTTACACTGCTTGCTCTATCCAGGATTTCTTTTTATATATTTTTTTAAGAATTATTTTATTTATTTGAAAGTCAGAGTTAGAGTCTTTCATTCCACTGGTTCACTCCCCAAATGATTGCAATGGCCAAAGCTGAGCTGATCTGAAGCCATGAGCCAGGAGCTTCTTCCGGATCTCCCATGTGGGTGCAGGGTCCAAGGAGTTGGGTCATCTTCTACTGCTTTCCCAGGCTGTAGCAGAGAGCTGGATAAGAAGAGGAGCAGCTGGGGCTTTAACCCGCTGCGCCACAGAGCCAGCCCCTCTTTTTTTTTTTTTTATTTCAAAGTCAGAGTTACATAGAAGGAGAGAAGTTGTGACCATTTAAGATGTTGAGATCTTCTAGAAAAGGGTGTAGAGAGAGAGGTCTTCCATCTGCTGGTTCACTCCCCAATTGGCTGCAATGGCCATAGCTGAGCTGATCTGAAGCCAGGAGCTAGGAGCTTCTTTCGGGTCTCCTACACAGGTGCAGGGACCCAAGGACTTGAGCCTTCTTCCACTGCTTTCCTAGGATGTAGCAGAGAGCTGGATCTCAAACCCACGTCCTTGTGGGATGCTGGTGCTTCAGGCCAGGGCGTTAACCTGCTGCGCCGCACCACCGGCCCCTTAGATATCTTTTCTGACAAGCTGTATGGTTTTGAGTGTTAACCTTTCTACTTCAACATTTTTTCTAAAGTAAATGAGTAAATGTGGCAAGTTAATGTTACACAGCACATTAAGACTTTTATTCCTGAAGCATCTTGCTTGCTTTGGAAATCTGCACATATTTCAAAATGCATTACATTAAAGCCACAAGCCAAGAAATGAGGCTGCATACTTAAATTGCCTTTATTGCCACAATACCAGCTCTCACTGTTGATTTTGATACTTCCTAGCAACTGTATCTCTTATTTTGAAGTACTTAAAAAAACTAGAATGATTTCCTTATATTTGAATAATGGGTAGAGCAATGAGAAAAAGATAAGGGGATACCAAGGATAAAGTGTGATAATGTAAAAAACAGGGATATGTGCTAACCTATCTTTGGTAGCAAGCTGTTGTAAGGAAGGCATTGTACTTAGTGTAGTACTTTCTAGGAGATACTTTAAGAGTGCCCCTCTGAAATGGTGACCGTTGCTATCTAGTATGTATGCTTCTGTTACCTTTTTGGTATGCAATTATATACACATATATTCACAGAAAAATGTAGTCTTGTGGATTTTAAATTTTTCCTAAGTTGTGTCTTATCATGCAAATATTTTGCAGCTTTTTTAAAAAAAACATCTAGGAGCTTTTTTTTTTTTTTTTGACAGTTAGTGAGAGAGAGAGACAGAAAGGTCTTCCTTCCGTTGGTTCACCCCCAAATGGCCAGAAGTACGCCAATCCGAAGCCAGGAACCAGGTGCCTCCTCCTGGTCTCCCATGCGAGTGCCATCCTCCACTGCTTTCCCAGGCCACAGCAGAGAGCTGGACTGGAAGAGGAACAACTGGGACTAGAACCCGGTGCCCATATGCCGGTGCTGCGCCACAGGCGGAGGATTAACCCAGTGAGCCACGGCGCTCAGTTTCCCATTGTTTTCACTTTTTCTTTTTTAAGAACATTGAATTGATGACATTTTTTAAAAAAGATTTATTTATTTCAAAGAGTTACACAGAGAGGAGAGGTAGAGAGAGAGAGAGAGAGGTCTTCCATCTGCTGGTTTACTCCCCAATTGGCCGCAAAGGCTAGAGCTGCACCGATCTGGAGCCAGGAGCCAGGAGCTTCTTCTGGGCCTCCCACGCAGGTGCAGGGGCCCGAGGACTTGGGCCATCTTCCACTGCTGTCCCAGGTCATAGCAGAGAGCAGCCAGGTCTCGAACCGTGCCCATGTGGGAAGCCGGTGCCTCAGGCCAGGGTGTCAACCTGCTTCGACACAGCACTGGCTCCTGATGACAGTTCTGAAACTAAAGGTTAACTGCTTACCTTACTCTTAAGATGTCTTATGTTTATTATAAATAAAACTTAGATTAACCATATAGCATTCTGGGAAGGTCAGACACTTGGCTTCTGCCCCTGTGGAAATACTGTTGATAAAGAGGAGTGTGTACGTCCAAGCCCCTTAACAGTTTGGTAACCCTGAATTGGATGCATTCCCTTGACATTGTTTCCTTCTTGGGGAACATTGCAGTGTACAGCAGTTACTTTGTAGGTACATCTCTGCACCATCAAGGCTAGAGCTTTACATCTGAGAGCTGTGACAAAAGGTTAAATGTGTGTGCCTGAAACAAAACAGATTTATTAACATTTGACTAATAGTGAAAATTCAGAGAATGAGTTCAGTACAAATTTAACTGAGTTTTTTAAAAAATTTTTTAAGTTCTAAATGTTTTGTATCATAAACAGAATAGCTGTTGGGTCAGTGTGTACTGCATGTTTTAAGCATTTTATGCAATTCATTTATTAAATTCTCTCAATAACTCTAGAAGTCACAGGATTTGTACAGATAGGGAGAGGGAAGAGATGGTAATTGTTCCAAAACATGTCAAAGGAGAGGCCAAACTCAAAGTTTGGTTCCAGAGCTGCACTCTTGACCGATTTATCTTATTCTTGAATAAATAATCCTTGTGGAAAGAAAAGGCTGACAATTTAGAAATTAAGTGGAGCAAGCCAAACCGTAATGTGATTTTTGATTCACAAATGCTCCTAAAGGAACATGGGGAAGTTCTGATAGACAATCCAGCATACGAGAGTAATCCATGTAGCTCATCAACCAATACTAAGGGAAGCTGAGCCTCCACGAGTCTCATAGGAATGCTCAGAACTTGACTCTCTGCATCTTGAACTTTCAGGTATCTGAAGATGAAAACTTTAACATTGTGTTGTCTGATATTATTGTGTGCTTCGCAGTGCAGGGTTGATATCTTCCCAACACCACAGCTGGCTTGTAGCAAGGTTTCTAAGTTGGATAGTTGTTGACTGAATAAATGAAAGAGCTCTATAGAGGAAGCTACTCATGCTGTTTGAGTAACCCACTGAATGCCACTGTGTCCTCTTCACAGTTAGTTGGTAGAGGATCAAGAGTCAAAAATAATCTCTTAAGTGCTCCACTGGGAAGGTAAGACCCCCTCCCAAAAAATGTTTTCCTCTTCCTCTGTTGTTAAAAGAACAAGGAAAGCAAGGGGGTTTGTACTGTCTGTCCCCAGCTCCTGCTTTGAGCTGTCAGAAGTGTCAACACACCCGAGCAGTTTTCCATTGTCTATTTCATGTCCTGGAACATTTATGATTGATTATGATTATTAGCAAGCACTCCAAAGAAAAGGTGAAGAGACCCCTGCACACACTGCCAGTTCTGAGATCTGCTGCTCACATCCTAGACCACAGCAGCAGAGGAGCCAGGTAAATGAAATGTTTTCCTTTTTAGCTGGAATTTTGAGATAGAGACCTGATGACTGTTGGCCACAGTCTGAGATAGTTAATTTTTCTGTAGATTTGACGTCAAGTGTACACACATGTTCACGTTTTGTGTTTGATCAAATGTATGCTTGCCAGACTTTTGGGGGGAAATAAATAGAATGACAGTTGAATTTGACGATGAAACTTGAGCTAGAGCTGGACAGAATGTTTTTAAGTCTTGCAAATACATTTTAAAGCCAGATTAAAATAGAATTTTCTAGCTTGAAGGGATATGTGATCCTCCAGGCCACACTTTTTCACATTTTTTGGTAGCAGTAAAGAAACAGATGTTTCTGTTGACTTTGCTTAGTGCATTGTCACTACAGAGGAACCCAGACATGATCCATTCCAGAATCATAGTAGGCCTTTTTGGAGACTGTAACAGAATAGTTTGTGTATTTCTAAATACACTCTCCACTTTGGGAATGTGGGTCCCTTTTTCTTACCTGAAATTGAAGTTACAGGCCTGAAGTATAGCTTAATATCTGAATTTCCTGATTATCTTTTCAATGCCTTTTAAGGATTTTTTTTTATATTACTGTATAAAGAAGTTAATGTGTATAAGTCCCCTCTTGTCTCTTTGGGGAGAAAATAGAGTGAAATCATCGTATTCTAAGAAAAGTCCATAGGTCAGATACTGAGAAGAAACTTGCTCATCTGCATTCTTACTGATTCACAAAATGGGAATAGATTTAATGATCTATTGATAGTTCCTCAAATTATAAAGTTGTGTAGAGGAAAAACTAGGAAGAGTACGACAATTTGAGGACGTTAGGCTGTTTCTTTCCTACCCCCCTAGTTTCCCCCACCCCCACTGAACCTGTATTGATTCTTTTAAAAATTTTGAGGTGGTTTGTTTGGCCTAGCAGTTAAGATACCACTTGTGACACTCTATCTTACATCAGTGTGCTTGGGTTTAATTCCAGCTTAAGATTTAATTCCTGCTAACGCACATCCTGGGATGCAGTGGTGATGGCTCAAGTGGTTGGGTTCTTGCTGCCCATAAATATGGGGAGACCAGGTTCACTTCTTTGCTCCCAGGTTCAGCCTGGCCCTGCCCTGGCTGCTGTGTACATTTGTGTAATGAACAAGCAAAAGGAGGTTTCTCATTCATATTCGTTCATAGTTTCTCTAAAAGGAAAAGAAATGTTACTTTACTTTATTTGTGAGACAGACAGAACCTCTGTTTGCAGTTTGAGTCTCTGAATTCTTACAGTGGCCAGGACTGCAGCTTGGAGCTGGGAATATAATCCAGGTCTCTCATGTGGGTGGCAGGAGTCCAATGGAGTCATCACTGCTGTCTCCCAGGGTCTGCTCTAGCGGCAAGATGGAACCATGTGCCAGAGTTGAGCATCAAACCCAGATATTCCAATGTGGGATCGAGGTGCTGGGCTGTGTTCTGGAAATACTCTTTAACTGAAGAAGTAAC
This sequence comes from Oryctolagus cuniculus, assembly GCF_964237555.1. Taxonomy (NCBI): domain Eukaryota; kingdom Metazoa; phylum Chordata; class Mammalia; order Lagomorpha; family Leporidae; genus Oryctolagus; species Oryctolagus cuniculus. The sequence goes on from NC_091442.1 coordinate 74,354,119, forward strand.
ATGACTAATAGCCCCCATCAAAAGATTTTAGCCAGTAGTAATGGCACAAGAAATTTATGAAGAACATAATTTTGGGTGAACTTCATTGAAGATGATCAGATATGGCATTGGTAAGGGAGAGAGATAGATAGTACCAGATGGATTCTAGGTTCTAGGCTAATTAATTGTGTTTAAGGCTAATGTTTTAATCCTGATTTGTTTGCTCCTCTTCCAGGACTTCAAAGTTCACTGCTAGCTTTTTCCAGTCAAAAATGTGAATCATTGTTATCTAGATGTAGGATTATTTGCTAAGTAATCACCATGGTAAGCAATCCTTATCTGCAAAATGGTTAATAGGGAAGAGGTTATAAAACCTTGCAGAGTAGGGGAGCCTTCATTGCAGAACTAAGAGCTAAAAGCTACAGCTTGAGACTGCAGTGTTGCTGGAGAGCTCCAGTCAGATTGATAAGTGACTTTTATTTGTCCTTTTCCATTGGTAATGAATCAAAGGAATATGGGTTGGTTTTGAGAAATAAAGATGGGTAAAATTTGGGATCCAGAATATTAAAAGCTAAGAGACCAGAATAGCCACTTAAAAATATGCTGCCAAAGGATCACAGTATTTTGTAGTGGTGCTAAAAGAAGCAGCTGCTAAGCCAAGTGCTGCTTTGAAAAAAAAGTCTTGGGACAGCCATTTCACACAGCAGTTTAGGACACCTCTTGGAACAATTTGGGGTTCCTGCATTACCTCTAGGAGTACCTGGGTTTGAGTCCCACCTCCAGGGGGGCCGCAGTGACAGCTGAAATGGTTGAGTCCCTTCCATCTTTGTGAGAGACTTGGACTGAGTTCCTGGCGCCCTACTTAAGCCTGGCCAACAGGAAGCCAGGAGCCAGGTGCTTCCTTCCAGTCTCCCATGCGGGTGCAGGAGCCCATACACTTGGGCCATCCTCCACTGCCCTCCTGGGCCACAGCAGAGAGCTAGACTGGAAGAGGAGCAACTGGGACTAGAACCTGGTGCCCATATGAGATGCTGGCACCGCAGGCAGAGGATTAACCAAGTGAGCCAAGGCGCCGGCCCCTCCTGCTTTTTAAGTAAAACTAAATAAATTTTTAAAAATATATCTTCTTTTTAATGAAAATGGAGATGTCCCCAGCCTGATAATTACTTACATTGACAGTAAAGTCGGCTTAAACCTTGTTGGGGAAGGTTAACATAACCTCTAGTCACATAAGGGTAACTAGTACCTCTTTCAGAGTCAGCCCTCTCCCCCCTGCAAAAAAGTAAAAAATGAAACCCTTTCTCTGATTAGTTAATTACATGGAAGCTGCCTGGCGTTTGTATGAAGAATTGAAAACTTTTGAAGTGCCACACTTTTTGCAAATGCTATCCTAATTCCCTTACTATTTGCATTTTTTTTGAATCTGATTATGGTAATGCCTGTTATCTTTTGAAAACACTGGGACTGGAGAACTGGAGCTGTCACAACTATTTTTGCCATGGTGTTGAAAACATTAAGAATTAGTGTCCAAAAATTCTTAATCTCTTACAGAAATTTTTTGTTGTATCTTCAGTTTTTCAAGATAATTTTGAGGGTTTTTTTTGTTGCTATTTTTGGTTTTCTGATTGCTTTGTAATTATAAATTACACAGGCCAGTTGATTAGAATTAGTTCAGTACACTTAATGGGATATTCAAAGCAAATCATTACACTTACATATAAACTCAAATGAATTTTCATGACATCTTAATGAACAAACTAGCAAAGAAACACTAAAAGGAACCTCTGCAAGTGCCTCATGTGCACCCTGAGAATTAAACAGTAAGAGACAAAGCTCAAAATAACCTTGAATCTCACTGATAAGCCTTGTAGAGGGACATTTATATACTCAAATAATTAAAGTTAATTCTTTGGTAAGGATTCACTTTTTGGTGGTGTTATGAGCTCATTGGTTAGATCAACAAGTCTCAGTTACCTGCCTCTGAAGGACTTTAATACTGGCACATTTTGGAAATTTATGCTTCACTTTTTTAAGAGTTGGGAATCTTTTTTTTTTTTTTTTTTTGAAAGAGTTACAGAGAGGGAGAGAGAGAGATCTTCCATTGGATGGTTCACTCCCCAAATGGCCACAATGGCCAGGGCTGGGCCAAGCCGGAGAAGCCAGGAGCTTCTTGCAGGTCTCTCACATGGCTAGCAGGGGCCCAAGCACTTGGGCCATCTTTGCTTTTCCCAGGCCATTAAGACAGAGCTGGATTGGAAGTGGAGCAGCTGGGACACAAACAGGTGCTGTTATGTTATGCCAGTGTTGCAGGTGGCAGCTTGACCCACTACAACACAACCTTGTCCCACAGTCATGATGTTTGAGGAAGACTTACTTTCAGGCATAGTGTCTCATGTTGTGGGGGAAACCTACAAAGACTCATTTTGCTGGGCAGTTTTAAAAGCTGCTTTTTGTCTCTTTTTGAAGTTTCATCTTATTTCTAGCTTTTACTTTACCTTTTGAATGGTTCATTTAGAGGTTAGACTGTTTACATTTGAAAATGTTGTGGGGGAGAAACACATACTTTACCAAAGTGAAACTGCTGATTTTATGTAGCTTTTTAAAGATGGATACGTGACTATTTACCCTTCCTATCTAGATAATTGGTATAGTTTAACCTCTAAATATAATGTAAGAAGACTTATTTTCTCACTTATAGCATTTAATCTTCTACTTTAAGGTTTGGTTTTGACCTATTTGTTTTATTTTAAAGATTTTATTTATTTATTTGAGTGGCAGAGTTACAGACAGTGAGAGGGAGAGACAGAGAGAAAGGTCTTCCATCGGTTCGCTCCCCAAACTCCCCAAATGGCCGCAACGGCCAGAGCTGCGCCAATCCCAAGCCAGGAGCCAGGAGCTTCTTCTGGGTCTCCCATATGCATGCAGGGGCCCAAGGACTTGGGCCCTCTTCCACTGCTTTCCCAGGCCGCAGCAGAGAGCTGGACTGGAAGAGGAGCAGCTGGGACTAGAACCAATGCCCGTATGGGATGCTGGCGCCGCAGGCGAAGGATTAACCTGTGCCATGGCCCTGGCCCCTGACTATTTGGTTTTAAGCTTTACTGATTATCCCCTGTCACACCCAACATTATGTCTAATGTGAGTAGTTGGTTTGGTTTGGTTTTTGAGAGGCCAGAAGAGAACGAGCTCCCACTTACTCACTGTCCAAATGCCCACAATATCTGAGGTTGGGCCAAAGCTAAGGGTCAGAAACTCAACCCAGGTCTCCCACATGGTTGGCAGGAGGCCAATTACTTGAAACATCATATTTGCCTTCCACGATTTGCATTAGCAAGAAGCTGGAGCCAGTAGTAAAGTCAGGTACTCTGACATGGGATACAAAGTGTCTTCATTCTTAGACCAAATACCTGCCCCTAGTGCGTGTAGTTTTTAAATTAAATAATTTATAACTTCGAGGAAACTGTTGTGGACAGTGTATGTATGTCACCAAAAAAGTTTAAACAGAGCTGAACACTAAAATGTTTTAGGTTTTTCCTAAATGTAAATCCAAGAAAAAAAAAGCCTAGTTTGCTGAAAAAAATATTTATGTGACACTTGAAGTTACTTTGTTAGGAAAGGAAAAGTAGATATTATGAAGGGACAGAATCAATCTCCTTTTAGAAAGAAATCTATTTTGGTTGCATTTGTGGTAGGACAGACAACAATGGTATAAATAATCAGGCAGGTTCAAACTTTAGCAGGCATTTCGTGTTTCCATAATCATAGTACTAATTAGTTGTATACCATTCTAGGCGAGCAATTCTGGTGGTCTGAAAGGTATATAAAATAAACTACTATAATTCATGTCTCCATGGAACTTAAATCTAGGGCAGAATTATTTAACAGATGTGAGAATTTTTTTTAAAAGATTTTATTTATTTGAGAGGTAGAGTTATAGAGAGAGGGAAGCGGGGGGGGGAGGGGAGTGTTTCCATCCACTGGTTCACTCCCCAGATGGCTGCAACTGCCGGAGCTGGGCTGATCCAAAGCCTGGATCCAGGATCCAGGAGCTTCCTTTAGGTTTCCCACATGGGTGCAGGCACCCAAGCACTTGGGCCATCTTCTACTGCTTTCCCAGGCTGTAGCAGAGAGCTGGATCAGAAGAGCAGCAGACAGGACTAGAAACAGTGTCCATATGGAATTCCAGTGCTGCAGGTGGTGTCTTAGCCCACTAAGCCACAGTGCCAGCCTCCAGATGTGAGAAATTTCAAGACATTAAAGTGGAAAATTTGGGGCCGGCGCTGTGGCACAGCGAGTTACTGCCCTGGCCTGAAGTGCCAGCATCGCATATGGACTCTGGTTCTAATCGGGGCTGCTCCTCTTCCAATCCAGCTTCCTGCTATGGCCTGGGATAGCAGAAGATGGCCCAAGTCCTTGGGCCCCTGCACCCATGTGGGAGACCCAGAAGAAGCTCCTGGCTCCTGGTTTCTTGCTTGGGATCAGCGCAACTCCAGCCATTGCAGCCATCTGGGGAGTGAACCAGTGGATGGAAGACCTCTCTCTCTGTCTCTCTGTCTTTCAAATAAATAAATATTAAAAAAAAATAAATTGGAAAATTCATATTTGTAGACAATGCGAAGTTTGAGAGCCAACTGAAAGTTTTAAAAGAAACTCTCTAGGTATAAAATTAATCATGCAAATCCAAACTTTGCATTTCACTGAAATAAGTCAAACACGTGGAAAGGCTCTTTGATAGGACAGCAACATCATACATATTCTGGTCCTACACACTTAATGTTATCTCATTAGGAACATCAGGATCTTAAGAAACTTGGTAGCTGGTTCCAAAGTTTCTATATAAAAGAAGCAAAACCAGCTATGAAAACTCTGAAAGAAAGAAAAAAAAAACAGTAAGGGCAGGCAGGCCTTGTGAAATATCTAAATAGACTATTCTGATAATTTAAAGTTTGATATTGGCATATGACTAGACAAATTGTTTCAAACACAATAAAAAGGCCAAAATAGACCCACATATGGGAATTTAGGATAAATATGACCTTTTTTTAAGGATTTATTTATTTATTTGAAAGGCAGAGTTAAAGAGAGGCAAAGGCAGAGAAAGAGAGAGTTTTCCCATCTGCTGGTTCACCCCCCAGATGGCCTCAATGGTCAGAGCTGTGCCGATCTGAAGCCAGGAGCCAGGAGCCTCTTCCAGGTCTCCCATGAGGGTGCAGGGGCCCAAGGATTTGGGCTATCTTTTACTACTTTCCCAGGCCATAGCAGAGAGCTGGATCAGAAGTCGAGCAGCTGGGACCCTTATGGGATGCTGGCACTGCAGGCGGCGGCTTCACCTGCTATGTTACAGTGCCAGCCCCTAAAGACATTTGACACTAGTGTTGTGGCACAGTGGGTTAAGCCACCACTTGCAATACAGGTATCCCATATCAGAGTGCTAGTTTAAGTCCCAGCTACTCTGCTTCCAATCCAGCTTACTGCTAATGCAAAATTACCCAAGAACTTGGGCCCCTGCCACCTGGGCTTTTGGGAAAACAGATGTAGTTCCTGGGTACTGGCCCAGCCCTTGCTGTTGTGGCTATTTGGCAGTTGGAAGATTCCCACCCCAACACCAACCCCCTACCTCTTTCTTGCTCTGCCTTTCAAATAAATAAATCTTTTAAAAAGATGACATTTCCTAAACAGCACTCTGGCCTCAGAATCAGCCCTTAAGGCATTCGGATCTGGCTGAAGAGCCCATGAGAGTATTTTAGGCATGGAAAGCCAAGACACTGGCAAAAACAAAACAAAACCTAAATGAAAGATCTCTGTGAGTGAGATCCTAGAGGAAAGAATGGGCCATCAAAGAAGGAGGTACCTTTTTCTGAAGGGAGGAGAGAACTTCCACTTTGACTCTGATCTTGTCTAAATAAGATTGTAGTTGGCGAACTTAAAAGGCTTCCATAGCCTTGGCAACCCATGACAAGAGCCTCAGGTGATTACTGATGCCATAAACAAGAGTGTCAATTGATAAGTCAACAACAGGAGTCACTGTGCACCTACTCCCCATGTAGGATCTCTGTCCTTAATGTGTTGTACAATGTAAATTAATGCTATAACTAGTACTCAAACAGTATTTTTCACTTTGTGTTTCTGTGTGGGTGCAAACTGTTGAAATCTTTACTTAATATATATTAAATTGATCTTCTATATATAAAGATAATTGAAAATGAATCTTGCGGAGCCAAGATGGTGGAATAGTGAGGGTGCGCACTGATAGTCCAGGAAAAGTTAGTTTAATAAAAGTGGAGTTACTGTAGCCACAGGAAAAGGCTCAGGAAAAAATTGCAGAGGAAACTCTTCCGGATCTAGTGGATGTGACACGGAGGACCTACAGGGAGAGCAAGTTCGCCCCCCGTGTGGAAGCCGAGCCATGGGAGCCGCGCCGCCACAAAAGCCCAACAAATAAAAACGAACAAATAAGGGGAACCGGCATGGACATTAGCCTCTCTCTCCACTGACCTTACAAAGCCAAGCAAGACAAAGAGCAGGCGCCATTTTACGTATGTAAAGAGGTGCCGGCCATTAGCCAAGCAGAAAAACCTGACTCTGGTGGGGAGAAATAACAGGAGGTTAAGACTTAGTTAGTGAAAGTGAGGAGCTAATGAACTGAGACTGTGAAAATCTGAGGGGAGGGCGAGAGAACTCACCGAGTACACAAACTCGGTAACTTGGGCAAACTGCTGAGACTGCTGAGAAATTTGAGACCACACTGAGGGCCGCATAAACTCTTTGTGTGGTCCCAGGGGTAGAGCAGAAGAATACCCACAGGGGCCAGATTTCATACATCAACTACCCACAATTCCACTCAGCTGTGTGGAATTACTTCCCAACTGAGTCAGAAAAGAAAGAGAGAGAGAGAGAGAGAGAGAGAGAGAGAGCAAGCGGGAGAACAATCTGGGTGAGTCACCTTTGGCACACCCTTAACCCTGAAGAACCAAACAGAGCTCTCTGGCCACACCCATCACAGCCTCTAAGGATCCATCAAAAGCAGACAGTCCACTTAATCTAGAGTCACAGTATAACAAGAAGAAACCAAAGAATATCTCCAATATGCCAAACAACAAATGCAGAAACCGAGGTAACAAGAACAAGGAAGACACTATGATGCCCCCAAATGAAAAAGACACCCCAATTCAAGATTATGAAGATGATGAGATAGAAGAAATGCAAGAAGCGGATCTCAAAAAATTGATAAAAACATTAAAAAGTTCTCAAAAACAAATTCTTGAACTACAGAAATCCTTAATGGACAAGACAGAAAATCTCTTTTGCAAAAATGAAATATTAAGGAGGAATCAAAATGAAATGAAACAACTAGTAGAACATGAAACTCTGATAGTGACAAGAAATCATAATGAAATGAAGAATTCAATTGATCAAATGACAAACACATTAGAGAGCCTTAAAAACAGAATGAGTTAAGCAAAAGAGAGAATATCGGACTTAGAAGACAGAGCACAGGAAAGTATACAGTCAAACCAAAGAAAAGAAGAGGAAATTAGAAATCTAAAAAATATTGTCGGGAATCTTCAGGATACTATTACAAAACACAACATTCGGGTTCTAGGAGTTCCTGAAGGCATGGAGAGGGAGAAAGGATTAGAAGGCCTTTTTAGTGAGATACTAGCAGAAAATTTCCCAGGTTTGGAGAAGGACAGAGACATCCTAGTACAGGAAGCTCATAGAACCCCTAATAAACATGACCAAAAGAGATCCTCACCACGACACGTTGTAATTAAACTCACTGCAGTGAAACATAAAGAAAAGATCCTAAAATGTGCAAGAGAGAAACGTCAGATTACTCTCAGAGGATCTCCAATCAGACTCACAGCTGACTTCTCATCAGAAACCCTACAAGCTAGGAGGGAATGGCGAGATATAGCCCAGGTACTAAGAGAGAAAAACTGCCAGCCCAGAATATTATATCCTGCAAAGCTATCATTTGTGAATGAAGGTGAAATAAAGACTGTCGCTCCCCCTCTTCATGGAGGAACGACACCAAACCCTGCCTAGGCTTCATATCCGAGTCACGGCACCATTATGTCGCTCCCCCTCTTCATGGAGGAACGACACCAAACCCTGCCTAGGCTTCATATCCGAGTCACGGCACCATTATGTCGCTCCCCCTCTTCGTGGAGGAACGACACTAAGCCCTGCGCTGTTCTTTCGTCTGCTCGGCCCTCCCCGGGTTTGCTGCTGGTTCTTCCCGGGTCGGCTACTATCCCTTCCACCTCCGTGGAAGGGCAGTTCCCCCTGGCCACATTCCCCACTTCCGCAGGGGAGCGGCACACCGTCGGCCGGCTCTTCTCGGGGGCTGCACAGGTGTTCCTTCAGCTAGATGTTCCCCATAGATGTTCCCGGTGCATGCCGTCTCTCTCCTCCTTTATAGTCCTCCTCCGCCAATCCCAACTCGGCTGAGTATGCTGCTCTCCAATCAGGAGCAAGTCCTACAGTTAATTGGTTGAACTGGAGGCAGCTGTGCGGAAGCTGTTTACTTCTCTCCCAGCGCCATATTGTGGGAGAGCAGATGCATAGAATAAGTCCTAATTCGAGTAACTTAGTCTAGTCCGGATTGCTCCCCACAGATCCCCCTTTCTTTTTATTTTTTAGCGTTGATACGCGCCTGTCTTCGGTGTCCCGCGGCACACACTCTGCTCTACTTGCTAGAGTTGCCACAGGCTCTTACAAGTCCTATCAATCAGGAAAACCGAATCCGGGTCCTCTCTTCGCCATGTTGTGAGGAGGTTTTTAGGCGCTGATGCGTGCCTGTATTCGGTGCCCTGCAGCGCATGCTCTGCTCTGCCTGCAGGGGACTTACAAGACCTATCAGGCAAACCGAATCCAAGCCTTCTCATTGCCTTATTGTGGGGGAGACTTATTAGTGTTGCTTCGTGCCTATCTTCGGTGACCTGCAGCTCATACTCTGGTCGAGCTTTGCTGGCGCTTACCGCCTTAAATCAGGCAGACCGAATCCAAGCCTCCTAATTGTTGCATTGTGGGGAAGCTTTACTGATGTTAATTCGTGCCTGTCTTCGGTGACCTGCGGCTAGCCGCCCAGGTGCTCATCGCCTCACTAATTGGGCAGACCGAATCCAAGCCTTCTAATTGGCATGTTGAGGGGAGGCCTTATTTTTCTCTATTTCTCTATCTCCGGGCATTCCTATTTCTCCCATTTTACTTCTATCTTCCAGCATTCCCATTTCTCTTTTACTTCACTTCCAAACTTCTGTTTCTCTTATCCCTGCGGCTTTCCGGCACCTCGCCCCGCCGGCGGGTTCCCGGCTCTGCGCCGCTTCAGCCCGCGCGCCTCTCTCATCTGTGCAGCTTCCCGGCTTTGCGCGGCTCGGTTTCGCGCGCTCCGCGGGCTCCACGCTTAACCCTTTCGCGTCTGAACCACGGCCTACGCCAGCGTTCCCTATCTATTCACGCCCCGTGCTCTCTCTGCACGCGGCGGCTTCCGCGAGTAACACAGCGTAGCTTGCGTCTCCACCACTAGCATTCAATCCAAGTTCCCCGGGCTAGCCTGGTGAATTCAACCCAGCGTACGTCTCCGCCCCACGGTTTGGCTTTCCGTCCTTTGCTCCCCGGGCTAATCAGACGGATCCCAATCTGGCTTGCGTCTCAGCTTCTGGTTTTAACTTTTCGCCCCCTATTCCCGGGCTAACTTGAGAATCCCAAAGTGGCTTTCGTTTCCGCCTCGGCCTGCACTCGCGGCTTCATTTTCCCTAACATTTTTCTCTACCCGGTATGTTTCCCCAAACTTTCCTCCAACAATACTCCTCCCTCATTTCTCCTGGCCTCTCCCCACAGTCCGCGTCGGAGTCTGTTTGTTCTAGCTTTCACTTTCGCTTTCGACCTTAGAGATTTCTCCCAGCTTCCCCCCGTAGTCCGTATCCGAGTCTATGCCTAGGCTTTCAATAGCTTCTTCCGGCACCTTTTTCGTCCGGCTTTTCCCTAGGCTGTTTGCTAGTCTCTCTCTCCGATATTTTCCCTAGTTCTTCCCGTTTCTTCCCTCCTAAGTTTGCTATCCGTCCTAGGTTTCCTATCCGAGCTAGGTTTCCTATCCGAGTCACGGCACCATTATGTCGCTCCCCCTCTTCATGGAGGAACGACACCAAACCCTGCCTAGGCTTCATATCCGAGTCACGGCACCATTATGTCGCTCCCCCTCTTCATGGAGGAACGACACCAAACCCTGCCTAGGCTTCATATCCGAGTCACGGCACCATTATGTCGCTCCCCCTCTTCATGGAGGAACGACACTAAGCCCTGCGCTGTTCTTTCGTCTGCTCGGCCCTCCCCGGGTTTGCTGCTGGTTCTTCCCGGGTCGGCTACTATCCCTTCCACCTCCGTGGAAGGGCAGTTCCCCCTGGCCACATTCCCCACTTCCGCAGGGGAGCGGCACACCGTCGGCCGGCTCTTCTCGGGGGCTGCACAGGTGTTCCTTCAGCTAGATGTTCCCCATAGATGTTCCCGGTGCATGCCGTCTCTCTCCTCCTTTATAGTCCTCCTCCGCCAATCCCAACTCGGCTGAGTATGCTGCTCTCCAATCAGGAGCAAGTCCTACAGTTAATTGGTTGAACTGGAGGCAGCTGTGCGGAAGCTGTTTACTTCTCTCCCAGCGCCATATTGTGGGAGAGCAGATGCATAGAATAAGTCCTAATTCGAGTAACTTAGTCTAGTCCGGATTGCTCCCCACAAAAGACCTTTCACAGCAAACAGAAATTGAAAGAATTTGTTGCCACTCGTCCAGCCTTGCAAAAGATGCTTAAAGATGTGTTACACACAGAAACACAGAAACACGGTCATCAATATGAAAAAAGGTAAACGAAGGAAACCTCACAGAAAAAGATCACAGGAAGTTCAAAACATATATTAGAAAATATCTTTGGCAAATGGCAGGGCAAAGTTACTACTTATCAATAGTCACATTGAACGTTAATTGCCTGAACTGTCCAGTTAAAAGACACCGATTGGCTGACTGGGTTAAGGAACAAAACCCATCTATTTGCTGCTTACAAAAAATACATCTTTCCAGCAAAGATGCATACAGACTGAAAGTGAAAGGCTGGAAAAAGATATACCATGCCAACAGAAATGAATAAAGAGCAGGCGTAGCCTTCTTAATATCGGACAACATAAACTTTGCCACAAAAACTGTTAGGAGAGACAAAGAGGGGCACTATATAATGATCAAGGGATCAATTCAACAGGAAGATATAACGATTATCAATGTATATATGCACCTAATTACAGGGCACCGGTTTATTTAAAAGATCTGTTAAGGGACTTAAAGGGAGACTTAGACCCTAATACAATAGTACTGGGGGACTTCAATACTCCACTCTCAGAAATAGACAGATCAACAGGACAGAAGATCAACAAGGAGACAGTAGATTTAAATGACACTATAGCCCAAATGGATCTAACACATATCTACAGAACTTTTCATCCTACACAGAAAGCATTTACATTCTTCTCAGCAGTACATGGAACCTTCTCTAGGATTGATCACATACTAGGCCATAAAGCAAGTCTCAGCAAAATCAAAAGAATTAAAATCATACCATGCAGCTTCTCAGACCATAGTGGAATGAAGTTGGAAATTAGCAATTCAGGAATCCCTAGAGCATATGCAAATGCATGGAGACTGAACAACATGCTCCTGAATGAACAATGGGTCATAGGAGAAATTAAAAGAGAAATCAAAAATTTTCTGGAAGTAAATGAGGATAACGGCACAACATATCAAAACTTATGGGATGCAGCAAAAGCAGTGTTAAGAGGAAAGTTTATATCAATAGGTGTTACATCAAGAAATTAGAAAGGCATCAAATAGATGAGCTTTCACTGCATCTCAAGGATCTAGAAAAACTGCAGCAAACCAGACCCAAATCTAGTAGGAGAAGAGAAATAATTAAAATCAGAGAAGAAATCAACAGGATTGAATCCAAAAAAAAAAAATTACAAAAAATCAGCCAAACGAGGAGCTGGTTTTTTGAAAAAATAAACAAAAATTGACACCCCATTGGCCCAACTAACTAAAAAAAGAAGAGAAAAGACTCAATAAAATCAGAGATGAAAAAGGAAATGTAACAACAGACACCACAGAAATAAAAAGAATCATCAGAAATTACTACAAGGACCTGTATGCCAGCAAACAGGGAAACCTATCAGAAATGGATAGATTCCTGGACACATGCAACCTACCTAAATTGAACCAGGAAGACATAGAAAACCTAAACAGACCCATAACTGAGACAGAAATTGAAACAGTAATAAAAGCCCTCCCAACAAAGAAAAGCCCAGGTCCAGATGGATTCACTGCTGAATTCTACCAGACATTTAAAAGAAGAAGTGACTCCAATTCTTCTGAAACTATTCAGAACAATTGAAAAAGAGGGAATCCTCCCAAATTCTTTTTATGAAGCCAGCATCACCTTAATCCTAAGCCGGAAAAAGATGCAGCATGGAAAGAGAATTACAGACCAATATCCCTGATGAACATAGATGTAAAAATCCTCAATAAAATTCTGGCCAATAGAATGCAACAACACATCAGAAAGATCATCCACCCAGACCAACTGGGATTTATCCCTGGTATGCAGGGATGGTTCAATGTGCCCAAAACAATCAACGTGATACACCACATTAACAAACTGCAGAAGAAAAACCATATGATTATCTCAATAGACACCAAGAAGGCATTTGATAAAATACAACACCCTTTCACGATGAAAACTCTAAGCAAGCAGGATATGGAAGGAACATTCCTCAATACAATCAAAGCAATATATGAAAAACCCACAGCCAACATCCTATTGAATGGGGAAAAGTTGGAAGCATTTCCACTGAGATCTGGTACCAGACAGGGATGCCCACTCTCACCACTGCTATTCAATATAGTTCTGGAAGTTTTAGCCAGAGCTATGAGGCAAGAAAAATAAATTAAAGGGATACAAATTGGGAAGGAAGAACTCAAACTATCCCGTTTTGCAGATGATATGATTCTTTATTTAGGGGACCCAAAGAACTCTACTAAGAGACTATTGGAACTCATAGAAGAGTTCGGCAAAGTAGCAGGATATAAAATCAATGCACAAAAATCAACAGCCTTTGTATACACAGACAATGCCATGGCTGAGGAAGAACTTCTAAGATCAATCCCATTCACAATAGCTACAAAAACAATCAAATACCTTGGAATAAACTTAACCAAGGACATTAAGGATCTCTACGATGAAAATTACAAAACCTTAAAGAAAGAAATAGAAGAGGATACCAAAAAATGGAAAAATCTTCCATGCTCATGGATTGGAAGAATCAATATCATCAAAATGTCCATTCTCCCAAAAGCAATTTATACATTCAATGCAATACCAATCAAGATACCAAAGACCTTCTTCTCAGATCTGGAAAAAATGATGCTGAAATTCATATGGAGACACAGGAGACCTTGAATAGCTAAAGCAATCTTGTACAACAAAAACAAAGCCGGAGGCATCACAATACCAGATTTCAGGACATACTACAGGGCAGTTGTTATCAAAACAGCATGGTACTTGTACAGAAACAGATGGATAGACCAATGGAACAGAATTGAAACACCAGAAATCAATCCAAACAGCTACAGCCAACTCATATTTGATCAAGGATCCAAAACCAATCCCTGGAGTAAGGACAGTCTATTCAATAAATGGTGCTGGGAAAATTGGATTTCCACGTGCAGAATCATGAAGCAAGACCCCTACCTTTCACCTTACACAAAAATTCACTCAACATGGATTAAAGACTTAAATCTATGACCTGACACCATCAAATTATTAGAGAGCATTGGAGAAACCCTGCAAGATATAGGTACTGGCAAAGACTTCTTGGAAAATACCCCAGAAGCACAGGCAGTCAAAGCCAAATTAACATTTGGGATTGCATCAAATTGAGAAGTTTCTGTACTGCAAAAGAAATAGTCAGGAAAGTGAAGAGGCAACCAACAGAATGGGAAAAAATATTTGCAAACTATGCAACAGATAAAGGGTTGATAACCAGAATCTACAAAGAAATCAAGAAACTCCACAACATCAAAACAAACAACCCACTTAAGAGATGGGCCAAGGACCTCAATAGACATTTTTCCAAAGAGGAAATCCAAATGGCCAACAGGCACATGAAAACATGTTCAAGATCACTAGCAATCAGGGAAATGCAAATCAAAACCACAATGAGGTTTCACCTCACCCCGGTTAGAATGGCTCACATTCAGAAATCTACCAACAATAGATGCTGGAGAGGATGTGGGGAAAAAGGGACACTAACCCACTGTTGGTGGGAATGCAAACTGGTTAAGTCACTATGGAAGTCAACCTGGAGATTCCTCAGAAACCTGAAGATAACCCTACCATACAACCCAGCCATCCCACTCCTTGGAATTTACCCAAATGAAATGAAATTGGCAAAGTACAAGCTGTCTGCACATTAATGTTTATTGCAGCTCAATTCACAATAGCTAAGACCTGGAACCAACGCAAATGCCCATCAACAGTAGACTGGATAAAGAAATTATGGGACATGTACTCTATAGAGTACTATACAGCAGTCAAAAACAATGAAACCCAGTCATTTGCAACAAGATGGAGGAGTCTGGAAAACATTATGCTGAGTGAAATAAGCCAGTACCAAAGGGACAAATATCATATGTTCTCCCTGATCAGTGACAACTAACTAAGCACCAAAAAGGAAACCTGTTAAAGTGAAATGAACACTATGAGAAACGGTGACTTGATCAGCCCTTGCCCTGACTGTTGATGAACAACTTAATACGTTATCCCTCTTAGTATTTTTTTTTGTTTGTTTTACTTAATACTTTTGGTTGAATACTGTAATCAATACACAGTTATTCTTATGTGTTGAAACTTAACTGAAAAGTGATTGGTGGTAAATATAAGAGTGGGAATAAGAGAGGGAAGAGATGTGCAATTTGGGACATGCTCAAGCTGACTTGCCCCAAACGGTAGAGTTAGAAACATACCAGGGGATTCCAATTCAATCCCATCAAGGTGGCATGTACCAATGCCATCTCACTAGTCTAAGTGATCAATTTCTGTTCACAATTGATCATAATGATAGGACTAAGAGCCAAAGGGATCACATAAACAAGACTTGTGTCTGCAAATATTAACTGATCGAATAAAAAAGGGAGAGAACGATCCAACATGGGAAGCAAGATACACAGCAGACTCATAGAATGGCAGATGTCCTAAACAGCACTCTGGCCTCAGAATCAGCCCTTAAGGCATGCGGATCCAGCTGAAATGCCCATGAGAGTATTTCAGGCATGGAAAGCCAAGACACTCTGGCAAAAAAAAAAAAAAAAAAAAAAAAAAAAAAAAAAAAAAAACCTAAATGAAAGATCTCCACGGGTGAGATCCCAGTGGAAATAACAGGTCATCAAAGAAGGAGGTACCTTTCTCTGAAGGGAGGAGAGAACTTCCATTCTGACTATGACCTTGCCTAAATATGATCAGAGTCTGTGAACTCAAAAAGCTTCCATAGCCTTGGCAACTCATGACAAGAGCCTAGGGTGATCACTGATGCCATAAACAAGAGTGTCAATTTGTTAAGTCAACAACAGGAGTCACTGTGTACTTACTCCTCATGTAGGATCTCTGTCCTTAATGTGCTGTACATTATGATTTAATGCTATAAATAGTACTCAAACAGTATTTTTCACTTTGTGTTTCTGTGTGGGTGCAAACTGTTTAAAGCTTTACTTAATATATGCTAAACTGATCTTCTGTATATAAAGAGAATTGAAAATGAATCTTGATGTGAATGGAAGGGGAGAGGGAGCAGGAAAGAGGAGGGTTGCGGGTGGGAGGGAAGTTATTGGGGGGGAAGCCATTGTAATCCATAAGCTGTACTTTGGAAATTTATATTCATTAAATAAAAGTTAAAAAAAAAGAAAAGAAAAGAAATCTTGATGTGAATGGAATGGGAGAGGGAACAGGAGATGGGAGGGTTGTTGGTGGGAGGGAAGTTATAGGGGGGAAATAGCCACTGTAATCCAAAAGTTGTACTTTGGAAATTTATATTTATTAAATAAAAGTTAAAAGGAGGAGAGGGGCTGCAGCCCCTTGCATACACTGAGAAGACCCTGTTTTGAATATGGCCTCTGGAGTTTGTAAGGCATTTATTAGAGGTGCACTTGAGTCAGACTGGTTCTGGAACAAACGCTCACAGGCCCCCGCTGGCCTCACAAGCAAAGATGGCGCTTGCCTTGAATGGCTCGCTGCGTCTAACAAGCACCTGAAGCTCCCACATGCATTTCCAGTCTTCCTGCTCTCTCACCTCAAGTGCCAGGTCTTCTACGTCAAGAGTGTGTGGGCGTGCACCTGGCATCCGCGCATGTGAAATGCATCATTAGGATTCAAGTGTTTGTGTGTGTGTGTGGGGGGGGGGTCACCACTCTGCCTCCACACATGTTTTGGCAGAGGACTTAGCATCAAGTTGTACGAAACCCCTTCTTTGCCAAGTCCCTTCACGCTTTCCTGATAAACACAGCTGATGGTCCCCACCGGGAGCATGTGGCACTGAATGCAAGTCTACCTGAAATGAAAGGTCTCAGTGCACTTCTGCTTCCACGAAGGGCCACTGTTTTCTCTGAGGTCAATAAACTGGAATGAAAGTGAAAAAAAAAAAAATTTAAAAAAATTGAAAGATGACATTTAACTCAATGGAAGTTAAAATAGATTATTCATTGAAAGGTAGTAAGGTACATAGGTAACTATTAAAAAAAACTTGGGTTCATACCATTTTTATATGAAAATTCAGTTTTAAATGTGAAAACTGAAATGTTTAGAGTAGCTTTTTTTACATGAAAGAACATTTAATGATTATTTTACTATATAATATATAGGGTGAAGATACCAGATTGCATTTTCTGAGGTGGAAAATGAGGCATAGAATAATATTCTTCTTTCACTCCTAGAGCCTCAGAATCATCTGTCCTTTGGAGAATCCAGTTTTTTTTCTTTAAATTTAAGTTATGCAAGTTTTATGTATTATGTATATGCAGATTTAGGAACATAGTGACTCTTCCCTTCCTACCCTCCCTCCTGCCCACACTCCAACCCTTCCTCCTCCACCAGGATGGAGTTTCTTATCTCTGTGATAATGTAAATGAGGATACCAATGGTGCTTAGTACTAAAGAATGTTTTTCTAAGTTGTTCTACCATGGGTCCTTGCTCAAAATGTTTACTTTTTTCTTCAAATCTGTTTTTCAGTGCTTGATCATGTGTGTCTTCATTATTAAGCACGGGATCTGGTAGAGGGATAGGTTTTGTGTGTATGTCCTCAGAAGGGTGTCCACAGAAGGGTGGTAGCATGGTATTTTCCTGCCATTTGATGGCAAAGGAAGCTCTAATTTGCATCAGAGTTATCTGGAAGAGGAACATATGTAGAATTATGGCAAAACAATAAAAAGCTCCATTTTGGATTAGAGATAAATGTTTCAAGATAGTTCTCTTTGATACCACTAATTTCACTGCTGCTGCTGTAATGATGTATTAAGATGCTGCCTAATCATTTCCTCTCAGATCTGGAACAAGACAAGGATGTGGACTTCTGCCACTCTTATTCAAGTACAGGAATTTTTAGGAAGAGCAATTAGGGAGGAGAAAGAAAGAACATCAGAATTGGAACAGAGGAAGTCAAATTATCCATGTTTTCAGATGATGTGATGTTGAACATGGAAAAACTAAAACACTCCATCAAAAAGACTTTAGAATTGGTAAAATAATTCAGTAAAGTTGCAGATTGCAAAACAAACATACAAAAAAACAGTAGCTTTTTGTATGCTAATGATGAACTCAGAGAAAAACAAATCAACAAAGAAATCTCATTCACAATCACAGAAAAATATTTAGGAATAAATTTAATCAAGGAAGTGAAAGTTCTCTACAATGGAAAATATCAAACATTGATGAAGGAAATCATTGGGGACACAAAAAAATGGAAAGATATTCCTTGTTCATGGATTGGAAGAATCAATATCATTAAAATGTCTATACTACCTAAAACAATTTACAGACTCACTGCCATCCCTAGCAAAATACCAATGGCATTCTTTACAGAGTCAGAAAAAGCAGCCCTAAAGTTCATATGGAATCACAATCACAGAAGACCTGAATAGCCAAAGTGATACTGAGCAAGAGAAATCATTCTGGAGGCATCACAATAGCTGATTTCAAAGCATACTATAAAGCTATAGTAATTAAAGCACCTTGATACTGGCATGAAAACCGATACATATTTCAGTGAAACAGAGAGGCCAGAAATTAATACATGTACATACAGCTGACTGATTTTTGGCAACAGTTCTCAGACCATTCTATGGAGTAAGGATAATCTCTTCAACAAATGGTGCTGGCTAAAATGGACATGTGTATGTAGTGGAATGACATTAGATTCATACCTCTCACCAAATACCAAAATCACTCAAAATAGATCAAAGACCTAACTTTAATACCTGAGAATATGAAGTTGCTAGAAGAAAACATATGGGAAACACTACAAAACATGGGCATAGGGGGATAACTTCTTGGACAAGACTCTCAAAGCACTGGCAACAAAATCAAAACTAAACAAATGGTACTAAATCAGACTTGGAAGATTTTGAATAGCAAAGGGCACCATCAATAGAATGAAGGGACATCCAACAGAATGGGAAATAATGTTTGCAAACCACCTCTTTGGCAAAGGGTTAATATCACAAATTTATCAGCAACTTAACAAGAAAAATAATCAGTCCAGTAGAAAAATGGGCAAGGGACTTCAATAGACAGTTTTCCAAAGAAAAATATGAATGGCCAACAAATATAAGAACAAATGTTCAGCATCAGTAGCCATCAGGGAAATGCAAATCAAAACCACAATGAGACATCACCTTACCCCATCAGAATGGCGAAAATACAAAATATAGAGAGTGACAAATTCTGGCAAGGATGTGGCCAAAGGGAAACACTTTTACACTGTTGGTAGGGATGTAAATTAGTGCAACCACTAAGGAAAACAGTGTGGAGATTTCTTAGAAATAGACTTGCCATATGATCCAGCAATTACACTAGTGAGGATATACCTGAAAGACTTGAACACAATGTATCAAAGGATAACCACACCACCATGTTCATAGCAGCACTGTTCACAGTAGCCAAAATTTGGAACCAACCAAGGTGTCCATCATCAGATGAACTGATAAAGAAAATGTGGTATATTTACACAATGGAATATTATTCAGATATAAAAAGAATGAAATTCTACCATTTCCAGCAAAATGAATGCAACTGGAAGACATGATGTTGAGTGAAATAAGCCAGATCCAGAAAGACAGTATTGCATGTTCTCCCTTATATGAAGCCAGGAACCAGAAATTCTTCACTGTTCAACCTACTGAAATCTTTGTTGTGACACCATCATTCCACTAGATTGCTTTTAACCCAACCACTACTTTTTAGAGATGTTTCTCCCATCATATCCATGGCAAAAGCACAGTTATTCTTAAGTGTTGAAAATTAACTGAAATGTGATCCCTGTTGAACATGGTGGTGGGAATGGGAGAGGGAAGAGATGTATAATTTGGGACATGCTCAGGCTGACTTGCCCCAAGTGGTGGAGTTGGAAGCATACCAGGGGATTCCAATTCAATCCCATCGAGGTGGCATGTACCAATGCCATCTCACTGTTCCAGGTGATCAGTTTCAGTTCACAGTTGGTCATGGTGAAGGAACTGGGAGTCAAAGGGAGCACATAGACAAGTCTAGTACCTGCTAACGCTAACTGATGGAGTAAATAAAGGGGAGAGTGATCCAACATGGGAAGTGAGATACTCAGCAGACTCATAGAATGGCAGATGTCCTAAATAGCACTCTGGCCTCAGAATCAGCCCTAAAGGCATTCGGAGCTGGCTGAAAAGCTCATGAGAGTATTTCAGGCATGGAAAGCCAAGACACTCTGGCAAAAGATCTCTGCGAGTGAGATCCCAGTGGAAAGAACAGGCCATCAAAGAAGGAGGTACCTTTCTCTGAAGGGAGGAGAGAACCTCCACTTTGACTATGAGCTTGTCTAAACAAGATAAGAATCGGAGAACTCAGAGGGCTTCCATAGCCTTGGAAACTCATGACTGGAGCATAGGGAGATTACTGATGCCATAGACAGGAGTGTCAATTGGTAAAGTCAACAACAGGAGTCACTGTGCACTTACTCCTCATGTAGGATCTCTATCCTTAATGTGCTGTACATTGAGATTTAATGCTATAACGAGTACTCAAACAATATATTTCACTTTGTGTTTCTATGGGGGTGCAAACTGTTGAAATCCTTACTTAATGCATACTAAACTGATCCTCTGTAAAAAAAAAAAAAAAAAAAAAAAAAAAGAAATTATCAATTCCCAACTTGACTCTCACTGGGATTAAACATGACAATAGGTCTGCTCTGATTTCATCATCATTTTAAAAAATCATCTATTATTTTTCACTTTATGTTTCTGTGTGGGAGCAAACTGTTGAAATCCATACTTAATGTATACTAAGCTGATCTTCTGTATATTAAGATAATCGAAAATGAATCTTGATGTGAATGGAAGGGGAGAGGGAGTGGGAAAGGGGAGGGTTGTGGGTGGGAGGGACGGTATGGGGGGAAAGCCATTGTAATCCATAAGTCGTACTTTGGAAATTTATATGCATTAAATAAAAGTTTAAAAAAAAATAAATAATTCAAATCTAAAAAAAAAAAAAGAAAAAAAAATTATAATCTTTTTAAAAAGATTTATTTATTGAAAAGTAGTTACACACAGAGAGAAAAGATCAGGATCTTCCATCTGCAAATGTCTTGTTCCAGATCTGAGGTGAAATGCTTTCAATTTTTCCTCATTCAGTATGATATTGGCTATTGGTTTGTGATATACAGTCTTTAAAATTGTAAGGAATATAGGCCAGCGCTACGGCGCACTAGGCTAATCCTCCGCCTGTGGCGCCGGCGCACCTGGTTCTAGTCCCGGTGGGGGTGCCGAATTCTGTCCTGGTTGCCCCTCTTCCAGGCCAGCTCTCTGCTGTGGCCAGGGAGTGCAGTGGAGGATGGCCCAAGTGCTTGGGCTCTGCACCCCATGGGAGACCAGGAGAAGCACCTGGCTCCTGGCTTCGGATTAGTGCGGTATGCCGGCCGCAGCGCACCGGCCTGCGGCAGCAATTGGAGGGTGAACCAACGACAAAAGGAAGATCTTTCTCTCTGTCTCTCTCTCTCTCACTGTCCGCTCTGCCTGTCAAAAAAATTTTTTTTAAGAAATATTCCTTCTATACCTAATTTGTGAAGATGTTTTTTATCATGAGGAGATGTTGAATCTTATCAAATGCTGTCTCTGCATCTATTGAGATGACCATATGGTTTTTGTTCTTCATTCTATTGATGTGACTTATGATGTTTAGTGGTTTCTGAATGTTGAACCACCCTTGCATTTCTGGGATAAATCCCAGTTGTCTGTGATGTATGATATTTTTGAGATGGTCTTAGATTCAATTTCCCAGTATTTTGTTGAGTATCTTTGCATCTAGATTTATTAAGGATATAGGTCTGTAGTTTAATTTTTGTGTCACATATTTATTTGGTTTTGGTACAAAATTAATACTAGCCTCATAAAAAGAGTTTGGCAGAATTCCATCCTATTCTATATTTTGGAATAGTTTAAAGAATATTGGAGTTACTTCCTCTTTGAATGTTCTGTAGAATTCAGTAGTAAAGCCATCAGGTCCTGGACTTTTCTATGATGGGAGACTTGATTACTGCTTCAATCTCATTGTTTGTTATGGGTCTGTTTAGATTGTCGATAGCTTCTTGATTTAATCTTGATAGGGTATATAAAACTTGTTGAAATGAAATGGACACTATGAGAAACAGTGACTTGATCAGCTCTTGTCCTCACGGTTGATGTACAATGTAATACTTTATCCATTTTAGTATTTTTTTTGTTCTAGTACCATTGGTTGACCTCTGTAATTAACACACAATTATTCTTAGGTGTTTAAATTTTAACTGAAATGTGATCCCTGTTAGGAATTTGGAAAACATTATGCTGAGTGAAATAAGCCAATCCCAAAGGGACAAATACCACTTGTTCTCCTTGATAGGTGACAACTAACTGAACACCAAAAAGGAAACCTGTTAAAGTGAAATGAACACTATGAAAAATGGTGACTTGATCAGCCCTCACCCTGACTGTTGATGAGCAACTTGATATGTTATCCCTCTTAGTATTTTTTGTTTGTTTGTTCTACTAAATACTTTTGGTTGAATACTGTAATCAATACACAATTCTTCTTAAGTGCAGAATCCAAAAATGTATCCATTTCTTTGAGGTTTTCCAGTTCATTAGCAGATAGCTTTTCATAGTAGTTTCTTATGATCCTTTGTATTTCAGTTGTATGTCAGTTGTAATGTCTCCTTTTTCATTTCTAATAGTGTTTATTTGAATTTTCTCTCTGTTTTCCTTTGTTACTCTGGCTAAAGGTTTATCTATTTTATCTTCTGAAAAAGCCAGGTTTTGGTTTTGTTAATCTTTTGCATTTTTCAGTTTCAATTACATTTATTTCTGCTTTGATCCTTATTATTTCTTGCCTCCTGCTACTTTAAGCACCTAATACTATAAACCTCTCTCTTAATACTGCTTTTACTCTGTCCCACAGGTTTTGATATGTTGGGTTTTCATTTTCATTTATTTCAAGAAAGTTTTTGGTTTCTCTTTTAATTTCTTCAATGACCCATTGATCATTAAATAGCATGTTTAAGCTGGTACTGCGGCTCACTTGGCTAATCCTCTGCCTGCAGCACCGGCACTCCGGGTTCTAGTCCCAGTTGGGGCGCCAGATTCTGTCCCAGTTGCTCCTCTTCCAGTCCAGCTCTCTGCTGTGGCCCAGGAAGGCAGTGGAGGATGGCCCAAGTGCTTGGGCCCTGCACCCGCATGGGAGACCAGGAGAAGCACCTGGCTCCTGGCTTTAGATCGGCGCAGCACACCGGCTGTGGCGGCCATTTGGGGGGTGAACCAACGGAAGGAAGACCATTCTCTCTGTCTCTCTCTCTCTCACTGTCTAACTCTGCCTGTCAAAAAAAAATAGCATGTTTAATTTCCAAGTATTTATTAATATTCTGTTGTTCTTGTTGATTTCTAGTTTAATTCCTTTATGGTCTGAGAAGATACATGGTATGATCGCAATCTTTTTAAATTCATTGAGAGTTGATTTATGGTATCATATGTGGTCTATTCTAGAAAATGTTTCATGTACTGATGAAAAGAATGTGTATTCTGTAGGCACTGGGTGAAATGTCCTGTAATGTCTGTTAGGTCCATTTGCTTGATAGTATGTTTCAACTCCAGTGTATCCTTACTGATTTTTTTTTTTTTGGACTGGATCATCTGTCCATTGATGAGAATAGGGTGTTGAAGTCACCCACTATTATTGTATCAGTCTGTTACTCCCTTTAGGTCTAGTAGTATTTTCTGTATATATCTAGGTAGTCTTGTATGGGGTGCATATATATTTATAATTGTTATGTCTTCTTGCTGAACTGAACTTTTTATCAAAATATAATGTCCTTCTTGATCTCTTTTCACAGTTTTTGATTTAAAGTCTGTTTTATCTGATACCAGAATAGCTATGCTTGCTTGCTTTTGATTTCCGTTTGACTAGCATATCTTTTTCCAACCCTTCACTTTCAGTCTGCGTGTTTGTGAAGTGAGTTTCTTACAGGCAATGTATAGTGGGGTCATGGCTTTTTATCCATTCAACCAGCCCAAGTCTTGTGGTTGGTGATTTTGCTCATGAACATTTCATGTGGTCATTAATTTTCTTCATAATAATTCGAGGTGTTTATATCATTGTGTTTTTTTTTTTTTTTTTTTTTTTTGACAGGCAGAGTTAGACAGTGAGAGAGAGAGACAGAGAGAGAAAGATCTTCCTTTTTGCCGTTGGTTCACCCTCCAATGGTCGCTGCAGCCGACGCACCGCGCTGATCCGATGGCAGGAGCCAGGATCCAGGTGCTTTTCCTGGTCTCCCATGGGGTGCAGGGCCCAAGCACCTGGGCCATCCTCCACTGCACTCCCTGGCCATAGCAGAGAGCTGGCCTGGAAGAGGGGCAACCGGGACAGAATCCAGTGCCCCAACCGGGACTAGAACCCGGTGTGCCGGCGCTGCAAGGTGGAGGATTAGCCTATTGAGCCACGGCGCCGGCTCTCATTGTGGTTTTAATTGATGTTTCTCTAAAGATAACATGTTGAGAATGTTTTCATATTCTTTTTTAACTTCTGTACGTCTTCAGAGTTGACATATATGCTAAAATCTTTTGCCCATTTTATATTGGATTGTTTTAAAAATTATTTAGTTTTTTGAAATCTAGAAGAAATGGATAGATTTCTGGACAATACAACCTACCAAATTTGAGTCATGAAGACATAAAAAAAACTAAATAGACCAATAACAAAGGCAGAGATTGAATCAGTAATAAAGACCCTCCGAACAAAGAAATGCCCAGAACCGAATGGCTTCACTGCTGAATTCTACCAGACTTTTTTTTTTTTTAGAGATAGAGTTACAGAAAGAGGGACAGAGAGAAAGGTCTTCCATACACTGGTTCACTCCCCCAGATGGCTGCAATGGCCACAGCTGAGCCAGGAGTTTATTCTGGGTCTCCCATATAGGTGCAGGTTTCCAAGCACTTGGACCATCTTCCACTGCTTTCCCAGTGCATTTGCAGGGAGCTGGATGGGAAGTAGAGCAGCCGGGCCTTGAACTGGCACTCATATGAGATGCTGGTGTCACAGGCTGTGGCTTAACTCTCCATGCCACATTGCCAGTCCATAGTCAAATTTATTGAGAGTTCTCATTGGCACCTCTGTATTTTGCTATTCTCTTCACTACTCAATCCACTGAAATCTTTGATCTGATCCTATCACTCCACTAGATGGATTCTACCTAATCACTAGGTTTTTAAAGCATGTTTCTCACATTGTATCCCTGATGCCCTCTCTACCTTTTTAAAAATTATAAAGGGATCACATAAACAAGAATAGTGTCTGCAAATACTAGCTGATAGAATCAAAAAGGGAGAGAATGATCCAACATGGGAAGTGAGATACACAGCAGACCCATAGAATGGCAAATGTCCTAACAGCACTCTGGCCTCATAATCAGCCCTTAAGGCATTCGGATCTGGCTGAAATGCCCATGAGAGTATTTCAGGCATGGAAAGCCAAGACACTCTGGGGGAAAAAAATGACCTAAATGAAAGATCTCCATGAGTGAGATCCCAGTGGAAAGAATGGGTCATCAAAGAAGGAGGTGCCTTTCTCTGAAGGGAGGAGAGAACTTCCACTTTGACCATGGCCTTGTCTAAAAATTATCAGAGTCAGTGAACTCAGGGGGCTTCCATAGCCTTGGCAGCTCATGACAAGAGCCTAGGGTGATTACTGAGGCCATAAACAAGAGTGTCAATTTGTTAAGTCAACAACAGGATCACTGTGTACTTACTCCTCATGTAGGATCTTTGTCCTTAATGTGCTGTACATTGAGATTTAATGCTATAACTAGTACTCAAACAGTATTTTACACTTTATGTTTCTGTGTGGGAGCAAACTGTTGAAATCTTTACTTAATGTATGCTAAACTGATCTTCTGTATATAAAGAGAATCGAAAATGAATCTTGATGTGAATGGAAGGGGAAAGGGAGTGGATAAGGGGAGGGTCGCGGGTTGGAGGGATGTTATGGGGGGCAGCCATTGTAATCCATATACTGTACTTTGGAAATTTATATTCATTAAATAAAAGTTAAAAAAATTATAACCTTCTTAAAAAAGATTTGTTTAACTGAAAGGCAGTTACAGAGAGAGAGGGAGGGAAGAAGGGAGAGAGAGAGACAGACAGACAGACAAAAGATCAGATATTCATTCTACTGGTTCACTCTACAAATGACCACAATGGCCAGAGTTGGATTAGGCTGAAACCAGGAGCCAGAAATCCATCTGGGTCTTCCATGCATGTGCCAGGTAGCACTTGGGCTATCTTCTGCTTTCTCAGGCACATTAGCAGCCAGTAATAGGACCAGTGCTCATATGGAATGCTGACATTGCACGTGGCAGTTTATCCTGCTGCACTGCAATGCAGACCACTAAAATTAGAACTTCTTCAAAATTTCATATTCCCTCCAACATCATGTAATTTTGGGTTATTTTTATTGTTCCTATATGTTTTCCCTGGCTAAAATAGACAATCAAAGAGGACTGGAGTTTCATTCGTCGTTGTGTTTTAAGTATCTAGAATAATGCTTGGCATATCATAGGCATTCTCTAAATATTGGTGGAATGAGTGAACAATGAATTACAATTATCTAGTAATACTTTTCTGTCTTTTAGATCATGAACTCCTTTACAGACTGGAACTGTTGTTCTTACCTCTTTGTTAGCCCTGTTGGATCAGAATCCTAGGTGAATGTGAGCTATGGTACAAGAAGTTTTGTTTCTAAGGCTTCTAAATGCTACTTAAATTCTGTTGTATAACTTAGAGCTCAAAAGAGCCCAATACTAGGATTTTACAAACAATGGAGATTTCATTTGCCTAGAGAAACTACTTATCCCTTTAAATTCTGTTGTTTATTGGGATGCCTTCAAAATTGTTTTTATTGCTAATAACAACCAAAAAAGGAAAGAAAAATCCTTCATTCCTGAAGCTTTCTAAAAGGTTAATTATCAGCCAGTTCTTTCATCTCTTAAATTACTTTCTGAGAGTGAATTAGAGTAGCATGAATTCTATTAGGAGATTGTGGTACCACTATAGATTAACTCTTCTTATTAAATGTTACCCTGTTATTCATTTTTCACCCCAACGATGTTAACTTAATCCTTGTTCTGAGCTTGTATATTGAGCAATTCTGGATAATTGCACATAGAGTGATACCTTTGTTTATAGAAGGCACAGTCCAATACTGAAAGAATTTGTTCTTGAAATGCAATTTTGAATTAATAAAGTGAAACTTAGTATCTTAGAATGAGAGTATATGAGTTTCATGAGGGAATGTCCAACATTCTGTGATTCAATATAGACACAGAATAAATATGTGGTACTAGCACCACCTGAGGCATGAAAACAATTTACCCACATTTGGCCTGTTTAAAGGTAGGTATGGTTGATCAATGGTATGTAATTTTGCTCACAAGTACATAGTTGATATTAATGCTCTCTTTATGAAGAATTCATTTCAATTCCAAAATCTCTCCATGTAAACAAAGACATGTGATAATACAGTTCTTTGTAAAGAGTTAAGCTATTTTCATAGGATACATTGAAAGTATTTTTCCCTTCAAATTAAATGATTCTTGTGAATAGATTTGATGAAATACTTTTAGCACAAAAATTGCCTTTTAGATTCCAAAAGAAAACCATTAAATGAAAGTTGATTTTAACAGAAGTGGATGTTGCATTATTTCTTTCACAAGTGCCTGCACTTTTCATTTTGTAATGATTTATGTTTCTTGCTATGCTTTATCTCGTGCTTCACTGACTGCATGTGAAGGGGGGTTAAATGTGTTTGCTGTTGGCAATTTAGCATTAATTGTAATACGCTGTAATCCAAATTACAATCTGTCATTTCCAGTGAAATTGTGAAGCACTGTAATTGTATTTCAGAGTTCAACTGCCATTGATTATAACCACCTCATTTGTGTTTTAATATACCATGACGAATTTGTGAATGGAAATATAATCTTGTAACAACCCAGGAAACAAGTATTGTTCTTCCTATTATAACAGCAAGAAAATTATTTCTTAATAAATGAAAGGAGAAGGAAATGGTAAGGCAGTAAAGAAGATTCATTTAATGATGAAAAGGACATGGAATGTGCTCACTTCAGCAGCGCATATACTAAAATTGGAGCGAAAAGGACACAAAAAGGCTTCAATTTTCTACCAGTGCATAAAAATAATTGAACAATGGATTTTTTGAAACATGTTAAAGCAAAACTTTACAAAAATATTTTTGAATTAACATTATTGAAAAAATCTATGTATACTCATACAAATTAATTTATTCATTGGATTAGTGTATAATAGTCTGCCATGTATTATATGCCATATAATGTAATATTTCTCCATTTTTTCCCTGTTGGTCATTCAGGTTCTTGTTTATAGGTTTTCACTATGACAAACAATGCTTCACTGAACATGTTGTCCATGACTCTTCGTAGACACAGAAGAATCACTACAGAATATACTTAGAATGGGATTTCTCCTTACTTAATGTATACTAAGCTGATCATCTGTATATTAGGATAATCGAAAATGAATCTTGATGTGAATGGAAGGGGAGAGGGAGTGGGAAAGGGGAGGGTTGTGGGTGGGAGGGACGGTATGGGGGGGAAGCCATTGTAATCCATAAATCGTACTTTGGAAATTTATATTCATTAAATAAAAGTTAAAAAAAAAAGAATGGGATTTCTGAGATGTAGAGCATGCACATCCCCTGTTCTACTTGATATTGTCTATTTGCTCCTCAAAGTGATTATACCAGTATCTGTTCCCATCAGATGTTTAATTCATTTCTCTATATCCTTGATTTAGTCAGACTTAACATTTTTGCCTATTTAATGGATGTGAAATGGCATATCTTTTGGGTTTAATTTTCCTCTGCCTGGTAACTAATGAGTTTAAACACATTTCATACATTTATTGATCACTTGGGTCTCCTGAGTTGTGAATTGCCTACTTGTATTCTTTTACCATTTTTCTATTAAATTATGTGTCCATCTTTTTAATTAGTTAGAATCCAGTATAAATTCTGGTTACTAAACCTTTGTTGGTTATATATATTTCAATTATATATCTGTTCATTCAAATAATTTATTGTGCTTCTAATATCTGCCAGGAATTGGTTTAGGTACTGAGGACAAACAATTAATGCAAAACGACAGAAAAAATCGCTGCCTGTATGCAGTCCTCAACCTAGCTGGAGTGGCAAGCTGTAAGCAAATAAAAATATGATACATTAACTAAAGATATGAAGAAAAGTCAACCAAGTTAAAGGCAATTGCAAGTGATGGAGTAAGCAGGGCAGTTCCCTCTGACGAAATGACATCTGTGTAGAGAACTGGATACAGTGAGAGAGTTATCTACCCTATCTGAGGAAAGAGGCACCTAGGGAGTGGGAACAGCAAGGCAAGAATTGGGATCATATTTGATATATCTGAGGAGCAGCAAGAAGGTTGTGTGGCTCTCGACCAGTGCACCAGAAAGACAGTAATAGGAGATGAATTTGGAGACAGAGATTATTTAAAGGCATGGTAACTTTATTTAAAGTGTGATAGAGAGTCCTTGGGGGATTTTTTAGCAAAGGAATGATGAGTTTGCCATATATTTTAAGAAGACCTGGTCATGTGTGGAAAATAGACTTTGGGGAGGCAAGCCTGAAAACAAGGCAGGAATGGCATTTGTACAGGTGGGAGATCATGGTATCTTGGATTAAGATGTGATAGAGTGGTGAGTACTGGTTCAGACTGTGTTTTGTGATATAAACAAGAGTTTCTGATCAGCTGATTAGGATTTGGGTGTAAGAGAAACAAACCCTAGAATGACTATAAGGTTTTTGGCTTGAAAAATTGAATGCTGGCTCTAGAAATATACCTCTATTTTCACCAATTCAAAGACACACATATTCTCTGAAATTAGGAGACATTTATGAAGATGTGGTTTACAGTG
Source organism: Oryctolagus cuniculus (assembly GCF_964237555.1). Classification (NCBI taxonomy): domain Eukaryota; kingdom Metazoa; phylum Chordata; class Mammalia; order Lagomorpha; family Leporidae; genus Oryctolagus; species Oryctolagus cuniculus. The sequence goes on from NC_091442.1 coordinate 74,383,917, forward strand.
GCTGTCAGTCACATAATAATGCAATTTCATTGATTATGTGTGCATAAATGTATTCCTAATTGCTATTCCAAGTGAAGTATGTACGTCGTTTGTTGTCGTTGTCATTAAATGGTTTTTAAAATTATACCAAGATTCATCATTGAAACTGAAATTCCTTTGTTATCTAGAAAAGCTCAATCAATCTAATTGTTGAATTAGATATTCACTCTGGGAAGATTGAGTGCACTCATATGTTTTAAAATTTCACTCATTTTAATTGAAACATAATTATTTCAGACAATCTGAAAAAAATGTCTACTACTTGATTTGTTCTAATGTCTCAGATATATTCACAGATACTATTGGTGTGTAAAAGGAAATAACAAGTAAATAAAAACAGTATATCTAAAAGATGCCTTCACATTCTAGGTATATAAAATGTATGGATGAAAACAGAGGAACCCATCGTTCAGAGTGAAACTAAGGATGATATTTCAAAATCTATCTTTTGTCTTTTCTTCTTTTTAACATAGTCAAAATGAAGGTAAGGTGGTTTTAATATGTTGGGAGTTTGTCATCATGTCCTAGTTATTGTCTTAGTCATTTTCATCAAGAGAACAATAAGAAGCTGCATTATGACACTGGAATATTATGTTTAGAACACAGGAAAACTGTTGCCAAGGAACAGAAGAAAATATAATACTTGAAGTGGCATAGTATCTGAATGACAGAACTCTTTTTTGGTAGATGAATGACATACAAAATTAATGTCAAACCAAGGTTGTTACCCTCTAACTCAGTATGTAAAAGCTCCAGTTTATTTATCATCATTATGAAGATATGAAAACATTCAGATCATGCTTTATTTAACCACAGTTTTAATTAGTCGTGTGAAAAGTTTTAATATGACTCCAGAAACAGGAAGAGAAATTGCTGATTAATTTTGTGATTTGCAATATTACTATGATTTATTCTAAATCTAACATTAAACAGAGGAAATTTGTAGAATTTGTGTAATAATAGATCACTAAGTAAAATAATGACAACAATAGCAACAATTAGGTGTTCAGAATCCACTTGAAGTAGACAAAATTATTTTATTTTATGATTTCAAATTTTTTACAGGCTACATAGTTTTATTAGAGAAAGCTAGAATTACTAAGGGCTTCAAGAGTTGGTATTGTGTTCCTTCTTCTTGACAAAGGTGGGCACTGCACTGAGAAAGCAGCACTTTATATTCACTGTCTGGCTCCATTGGCTTCTTTTCCTTTTTGGTTATCTTAGGAGTCTGACCTCTCACTTTCCCAGCACTGGTCAGGGAACCCTGGACATTACCTCCAAGCATGGATTGGCTAGTGATCCGGACCCCGACTCGCACAAATCCAGAGTGGCCTCATTCTCCAGGGGCATCTGCCAGCAAAATGCCTTGATCTTCCAAGATGATGCCCTCCAGTGAGGCTACAGGAGTCTTGACCTGGGTGACTGTTTCCTGGGCATGAAGAAAGAGCTGCATGTTGGTGACTGAACAGTGGCTGCTTCTTGCTGCTGCCACAAAGAAGGAGTTGAGAAAGAGTTGGAAGACAAATTTAGAAAAGATCATTTATCAGAGTTGTAATAAACAAATATAATGAAAATATATTCAGCATATGGAAGACTCTGGAAGGAGCATTTGTAGTTTCAAGATCAAAATTTATTGAATCCTATGTGGGCATAATGCTAGACACAAATGATATTAAAATTGCTTCTATCGGGGTTGGCACTGTGGCATAGTAAGTTAAGCCTCTGCCTATGGTGCCGGCATCCCATATGGGTGCTGGTTTGAGTCCCAGCTGCTCCACTTCTGATTCAGCTCCCTGCCCATGGCCTGGGGAAGCAGTACAAGATGGCCCAAGTTCTTGGACCCCTGCATCCACGTGAGAGCCCTGAAAGAAGCTCCATGCTGCTGACCTCAGATCAGCCCAGCTGCAGCCGCTGCAGCCATTTGAGGAGTGAACCAGCGGATGGAAGATCTTTCTGTCTGTCTCTCCTTCTTTCTGTCTGAAACTCTGCCTCACAAATAAATAAACAAATATTTCAAAAGAATAAAATTGCTTCTACTATTCAATGATTTATAAATTGGATACATTTTTTAAAAGATTTATTTGAGAAGCAGAGTTATAGACAGGGAGAGAGATAAAGAAACAGAATCTTCCATCTGCTGCTTCCCTCCCCAGATGGCTGCAACAGCTTGAGCTGGGCCAGTCTGAAGCTAGGAGCCAAGAGCTTCTTCTGGGTCTCCCATGTGGGTGCAGGGACCCAAACACTCCAGCTACTCTCTGCTGCTTTCCCAGGCATATTAGCAGGGAGCTGGATTGGAAGTGGAGTAGCCAGGACTTGAACCAGCTCCCATATGGGATGCTGGCACTGCAGGCAGCGGCTTTACCTGCTGTGCCACAACTGGCCCCTAATTGAATACATTGTAATGATTATAGACATGTATGTCATTGGACAAGTACAATAAAACTCAAAGGAAATTGGAAAGTGACTATATATTTTTAATTAGCAAGGTATTTATGAGCTTTGAAACAAACAGGAAAAGTGAAGCTATTCATTGTCTTTATGATGTTGAAACAATCTAACAATTGCTTATCTCCAATTACAGGAAAAATATTTCTGCATCAATCTATGAGACTGAACTAATGCTTAATAGAATTTCCATGAGGATTGTCTCTACCTACTGCTGTGAAGTAATCTCCATGATATATTATTAAGATATATTATTAAGAGATAAAAGTAAGTTTCAGAGTTGTACATACACTGTGGTACATTTTCTCATCTAATAAAATAGAATCATAAATCAAAATGAAATGTTTACCCATAAAAGAAGGAAGGGGACAGGAATAGAAGATAAAGTTTTTCTAATCTATCTTGATTTATAGATATTAGTTTGAAGTGATTTAATATATAGTTACAAAACAAAAGATTAAAAAAGCCAATATATAAATTGAATTAAAAATGCAACAAATGAAGAAAAGACTTAAAAATAGTTATTTGATTGTATCTCTAATGGAATATTTGAAAGGTTGTTTCAAATCTTAACTGTTTGCATAAGTAATGATATTGTTTTCTGAAACTAATATATTTTAGAGGATGAAGAATATAAATATAGTAATGATGTTAGGAAACAAGATTTTAGTATAGGGAAATATATAAATATCAAAACAAAGAATAACAATAATCCTAAATTTGAATGCACCATGTCAGTGTGATCTCATGATCTTCTTATCCTAAAAAGAAATTCTTAGTTGTGTTTATGGAAAAGGTCTAGAAATGATAACAATCAACCAAATATCAATGCATATTTTAATTTACAGATGTGTTTTTTAAATATTATTCTCTTCTCAAATGAACAAGGAGTCCTTGGAGAAAACATTTCAGATTTATGTTAGGGTATATGTGTGATGAGTCTTGAGCATCTTGATATCTGGAAAGAAAAGAAGCTATCAATGAATAGGATTGTATTAGGATTCAGAAACAAACTTGAAGGGACTCACTGACCAACAGTTAGCTCCAAAAGAATAACAGCAGTGGATTTAATTACAACTCAAATACTAAAGTTCATGAGTGAATAATAATAGATGACAAGAGAGAACTCACTGTCATTTTTTAGATATTAGAAAAATAATTTATTATTGTAAAAATTATTTAATAGAGTAAAAGATTTGAGACTTTCTTGAATAAGCTGTACCTCAAAAGATCTAACTGGGAAAAGTTTTTTTTTTTTTTATTGAGTCTAACTACTAAATGATGAAGGAATGACAATTAGAATAGCACTGATTTTTTTTTTTTTTGACAGGCAGAGTGGACAGTGAGAGAGAGAGAGACAGAGAGAAAGGTCTTCCTTTGCCGTTGGTTCACCCTCCAATGGCCGCCACGGCCGGCGCGCTGCGGCTGGCGCACTGCGCTGATCTGATGGCAGGAGCCAGGTACTTCTCTTGGTCTCCGATGGGGTGCGGGGCCCAAGTACTTGGGCCATCCTCCACTGCACTCTCTGGCCACAGCAGAGAGCTGGCCTGGAAGAGGGGCAACCGGGACAGAATCCGACGCCCCGACCGGGACTAGAACCCGGTGTGCCTGTGCCGCAAGGCGGAGGATTAGCCTAGTGAGCCGGGGCAACGGCTGAATAGCATTGATTTTTAACTGCTAATGAAATAATAGCTGTAGGCAGTTATTGTTACTAGCTGGCAGAACTATTAGATGAAAACTGGTAGGGAATATATTATGGATGGATAAAGCCAACAGCACCTTGGACCCAGCATTCATTCTAATTTCACAAAAGAGAGTTATATGTATTTCCTGGTAGTAGTATAGACAAAGCTACCTGTGGAATAGCTTGACCAAAAAAAAAAAAAAAAAAATCAGACCTAAATCTGTAGCCTCTCTACATATCCACCAGTTACACAAAATTCAAGGAATAGATAGCCCACTATAAATAGTAAAAATCCAGATTGTGGAAAACATTATAGGACAGATGGCTTGGTTTCTTCATCAAATAATAGCAAGACCAAAAAATAAATAAATAAAACAGGGAGGAGAAATCTACAAATTACAAAAGATTTAAGAGATATATCAAGCAAATATAAAATATGAGCCAAATGATGAACAATGGGGAAGTTTGAAAAATGATTGGTTACTTGATAATATTAAGGATTTATTATTAATGTTTGGATTTGATGATGCTGTAGTTATATTAACATAACAATTCTTAATTAAACATGTTGAGTTGTTCAAAGAATGACTATAGCTGGCACAGTATAGAAGGTTAAACCTCTGTCTGTCTGCAGTGTCCGCATCCCATTTGGGCACCAGTTTGAATCTCAGCTGCTCCACTTCTAATATAGCTCCGTGCTAATGATCTGGAAAGCAGCAGAGGATGGCCCAAGTCCCTGGGCCCCTGGAGCCACATGGGAGACCCAGATGAAGCTCCTGGCGCCTGACTTTGGCCTGGACTAGCCCCAGCCATTGTGGCCATTTGGGGAGCGAGCCAGCAAATGGAAGACTCTGTCTGTCTCTCTCTCTGTCTCTTCTCTCTCTGCATTTCTGCCTTTCAAATAAATAAATAAATCTTTAAAAAACAAAAGAATAACAATAATAACAACAATAAAAACAACAAAATACTAGTAATAGACTGGATCATAGAAGAAAGAAGAAATGTCACAGCATATTTGAGTCTAACTAAAGTGATAGTTATAAATTAAAACCATGGAATGTAAAGTAGACAGGATATGTACAAGTTTCATGATATATTATAAAATTCATCACTAAGAGTCAAAGTCACAAATAATAAGTATCAGTAATATGTTGGTTATATTTGTTCAGGGTGCATTAATTGCAGAGATAATTAACTAATTTTTATAAATCAACTTGTACAAATAGAAAGATCCTCAGACTGATGCAGTACTTTAGAATAGAATAGCAATTTTATATAATGATGTCCATCTCAGATTCCCTGTTTTCTCATGATGTAAGTCTTTCATGTTCATGATCTCTAATCATTGATTTGCTATGATGTGTCTGGCACCATTCCTCCACTCTCATGGTTCAGTGACAATTCTAGCTTCCAAAATTAAATTGTGTTTTCGGTTCTTTCTTTGCTTCTCATATTTGTTTCCACTCATCATTTTACAATGATATTTACAAGTTCAGCTATTTTTATTATTTAATCATTAATATTTACTGAGTGCCACTTAAAACACATACAGGATTAGACAGGATGCAATAGAGATGAAGTTTCTGTCCTTTGAAAGTAGCACTTTTTAAAAAAATATTTATTTATTTGAAAGAAGGAGTTACAGAGGCAGAGAGAGAGAGAAAGAGAGAGAGAGAGAGAGAGAGAGTCAGTCTTCCATCTGATGGTTCCTCTCCCAAATCGCTGCAATGGCCAGAGTTGGGCTGATCTGAAGCCAGGAGCCAGGAGCTTCTTTTGGGTCTCCCACGTGGATGCAGGGGCCCAAGAACTTAGGCCATCCTCTGCTGCTTTCTCAGGCACATTAGTAGGGAGCTGGATTGGAAGTGGAACAGCCTGGGACTCAATCCGGTGCCCTTATGGGATGCCGGCACAGTAGGCGGTGGCTTTACCCACTACGTTTCAGGGCTGGTCCCTGAAATTAGCACTTCTAACTTGGAAAGGCTGACACTAACAAATAGACAGAGCAATATATATATAAGGTAATTGCAAAGTATGATAGATTCTGGGAGGTATAGGGGGGAAAGAAAGTGTTAGCAAATACAGAAGTTAATGGAGGGCAGTGGTTTCTTAAGCCAACAGTGTTCAAGGGAGGCTTCTTGGAGGATAGTAGCAATTAAGCCAAAGCCTTAGTAATGAGAGAGAGCCAGTCATGAGATGAGCTGGAGAAAGAAAACTCCAACTGATAGGAACATCAAGTCCCAAAGTAGAAACAAGCAACAAAAAGAATGTCAGTGCTCTGGAGACTCTTTGGACAAATGGGGAAATGCTAGGAGATGAGAAGAATCTTAACCAAACAGAGCAATGCTAAGAAATTTGAATTTATTCTAAGTGCAATACAAAGACATTGAATGGTTTTAATTAGGGGAAAGTCATAATGTTCACATATTTAAAAGACTAGTTTTGCAATTGTGTGGACAATGAACTGAATGGATGTGAGGATACATTTTAAAAATTTTATTTTCACTTTATTTAGAGAGAGGGAGAGAGAGAGAGATTGATCCCTCATCTGCTTGTTCACCCCTCAAATGCCTGCAACAGTTGGAGCTAGGTCAGGCCAAATCCTGCAGCCTGGAATTCAATCTGGGTTTCCCATGTGGGTAGCAGGAACCCTAGTACTTAAGCCATTACCAGTGCCTCCCATGGTGCACATCAGCAGAAGCAGTAGCAGGTCCAGGACTAAAATCCAAAGACTCTGATGTGAGATGCAGGCTTCCCATGTGACATGTGGTATCCCAAGTGGCGGCTTTACTGATGCAACAAACACTAGCTCCAAGATTGCCGTTTGAAGACAGGGGGGCTTTTATAGTTTTATAGGCAACACATGAATGGTCTCAGTTAGGATGGCAGCAGAGGGGACAGAGAGAAGTGGATAGAATCAAGATAAAATTCTGAGGGATAAGTAACATGAGTTGGTGATGGATTTGAGTGGGAGAGGGGGAAGGAAATGATCCTTTAATCTTTAAGGAAATCCTGGGCTTTATTAAATTGCTGTGTGGCAATATTCATGAGGATAGAATTTGATGATTTAGTCCTTTAAGTTTGTGTGTACAGAGAAGGTGGTTATAAAGATTATTTCATAAAAAGAAAATTTTATATTAATGATAATTATTGATTTACCTTAACAATAATTAGCAGAAACCACAAAGAAGCTTAAAGGTTCTGAAATTCTTCCCAATAGGGGTGAGGCAATTTATGACAAGAAAAGGGAAAGAATCCAAAGTGATTTGAAATTTTAAACATGATAGGAGACATTAGTGGTAGAATAGATCATACAGAAGAATCAGTGAGCTTGAAGACAGTCTGTTTGAAAACACACAGTTGGAGCAGAAAAAAGAATTGTGAGGTATGAAGAAAACCCAAGGAAAGTATAGGGTAGCATGAAAAGTGCAAATAGTTGAGTTATTGGGGTTCAAGAGGAACTTAAGAATGTCAGAGGGGTAGAGAGCATATTCAAAAAGATCATAACAGGTAACTTTGCCAACCTAGAGAAAGATACAGCTATCCAGATACAGGAAGGTAAAAAATCATCAGTTAGATTCCACCCAACAAAGTTTACTCCAGAATCAAGCTCTCCAAGGCTAAAGGTAAAGAGAAAATTCTCAAAACCACAAAAGAAAAGAAGCAAGTAACGTATAAAGGGAGCCCAGTTCACCTGACTGCAGACTTCTCAGCAGAAACCTTTCAGGTGAGTAGGGAGTGAGATAAGACTTCCATGGTTTAGAAAGAAAATAATTCCCAGCCAAGACTGTGTATCCAGCAAAGAGCTCCTTCATATATGAGGGAGAGATAAAAAATAAGTTCAGGCTAACAAAAGTAGAGAAAGTTTATCACCAACACACCTGATTGCAAGAAATGCAAACTTTAAAGAGTTGCTAATAAGAAGAAAATATCAGAAAGTAGAAAATTCACTGGTAAGAGTAACTCTACCACCAAATTCAGAATGCTCTATTATTCTAAACATGGGGTGCAAACCATTTATATCTTTAATGTGAAGAGTAAAAAATTATAATTGCCACTTTAAAAAAAGATTTATTCATTTATTTGAGAGGCAGAGCTAGAGAGAGAGAAAGAGAGATAGTGAGAGGGGTCTTCCATTCTCTGGTTCACTCCTCAAATGGCTACAACAGCCAGAGCTGAGCTGATCCAAAGCCAGGAGCCAGGAGCTTCTTCTGGGTCTCCTATGCAGGGGAGACCAAGTGTTTGGGCCATCTTCGCTGCTTTCTCAGGCCATTAGCAGAAATCTAGATAGGAAGTAGAGCAGCTGGGACACGAAATGGTGCCCATAAGGGATGCTGGCGCTGCAGGCAGAGGCTTAACCTACTACACCACAGTGCTTGCCCCTATAATTGACATTAAAATGTTATGAAGCAGGCAAAATAGAAAGAAGTAACATATGACACCAAAAATTCAAAATGTGAGGAAGAATGGAATACAGATACAGAATTGCGTATTTGGATTTCTTTTTTTTTCATCTACTTAAATATTTTTATTAAGACTTAATGTTGTATATATTTATGGAGTACAGAGTGTTGTTTTAATGTATACAAGGTGTACTGATAAAATTGGGATACTTAATGTCTTCCATCCTTGTTACTACTTCATGATTCAGCCCTTGTAGCCACAGGACAGTCTAACAGACTTGGGAGGTTCTCTTTGGACAAATTTAAAGCTTAAAACTCAATATAATAAAATGAATAATTACTTTTGTCATGTATTGTCGCTCCCCCTCTTCGTGGAGGAACGACACAGGACCCTGCGCTGTTCTTTCGTCTGCTCGGCCCTCCCCGGGTTTGCTGCTGGTTCTTCCCGGGTTGGCTACTATCCCTTCCACCTCCGTGGAAGGGCAGTTCCCCCTGGCCACATTCCCCACTTCCGCAGGGGAGCGGCACACCGCCGGCCGGCTTTCTCGGGGGCTGCACGGGTGTTCCCTTAGATATTCCCCTTAGATGTTCCCCAGTGCATGCCGTCTCTCTCCTCCTTTATAGTCCTCCTCCGCCAATCCCAACTCGGCTGCCCACACGCCAAGTACGCTGCTCTCCAATCAGGAGCAAGTCCTACAGTTTATTGGTTGAACTGGAGGCAGCTGTGCGGAAGCTGTTTACTTCTCTCCCAGCGCCATATTGTGGGAGAGCAGATGCATAGAATAAGTCTTAATTCCAGTAACTCAGTCCAGTCCGGATTGCTCCCCACAGATCCCCCTTTCTTTTTATTTTTGGCGTTGATACGCGCCTGTCTTCGGTGTCCCGCGGCACACACTCTGCTCTACTTGCTAGAGTTGCCACAGGTTCTTACAAGTCCTATCAATCAGGCAAACCGAATCCGGGTCCTCTCTTCGCCATGTTGTGAGGAGGTTTTTAGGCGCTGATGCGTGCCTGTGTTCGGTGACCTGCGGCTCATACTTTGGTCGAGCCGCCTGCTGGCGCTTACCGCCTTAATCAGGCAGACCGAATCCAAGCCTCCTAATTGTTGTATTGTGGGGAGGCCTTACTGATGTTAATTCGTGCCTGTCTTCGGTGACCTGCGGCGCATAAGCTGCTAGCCGCCGCAGGTGCTCATCGCCTCACTTAATCAGGCAGACCGAATCCAAGCTCTCTCATTGCCATGCTGTGGGGAGGCCTTACTTCTCTATTTCTCTATCTCCGGGCATTCCTATTTCTCCCATTCCACTTCTATCTTCCAGCATTCCTATTTCTCTCACTTTACTTCTAAACTTCTATTTCTCTTATCCCTGCGGCTTTCCGGCGCCTCGCCCCGCCGGCGGGTTCCCGGCTCTGCGCCGCTTCAGCCCGCGCCTCTCTCATCTGCGCGGCTCGGCTTTGCGCGCACACTCCGCGGTCTCGCACTTAACCCTTTCGCGTCTGAACCACGGCCTCGCGCCAGCCCCGCGTTCCCTATGTACTTGAGCCCCACACGATCTATCTGCGTGCGGCAGCCTCCACGAGTCACACAGCGTAGCTTACGTGTCCGCCACTAGCATTCAATCTAAGTTCCCCGGGCTAGCCTGGCGAATTCAACCCAGCTTACGTCTCCGCCCCACGGTTTGGCTTCCCGTCCTTTGCTCCCCGGGCTAATCAGATGGATCCCAATCTGGCTTACGTTTCAGCTTCTGGTTTCAACTTTTCGCCCCCTATTCCCAGGCTAACTTGAGAATCCCAAAGTGGCTTTCGTTTCCGCCTTGGCCTGCCCCCCACGGCTTCAATTTCCCTAACATTTTTCTCTACCCGGTATGTTTCCCCAAGCTTTCTTCCAACAATACTCCTCCCTCATTTCTCCTGGCCTCTCCCCACAGTCCGCATCCGAGTCTGTTTGTTCTAGCTTTCACTTTCGCTTTCGACCTTAGAGATTTCTCCCAGCTTTCCCCCGTAGTCCGTATCTGAGTCTATGCCTAGGCTTTCAATAGCTTCTTCCGGCACCCTTTTCGTCCGGCTTTTCCCTAGGCTGTTTGCTAGTCTCTCTCTCCGGTATTTTCCCAGTTCTTCCCGTTCCTTCCCTCCTAAGTTTCCTATCCGTCCTAGGTTTCCTATCCGTCCTGGGTTTCCTATCCGAGTCACGGCACCATTATGTCGCTCCCCCTCTTCATGGAGGAACGACACAGGACCCTGCGCTGTTCTTTCATCTGCTCGGCCCTCCCCGGGTTTGCTGCTGGTTCTTCCCGGGTTGGCTACTATCCCTTCCACCTCCGTGGAAGGGCAGTTCCCCCTGGCCACATTCCCCACTTCCGCAGGGGAGCGGCACACCGCCGGCCGGCTTTCTCGGGGGCTGCACGGGTGTTCCCTTAGATGTTCCCCTTAGATGTTCCCCGGTGCATGCCGTCTCTCTCCTCCTTTATAGTCCTCCTCCGCCAATCCCAACTCGGCTGCCCACACGCCGAGTACACTGCTCTCCAATCAGGAGCAAGTCCTACAGTTTATTGGTTGAACTGGAGGCAGCTGTGCGGAAGCTGTTTACTTCTCTCCCAGCGCCATATTGTGGGAGAGCAGATGCATAGAATAAGTCTTAATTCCAGTAACTCAGTCCAGTCCGGATTGCTCCCCACAATGTATAGCTATTTAACACTTGACTCTCTCTCTTTGTGTCTTTCGAATAGATGAAAATTAAAAAAATAATATTCTACTTCTTTAGTTTGCCTAAGTCCCATCTTAGCTTCTTTTATATCGTCTTGACTTTCAGAGATCAGAGAGTGGTTGTTTTATTTGCCTGCAAGAATGAGGAGGACAAGAAAATTGGTAGAAGGAAACAGATTACACTTGTTTCTCACAAAGCTTTCATATTAGGGAAAGCTATTAAGGCATTAGGACTTCAAAATTTCAATGTATACTGGTATGTAGTTTATTATTTCCCTGCTGTATTACTTAGGACTACTTGATTGCAAATGGAAACACATATGAATTGCTATAAAGTGGCTAAGGTATCCTTTATTATCATCTCCTGGACATCTGACACATCCAACACTACAGATTGCTACAATCATTTGTTCTATAAAACTAGCACTTCCATCCAAATTCCATTCTATATTATGAGATTTTTGTTATGGATTTTATGAGAAAATCATTACTAAGTGCTCCAAGTAGCAAAATTTTTGGAATAATTGGTAAGCAAATAAGTGTCATTTATTTCTCTTCAATACCAGAGTGTCACCAGACTTTGGACAGTATAAGAAATAATTATGAAGTTTAATTTATGAAAGTAATTATATAGTTTAATATTCTCATTTTAAAAGTAAAATAAAATAAAATAAAACCAAAGATCCAGAGGAATAAAGTTCTTTGATCTGGGTTTCTTAGCTTCTATTCAGTTTTTTAAAATTAAACATGAAATTTGTGAATAGTTATTCTGCTAGGTTGTGGCAGAGCTGGAAGCAGGATTCAGGTCTCCTAGTTCTAAGAGTAAGCTGTGGTTTTGTTTTTGTTTTTAATGTCACAGAAAACAACTCTGATTGTTAAAACTCCCATGCCCTGAAGATAAAGAACTAACTTCACATTAATGATGAAATCTCCTGTGGACTCTTGCTATTTTACACTAAGAGCTGAATGAAGAAATTCTGTGGCCAAGAATAACATGATTGAAACATACATAATTTGATTAATTTTATAATTTTCCCCACTGTGTTATTTAGGACGACTGGGTTCCAAATGGAAAAAATAATCTCAAAATCACAGACACAAAAAAATGGCAATTTATACATACATGGAACTTTATTTCTCAGGTGTGTCCAAGGCAGCATCTAGCAATTCCAATTCAATATTCCATTAGATTGAAATTCAGCATAAAAGATGGGTCTTCCCCATTGTTCTTATGAGTCCCAATTTTGCTTCTGATTGGGCAAAATTGGTCACTACATATTATTCCTTTACTCATAATCTCCCAGTAGCTCTTTATCTTCCTGAGAACAAAAGCCAGAGTCCTTATAGAGACCTACAAAATCCTATATAATCTGGTTCCCAAAATTCTCTGAAGTAAATTTCTGCTATCCCCCCCTTTCTCAGTCTACTTCGTCACATTTGATTCCTCACTATTGCCAAACACAGTAGACACAGGATCACTTTAGAGCCTTTTCACTGACTATTCCCTTTCTGTGGTATACTCTTTTCATTTTGCATTCACAGAAGTGTATTTTATTCAGGAAAGGGACAATTCTTGCATGCATGCAAAAGAGATAAGAAAACAAAATAGCTATGTCATCTGCGGTGACAACGTGGATCTAATATATTCTCATCAGATATCCAGGAAAGCTTTTGAATTTGTTTTTTTTTTCTTCCAGTTTTACTTTTTAATTGACATATAAAAATTGTGTATATTCAAAATGTATGAAGTGATAATTTGAATCATGAATGCATTTGTGAGGTGATTACCAAATAATTTAACACATCCATCACTCACATAGTTACTGTGTGTGTGTGTGCTGAGAAGACTTCAGATCTACTAAGCAAATTTCAGGTAAATAATATGGTTTTTATTAACTATAATTACCATGCTGTGCTTTAGATCACCATAACTTATTCTTGTTAGAATTGAAAGTTTGTACTCTCTGACAAATGTGTCTCCAAACTCACCCCCCAACCAAGCTCCACCATTCTAGTCTCTGTTTCTATGATCTCTACTTTTTAGATTCCACATATTAGTGAGATCATACAACACTCATCTTTCTGTGTCTGGCTTATTTCATTTCTGTGTTCTCTATGTTATCACAAATGATAGGATTTCCTTCCTTTTATATGACTGAATACTATTTTATCACATGTACACATGCATATCTCATTTTGTTTATCCCATCATCCGTTGATACTTAGGTTTATTTCATATCTTGGCTATTCTGAATAATAATGCAACCAGAAACTCTGAGAAACTTATTTAATTTCCTTTGGATATATACTCAGAAGTAGAATTGCTAGATATATGGTTGTTTACTTTTAGATTTTTAAGGAACCTCCCTATTGTTTTCTGTAATGGCTGTACCAATTTATATTTTTAACGACAGTGTACAAGAGTTCTTTCCATGTTCTCCACACAATCACCAACACTTGTTTTGATAATAACCATCCTAACAGGGGTGAGGATATGTACCTGGCTTTATATTACCTCCAATGTCCTAGACACCTAACCATAGAATAGTTCCCTTTTCACTTTTAAAGAAAGATTTATTTATTTATTTGAACGAGTTAGGCAGAGAGGGAAAGACAGTGAGAAAGAGAGATCTTCCATCTGCTGGTTCATTCCCCAAATGGCTCATAGCCAGGACTGGGCCAGGCTGAGGTTGGGAGTTTTACCTGGAGCTCCCACATGGTTGTAGGAGCCTAAACACATGGGCCATCTTCCACTGCTTTCCCAGGTACATTAGCAGGGAGCTGGATTGGAAGCAGCACTGCCTAGACACTAATTGGTGCCCTTTTAGGATGCTGGCATTTTTGTTTAGACTAAACCTTTGTTTGCAAGTATGTGTTTTCAGTCCTCCAAACCCCCTCATATTTATCCAATAAAATCTTGAGTTCTGGTTGAGTGGGCCCAGGAAGTGCTTTCCTATGTGTGCATGTAATGAGCAAGCTCATGAATCACTGTTCTAGTCTGGGGTTTAGAATTTACTCATGTCAAGGCCTTCTATAATCCTTGCCACTTTGCTAGATAGCATGGATCATAGGGAGATCTCTTTATAGGTAGACCAACACAGAGAGAGCAAGATCTGGTCATTCCATTCAATAATAGCCCATGATAAACAGTTCTCTATGTGTAGCATAATTCTGTACAATGCACAGACCAAAGACCAACTGCCCTAGACCCTGGGTGCATCAGTAGTAGATTTTTACTCAAGTAAAAGGTAATCCTCTGTCCAGGATTTCAACTTAATAACTCACTTCACCTGGAATTTTCTAGGCAGAGTAAGTCTCTCTCTCTCTCTCTCTCTCTCTCTCTCTCTCTCTCACACACACACACACACACACACACACACAGAGAGAGAGAGAGAGAGAGAGAGAGAGAGAGAAAGCTTCCAGAAACTGGTTCATTCCCCAAATGACCACAGTAGCTACAGATGGGCCTGGCTGAAGTCAGGAGCCTGAAATTACATCCAGGTCTTCCATGTGTGTGGCAGGAACCCGAGTACTTGAGTCGTCTTCCACTTCTTTCTCAGGCACTGGGGACTGAGTCAGAAGTGGAATAGCCAGGACTCAAATTGGCACTCTGATATGAGATGCTGGTGACCCAGGTGGTAATACACTGTGCCACAACACTGGCTCCTGTCTTGAGAATTTTTTTAAAAATGTATATTTTTCTATTTGAGTAATGGGAAGAGGAGAGAGAGGGAGTGCACTGCTGTTTGCCAGTTCACTCCCTGGGTGCAATGGCTGTAGCTGGGGTAGGCTGGAGCTAGGAGCAGGAACGCAATCTAGATCTCCCAAGTCTCCACTGCCTCCCAGGGTCTGCATCAGCAAGTAGCTTCAGTCAGGAGCTGGAGCCAGGCACAAACCCAGACTCTGATGTGGTATACAAGTATATTAACTGCTAGGCTAAATACTCATTACTTTCTTGGCAATTTTGTAGGATCTGTTTCCTGATCTAAATATCTCTTCCCGTATTTCCACTCACCAATTCATCACTCAGTATTCTCTCAAATTCATGCCCCCAAACTTCCTTATTTTTATTTTATCACACGAATGCCATATTCTCTTATTTTATTGTATTTTTTAAAGATTTATTTATTTTACTTGAACGTCACAGTTACACACACACACACACACACACACACAGAGAGAGAAAGAAAGAAAGAAAGAGAGAGAGAGAGAGAGAGAGAGAGAGAGAAAGAGAGGAAGATTGAAAGAGAGAAAGGTCTTCCATCTGCTGGCTCGTTCCCCAGATGGCCCCAATGGCTGGAGCTCTGCTGATCCGAAGCCAGGAGCCAGGAGCTTCTTCTGGGTCTCCCATAGGAGTGCAGGGGCCCAAGGGCTTGGGTCATCCTCGACTGCTTTCCCAGGCCATAGCAAAGATCTTGATCAGAAGTGGAGCAGCCGGGTTTCGGAACGGCATCCATATGGGATGCTGGCACTGCAGGCGGTGGCTTTTCCTGCTACTCCACAGTCCCAGTGCCTCTTATTTTATTTTATTATAGACCTTGAAAGGCCATTAAGATCAGAGCCTTGTCAACTGTCAAAATCTTTCCAGTTTTACAACATAACTTATTGATTAAACAAAACCAACTTTGTTACCTTCCGTAGTAAGGGAGGTACTGCATTGACAGTCACATCATGGTCTCAGGAGGGGGAGGATAAAGATAAATATTATTAGTTCTAAGGCTTTTTATGAGATTAGGAAAATTCATGTTAAGGTTGTTTAATCTTGGTGGACACAGCAAGGGAGGGTTTTAAAAGGGAGTCTTGAAAAGTAAACAATGGTTTGATAAGTGAGTGGTTTTCCCAGTTAAACAATAAAACATAGGGCTTATAAAGTAGTCTGTTATTCTATCCTAAGTCTTTTTTTAAAGATTTATTTATTTACTTGAAAGTCAGAGTTACACAGGGACAGAAGGAGAGGCAGAGAGAGAGAGAGAGAGAGAGAGAAGTCTTCCATCTGCTGGTTCACTCCCCCAATTGGCCACAACAGCTGGAGTTGTGCCAATCCGAAGCCAAGAGCCAGGAGCTTCTTCCAGGTCTCCCACATGGGGGCAGAGGCTTAAGGACCTGGGCCATCTTGTACTGCTTTCTCAGACCATAGTAGAGAACTGGATTGGAAGTGGAGCAGCCGGGACTCAAACCGGTGCCCATATGGTATGCTGGCACTGCAGGTGGCAGCTTTACCTGCTATGCCACAGCGGTGCCAGCCCCTCTATCCTAGGTCTTAATTCTATTAAGCTGTAGGTCACAGCTTGATTATTTTCAGTACAAATCCTTAGAAATCCCAAATTTATTTATTTTTTTTCAAGAGCAACGGGGGCATAGTCTTTAAATCATCCTTGGACAGAAGAGATGCTTCCATTTTGGTGAGTGTGTATGTAGAGGTGTTAGGTGTCTTCTATCATAAAAATAGTAGATTCCTTCAAAACTAGTTATAAAAAAGAAAAATAAAGAAAGAGAAAAATATACATTTCCATTTATATATTATTATACTTAACTAAATCATGTCTCTAATGATCATCACTTGAATGTTAACTATTGATCTCTGGTGATTTTTATTTTTTTCTTGTCTTTTCCACATTTTTTCAAATTCCTCCCCAATCAGTATATGTTGTTTTAGGAATAAAAACAAATATAATCCACATGAAACAAGACAAAGAAATTAACCAAAAGGAATTTTCATTTCTCACTATAGTTTATTTGATCACAAAGTTTTATAAAGATTGATTTTTTTCCTGTTTTAATTACATGTTCTGAGTGGTAACATTTTTAACTCTGAAGACATGTAGATAATTGAGTACAGAATAAATTAGCTTTCATAATTGAAGATAATATGTTTGCTTTTCATGTCTTTCCTCTTGTTAACAAACAGAATATGTATTAAAAGAATGACTTTGGGCTGTTCTAGGCATGTTAGTTGAGGAAGGAGGACAAATTATGGGAAATAAAACTTCCTTTGAATAACAACTCTTTTGTGTTTAAACTTAGAATAGTTGACTTTTATCTGTATTCTATCAACTGAATGTAACATATCTGATGAGGCTTTAAGAAGTGTCCTTATGGGCACCAGCGCTGTGGCATAGTGGCATAGTGCCTGCAGTGCTGGCATCCCATATGGGTGCCAGTTCGAATCTAGGCTGCTCCGCTTCCCATTCAGCTTTCTGCTATGGCCTGGGAAGGCAGTAGAAGATGGCCCAAGTCCTTGGGCCCCTGCACCTGCGTGGGAGACCTGGAAGAAACTCCTTGCTCCTGGCTTTGGATCAGCACAGCTCTGGCTGTTGCGGCCAATTGTGGGTGTGAACCAGTGGATGGAAAACACCTCTCTCTCTCTCTCTCTCTCTCTCTCTCTCCTTGCCTCTCCTTCTCTCCCTGTGTAACTCTTTGAAATAAATAAATAAATCTTTTTAAAAAAGTGTCCTTACGGAATGATAAGACTAGATAGTTAAAGCATGTTTATGATATTTTTCTTCATTTGTTCTATTAATACTAGTTACCTTTTATTATAATTGTTGTCAGAATTACTAACTGGACATAGTTAGTGGCACATTTTATCAGTGATAAACCTTTGTTACTAGTCATTTACATATCTGGAGCTGGCTGGGTATCAGGAGTCATGACTTCAGGAACAAAAATCAGGATGGAGCACCAGCAAGTCTAAATGGGGGGCCGGTGCTGTGGTGCAGAGTGTTAACACCCTGGCTTGAGATGCCAGCATCCCATATGGGCTCTGGTTCGAGACCCAATTGTTCCACTTCCGATCCAGCTCTCTGCTGTGGCCTGGGAAAGCAGTGGAAGATGGCTCAAGTCCTTAAGCCCCTGCGCCTGCGTGGGAAACCTGGAAGAAGCTCCAGGTTTTGTATTGGCACAGCTCCATCCGTTGTGGCCATCTGGGGAGGGATGGAAGACCTCCCTCCCTCTCCTTCCCTCTCTCTCTCTCTCTCTCTCTCTCTGCGTCTCCTCTCTTTGTGTAACTCTGACTTTCAAGAAAATAAATAAATATTTTTTTTTTTTTATTTTTTTTACAGGCAGAGTGGACAGTGAGAGAGAGAGACAGCGAGAAAGGTCTTCCTTTTGCCCTTGGTTCACCCTCCAACGGCCGCCGCGGCTGCGCGCGCTGCGGCCAGTGCACGGCGCTGATCCGATGGCAGGAGCCAGGAGCCAGGTGCTTTTCCTGGTCTCCCATGGGGTGCAGGGCCCAAGCACCTGGGCCATCCTCCACTGCACTCCCTGGCCACAGCAGAGGACTGGCCTGGAAGAGGGGCAACCGGGACAGAATCCGGCGCCCCAACCGGGACTAGAACCCGGTGTGCCGGTGCCGCTAGGCGGAGGATTAGCCTAGTGAGCCGCGGCGCCAGCCAAATAAATCTTTTAAAAAAGTCTAAATGGCAGGTAGTCTAACTAAATGAACAGGAAATTGAGAGATCTAGGTTGCTGTTGCCATATAGCAATATTGCTGTGGAACACTGAACTTTGGGAACCATGAATCTGAGACTGTGACATGAGCCCAAAGGCCAAAACATCCTGTAGGATCCTGACTGTGGTACACCCTAGCTATGAACAGAAATCCTGGAAGGAAGCTTTCTAAGGATTCTTGTAAGAACAAAGACTTTTGCTGTGGTCTGAATGTGTCCCCATAATTAATATGTTGAATACTAACCCCTAAGGAGATGGCATTAGGAGGTGGGACCTTTTAGGGGTGATTAGATCATGAAGGCTTTTTGAAGTTAGTAATGAGATTTTAGTGTCCTTATAAAAGAGACCTGAAGCAGCTTGCTTGTTCTTTCCACCATGTGAGTTTTCAGTGAGAAGAAACAGGTTCTCACCAGACAATGGATCTGCTTGATACCTTAACCTGCATGTTTTGTTTTGCTCTTTTTAATTTTTTATTTATATAAGGTTACAAATTTCATATATTTTATATATACATATCTAAGAACATAATGATATTTCCCTCCCTATCCTTCCACCCACCCATGCATCCATCCTCCTTTCTCCTATCTCTCTTATTTTTTCTTTCAATTTTTTACAATGACATACTTTCAGTTTACTTTCTAATCACAAGCTTGACCCTCCATCAAATAAAGAATTCAACAAGTAAAAAGTAGAAAAATCACTGTTCCTCAAAAGTATAGATAGGGTTGTAAACCATATTCAAATCTCAAAATGTCAGTTTCACTCTAATGCATTACATTTTTGTGCTCTGATATTAATTATCACAAATCAGGGGAATCATATGGTATTTGTATTTTTGGTACTGGCTTATTTTACTAAGCATAGTGTTTTCCAGTTGCACATATTCTGTTACAAAAGATAGGATTTCATTCTGCTTTATGGCTGAATAGTATTCCATTGTGTATGTATACCATATTTTCTTTATCCAGTCATCAGTTGATGGGCATCTGTGTTGATTTCATATCTATTGTGAATTGAGCTGCAGTAAACATGTGGGTACAAATAAAATATTTTATATGCTGATTTAATTTCCTTTGGAAAATTCTCAGGAGTGGAAGAGTTGGGTCATATGGTAGATCTATTTTCAGATTTCTGAGGAATTTCCATACTGTCCTCCATAATAGTTGTACTAGTCTACATTCCCACCAACAGTGTACTAGTGTACAGTTTCCCCACATTCTTGCCAGCATTTGTTATTTTTTGATTTTTGGATAACAGCCATTCTAAATGGGGTGAGGTAAAACCTCAATGTGGTTTTTATTTGCACTTCCCTTATGGCTGGTGATCCTGAGCATTTTTTTCTTTATTTGTTGGCCATTTGAATTTCATCCTTTAAAAAAATGCCTGTTGATATCCTTTTCTATTTCTTGATTGGATGTTTGTTTTGTTATTGCTGAATTTCTTAATATTAATCCTTTATCAGTTGCATAGTTTGCAAATATTTTCTTCCATTCAGTTGCTTCTACTTCATTGAGTGTTTCCTTCGCAGTGCAGAAGCTTCTTAGCTTGATGTAATCCCATTTGTCTATACTTGTTTTTATTGCCTATGCTTCTGGGACTTTTGCAAGGAGTCTTTGCCTATGCCAATGTCTTGCAGAGTTTCCCTGATGTTTTCTTTTAGCAATGTGATAGTATCAGATCATAGATTTAGATCCTGGATCCATTTTGAGTTGTAAGGGTCTTGTTTCATACTTCTGCATGTGAAGATCCAATTTTCCCAGTACCATTTGTTGAAGACACTGTCCTTTCTGCAGGGTTTGATTGTATATATTGATCAATATATTACATATATATTGGTTGTCAAAGATTAGTTGGTTGTAGATATGTGGATTAATTTATGGGGTTTCTATTCTGTCTCATTGGTCTATGAATCTATGTTTGTGCCAGTACCAGGCAATTTTGATTATAATTGCCCTGTTGTATGTCTTGAAGTCTGGTATCATGATGCCTCCAGGTTTGTTTTTGCTGTTTAAGATTGCTTTAGCAATTCAGAGTCTCTTATGTATCCATATGAATTTTAGCATTGTTTTTTTCCTAGATCTGAGAAGAATGTCATTGGTATTTTTATTGTAACAATGAATTTGTAAATTGCTTTGGGTAGTATGGACATTTTAATGATATTAATTCTTCTAATCCACAAACCTGGAAGATTTTTCTATTTTTTGGTGTCTCATTCTATCTCCCTCTTTAATGCTTTTGTGATTTTCATTATAGACATCTTTTACATCTTTTACATCCTTGACTAAATTTATCCCAAGGTGTAGTTGTATCCCTAGTTGTAACCAATTCTTTGGCTTTCTACTGAAAGACATAAAAAAAGATTGGCTGCTATGTCTGAGTTTCTTCAGGGTGAATCCAACAACCATATTACCAAAGCTTGCCATTCTAATTAATCAGTATAAGTGTAGAAATTTAGGGGCTTTAGTTAGAGATTGGTCTTTCACTTTAATAGATTATCAGAGCACCTGCTATCTCCTATGGTTTTAGCCAAATTTGTTCTATTTTGTCATTTTTCAAAGTATGGCTCATAGGTGGTGGGTATCTGCAGGATGCTTTCAAGGGGTTTGTGCATTAAAAAATCTTTTTTTATAACAACAAAAAAATTTATCCCAATGTATTTAAATTTTTTGTAGCTGTTATGAATGGTATTGATCTTAGAATATCTTTCCCAGCCATGGCATTGTCTGTATATACAAAGGCTACTGATTTTTGTATGTTGATTTTACAACTTTACCAAGCTGTCTTATGAGTTCCAATAGTCTCTCTTTCTCTCTCTTAAGATTTTTTTTATTTATTTGAAAGACAGAGTAACAGAGAGGCAGAGGCTGAGAGATAAAGAGAGAGAGAGAGAGAGAGAGAGAGAGAGAGAGGTCTTCCATCTGCTGGTTCACTCTCCAGATACCTGCAATGGCTGGAGCTGTGCCTATCTGAAGCCAGGAGCCAGGAGCTTCTTCTGGGTCTCCCACGCAAGTGTAGGGTCCCAAGGACTTGGGCCATCTTCTACTGCTTTCCCAGGCCATAGCAGAGAACTGGATTGGAAGTGGAGGACTTGGGACTCAAACCGGCACCCATGTGGGATGATGGCACTGCAGGTGGTGGCTTTACCTGCTAAGCCACAGTGCCAGCCCCTCCAATAGTCTATTAATGGAGTCTTTTGGTTTCCCTGTATATAGAATCATGTCATCTGCAAAACAGTTTGACTTCTTCCTTTCTATTTTTGTATCCCTTTGATTTCTTTTTCTTGCCTAGAGGCACTACGAGTATATTCATAGTAATGGTGACAATGGGCGTCCTTGTCTGGTTCCAGATCCCATTCAATAAGAGCCTGGCTGTGGGTTTGTCATAAATTGCCTTGATTGTATTGAGGGTTGTTTCTTTTTACCCAATTTGCTTAAGGTTTTCATCATGAAAGGTTGTTGTATTTTATCAAATACTTTATTTGCATCTATTGGGATAATCATGTGGTTTTTATTTTTCAGTTTGTTAATATGATGTATCACATTTATTGATTTGTGATTGTTAAACCATCCCTGCATACCTAGTAAAAATCCCAGTTGGTCTGGGTGAATGATCTCTCTGTGTTGTTGGATTCGTTAGTATTTTATTGAGGATTTTTGCATCTATGTTCATCAGGGAAATTGGTCTATAGTTCTCTGTTGTAACTTTTGTCTGGTTTTGGAATTAAAGTGAAGCTGGTCTCATAGAATGAGGTTGGGAGGATTCCCTCCCTTTCAATTGTTTTGAATAGTTTGAGAAGAATTGGAATTAGCTCTTCAAAAGAGAAATCAACAAGTAAGATATAAATGTAAACACACATATGCACTCCACACATACATATATATGTGTTTATTGGAAGGAATTCACTCATGTGGTTGTGGAACTGGCTAAGCAGCTGCTTTTCTGAAGATTACACAACAGTTAAGTGCTAGCACTTCTCTTAAATCTGTTCCTAGATGTACCTGTTCAGGGCAACTAGTGAGTATTCTTGGTTCCCGTAATTTCTAGCACAGTATATTGACATAGTAGGCATTAAGCAAATATAGAATTAATGAATATTTATGTTTTCAAAATGAGAACTATCTCAGTTATTTAGAACTTCTTACTCTGACATCCCTCTTCTCAAACAAAAAATTTACATTTATGTAGAAGAAATAGTGTGAGGTTTAGAAGCCCAAATTCCTTTATTTTCCTCATAAAAGAGGATACAGACAGAATCACTGCCATTATGTGTGTAAACTATTGTGATTATTTGATGATTTTGAAAGTAGCAGAGAGTCGGGGCCATGGAGGAATTTCTTTGGATTCTTCCCATCCTGCAACCCTTGGGGAGCCTAGTGGGGTTCCTGGTAGGAAAATCTTGCAGTGTGTGTGTGTGTGTGTGTGTGTGGAAGTGGTCTTCCCCTAAAGACCACAGCCCATAGGAACTCTACACACTTAAGCTGTTTCACAATTGGCCTCCATGAATTGGTCAAGATTTCAATTTTTGACTTTCTCATGGCTCTGTCCCTGTTAAGCAGCTAGCCTTCCTGTTCAGAGGAACACAAGTTCAGGAGCATGGACACCATCACGTTTGAGAATGAGGCATCTGATAGACTGAGGAAACAAATGTCAGAAGATTAAGTTACTTGCCCAGGGTCATATTACTGGGAAGGACTCTCCCAAGGTTTTCCCCAGAAATCACACTTTACTACCCTTCACTGTCAACAAGGAAGCTGATTTCTGTAGAATATTGAACATTCTGACAATAGAAGAAAAAGCAATGTAGATCGGTTGTTGTGTGAGAAAATACAG
Source organism: Oryctolagus cuniculus (assembly GCF_964237555.1). Lineage (NCBI taxonomy): Eukaryota > Metazoa > Chordata > Mammalia > Lagomorpha > Leporidae > Oryctolagus > Oryctolagus cuniculus. Next base: position 74,407,467 of record NC_091442.1, read on the forward strand.
CTTGCCTGAAGTAGAAAATGGAATTCCTCTTACACTCCTAGGAATTTCATGTTTGATGTAGAATCTACACTGTAGCTCTGTTTATTTTTCTTTTATACCATTATGTCCTTAACAGGTAAGGAAATAAAGTAGTTCACTTCAGTAATTGACTCCAAAGCATTCTTAAATTCAATAACAGGATTAAAAGGCATGATTCCAAATCAATGAATCAGGTTCTCAGTGTAATGTGTGTCTCAATGGTTAATATTGAATCAAGGTTTAATATTGAGATATGGTGTGGGATACTACACTAAATTAGCATACATATGTTAATATGCATGAATGTTCACATACAGTGCTTAAATAGCTTTTGTAGGGAGACACACCTTTTTTTTTTTTTTTTTTTTTTTTATTTTTTGACAGGCAGAGTGGACAGTGAGAGAGAGAGACAGAGAGAAAGGTCTTCCTTTGCCGTTGGTTCACCCTCCAATGGCCGCCGCGGTCGGCGCGCTGCGGCCGGCGCACCGCGCTGATCCGATGGCAGGAGCCAGGAGCCAGGTGCTTTTCCTGGCCTCCCATGGGGTGCAGGGCCCAAGCACCTGGGCCATCCTCCACTGCACTCCCTGGCCACAGCAGAGAGCTGGCCTGGAAGAGGGGCAACCGGGACAGAATCCGGCGCCCCGACCGGGACTAGAACCCGGTGTGCCGGCGCCGCTAGGCGGAGGATTAGCCTAGTGAGCCGCGGCGCCGGCCGAGACACACCTTTCAAACTTTGAATGGAATGTTTAGGCTTAACAGCTGTTATTTTCAAAGCTTCAATTTATGTAAATATTTAAACTTCCTAGTTTTCTCTTCCATTAATATCATCATGGGACAACATCATGGGGCTGCAGATTCATGCCAATATAATTTTAAATGGTTACACTGATATTCCTGTTTCCCCAAACAGCTTATAAATTTCCTTCTTCTTTCTTCATTTTGTAAGAAGTAGAAAAAAAGCATTTAATATAAAGCTTCATGACATAAAGGAGGGAAAAGTGTGAGTGAGTAAAGCAATGAAGCTGAAAAGGAAAAATTTGATGTTGGGAAATATTTGCTTGATAGAAGGATACAGGAATATCTCCCCAGGCTTCAGCAGTAACTCCATTTCTCAACAGTTAGTGATGTTATGATTCGAGATAAATGGGAACATTTCATGAGTAATCAGCAGTTTGGGAAGCTATTTTTTACTATTTGCTTAATAGGTGTTTCATTTCCAAAGCATCACAGCCCCAGAAAAAAGTGGAAAGTACAGGATGTCATTGAGATACAATTTTCATTCAAAAAAAAAAAAAAAAAAAAAAAAAGAAAGAAAGAAAAATAAAAAACAAAACCCTGCAGATAACTGTGCCTCAGGTTCAAACTTTTTATTTATTTTTCAATAGTTCTTTATTGCTTCTTCTGTAACTCATACACTTCTATCAGTACAGACTCTTGCCTTTTACTGTTATAATGAAGAGTTGTATAGAACCGAATTTCCCTCTTCTTTTGGTAAGAGGAATAGAGATGATATGGGGATTTATTTTCTGTAAAGTTTGTACACCTTATTCCAGTCTTCTATTCATTTTCCAAAATGCTCCTGATTATCTGTTGTGTGGTTATCATTAGGACGAGAAATCTCCAACCCCAAAGAGATCATTGTGTGTGTAGCAGAGATGCTGAGACAAGTTCTCAAATTGGTTGAAAATACTCGACTATAGTTGGGGATGTGGATTTAATTTAAAATGATTTATATTTATTTTTTAAAAATTTGAGACATTAATTTTTAGGGAACAGTGATTTTATTTCAAAGTTATTTGGAATATTGTAGTATAAAATGTACATTTTCCCAGAGAACAGTAATATGCTGTGTATTCTTGCCACTGTTGGATATCTGACAACTGTAAAGGAAATAGGCATAAGGCATGGTGGTAGCTCTGAGAAGGAGCACCTGACTCTGTCTGGGACCACATCACCAGAAGCTAGTAGAAAGATTCAATGTCTGGGCTGATGAGGAACTATTTTCAAGTCAAAAAGGGTAGTTTGGAGAATGGAAAGCAAGGACATGCCAGACCGAAGGGACTTTATGAGCAAAGGAGAAAGGATTTAGAGTTCAGAAAACAAAATGGTAGTTATTAGAATATAAAACTCTACAGGAAAAGGCTGAAGAGTTAGGCCAAGTAATGAGCCTGGCTACATCTGATCCGTGTTGATGAAGTGGTGAATGATCTCAAGTGGTCAATGACACTATCAGACTTGTGCTTTAGAAAAGAAAAAAGGGATAAAAAAGGTCATGTGCTTCATTGTGGGGAGAGAATTAGAAGGGACAGTAGGTAGGGATACAAGAAAGATGGCAGTTACTCAAAGGAGAGGTGATAGTATTTTTTTTTTTTTTTTGACAGGCAGAGTGGACAGTGAGAGAGAGACAGAGAGAAAGGTCTTCCTTTTCCGTTGGTTCACCCCCCAAGTGGCTGTTTCGGCCAGTGCGCTGCGCCGATCTGAAGCCAGGAGCCAGGTGCTTCCTCCTCCTCTCCCATGTGGGTGCAGGGCCCAAGGACCTGGGCCATCCTCCACTGCACTCCCGGGCCACAGCAGAGAGCTGGACTGGAAGAGGAGCAACCGGGACAGAATCTGGCACCCCAACAGGGACTAGAACCCAGGGTGCTGGTGCTGCAGGTGGAGGATTAGCCAAGTGAGCCGCGGCGCCGGCCCAAGATGATAGTATTCTTATAGAGAATAAATAACCATAGCGCTTTAAGTGTTAAACAAATTTTTGACTCCCACTTATTCATAGGGTGTTGCAGATGCATATAGTTGTTTGCCCAATTATCATTTTCTTTTTTTCCAACTTCTCCCTAGCAGTGATTGATTACCTGCTTCAGGAGAGGCTAGACACACTCCCCAACTGCAGGGGTTTAAGTCTTGATAGGCTGAGCAAATAATGAACAGTATATCCATTTCCATGGATCTACTGAATTTAAAAATGAACATGAGCCGGCGCCGTGGCTCACTAGGCTAATCTTCCGCCTTGCGGTGCTGGCACACCGGGTTCTAGTCCCAGTCGGGGCGCCGGATTCTGTCCCGGTTGCCCCCCTTCAGGCCAGCTCTCTGCTGTGGCCCCGGAGGGCAGTGGAGGATGGCCCAAGTCCTTGGGCCCTGCACCTTATGGGAGACCAGGAGAAGCACCTGGCTCCTGCTTTCGGATAGGCGTGGTGCGCCGGCTGCAGTGCGCGGGCGAAGGCGGCCATTGGAGGGTGAACCAACGGCAAAGGAAGACCTTTCTCTCTGTCTCTCTCTCTCTCTCCCTGTCCACTCTGCCTGTCAAAAAAAAAAATGAATATGAGATGAATCTCTGGACTATAAGAAAATAAATAATTCTAATTGGACACATGGCCAAATGACATGATGGACAGTTCTCAAAAGAATACATATGAATGGCTAATATATGCATGACAAAATTCTCAATAACACCAATCATCAGGGAGATAGGAATTAAAACCATAATGAGATATAACCTCACACATATCACAATGGCCATGATTAAGGAGGCAAAACATAATGAGTGTTGGTAAACATACGGAGAAAGGGGAACTCTCATATGCTGTGGGTGGGAACATAAATTAGTAATTCTCCATGGAAAACTATATGGCTGTTTCTTTAACAACTAAAAATAGAATTAACATCTGATTAGCTATTTATGGGTATTTATCTAAAAGATTTAAAATCAATACGTAAAAGTGATGTCTGCACGTCCATGTTCATTGAAGCACTATTCACCATAGCCAAGATATGGAATCAACCTAGGTGTTCATTGATGGATGACTGGATAAAGAACATGTGGCATGATATACAATGGAATACTACCCAGTCTTTAAAAAGGAAGAAATTATGTCATTTGTGATAATGTGGTAGAACTGCTAAAATATGCAAATGAAATAAACATAGACAAATAGAACACATTCTCACTTATATGTGCAATCTATAACAATTGAACTTACTGAAGTAGAGAGTAGAATAATAGTTACCAGACAGGCTGAGAGATGAGGAATAGAGAGATGGTAATCACAGTGTCACTTAGGAAGAATCTGATTTTTTTGAGATCTGTTTCACAATGTAGTGGCCATAGATAAGAACTGAGTGCTGTGCAGTTCACTATTGTGAAAAGAGTGAATCTCATGTTTGTATCACAAAATGTCAAATATTTGAGGTGGTAGATTAATAAGCGTGATTTAATTGTTCCATATTGCATTCAAAAAATCATGTCATGCTGTGACCCACAAAGCTTTCAACAGTTTGCACCCACACAGAAACACAAAGTGAAAAATACTGTTTCAGTACTAGTTATAGCATTAAATCATAATGTACAGCACATTAAGGACAGAGATCCTACATGAGGAGTAAGTGCACAGTGACTCCTGTTGTTGACTTAACAAATTGAAACTCTTGTTTGTGGCATCAGTAATCACCCTAGGCTCTTGTCGTGAGTTGCCAAAGCTATGGAAGCCTTTTGAGTTTGCCAACTATGATCTTATTTAGACAAGGTCATAGTCAAAGTGGAAGTTCTCTCCTCCCTTCAGAGAAAGGTACCTCTTTCTTTGATGACCTGTTCTTTCCACTGGGATCTCATTCGCAGAGATCTTTCATTTAGGTCATTTTTTTTTTCCCCAGAGTGTCTTGGCTTTCCCTGCCTGAAATATTCTCATGGGCTTTCCAGCTGGATCCAAATGTCTTAAGGGCTGATTCTGGGGCCAGAGTGCTATTTAGGATATCTGCCATTCTATGAGTCTGCTGTGTATCCTGCTTCCCATGTTGGATCGTTCTCTCCCTTTTTTTTTTTTTATTCTATCAGTATTTTCAGACACTAGTCTTGTTTATGTGATCCCTTTGACTCTTAGCCCTATCAGTATGATCAATTGTGAATAGAAATTGATCGCTTGGTCTAGTGAGATGGCATTGGTACATGCCACCTTCCATCAATATATAATTAAAATTTTATTTGATAGAATGACTCCTGAAGGCTTTTCATTAGTTTTAAAATGGGAATTCAAGAAAGTATGTGTCTCCTCTTCTGGCCTTGGACATTTTGTGGAATGATGTGATGAATGGTTTTGCTGCTGCTATTTTGAGATGAAGAGTGAACAGTTTTAGGACAAAAGTCAGCAATCTGGAAATAAAAGGGAAGAAACATAGTGAGAAGCTTCTTATTTTAAGAATTAATTGGGCCAGCGTCACAGCTCACTAGGCTAATCCTCCGCCTGCTGTGCTGGCACCCCGAACCTGGTTGGGGCGCCAGATTCTGTCCCGGTTGCTCCTCTTCCAGTCCAGCTCTCTGCTGTGGCCCGGGAGTGCAGTGGAGGATGGCCCAGGTCCTTGGGCCCTGCACCCACATGGGAGACCAGGAGGAAGTACCTGGTTCCTGGCTTCAGATCAGCGCAGTGCGCCGGCTGCAGCGCACTGGCCGTAGTGGCCATTTGGGGGGTGAGCCAATGGAAGGAAGACCTTTCCGTCTGTCTCTCTCTCTCACTGTCTAACTCTGCCTGTCAAAAAAATAAAAATAAAAAAATAAAAAAGAATTAATTGGTTAACATCAGGTTATTTCAGGTTATTTTTTCTTTTTATTTGTGGTAAAGATAGAGACCATGGATTCCCTTCCACTGGTTCACTCCCCAAATGCCTGCAACCACTAGGGTTGGGCTGGGACCAGAGCCAGGAGCCAGGAATGCAATCTAGGTTTCCCACATGGGAGGCAGGAACCTAATTACATGAGCCATCATCATCACCTCATATGGTATTCATTGACAGGAAGCTGGAGTCAGGAGCCAGAACTGAGAACTGAATCCCGATATTTCCATTTGAGACATAGCCATCTTAACCAATGTCAACCACTAGGCTAGATTCTCATTCCATGAAGCTGGGTCTATGATGACTGTGTTGAGGTGATGATTTGTGCAATCTTAAATTGCCCTGTTTCTTGAATTCTTGTGTCTGACATGTTCAAGATTATATGAAGCTTTCATTTCATCCATGTTGTAAATTTATGAGAATTTCTTTCCTTTTTAAGGCTGAATAATATTTCATTGTATGTATATATGGTACCCCATTTTGCTTATCCACTCATCTATTAATGAACACTTGGGAGTTACTTCCTCATATTAGGTATTAGGAATAGCAGCCATGAACATGGGTGTATAAATACCATGCTTTCAATTCTTTTTGATATACCCAGAAGTAATATGGTAATTCTATTTTTAATTTTTTGAAGAATTGCTAACTTTCCACAGCAGCGGTGCCATTTTCCATCCCACCAATAGTCTCCAAGGATTCCAGTTTGTCATTAACACTTTTGTTTTTTGCTTTTGCTTTGTTAAATATTATTTTATTTTGAGAAAGAGAGAGAGAGAGAGAGAGAGAGAGAGAGAGAGAGATACTATCCACTGGTCACTCCCCAAATGTCTGCAACAGTTGGAGCCAAGCTAGGTCAAAGCTAGGAGCTAGGAACTCAATCTACTACTCACATGGGCAGCAGGAACCCAACCACTTGAACTATCACCTGTTGCTTCCCAGGTAGTACATTAGCAGGAAGTTGGAATTGGAGGAGATGTGGCACTAGAACCCAGGCACTTCCATATGGGATGTAGGCATTCCAACTGGGATGTTTAACTCCAAGTGGGAGTTTAACTACTAGGCCAAATGTCCACACAAGGTTTGCTTTCCCTCCCCTCCCCTCCCTTCCTCTTTCTTTCTTTCTTTCTTTCTTTCTTTCTTTCTTTCTTTCTTTCTTTCTTTCTTTCTTTCTTTCTTTCTTTTCTTTCTTTCTCTCTCTTTCTCTCTCTCTCTCTTTCTTTCTCCCCTTCCTTCCTTCCTTCCTTCCTTCCTTCCTTCCTTCCTTCCTTCCTTCCTTCCTTCCTTCCTTCCTTCCCTTTCTACCTCCCTCCCTCCCTTTCTTCTCTCCTTCCCCCTTCCCTCTTTCCCCCCTCCCCTCCCCTCCCCTCCCCTCTCCTCCCCTTCCCTCCCCTCCCCTCCTCTCCCCTCTCCTCCCCTCCCCTCCCCTCCCCTCCCCTCCCCTTCCCTTCCCTTCCCTTCCCTTCCCTTCCTTTTTTTTTTTTGGTACAATAGTCATGCTAATGGATGTGAGATGATATCTCATTGAGGTTTTGGTTTTTCCTTTCTTAATGATTAGTGATGTTGACCATCTTTTCATGTGCTTTCGGCCAAATTATTTTTTCTTTGGAGAAATATCTATTCAAGGTCTTTGCTCATTTGTTTCTCTTTACATTGTCTGGTACTATATTTTTGTACTAATTAATTTTTGATTGTTGAGAGTTTTTTTAAATTATGGATTCAATTTGGCTTAGTAGTTATATGTCTATTTCATGATTAATTAGTAGTAGCTTGTATGTTTTTAGGAATTTGTCCATTTTATCTAGCTTGTCCAGTTTGTTGGTATACTGTTGTTCATAGTACTCTTATAATCCCTTTTAGTTCTATAAAAATCAGTAATAATGTCCCCAATTTATGTACAATTTTAGTAATCTGATTATTCTTTTTCCTTAATCTAGCTGAAGGCCTGTCAATTTTTAAAATCTTGCTGAAGAAGCATTTTTGGTTTCATATATTTTCTATATTATTTTCCTCTTACCATTTCTTTCTGCTCTAATTTTTACTGCCTTCCTTCTGCTAGCTCTGGGCTTAGTTTGTCCTTATTTTTCTAGTTCCTTAAGATGTAAAGTTAGGTTGTTGAACCAACTTCTTTTCAGATTGAATATTGATGTTCATCCAAGTATGTGTCTGTATTTTGTAGATTCTAAGGCACTCTTTTTCATGTTATAATCTCTGAAGTCAAATATGTTTTAAAATTGAAATGAAAGAAAATTTGCCTTAATTTATTTCATAGGATTTTCTTCCTTAATTGTTCATAAATAATATACTTTTTAAATTGATGACCCCACGGCTGGTGTTGTGGTGTAGTGGCAGAGGCTGTCACCTGTGACATCAACATCCTATATGGGCAGCAGTTTGATTCCTGGCTGCTCCACTTCTGATCCAGCTACTTGCTAAGTTGCCTGGGAAAGCAGTAGAAGATGGCCCAAGTGCTTGGGCCCTTGCATCCATGTGGGAGACCAGGAAGAAGCTCCTGACAATGGCCTGGCCCAGCTCCAGATATTGTGGTCATTTGGGGAGGGAACAAGCAGATGGGAGATTCTCTCTCTCTCTCTCTCTCTCTCTCTCTCTCTCTGTTTCTCTGTCTCTCCCTCTCTCCCTGTAACTCTGCCTTTCAGATAAATAAATAAATCTTTAAACAAAAATGAATCAAATTAATCACCTCTTATATTTGATATATTCAATAGTCAAATAAAGCTTACAATGAAAAAGATCAGTCCTCAGATCTTCCCTTTCCAGTCATGGTTCTGCTCCTCAAGGGCAACCACTTTCAACTTTTGCTTATTTCAACCTAGCTCTTCTATTTTCACAACCTCAATATGTGTATGCATCTTCCCCTTCCAGTGTAAAAGTAGTCATTTATTTGTTACGAATTTTGTTAGCTCAATATTTATGTCATTATGCTGTGGTAATATTGTCCATGGCTAAGCCACATTGAATCTCTGAGATTAGAATTGTCTTTGTTTTGCTTTGGTAGATTTGCAGTGTACACATGACCAGTTCATCTCCATAGTCTCTGCCAAAATTGTAAATATTTCAGAATAGTCAAATCATTAAGTACCTGGTTTCTTATTTCTTTCCTTATTGGACATTCTTCTTCTTCTTCTTCTTCTTTAAAAGATTTTATTTATTTTATTTGAGAGTTAGAGTTACAGACAGTGAGAGATAGAGACAGAGAGAAAGGTCTTTCTTCCACTGGTTCACTCGCCAGATGGCTGCAACAGCCAGAGCTGTGCCGATCCGAAGCCAGGAGCCAGGCGCTTTTTCCTGGTCTCCCACGAGGGTGTAGGGGCCCGCCGGCTTGGGCCATCTTCTACTGCTTTCCCAAGCCATAGCAGAGAGCTGAACTGGAAGTGGAACAGCCGGGACACGAACTGGCGCCCATATGGGATGCTGGCGCTGCAGGCAGAGGATCAACCTACTGTGCTACGGTCCCGGCCCCTGGACATTCTTCTTAGAGCTCTAAACATTTTTGATTCTGGACTGGCTTCTCTCAATGCCTGTTGCATAGCTATCATCCGGAGATTTCCATCAGTAATTGTTCTCAATGCTGACTAAAGTTTAGATTTAATCCATTATTTTACTTAAGTTTTTTCTCTTATTTACAGATTTTTATATTTTTGCTCTAATTTCTGAGACATTTTCTCAGTTTCCAAATCCATAAAGATTTTTCCACTTTTGTTACTTTAACTTTTTAATTTTGATCTTCTGAATGTCCATGTTTCATAAGTTCAAAATCTACTGTTTTCTCCCTAAATACATTTATTATAATCAAAGAGTTTTTTTCTGTTCTCTGTTTTATTTGCTTGCCTTGAATTGACGTTTTGTTGGTATGTTTTGGTCCCTGTCTTTAAGATGAAAGGTTTTCTTTGAAGTGGAATGATCTATGGTGATCTGTTCATATTCAGGAAATGAGCACCAAAAGCCAATTAGAAGTTCTGCATAGAAAGGTGGGCTTGCTGATCTTTAGTTTCCACTGAAGGATGATGTGATAGAGTCATTTCAATGGGAATCTCTTTCTGTTAGCACCTGCAGGTCTGATTTCTTTAGCTCATCTTTTTCTCCATAAAGGAATCCTGTAATCTCTTGGTTGCTGGCAAAGTCCATGCTCTCTCTAGGGCCCTACCATGATTAACAGCACCAAAACAAAGTCTGTTGTCTGACAGTTGTAAGAGTTTCGGAAAAGTAGAGCTCAATAGGTGGAAAGGTTGGTGGAATCGTAACAGATGAAATGAGGCATGGTATAAATGCTGAAAGACAGATAGGTCAGTCAGAAACTGAGATGAGAATCAAATTGGTCATTAAACTCTGTATTTCGAAAGGGGAGTGATCACCTCCAGATGATAATGTTGCACAGGTGACTATGCTAAGGACCTAGAATGAAATCTGTATTAAGCCATAAAGCAGGTTGTGATTTTGGCAAGTCTAATAGACTCAATCTCTTCAGCTGAAAAACTCTGAGAAATTATTTCTAAACTCCCTTCAGGTCTAAGTTTCTTTAAGGTATTGACTATTAAAATTCTTTTGTGTCATATGTCATTTTGAGTGATAATAATAATTAGCAAATAACTATATATTTCATAGGAGTGAAACTAGGAGCTTTGAGATTACTCACTCATTAAAACAGTAAATTATTTTGTTACTGGGAACTTGATGTCTATTTACACTAACCTTAGATTTGTGCTTCCCTAATAAAACCTGCCCCACTGCTACATGTATGTGCACTAACATTTTTGCCTCCATTATAGTAAAAGACTAAAACTTGAAATCAACCACTTTGGAATCCTTACCTATTTTGTTCCTTTGCAGATAGATGGTATTTGTGAAGAATAAAATAGGTCTCTTTCCTTCATGTAACATACAACTGTGCCATTCCTAAACAAGGGCATTAATTCATAAACATGTAGTGTTTTAAGTTAATTAATACAATTAGTTAATTACCTAACACTTAATGCCTACTATGTGTTAGGCATAATCCCTGCCTTCCAATAGTTTGTGGCCTAGTCAGGGAGACAGTTCAGTAAACCATCAAGTATTTTATAGTGTGATATGGCAAGCACAGAAATAGTCTCTGTAATTGATTCCTTTTTTGGCTTGACCAGCACCACTCATTTTTTTCCTTGGAGTGATTCCTAAGCTTTTATCTTGGAATTATACCTCTTTCCATTGCATTTACCTTGAGTGGAGCTGAGAATACTATTCAAATTAAGTCAATTAGAACATCTCTTTTGAGTTCTAATGATTGGCTCAGGGACAGTCTCACAATCCAAGACATCCTAGTCTGCTATGATCAGAAGCAATCTTGGGACACAACATAGTGCATTTTTGGGATAGTAGATATGTGGTTATGGTTGTGTAATAGCATCTGAATAGAGAGTTGGGAGAAGAAGCTACAATGGTAGACAGGTCCTTGAATGCTATACTGGAGGATTTGCACTTTATCCTGAAGAGATGAGGAGCCACAAAAATTATTTTAAGTAGAGAAGTCACAGAACTTCTCAGCATTTATGCTTTAGAAAGATTAGTCTGAAGTCTCATGACCACATTTATGCTTAGAAAGATTACTCTGGTAGCAGTGTGTGTGATGGGCTGGTGGAAAAAGAAGCAGAAAGCAAGGGAATACATTAAAATGGCACAGTAGTTGTCTAACCCAGAGGTAAAGAGGGACATAGACCATGAGAGTGGCAGTGGGGACAGGGAAGAGAGCATACTGGGGGTGCTTCCTGTTAGCTTTCCAGAAGACACATCTGAAAGGCAAAATATGATAGTAACACTGTCTTTGAGAAATTGTGTTCTGGCTGTATTTCTAATTCAGCAAAGGCAGTAATTTTTAGGAAGCGAGAAAAATTAAAGTTTCATTTAACACTCTGCTTCTTAAAGTTTAATGTGCATTCAAATCACCTGTAAATCTTGTTAAAAATGCAAATTTTTGTCCGGTAGTGGTGGGATCTGAGATTTTGTAGTTATCATTTTTTAAATTAATTTTTCACTTACTTGAAAGGCAGAGGGACAAAGAAAGATATTCCATCTGTCATTTAACTCCCCAAATGCCCTCAGATAGCCAGGGCTGGGCCAGGTTAATGCCAGGAACCCAGAATTCCATCCAGATTTCTCACATGGGTGACAGGAACCCAAGTACTTGAGCACTTGTTGCTGCCTCCCAGGGTGTGCATTAGCAGGAAGCTGGAATTGGCAACAGAGTTGGGATCTGAATCCAGGCACTTTAATATGAAATGTGATGTTCTAACTGATGTATTAACTGCCCTACTGAATTCCTGCCCCAGATTCTTCATTTCTAACAAGCTCTCTATGTGGCACCAGTGCTGCTAGTCTGCAGACCACAGTGAATAGCAAAGGTTAGGATTTTTTAGGTTCAAGTCATCCAAGTAAAAAAGTCTAGCAGGCAATATGTGCAGGAGCTAGAGTTTAGGAAAGAGACATGATTGTAGAGATACTTGGGAGTCATTAGCAGACATGAGATAATGATGCCAGAGATGGCTAGTATGCCAGCCAAAACAATTGTGTTTGGAGAAAACATAAAAGAAGTCAAAGGATAGCCCATGGATAGTGCCAGCATTTAAGAAGCAGTTGGAGGATGAACCTTAAAAAAAATCAAGTAACACGGGGCCGGGGCTGTGGTGTAGCAGGTAAAGCTGCCGCCTGAAGTGCCTGCATCCCCTGTGGGTGCCAGTTTGAGTCCTGGCTGTTCCACTTTGGATCCAGCTCTCTGCTCTGGCCTGGGAAACAGTAGAAGATGGCCCAAGTGCTTGGGCTCTCGCGCCTGTGTGGGAGACCAGGAAGAAACTTCAGGCTCCTGGCTTCGGATCAGCGCAGCTTTGGCCGTTGTGGCCGTCTGGGGAATGAACCAGCAGATGGAAGACCCCTCTCTCTCTGCCTCTGCCTCTGTAACTCTGCCTTTCAAATAAATAAATAAATAAATCTTTTTAAAAAATCAAACAGATGCACCTGGGATGCTGCATTTTTCTATGAGAAACCTTCTGTTTCCAAGCTTATTATACAAATAATAGACAATTTATTTAACATTCTGTTCCTGGCTCAGTGCTATGCGTTTCAACTTTTTCTAAAAAACACAGGGTCTAAGAAACGTTAAACATTTTTTGCTGATCACATCTTACAGCTGAGTTGGTGGAAAATTCAATTAGGACCAACACCGAAATTTAAGAAGGTTCTAGAGATGGTAATTCAGTGCATGCGGGAAGGACCCTCTGGTCCTCACTCAATGCTGGTTACTGCTAATAGGCTCATTTCTCCACGTTATTCCCTGTAGGTGAGCCACTTTCCTGACTGAATGCCAAGTTTGGTCATGGGTATCTGGGTGATAGTTGGAGTCTCAGATGCCTGGCCTGCCAGTCTCATGGTGTCACACATTTATTCTTATCTAAGGTCCTACTATCTCCCCAACCTATTAGGTTCCTGATAGTCAAAGAACCTGCAATTCTTCTCTGTTCTCTGTTCTCCTTTGCCTGCCACTTCCCTCAATGGTTCTCAAAATCCCTTAACCTTTCTCCACAGTGTGAAAACACAATTACTGCAGTAGGCACAGGTACTTTTGGTGCAAGGGGATTTTACTCGGCCTTGGGACCAGGAAAGTCCCACATCTTGTGCCGAAGCCACAAGTGACAGTAACCAATACATTCTCTGCATTGTTTTACAGCACCGAGAACAAACGAAATCATTATTTTCCTATGTTTACAAATCATTTTAGCACAAATGCACAGCCTTTAGATCTCCATAACCACCTGGTGCATGAGTAATTCCTTTTCAGCTTTAGTTTGGATGAATTTAGAAATTTGTTTCAAATCAGTTATTAAGTAACTCGAGAAGCTATCAACTACAGACTCCGGAGCACGAGGGCGTGGTATTATCACAGTTCCTATCAAAATACCTTGCTGAAGGTCATCATACATGGTTGGCAAAAGTCTGTGTGAGTCCCTCGGATTGAAAACTGGGGGTAATTCAATCCTTCTCATAAGGCTACGATCCCGAGTTTACAATGAACAAACCGGGGCTCAAAGCTCGTTCGTAGCCTGCCTACGGACACAAAGCCAGGATCCCATTTGCTGGCTCCCAATGTGGTGTTTTTTTTTTTTTTTTTTTTTTTTTTTTCCATCCCACCAAACTGACGTGGCCTGCTATAGGGTCAGAACGTCGCCCCCAGGCAAACCCCAACATAAACGCGCTTCTTTTCGGGGCTCCTGCTAAGAAAAACAGACCCGCTCAGGGGCAAGCCTGAACCAGACTCTTCCCGGGCGGCCTCTATTGAACACGTACGCGTTGGGCGACTCCTCCCGGCCCGCCCTCTGCCTCCGCGCCTAGACGGCCACGGCCACGGCCACGCCCCGCCCCTGCCAGCCCGGATGTCATTTTTAGTTTTGCCGGATGTTGTTGTGAGCCGGAGAGACACGTGAGGCTCTGCTACGTCATCACCAGGCACGCGCAGGAAACATGGCGGCGGCGGGTGTTGTGAGCGGGAAGGTAAGTAACGGCCCCGGGCAACACCCCTGCCTTTCTCTGGAACGCGGGCGCTTTTGCTGCCCGGAGGCGGGCGGGGGAGGGCGCTGAGGACCTATCTGCATCGGAACAGCCCGGGGCGGGTGGAGGAGAACCGCGGGCCTGGTGGTGTCAGCTGTTTCCCCAGGAATGCCGGTTCAGCTGGGGACGGAGACCCGGCAACTGCTCCAAGGCCAGCTAGGCCTCCGCGCTCATCAGCTCTGCCCTGCCCCGGAGCGTGGAAGCGTCTATGCGTATTGTCTTTACGGAGGCACAGGTGCTTCCCATGGCGCTCTCACTTTTAACCTGACTCATTCTCCCCTGACTCTAGTTTCTTAAGTCTACTTTGACTCCAGCGTCTTTTCTGCCTCTGAGGCCGTCAGCCTCACTTGCCCCTTAGCTTGGCTCTGGCGAAGGTGTCCGTGGTCTCCTCCTCGGAAGGAGCTGAATATATATGGCCCCAGGCAGCTGTGCGCTTGGAAGAGAAGAGTATACTGGAGTCCGTGTTACTAATCTGCCAAGTTGGTTGAAGGTTGGGAGCAGTGAGGGAGCTGGAGATTGCCGCCATTCCACGCTTGTATGGGAAGGCGGTGGTTAAAGTGTCTTCTTCCTAGACGTCTCTGGGATGTTTCCGTGGCGGCGGGGTGGGAGGGTAGACGTGGTCAGCGACACCTGGTTGGTGAGGCATTAGGATTAGGTGCGGAGGCGATTGCGTCGCAGAGCGCACATTCACATTCCGAAGGCACATCTTACGCATATTTAGGGCACTCAGGTTTATGACAGGTCACTGGCAGCGTTTCCCATTGCGGAGGTATTTCATAAACAGCTGGGACTGACTGGTAATGACTCATTGAACCCCAGAGACTGTTTACTCGTGGCAGATAGCTTCCTCTATTCCTTGAGTTGCCTCATGTGCTCCCTGCTGTCTTCCACCCCGTTTTGAATCATTTGACAGTGTTTGGTTTGGGGTCTGAAATAACTAGAGCAGGTACCAGAATAGTAAATATGATCTTGGTTTTGCTGTTAGCCTGAAGTGTGACCTTGGAAATCGAGGCAGTTATGACTTCCCTGTTCTTCATTTTTATCTGCAAAATGCTGCCAAATTTATCTGCAAAGGTGTTGTCAAGGATTATGTTTATTGGAGTTGTTCGGAATACTTGCAACTAACAAAATATAACAAAGATGCCAAACTTGTATGTACTGGTACTTTTAAACTGTAGATTGGACATCCTTTATTGGGTTACTCTTGGCTCTTGTCAGTTTCTCTCTCCTTTTTTTTTTTTTTTTTTTTTTTCTCTTTGTGGTTCTCTGCATCTTCATTTTTATTTATTTTGAGATGCAGAGAAACAAACCTCCTGTTGCTCACCAGAGCTGGGAATTGGGAACTCCATATGGGTCTACCATGTGGGTGGTAGGAATTCAGTGGCTTGGGCCATCACTGCTACTACTTAGGGTTTGCATTAGCAGGAAGCTGGGATGAGAAGCTGGAGCTGGGAATTGAACCCAGGCAGGTGTCTGAATTGCTAGGCTAAATGGCCACTCTAGTTTTTGGTCTTTTTATATAGAGGATGGATGCTGATCTTCTGCTTGACTTGCCACATAATTAAAAGCTTATCCTGTTTGATTTTCCATGTGTACTGTTCTAGTCTACTTTCCAGGAGGGGATCCTTACCATGTAAATCATACCTCCCTTTTACAGGTTTGGATTTGATGAAGTAGAGCTGTGAAGTTTAAAGTTTTTTTTTTTTTTTTAACTCTTTTTGCAGCTGCCACCTTTTGTAGTCTGATTTCTTAAAATTAGTTTTATATTATATAACTATCATATTCTTATTCACTTCAAATTCGTACCTGTTCCCGTAACTCCACTGAAACTAATTTTCTCTGCTAAAACCTTTCTCAAATAATGCTAAAATGATGAGTAGAATCCACACAGTCTTCCTTCAGTGAATTCAGGGGTGGTTTAAAGGAGTCGTCATTTGTCTGGTGGTATGTAAAACAAATTTGGAAGCAACCATTTCTATAGCACTATCTAATCAAAAACCAAGTCCTGCAAGTTTTACCTTGAAGAGATTTCTTAAATTTGCTGTGTCTTCTTTACTCTCAGTATGTGGTTCAAACCTTTAATCTACCTATCTGCCTCTAGTCTTTTTTTTTTTTTTTTTAATTTATTTGACAGGTAGAGTTATAGACAGTGAGAGAGGGAGAGACAGAGAGAAAGGTCTTCCTTCCATTGTTTCACTCCCTAAATAGCTGCTATAGCTGGCACTGCACCGATCCGAAGCCAGGAGCTGGGTACTTCCTCCTGGTCTCCCATACGGGTGCAGGGGCCCAAGCACTTGGGTCATCCTCCACTGCCCTCCCGGGCCACAGCAGAGAGCTGGACTGGAAGAGGAGCAACCGGGACTAGAACCTGGTACCCATAAGGGATGCCGGGGCCGCAATCGGAGGATTAACCTAGTGAGCCATGGCGCCGGCCTCTACCTCTAGTCTTATGTTGTTGCTGATTTTTCTTTTTTTCCATTCGGTGCCCACAATCCCTTCTCTGTACTACCTCCGGAGGTATTTATTTATTTTTAATGTGCAATCTGATTGTCTTTTGATTTGAAAAAATGAGCAGACATGTAGCACAGCAGGTTAAACCACAGCTTGCAAAGTTGTCATCTCATATTGGAGTACTGGTTGAAGTCCCTGCTGATCCAGCTCCCTGCTAATGTGCCTGGGAAACCAGTAGCAGATGGTCCCTGTCATCCATGTAAGAGACTTGAATAGAATTTCTGGCTTTTGTGACCATTTGGAGAGTAAACCAGTGGATGGAAGATCTCTCTCTCTCTCTTTCACTCTGTCACTCTTCCTTTCAAATAAATACATCTCAAAACAAAAATCCATCATTTTATTATTTTCACTATTAAAAAAATAAAGTTGGCTTTCGTGCCCTAAAAAGACATGCTACCTTTTATACTTCTGCTTCCCTGTCTTGCTTCTTTGAGACAGAAGAGGAAGAAATGTGTGTGTGTGTTTATTTCTCTCTCCCCAGGAAAGTTTAATTAAGACTGTCTGTTTTAGAAGCCCTGTAAAGTAGATGGTTAACCAAAGCTCAGAATAATCACCTGTAATAGTTTAAAAAACGTGCAGCTGCTAGCTACCAGCTTTGTTGAATTGGAGTTGCTCAGTGTTGAAATCTAGGTTGCAGAGTCATTTTTGTTTCAACTTTGTTTGCTTTGAACTTTGAGTGTCAGGAAGTGACAGAAGTTAATCTTTGTCATCTGGAGATATGGGATAAGGTAGTAGTTAAGAACTCGGATTTTGCCGGCACCGTGGTTCACTTGGTTAATCCTCCGCCTGTGGCGCTGGGTTCTAGTCCCAGTTGCTCCTCTTCCAGTCCAGCTCTCTGTTGTGGCACGGGAAGGCAGTGGAGGATGGCCCAGGTGCTTGGGCCCCTGCATCCACATGGGAGACCAGGAAGAAGCACCTGGCTCCTGGCATTGGATCGGCGCAGCGTGCCGGCCGTATTGACCATTTGGGGAGTGTACCAACAGAAGGAAGACCCTTCTCTCTGTCTCTCCCTCTCTCACTGTCTATAACTCTACCTGTCAAATAAAAAAAAAACCTCGAATTTTGTAGCCAAACTAATTCTTGAGTCAGATTGTTTAACCTCTCTGCTTCAGTCTCCTCATCTTTATTGTAATGACAGTACTTACTTTATGGTATTGATATGAAAATTAATGGCTTAATATATTAGAACAAAGTTTGGCACATAGATGTTTTCTAGCAAATCATGGTTAGATATAGCAGAAATGTGGCCAGCGCTGCGGCCCACTTGGCTAATCCTCCACTTGCGGCGCTGGCACCCTGGGTTTTAGTCCCTGTTGGGGCGCCGGATTCTGTCCTGGTTGCTCCTCTTCCATTCCAGCTCTCTGCTGTGGCCCGGGGAAGGCAGTGGAGGATGGCCCAAGTGCTTGGGCCCTGCACCCGCATGGGAGACCAGGAGGAAGCGCCTGGCTCCTGGCTTTGTGCGCTGGTCGTAGTAGCTATTTGAGGGGTGAACCAATGGAAGGAAGATCTGTCTCTCTCTCTCTCTCACTGTTTAACTCTGCCTGTCAAAACAAAAAACAAAAAAACAAAAAACAGAAATGTAAAGATTTGGAGTACTTTATTGGTTTGGGTGTGAACTTTGCTTTCAAAATTGTTTCTAATTCTCATTGTTATTTTAGGAATTTAAAAAATATCTTGATTTAGAAGACATATAATATTTGACTGTGGATGAAAAGCCATCACAATAAGGCATTGGTTAAGGAGATATGGGGCCTGTTTGCCTAGTTTCAAACCCAAGCCCACTGCATTGTAGCTGTGTGACTTTGCCCAGTTTCCCCATGGGGATAATAGTTATACTTCTGTAATGAATTGTAAGGAAATGAGGAGTTAATTGCAAAGCATTTAGAATAGCATGGCCTTAAGTTGGTGTTCAGTAACTGTTAGCTCTTGATACTACTGAGGAAGACCTTTCATTTGTTTAAGATTATAAAGTTAGTATTGGTTGGGAATATTTGAATGTTTACTTACACTGGAAGTTTTCTTCTTTGGTCAACATGTAATGCTTGTTACATGTTAATGCTTGGACTACAGTACAATATTTCAAGAGATTTCTATTTCCTTATTTTTATAGAGCCTGTAAGTCTTATGCTAGCAATTTTCTGTAAAGAAATGAAGGCTGCAAACAAATATAAAAGCCGTATAGTTAAAATAAATTGGAAACAGGCAAAATGGAAAGTTAGGAAAGTGAAGTTTGGAACTGGAATTGTGATTATTGAATAAACTGTTATACTTTAGCGTGTGACAACTGCTTCAAGTTACTTCCAGTAGCACAAAATCCCAAAATAAAAAGGGAAATGTGATCAACTTTTAGAATTGCATAATCCATGATAAAATAAAAAACCAGTTTCAGGTGATTACAACAAAGTGTGATCTTCCATGAGTTTTTTCCACTATATAATACAGTGAGTGTGATTATACAACATACTTACCCTTTTGGTGAAAGCAAAAAAACCCCATAGTGTTCCTAATATGCTGATTTTATGCTAATGAGTAGGGTTATATACAATATGATGTATTTAATTTTCTGATGTTTAAAAAGCTTTCTTTTTGTGAAGCAGAGATACAGAATACCCATCCACTGGTTCATTACCTGAGTGCCTGCAATGGCCCCAGGATAGGGCGGAAACCGGGAACTCAACCCATCTCTCCCACTTTGGTGGTAGGGGACCAACTACGTGTGTGCCGTCAGTGTAGCCTCCCAGGGAATGCATTAACAGGAAGCTAGAGTTAGGAGTGAAACCTGGACTCATGGTAACCACTAGGCCAAACGCTCGCCCCGCTTCCTGATCATTGGGCTAAACTCAAGGGTTTTTATTAGCATGTGTGAATCTATTCAGTCTTGCTTATAAGACTGATATATATATATATGTAAATTTATTTTTATTTGAAAGGCAGAGTTAGAGGCAGAGAGAGAGAGATATCGAGAGAGAATGAGATCGATCTTCGACCTGCTGCTTCATTCCCCAAATGGCCATAATGGCTGGGGCTGGGCCAGACCAAAGTCAGGAACTTCATCTGGGTCTCCCACATGGGTGCAGGGGCCCAAATACTTGGATCACCCTCTGCTCCTTTCCCAGGCACATTAGCAGGGAGCTGTATTGGAAGTAGAGCAGCCGGGATTCAACTCCTGCCCATTTGAGATGCTGGTGTTGCAAGTGACAGCTTAACCTGCTGCGCCACAGTGCTGGCATTAGATTGTTTTTCTGAGATGAGTTTTTTTAAAAAAAATTTTTTTTTAAATTTATTTGACAGGTAGAGTTATAGACAGAGAGAGAGGTCTTCCTTCCGTTGGTTCACTCCCCAAATGGCCACTACAGCTGGTCCCTGTAGGTGCAGGGACCCAAGCACCTGGGCCATCCTCCACTGCCCTCCAGGGCCACAGCAGAGAGCTGGACTGGAAGAGGAGAAACCGGGACTAGAACCCAGAGCCCATATGCGATGCTGGTGCCGCAGGCAGAGGATTAGCCAAGTGAGCCACGGCGCCGGCCCCTGAGATGAGTTTTTGAAAGAGGGTTTGTGTTTGATTAAAACTCTGAGTTTTTGGATTTTAACTATTCTGTGTTGTTATGTAAGTATGGGACCATATATTTTAACAATCAATCAAATAGAGGTAAAGAATTTACATCCTGTTGTGAATATTGAAAGGAGGAATAGGGACATTGTAAAGCCATCCTGCCTGACAGATGAATAGAAGTGAATTAATGGAACGAGCTGAATTTACCTACCACAGAATTGGAGAAAAGGACATGGTGTGTTGTACTTTCTGGCATTCATACTAGTGCCCTGATGGTTACAGTTACTTTGATTCAGCAAATACTTTTCAAGCACCTAGTTTGCTCTTGACCATATCTGTCATACATTAGAGATAATCACAAAACTATTTTCCTTGGGGGTTGCAGATTTCAGGTATTCAGAAGGAAACCTTCACCAGCAATCACCTCTTTACTCTGAGTGAGAAATGCAGCATGAGTTCTTTGTCCTTGAGTTGGGTGCTGTTTTCAGTGAGTTTATATTCTGAAGGCCCGGAGAGTGACTGTCAGGGGATCAGATCCTGCAATGTTTCACCTGCACCTAGCCTAGATCCTGGCACATAATAAGTGTTCAGTGAAGAGTAAAGAGCAAGAAAGGAGAAGAAGTTGAGGGGGGATTAGAATGAGAGAGATGGGCCCACTGTTAGTTCTCATTTTTGAGTTAAAAATCCCATTATTACATTTCCATTCACTATAGGTTCTTCTGTAATTATATTGGAAGTTTGTTCTATTGGAAATAACTTGAAGCAATCGGGAAATTGGCTGTTTTTTTTTTTTTCTTAATCAGAATTT
The DNA here is from genome assembly GCF_964237555.1 of Oryctolagus cuniculus. Lineage (NCBI taxonomy): Eukaryota > Metazoa > Chordata > Mammalia > Lagomorpha > Leporidae > Oryctolagus > Oryctolagus cuniculus. The sequence continues at coordinate 74,428,550 of NC_091442.1, forward strand.
GTTTTACGTCATTTTTGTTGAGAATTTATTCTGCAACTTAAAATTGCCCCCATCTAGTTCCTTTTAGTTTAGCTTATAGTCCTGTGAGAAATCCACATGTTTTAGAAAGATAAAAATACTCTTAGTATATAATTGGCTTTCCTTTTTATTCCCCTTGGATTAGATCTTGTAATACAGTTACCTAGGATATGAGTATGTTATCTTTATTTTTTCTGGTATTATTTAACATGCATTTGATTGCTATGTGCTGGGTTCTGTGGCTACAATGGTGGTTAAACATGGACTATTCTTCACATAGAATGGTAGCTTGCAACTTTAAAGGATTTCAACTTGTGAATTAATAAAAGGATGGCCATTTTTGAAGAAGTGTTAAATCTTAGCTTTGATGAGACATAGATTCTGGGCCTGGATGAGAAGTTATAATCCAGCCCTTTTCACCTTTTGGTGGAAGAAAATCCTCATGAAATTTCTATACCTTTTCTTGTGCTGTCAGGTATATGAAGTCATTGGTATAAGATAAATCATTGATTTGGTCATTCTGTCTTAGACTGCTAAAGTATTCCTGTCTCCTCTGTGATACTCTTTGGCACACTGATGTCCTTAAGAAACAATACTGGTCCTGCAATCTGCCCTTCACTGGGAATTGTACTACGATGTATATCTCAAAGGCTCACTCTTTGCTCTTAGATTTTCTGTGGTGTGTTACCTTTACAACCACCTGTATTCTGTATTTGTTTAATTCCATAGTCATTACTGATAAACAAGTTTCAAATAAAACTTTTAATCTGTTTTCTTCTTCCTATACTCCTTATTTCAGTAAATAACCTCATCTGTTCAGTTCTCTCCTTGACTCTTCTCGTTTTCACCTCTGACATCTAATCAGTCAGGAAGTCCTGTTGTTTTGACCTGGTTAAATATTTCTCTAAGCCATCTGCCTTTCCTCATCTCCACTGCCACTGTCTCAGTTTAAGCTGCTATGAATTTTTCCCTTTGTGAATTCAGTTGCAGCTGTTCTTTCTTGAGCCTGCAGCCAGTGTGCTGGCTTAGAAGAGGCAAGTTTGCCCATGACATCCCCCTGCGAGAACTCCAGTGGCTCTTGTTTGTCTTCAGGGTAAATTGAAAACTCCTAAATTCTTTAGCAAGGCTTTGAAAACCCCTTGTGATATGAACTCGCTTCTTTTTTTTTTTTTTTTTCTCTAAAAAGAAATAGCTAAAAATGTCATCCCATTCAGGATCCCTTGCATTCATCGTTTTCTGCTATGACCATTGGTTTCCTATTGGTTGGTTTTGCTCCTAGTCAGGCACCTTTTTTTTTTTTTTAAACATTTATTTATTTGAAAGGCAGAGTTACAGAGAGGTAAAGGCAGAGAGAGAGAGAGAAAGAGAAAGAAGTCTTCTCTCTGCTGGTTTACTCCTCAGATGGCTTCAACAGCTGGAGCTGTGCTGTTCTGAAGCTAGGAGCCAAGAGCTTCTTCCGGGTCTCCTGTGCGGGTGTAGGGGCCCAAGGACTTGGGCCATATTCTATTGCTTGCCTAGGCCATAGCAGAGAGCTGGATCGGAAGCGGAGCAGTCGGGACTCAAACCAGTGCCCATATTGGGTGCCAGGCACTGCAAGCCGTGGCTTTACCCACTACACCACAGTGCCGGCCTTGGGCAACTCTTTCAATGTGTGTGTGTGTGTGTGTGTGTGTGTGTTTTATTGATACCTTTTATCTCCAACATCTCGCTCACCACATGTTTGAGGGTATGACTAAAACATTACTAATAAATCAGACAAGTTGGAATGGGAGTTGTTGGGCAGGCTATCACCTGTGCTGTTTTGAAGGAATTTGAAAAAATTATTTGCAAACTGAGGGAGAAAAATGGTGCTCCAGATAGAGGGAACAGAATGCTCACAGAAAAAGACAAGAGGCTTTGAGGGAGCAGGTGAGTCCAGAGTGGCCAAGGCACTGAGTCTGAATGTGTCGGGGAGTGCCAGGAAGTGAGCAGCACAGTAGAGGTAAAGGGTGGAGTCAGAAGGATTTTAAGCTCAGATCTGATGTGATCTGATATACATTTTATAAAGATCACATTTTGGAGTAGAAATATTACCTTACCCAAATTATTGGAGTGTGATTACATTGGGAGGAGAACAGTTATTTTAGCAACCTAGGCTACAAATGATCAGGAGTCATTGTGAGAGAAAGTTTGTGAGAGGAGGTTTCGATGAACTTAGGATGTAGGGTCAAGATGATGAACGGCATTTAAGATAACTTGGTAGATGAGATGTCTTTGACAAGAGTTGGAAATATTAGAAGCTTTAGATAGAACATACTGAGTTTAAGATGTCTGGAAACTCACGTGGAGTTATCAAGTATGTCCTTAGATATTTGGTGTGGAGCTTGCTAATACTCCTTGGAAAAGACTGGCATTTCCTGGGGGTACTTTCTCTAACCAAAGGCTTAAATTGTCATGTATGTGTCAATTGGGTTTTAAAGAAACGAACTTTTGAGACTGTTTTTGTTTTTAGATTAGCTTACACAATTCACATAGTTCAAGAATAAATGTTAGATGTGGTAGGTGTTGGATTTCCATGTTTGTGCAGAGATTTAGGACAAGAATTTTACCCTAAGCTTACAGGGAATGGGCCTTGTGGCATTCCTTGTTGAGTGCCAGTATGTGTCTGCCAGTTTGAGATGCCTGCATTCCTTGTTGAGTGCTAGTATGGGTCTGTGCTGCTCTGCTTCCCATCCAGCTCCCTGTTGCTGGGAAACAGCAGGTGGTTGTGGCTATTTGGGTAGTGAACAGTGAATAGAAGATCTCTCTGTCTCTTTCTGTCTCTGTCTCTGTCTCTTCCCCCAACCCCGACTTTCAAGTAAATAAATCTTTTGAAAAATTGTGGGCTGAATGTTCTCCTTCATCTTTAATGATCATAAATAAAATCCAGTCCCACTTAAGAGTATGAACAATGTAAAAAAGACATTATTTTGGAAAGTTTCCCTTTTCAGCTTTTTGTGTCAGGAAGAAATGTGAACGTGAGTTGGAATGTGCAAAAATACATCCTTTTTCTTTGTTGGGAGTTAAATTTATATTGTTTTCCTGAGTTTTGCTTTTTAATTCTGACTCGATGAATTAGAGGTCAGCAAATTTATTCTAAAATGTTTGCTCTGATCCTCGGAGCTCTTTCAATAAGTTATTTCTTACATGATTCCTTTGCCGAAGGGGGAGAAAATGTGTACTCTATTGGCATCGAATCATTATTGGAAGTTCTATAAATGTACTTATCTGCTTGGGTATCTGAGCAAATATTTGAGAATAAATAAGAGCCTGGTGGCATAAGAATTTTATTTCAAATGGAAAACTCACCCCTACCGCCCTTTATTTTAGCGCCTTTTTTTTTTTTTTTTTTTTTTTGACAGAGACAGAGAGAGACAGAGAAGGGTCTTCCTTCTCCGTTGGTTCACCCCCCAGATGGTTGCTACGGCCGGCGCACTGTGCCGATCCGAAGCCAGGAGCCAGGTGCTTCCTCCTGGTCTCCCATGTGGGTGCAGGGCCCAAGCACTTAGGCCATCCTCCACTGCCTTCCCTGGGCCACAGCAGAGAGCTGGACTGGAAGAGGAGCAACCAGGACAGAATGCGGTGCCCCAACAGGGACTAGAACCCGGGGTGCCGGCACTGCAGGTGGAGGATTAGCCTAGTGAGCCGTGGCGCTGGCCTTATTTTAGCCCTTTTTTAAAAAAGACTTATTTTATTAATTTGAAAGACAAAGTTACAGAGAGAGGTAGTGACAGAGAGAGAGGTCTTGCATCTGCTGGTTCACTCCCCAGATGGCCGCAATGGCTGGAGCTGGGCCCATCCGAAGCCAGGAGCCAGGAGCTTCTTCTGGGTCTCCCAGTTGGTGCAGGGGCCCAAGGACTTGGGCCATCCTGTACTGCTTTCTCAGGCCATAGCAGAGAGCTGGATTGGAAGAGGAGCACCCGGGACTAGAACCCGCACCCGTATAGGATGCTGACGCTTCAGGCCAAGGCTTTAACCTGCTGCACCACAGCGCAGGCCTCAGCACTTTCATTAACATCCCCATGCCCCGCCCCGTCCTCAGGAATATTCTGTGTGTAAAGATTTTTCCCTTTTTGTAATATTGCCAACTACTTAGAGACAAGGAATTTAATCTTTCTATTCTCTACTGTGTCTAGCACACAATTGCTTAATGAAAGTTTGTTAAATTTGAATTTATTTCAACAGTTTAGCACCACCAAGTGGCAAATCCTTGAATAATCTCGTTACTTTTTGTTCCCTATGGATGCCTAATTTCCAAATAAGTAGAATTGTGATTTTTATCTTTTTTTTGAGGCAGTATCAGGATCAGTTTAGTTTTATTTTTTCATTGTTTTTGTTAGTGAAAATATCTCCACATATTTATTGTTTCTAGGCTTGTATATTTTAAAACAGTAGACTTTATGTGTAAATTATTTTTATACAGTTTTATTGTACAATTGACAGGTAACAGACTATTTATATAATTTCATAACTTTAAATGTATGTGTACACCATGAATCTGAATACAAGGTAATGATATTTCTACTGCTCCCTCCGAGTTTCCTCTTGACTCATTGTAATCACTCCTCACCTGTCCGCAGATGATCGCTGAACTCTTTTTGTCAATATAATGTGTTTTGCAGAATATTTTGTGGATGGAATTAAATACTGAGTGTTCTGTTTTTAATTTGGCTTCCTTTGTTACTTAATTCCTTATATAATTCCTTAATTACTTTAAGATTCATTCATGCTGTATGTATTATTTGCTTAATTTTGCATCTTGGCAAGAAATACCCCATTGGGTGAGTACATAATATGTTATATCTGGTCACCTGTTGGTAGACATTTGTGTGGTTTTCACTTTGGCTGTTACAAATAAAGTGAACACTAGAATATAAGTCTTTGTGTAGGATATGCTTCCTGCCGGCGCCGCGGCTCACTAGGCTAATCCTCTGCCTGTGGCGCCAGTACCCCGGGTTCTAGTCCCTGTAGGGCGCTGGGTTCTGTCTTGGTTGCTCCTCTTCCAGTCCAGTTCTCTGTTGTGACCTGGGAAGGCAGTGGAGGATGGCCCAAGTGCTTGGGCCCTGCACCCCATGGGAGACCAGGAGGAAGCACCTGGCTCCTGGCTTCGGATCAGCGTAGCGCGCCGGCCGTAGCGGCCATTTGGGGGGTAAACCAACAGAAGGAAGACCTTTCTCTCTGTTTCTCTCTCTCTCTCTCATTGTCTAACTCTGCCTGTCAAAAAAAAAAAAAAAAAAAAAGGATATGCTTTCATTTTTCTTGAGCAAATATCTAAGAATGGAGTGGCTGGATCATATATGAGTATATTGTATGTTTAGCATTTTTAAAAAAGTCTTAAAATTTGAGAGAAAAGGAGAGAGAGAGGGAAAGAGGAAGAAAGAAAGAAAGAAAATGTGCTCCTATCAGTTTTACTACCCAGATTTCCTCAACATTTTGCGGGCAGACAGGAGCCTGGAACTCAGTGTAGATCTCATGTTCTTGGATCATCACCACTGCCTTCCAGCGGTTTACATTAACAGGAAGACACAGGTTTTGTAACTGCCAGACTAAACACCTGCTCTTCCTTTCTTTTTCTTTTTCTTTTTTTTTTTTTTAAATTAGTTTATTTGAAAGGCAGACATACAGGGAGACAGAGATCTCCCTTCTGCTGGTTTACTCCCTGTACCTACAACAGCTGAGGTAGGGGCAGGCTGAGAACAGGAGCTTGGAACTCAATCTGGGTCTCACATGTGGGTGGTAGGGACCCGAGTTGTTGATCCATCACCTGTTGCCTTTCAGTGTGTGCATTAGTAGGAAGCTGATCAGAAGTGGAAGCGAAACTTGAACCCAGGCACTATAATATGGTATGCGTGTGTCCCCAGTGGCAATTTAACTGCTATGCCAAACACATCCTTGACTTTGATGTATTTTTCCATTGTTAAATTCACTTCATAATTTGTATCATTGTTCCTCCACTACCCTTGAAATTTGATTTAAATCCTATTTAAAGCTTTACATTTTGTGATAATTATCAGTGATTTTTAGCATCTCTTACATGCAGAAAATTCTAATTCATAGATTAATAAGTCATAAGGCAAGCATCCTTGTAACTACAACTCGTATCAGAAATAGATCTTTGGTAGCTTCCTCAGAGGTCTTCCATGTATCCCTCATACCCTAAGTAACTGCTGTCTAAACTTATAATCATTTTCTTGTCTGTATGTATTGTTACTAGTATTTTAAAAATACTGTGGTTGTGTCATTTGAAGTGTTTTCTTCCTTCTATATAGTATTACTGGGAATTCCTTTCAGTTTCTTAAAATATTTTTTCATTTATATAAAGGGAACAAATTTAGTGTACTTTACAGTTTTAAGAACATAATACTTCCCAACGCATCCTCCCTCCCTCTTGTGTTCACCCTCTGTTCTCCTTCCTTTGTTATTTTTCTTTTAACTTTTGCTATGACGTACTTTCAGTTTACTTTTTTTTTTTTTTTTTTTTTTTTGACAGGCAGAGTGGACAGTGAGAGAGAGAGACAGAGAGGAAGGTCTTCCTTTTGTCGTTGGTTCACCCTCCAATGGCCGCCGCAGCTGGCGCACTGTGGCCTGCGCACCGCGCTGATCCGATGGCAGGAGCCAGGTACTTATCCTGGTCTCCCATGGGGTGCAGGGCCCAAGGACTTGGGCCATCCTCCACTGCACTCCCTGGCCACAGCAGAGAGCTGGCCTGGAAGAGGGGCAACCGGGACAGAATCCGGCGCCCCAACCGGGACTAGAACCCGGTGTGCCGGCACCGCAAGGTGGAGGATTAGCCTACTGAGCCGCGGCGCCGGCCAGTTTACTTTTTAATCTCAAGTTTAACTCTCCTCTAAATGAAGAATTAAGCAAGTAGTAAGTAGAAAAGCCACTGTCCCTCAGGAGTATTCGATTCTCAAATTGTCAGTTTCACTCATACATTATGTGTTTCTGTACTCTGCATATTACCACAAATCAGGGAAAACATATTTGTCTTTTTGGGACTGGCTTATTTCACTAAGCATAGTGGTATCCAGTGTGTATCCATTTTGTTGCAAAAGACAGGCTTTCATTCTTTTTTTGTTTTTGTTTTTTTAAAAGATTTGTTTATTTATTTGAAACAGTTACACAGAGAGAGAAGGAGAGGAATAGAGAGTGAGAGAAGTCTTCCATCCGCTGGTTCACTCTCCAGTTGGCCACAACGGCCGGAGCTGTGCCGATCGGAAGCCAGGAGCCAGGAGTTTCCTCCAGTTACTTCCACGTGGGTGCAGGTCCCAAGGACTTGTACTATCTTCTGTGGCTTTCCCAGGCCATAGCAGAGAGCTGGATCGGAAGTGGAGCAGCCGGGACTTGAACCGGCGCCCATATGGGCTGCTGGCACTGCAGGCAGTGGATTTACCTGCTGTGCCACAGTGCTGGCCCCAAGGATTTCATTCTTTTTTTTTTGTATGTCTGAATAGTATTCCACTGTATGTATATACCACACTTTCTTTATCCAGGCATCAGTTGATGGACATCTGGGTTGATCTCATATCTTAGCTATTGTGATTTGAGCTGCCATAAACACAGGAGTGCATATAACTGTTTGGTAAGCTTATTTTATTTCCTTTGGGTAAATTCCCAGGAGAGGAATGGCTGGGACATATGGTAGAACTATTTTCAGATTTCTGAGGAATCTCCATACTATCTTCCATTGTGGTTGTACTGGTTTCCATTCCCACCAACAGTGTGTCAGTGTATTTTTTTCCCCCACAATCTCACCACTGTTTCTTTTGTTTTATTTATTAATTTATTTATTTTGATTTTTGTATGATAGCCATTCTAACTGGGATGAGGTAAAACCTCATTGTGGTTTTTATTTCCATTTCCCTGATCACTAGTGTCATGAGCATCTTCTCATGTGTCTGCTGGCCATTTGTATTTCATCCTTTGAAAAACGTCTTGTCATATCCTTAGCCCATTTCTTAAATGGATTGTTTATTGTTGAGTTTCTTGAGCTCCTTGTATATTCTGGATATTGATCTTTTATCAGATGTATGGTTTGCAAATATTTTCTTCCATTCTGTCAGTTGCTTTTTTTTAAAAAAGACTTTTTTAAAAGAAGAAAAACAAAGATTTTTTATTTACATGACAAAGTTACAGAGAGGGGAGAGAGGAGAGAGAGAAGGAAAGAGAATGAGAGTGCTTCCATCCACTGGTTTTTAGTTCTGAAGCAGCATTATTTTGTGCATGTAAATGATTCCAGAAATTATTTTTATATAGAAAAGCCATACAGAAATTTTTGGTAGTTTTTGAGGCAGTAGTTGAGATTTATGGTATGAACATGTTAGAAAATTTGAAATTAACTCCTTCCTTTAAGTATGTGGTTTTTTTTTTTTTTTTAAAGATTTATTTATTTATTTGAAAGAGTTACACAGAGGAGAGGCAGAGAGAGAGAGAGAGGTCTTCCATCCAGTGGTTCACTCCCCAATTGACTACAACCGCTGGAGCTGCGGATCTGTACTGATCTGAAGCCAGGAGCTTCTTCCAGGTCTCCCATGTGGGTGCAGGGGCCCAAGGACTACTGCTTTTCCAGGCCATAGCAGAGAGCTGGATTGGAAGTGGAGCAGCCAGGTCTCGAACCGGTACACATATGGGATGCTGGTGCTTCAGGCCAGGGTGTCAACCCACTGTGCCACAGCGCTGGCCCCAAGTATATGGTCTTGAGTAAAGTTGTTGAATAGCTCTTGTCTCAGTTTATTCTTATAAAATAAAGATAGAGAGAATGTGATCTGTTGAGACTCCTTCAGGATACTATAGGATTTAAATGAGATCAGTACCTTGAAAACAAAGTGCTATTCAGTTATTGTTATCACTAACTTGTTTTATATTTGAAGTAAATTGTGTCCCGATGCAACTTATTTTTTTTTTTCTGTGCTGTTAAGACTTATAAAATATAACTGTCCTTCAGTATAGGAGGAAAATTTCTTCCAGGACCTCCCCACAGATACCAAAATCTGCAGGGGCTCAAGTCCTTTCTACACTATGGTATAGTGTGCACATAACTTGCGTAATCCTTTGGTACACTTTGTCACCACTAGATTGCTTATAATACTGATACAGTGTAAATACCATGTAAACAGTAGTTACTTTGTATTGTTTAGGAGATAATGATATGGAAGTCTGCACATGTTCTATACAGATACACTTTCTTTCCCAATTCTTTTGAGTCCTGGAATGCAGGATCCAGATAAGGAAGGCTGTGTAAGACATCATAAGGTTTAGTTGCTGGTACAAATTAGTAATCTTATTAATTTCATTCCATCTGCTATTTTTGATAGAAATGGTAATACTAATACTTCGAATTAGAAAGTAAATGTGATTACTTTCTAAGGACTACAAATAGGTTTGGAATTTTGAATTTGTGGATGTATAATTTGTCCCTTAAAAAGTGCTGAGGACTTAAAAGGAACACAACAAATGAATGGGTGAGGCTTTGACCTTTTTTTTTTTTTTTTCTGTAAGATGCCTGCTACTTTAATACTTTTTAGATTTTTCTCAGACAAATTACTTAGGAAACTCTTTAAACTTTTTCTTAAATATCAAATAAAATAGGCAATAATTGGCCAACAATTGTATGGAAAAGAGAGTTGCTTAATGTGTTTTGGGGAAAGTGTTCATTTGATTCTGTAGGGTTTACTTCTTTAGGGTTCCAGAATCTCTTTAATGTTAATAGGGTCACAGAAGTTTAAACTGCATTGCTAATTGCATTGTTAATGAGCTTTTCTTGGCAAATAAATGTACTTTTATCTGCTATGAGATAACAAAGTACTAATCCATTGGTGAAAAAGGCTTGAGATTTTAAGGGATTTAAATTTTCATATTTTCATTCTGTGGCCTCAGTCAGATATAATAATGTAACACAACTCCTGTTTTATAAATTGACAAACTGAAGTCTAGAAAGTTTAGTTTATACTTCTGGAATTCCCCCTTTTCATATACTTTATTATATGAATAATATAAATATATTTATACTTAAAATATATAAACATATTTATTATGCTTTAAATTATTTTAAAACCTTTTTATCTTGAAATATTCAAATAAGCTGGAGGCATTAATATAAAAAGTTAAATTTATTTTCCTTTTTAGTCTTCCCTATTCTATTCTTCAGAATTAGCCTCTGTTAACAGTTTGAAGTGTGTCCTTCCAGAATTTGCACTATTTATTTCACACAGATATCAGATACTTTTAAAAAGTGTAACTGTCATCATACTGTTGATTTTTCCTAGTATATCTGCTCATGTATGTCTACCTGCTTGCCCATCCATTTAATCTACCTCAGCTCCTGAGTAGTATTCCCCATAAATGGATATCCCTTGGATATGTTTCATCATCTTCCTATTTGTGAACATCTAGATTTATACTCTCCTTTCCCTCCTCAACTCTCTGCCCTCCCTCTGATATTGAAAATAATGCTGCTGTGAATATTCTTATTTACACACACACACGCAATCTTTGTACCTATGTGTGAATGTGTCTGTATGCTTAAGTTTTTTCATCTCCATACAAACGACAAGTTTTTTTTTTTTTTTCTTGGTAGAGTGGACAGTGAGAGAGAGAGAGAGAAAGAGAGAGAAAGGTCTTCCTTTTACTGTTGGTTCAGAGAGAGAGAGAGAAAGAGAGAGAAAGGTCTTCCTTTTACTGTTGGTTAACCCTCCAATGGCCACTGCGGCTGGCGCATCGAGCTGATCCGAAGCCAGGAGCCAGCTGCTTCCTCTGGTCTCCCATGCAGGTGCAGGGCCTAAGGACTTGGGCCATCCTCCTCTGCACTCCTGGGCCACAGCAGAGAGCTGGACTGGAAGAGGGGCAACCGGGACTAGAACCTGGAGTGCCGGTGCCGCAGGCGGAGGATTAGCCTATTGAGCTGCGGCGCCGGCCACGACAAGTTTTTTTTCAACCCTTTCCCAGTTCATTCTATCCCCAGTCTTTGCCTTCTGCTTAACAGAAGCACAAGAACAGTCTTGTGCTGAACTACTGCAAAGAAAGCCATTTTTATGGAGCCGGCATTGTGGCGTAGCGGGTGAGGCCGCTGCCTGTAGTGCCGGCATCCTATGTGGACACTGGTTCAAATCCTGGCTGCTCCACTTCTGATCCAGCTCTCTGCTGTGGCCTGGGAAAACAGTGGAGGATGGACCAGGTCCTTGGACCCCTGCACCAGCTTCTGGCTCCTGGCTTGGAAATTGAGGAGTGAGCCAGCTGATGGAAAATTCTCTCTCTCTCTGCCTCTCCTTCTCTATCTATGTAACTCCGATTTTCAAATAGATAAAATAATCTTTTAAAAAAAGCCATTTTAAGTTAATTTTTACATTCTTAACCGACACATATAAATTGTGGATATCTATGAGGTACCATGTTGTTTTGGGTTTTTGAAGTCAGAACTTTCTGGTGATCTTGATTACAAGAAATATTCTTTACTGACGTACATTTATATCACAATTGAATAACATAACGAAGTTGTAAGAGGGATAGTGAAAGTAATGTGGAAGTTTCACAGTGTAGTAGCTAAAAGAACAGTTTTCTGGGGTCAGCCTGCCTAGGTTTTCATCTCTGCACCATATCTTATTATTTGTATCGTTGACCTTGGGCAAGTTGTTTAATCGTTTTCAGTTTTCTTATTCACACAGTTGGCCTCCTTATCATGATATGGTACAATATACTTATAGAACCTGACTTGAGGTTCTTGTGAAGATTTAGTTGTAACAAGTGGCGTGCCTGGTACGTAAGTGTTCCATGAAAGCTAGGTAAAATAAGTGCATGTGTGCTCTTTCCCATACAGCTAGGAACTTGGAGGCAGTGAATTGGCTCTGGTAGAGCTTCTCTTTCATTGTGGACTTGTGATTATTTTTTTTTAAGATTTTATTTATTTGTAAGAGTTACAGAGAGGCAGGGGCGGAAAGAGAGAGATCTTCTATCTGCTGATTGACTCTCCAAATGGCTGCTACTGTCTGAAGCCAGGAGCCAGCAGCTTCTTCTGGGTCTCCCACATGGGTGCAGGGGCCCAAGGACTTGGGCCATCTTCCACTGCTTCTCAGGCCATAGCAGAGAGCTGGATCGGAAGTGGAGCAGCCAGGTCTTGAACCGGTGCCCTTATGGGATGCTGGCACTGTAGACAGCGGCTTTACCTGCTATGCCACAGCGCCAGCTCCTGGTCCATGATTCTGAAGAGTTAACGTGATTATATTAACGGATGATCTGTGGACATGGAAAAACACCATATTCCAAACTTAAACACGTCAAATGTACTTATGTCTGGAAGTGACTATTTTATTTTCCTTATTTTCAAAATTAAAAAAAAGTTTAATAGTATGAAATGAATAACCAGGATGAAATCTTAACTTAGGACATTATGCATTTAAAAAATAAGGCTTCATTATAAATTCCTGAGTCTCTCTTATATTCCTGTAGCACTTTTTTAAAGGGTCATATTTTCATCATGCTCATGATTTGTAGTCTTTTGAATACTTTTACATAGAAGAACACATAGTAAATATTTGTAGAATTGAACTACTTTATGCTAGCTATTCCTTGTAGTCCTCATCACTACTATAAATTTTCTTAACCTTTTCTGCATTTCTTTGCCACTATGTTAAAATACACACCAAAGTGATCCTACAATGAAAATGTGCTATTATGGGAATAATTGAGAGAAGTATTGATTCCTCATTGTATTTCATCTGTTTTTGGATATTTTCAGGTTTGAATGCATTCTTTTACTTAAGTATTTATATATTTTACTTAAGTAAAATATACTTTTACTTAAAAGTATATTAAAAGTATTAAAAAATACTTTTACTTAAGTATTTATATATTTTACTTAAGAATTTATATATTGAGACACACAGCAGTTAATCTGACATCTTTGATTATGAAAAAAATCAAGATTTTAATTATCACTAAGCTAAAAAGCAAACATCTGTCCAGTTTTTATTTGATGTTTTCAAATTTGATGTTTGATGTTTTGATGATTGATATTCCTTAAATACAGATTAGGCATCCCTAAAATTGAAAAATCTGAACTCTTGAAATGCTATAAAATCCAAAACTTTTCAGTAGCAACGTATGCCACAAGTGGAAAATTCTACATCCAACCTCATGTGATGGATTACAGTCAAAATAAAGCACACTAAAAATATTATATACAATTATCCTCAGGCTATATGTGTAAGATCTTCATGAAATAGATGAATTTCATGTTTAGACTTGGGTCCCATCTCTACAACATTATGTGTATGCAAATACTCTGAAATTTGAAAAAAAAAAAAGCAAAATCTGAAACACTTGCAGTCCAAGCATTTTATGGTTGAAAGCTTGGCTAAATGTTATACAAAAATATCTTTTAGAATTTTTAACAAATGGGGCTGATGTAGTAGGCCAAGCCTATGCCTGTGACTCTGGCATCCCATGTGGGTACCAGTTTGCGTCCTGGCTGCTTCTCTTCTGGTCCAGCTTTCTGCTATGGTCTGGGAAGACAGTGGAGGATGGCCCAAGTGCTTGGGCCCCTGCATCTTTCTGGGAGGCCCCGAGGCTCCTGGCTTTGGATGGGCTCAGTTCTGGCCCTTGCAGCCTTTAGGGAATGAACTAGCAGATGGAAGACCTTTCTCTCTTTCCCTCTCTCTGTGATTCTCCTTTCAAATAAATCAATAAAATCTTAAAAGAATTTTTAACAATGTTGTAATAATACTGAATACAAATAGTGTGCTTAATCTTATTTTTATTGTTCTAGATTATATATGAACAGGAAGGAGTATATATTCACTCATCTTGTGGAAAGACCAATGACCAAGACAGCTTGATTTCAGGAATATTACGTGTTTTAGAAAAGGTAAGTTTCTAGTATTTACTAGAATTGAATAGTTTTTGGTAGTGGTCCATCTTTGGGGCATTATCAGAAAGGTTGATCTTCGTGTGTAAGATACAGTTGTGTAATTTAACAATAGTTGTAAATTTAATAGGGAAATGATAGAAATGAAATTCTTCAGGTAAACCAGTAAAATGACAAGGAATATTTTTCAATTTATTGTGTAGAAGTTATAATAATACAGTTAAAACTAGGAAGAACCTAAAAAATATGTATAATTTGTCAAACAGTGGTTCACATATATTAGCATACTTAAAATGCTGAAATTTGATGAGGTAAATTTTTATTTTAGATTTAGGGAATAAAAAATAAGTGGGTAAGAATGTAGCATATTGCTGAATACTAAATATAGTTCACATTTTTTTCCTCCAGGATGCTGAAGTAATAGTGGATTGGAGACCACTGGATGATGCATTGGATTCTTCTAGTGTTCTCTATGCTAGAAAGGTATTTAAGGAAAAAAGTATGATGAGGAAATACCGTTTTTTAAATAACAGCTTTATCAAGACGTTATTCACATACTTCATCCTTTGAAAGTATACAATTCATTAAATTTTAGTATATTGCCACAGTTGTGTAACCATCTTCAATATCTAATTTTAGAATATTCCCACCATTCTCCAAAAAGAAACTCTATTAGTAGTCAGCTGTGGCAACTATTAATCAACTTTCTAACAATTGTCCTACCATGGACATTACCTTTAAACAATATGTATGTAATATGTGTTTTTTGTGATTGGTTTGTTTCACTTTATATAGTGATTTCAAGGTTCATCTGTTTATTTGTGTGTGCGTGCGTGCAGAATAATATTTTATTGGTTATCACATTTTGTTTATGCATCCATCAGTTGATGGAGGTTTTTTTTTGAAAGATTTATTTATTTATTTGAAAGAGTTACAAAGAGAGAGAATGAGAGGCAGAGAGAGAGAGAGAGAGAGAGAGGTCTTCCATCCACCGGTTCACTCCCCAGATGGCCACAACAGCTGGAGCTGATCCGAAGCCAGGAGGCAGGAGCTTCTTCCAGGTCTCCCATGCTGAGCCATCTTCTGTTGCTTTCCCAGGCCATTGCAGAGAGCTGGATCAGAACTGGAGTGGTCAGGACTCAAACTGGCGCCCACATGGGGTGCTGGCACTGCAGGCAGCGGCTTTACCCACTACACGACAGCACCATGCTCTGGTGCTTTCTGTTGGAATGGAATATCTTTTCCCATCCTTTCACTTTCAGTCTGCATGTATCTTTGTTGGTGAGATGTGTTTCTTGTAGGCAGCATGTATAAGGTTCTTGTTTTTTTTAAATCTGTTTGGCTTGTCTATATCTTTTAACTGGAGAGTTGAAGCCATTTACATTCAAGGTGACTATTGATAAGTAACTACTTGACCCTGCCATTTTTCCATAAATTTTCCTGTTGTTTACTTTGGATTTCCTTTGTACTTTTACTGGGGGTTTTTCTGTCTTCACTTTCTTTCATAGTGGATACCGTGTTTCTGTGTTTCTATGCTACACATAGAATAGGAGGTGGTGGTTAGATATTTATCTGCTTATTCATTCCCCAAATGCCCTGACCAGGGCTGGTCCAGGATGAGACCAAGAGCCAGGAATCCAGGTTGGGTCTTGCACATGGGTGACAGGGACCCAACAGCTTCCTGAACCATCTCCTGCTACTGCCCAGGGCATATATTTAACAGGAAACTGGAATGGAGAGTAGGGCCTGGACTTGAATATAGACACTCCAACATAGAATGCAGGTGTCTCAAGCTAACCATTATGCCAGACACTTGCCCCTATTTCTTATTTCTTAATTTTTCTTACTCCTTTATCATATCTTTATGTTCTTACTAATTTTCTTTTTCCCTTATTAAAAATTATAGGAGAGATACACAAAAATATATTCCTGTTGCTAAAATATATTCCTGTTGCTAAAAGTTCAAATAATAAGTTGAAGTTCTTGCTTGACCAGAATCTTTTCCTTCCTCTGTCCTTGTTCAGTATATATATTTCTAGACCTTTATCTTTACATACATCTATAGAGTATATTTGTATGTAGAATGGTTTACATTCTTATGCATGTTTCTCATTGCATATGTTGTATTTGTTATAGTCCACACACTTTTTGCAACTCTCACTGTATTTACTATTTTGTGTTGAATATGCAGCCATGCTTTACTTAATAACAGGAGAGAAATGTGTTGTATGAATAGTGTATATTTACACAAATGAAGATTGTATAGGTACATCACCTGCTGTGACCTCTTGATCCAGTCAAGAGACATGGTAAATGTGATGGAGAAAGCTGTTGCTGGTGTAATAAGGCATACTGTCTCACAGTAAACTTTTTAAAAGTGTGACAGTCATAAAAAGTAAAGTAAATACATAACTAGTAACCGTTCCATTTATCATTATGAAGTATTATGTACTGTACAGGATTGTATGTGCTGTAGTTTTATGCAGCTGACAGAACAATGAGTTTGTTTAACCAGCATCACCATAGACATGTGAGTAATGTTTTACACTATGGTATTATGAGACTACAAGATCACTAGGTAATAGGAATTTTTCTGCTGCTGTATAATGTTCTGGGACCACCATCATAGATACTGTCGGACACTTACTGGAAATGTTGTATGACACATAATTAAATGTATACATTTTAACATGTATCACTCATATGATTACTATCTAGTATTTCCTTGCGTATCCCTTAGTTCATTTGTTCCATTGCTGGACATTAGAATTTTTTCAAGTTTATACTTAAACAAAGGTGCAATGAAAATCCTTGTATTTGCTTATTGTCTGCATATGTGAGTCTTTTTCTAGAAGATGAAAAGAGTTGATGTGGTTAAACACATGCATATTTTAAATTTTTAGTAAGTATGCCCAAATTGCCCCTTCTGGTGTCAGTGCTGTTGAGCATCTTCATCAATGATGGGAGATAGTCCATTTTCTCTCACTCTCTTCCATATATGATAGTATTTTTTAAGTTAAATTGGGTAAAAAATATAGAATTCTTATTTTATTTTTCTTTGTTACTGATGTTGGACATCTTTCTATGGGTTTCTGTTTTTTGGGGGGAGGGAGACTTACCTAGTCAAACTATTGCTTTTCTGTTTTGATATTAATCTATTTCTAATTAAATTGGTAGGAATTGGTTTGGATGTTTTTCTTTTGTTTTTCAAAAGCCTTTTATCGCAGTCTTGCTAATCTTTATGTGTGATGTCTTTTGTTGTATAGAAGTCAAATGTTTTGATTTAGTCAAATTATTAATACTGCATTTTAGACTTTTGGTTTTTCTTTTGAAAATGAAAGTTCTGTAGAACTATATACTTAGATATGCTGCTTTTAGCTCCTTTTGATTGCCAGTGAGAGAACACAATTGTTTTCCTCAAATTACTGAGTCTGTTGGATGGGAGCCTTTTATAGTAGTTCCCTTGCTACACTATGGCTACTATAGTTTTAGATTTCACAGTGGCAAAGTAGGATGAAGGGGAAAAGAGATGAAGCTTTTATTATGAAAGTCAAAGCATTTCCAGAGCCTACAGATGTACAGATGACTTTTGCATGTTTTTTTTTGCAAACCTAACTGAAAGGGAGTCTGGGTAAGTTTTTTTTTTTTTTTTTTTTTTTTTTTTTTTGGTAAATATGAGCAAGGGAATAAAGGATAGGAAAGAGTGTCTGGTTTTCCTACTAGTGATGTCTGCCACAACCCACAAAGTTTAATTTAGTAGAAATGGTGGAGATGTTATAGAGTCAAATGAAATTCCAGTTTTAGACTTTACATATTTCATATTTTTGTTATTATTTTAGGACTCCAGTTCTGTTGTAGAATGGACCCAGGCCCCAAAAGAAAGAGCTCATCGAGGATCAGAATATCTGAACAGTTATGAAGCAGAGTGGGACATGATTAATACAGTTTCATTTAAAAAGAAACCACATACCAATGGAGGTAAGAACTAAATCTTGAAATCTTAAACTGATTTGCTATAATATACTAATAAACAAGAGTGCAAAGAAAATTGTTTACTGTGCCTCTGTTAGAAGGATGATTTGTTGCTTTGATTAATTTGTATAACTCTCAAATTTTAATTATGTTCCTTTTCCATCTCTTGTTTGTTGTTCCTATTTTGTAGTTATTAATGGCAGAAAATAGAAACACTTTTAAAAATTGTTTTGGCTGTCTTTCATGCTCATTTTTCTAAATCTAGTAAAATTTTAAAAATCATGCTATTTCATCTTAAAGCACCAGGGGGAGATGGAGTACATTACTATTTTCTAATTTTTGTGCTATTCGGATTTTCAAAGTTCATTGCAGTCTCCCCTTTATATGTGTTAAGTGCCCATTTCCTTTTCCATCTGTATTTTAATTTATATTTGTTATGTGGTGATTATCTATGTGTGATTAATAGTAAAGACCTGAGCTAATAGTACTAACAAGATTGTAGATTCTAGTTCACATGAGAGATACAGCTCATAGAATGTAGAACTCACATACTACCACAAATATGCTCTAGTAAGTTGTTCTATGATGCAACCATTCTATTTGTGGATCTCTTTCTAAATATTGAATATTTATGTAGTTAAAATGTTAATTTTTTTGCTTATTCCTTTTGTGTTTTGAAAAGGTATTTTTTTTTTTAAATTCTAATGTAGTTATCTTTTTTTAAATTTTCATTTATTTATTTATTTATTTTGACAGGCAGAGTGGACAGTGAGAGAGAGACAGAGAGAAAGGTCTTCCTTTGCCGTTGGTTCACCCTCCAATGGCTGCCGCGGCCGGCGCGCTGCGGCCAGCACGCTGCGGCCGGCACACCGCGCTGATCCAATGGCAGGAGCCAGGTGCTTATCCTGGTCTCCCATGGGGTGCAGGGCCCAAGCACTTGGGCCATCCTCCACTGCACTCCCTGGCCACAGCAGAGAGCTGGCCTGGAAAAGGGCCATCCGGGACAGAATCCGGCGCCCCGACTGGGACTAGAACCCGGTGTGCCGGCGCCGCAAGGCGGAGGATTAGCCTAGTGAGCCGCGGCGCCGGCTCGAAAAGGTATTTTCTATCTTAATAATTTTGTTCTGAATTAGGAATTATCCATGTTTACTCATTCAAAAAAATGAGCAGCTATTGCTACATTTATTTTTAAAGATTTATTTATTTTTAAAGATTTATTTATTTTACTTGAAAGTCAGAGTCACACAGAGAAGGAGAGGCAGAGAGAGAGAGAGGTCTTCCATCTGTTGGTTCACTCCCCATTTGGCGGCCGGAGCTGTGCTGATCTGAAGCCAGGAGCTTTTTCCGGGTCTCCCATGCGGGTGCAGGGGCCCAAGGACTTGGGTCATTTTTACTGCTTTCCCAGGTCATAGCAGATAGCTGGATAGGAGATGGAGCAGCCGGATCTTGAACCGGTGCCCATATGGGATGCTGATACTGCAGGTGGCAACTTTACCTGCTATGCTACAGTGCTGGCCCCACTACTTATATAGATAAAATTGTTATAAGTAAAATTGATTTTCATGTTTGGCCTGGTGAATCATTCTCATACTCAAAAGTTTGTATTTTATAATTTCTAATAAACACTAGCATTTAAGAAGTAAATAATAATTCATTAGTTTTTGATAATGATGAGTTTGCACATGTGCCTGTCCTTTGTGTGTGTGTGTGTGTGTGTGTGTGTGTGCTATTTCTACTGAAAGGGTAGCTTCTTCTCAGAACCAGATGCAAGGTATCAAGGAAAGATGAAACCACAGGATTTTACTGTCTGTGACTTGTGAGGTGGTTTTTGACTTTGCTAGATTAGATATTCAGGATTGTTTTATGTGAATTGTATTTTTTATTTGTTGCTTAATATTCTTGTAGATGAGAGAGGCCATAGGAATGAGTGAAAGGGGTGAGTTTTTAAAATTTGTTAGCAGAAAGAAACATAACATGGATTTGAAAGACATAATCTCGCAGTAAAGATTTCTTGAGACTCATGCTTCTCTGCCTTTTCTGCCCATGGAAGTCATCTGGGGAGATTAGGTTTAAAAAACAAAGAAAAAACTCCAAATTCAGACTCTGGAAATGGAGCCTGGGTATCTGTATTTCCCAGAAAGTCTTTAGGTGATTTTAATGCGCAGTCAGAGTTGAGAGCTTCCATATAGTTGTGAAGCTTAGAGATAAACCACAAGTGTTAATACTGCTTATGTGGTTTGGCACACAAGAGCGACTTTTAAGGGAATAGACTTTATTTTGTAATTGTTAAGAGATTAAGTAGACATTTTCTAAACTTGAGGGTTTAGGATTAATTCTGATTCTGAATCAGACCCTCAAGCTTAGAAATTTCAAAGGTTTCAAATTTGTGGCATTCTGAAATTTTCAAATTTATGCCATTTTAAAATTTGTGCTTTTTTGTGTGTGTGTGGTACAAAGGGTACTTGGGACAAACTTAAAAAATTGACTATCAAAGACTTATTTAACTTTGTATTTCGTAAGAGCACTTTATTTTTCATAATAGTTTCTACTGTTATATCCTTTATTTTCATATACCTAGTTAAATGTTTTGATAATTTCTTCTCAGAACCATAAAGATCACCATTATATTCTAGAAACGTATCTGAATGTTTTCTGTAATGTTAATTCTGTTCAGGATATATGGACACTTTCTCAACTGTTTAATTCTACCCTTCTGTTATTCAGTTTCCCCTTGCGAGTGTGGTGGAGATATTTTTTACATGTGTTTGGTAATATAATTCAGTAGAACTAATTTTATTTTTCTTTAAGAAGAAAAAAGGAAATTTTGAGTTAACTGTTGGCTTTTGTTAGTTTTCCTTTGTAACCATTTCTAGTTCTGGTTAGCTTTGGCAGCATGCTCATTTGCAAATTGCATTTATGTTGACTAGTTTATTAATGCATTTATTTCACACTTCTTTTAGTACCTACTTTATGCTAATCACTAGGATACATCTGTGAACAAAATAAAGTTTCTGTTTTGGTAAAGCTTGTATTCTAGTGGAAGAACTGTAGAATTGACTTGGGCTGTTTCTCTCATCTTTGTCAGAGCTCTAAGTGAGGAAATACCTGAGGCATTTTCTCGTATGTATATAGTGCTTAACATGTCTCATCTGGTAGCAAGGGAAATCTGTGTAAAATGCTTGCTCTTGAATATGCACAAACTCCTGATAACTCATATAGTTTACCTGTGCTATTTAATGTTCTCTATGATTTTCTTGGATTAGATTAAATACTCTGAAGGAATTTAATATAAAACTGTCTCTATCTAATTTTTATTGCTGTTTATCTTTAAAACTATTTTTGTCTTTTGCAAATGAGCTAGTAATATGTATTCTTTCTAGATAGTCCAAGTGCATTCACACTTAAATGATTCATGAATAAGTTGGAATTCTAGAACTATTCTCAGTTTGAGATCAGCTTGAGGTTAGTGGTGTTATGAGCTCTATAATGTAAAACCAATGAAACGTTCTATAAAGTGAGCACATAGTACTTAATTTAGTACCAGCCTTAGTTATCTATGACATTATTATCTAAACAGGTATGGAAGCCAAACAGGTCAGTATCTAAGGAGAAATTGCTTTAGCCTTTCCAAACTTACTTCAAGTGAAACTTGTTAAAGTGTCCATGAAAAGGTTATGGTGTCTGTATTCCTTACAGATAGAGCTCTTTGTAAGCTGTAGATTGTGCTCTGTCAGTTTAGGAGTTGCTGGAGATTATGGAGATAGCTATGGGGTTCCTGACTGTTTACAAAGGTGACATACATCAAGGCCAGTACTGATCCGTATTTTGATTAAATCTTGTGAGTAACTGTCTCTCAGGTAGTTTTTCATTTTAGAATTGGTAATGTGAGATGTAATTAAAGGCCTTAAGTAATAGGATAACATGATACTTCTTTTGAAATAACATTGAAGTCTTTTTTTTTTTTAGATTTCAGAGACATGAGTTAAATTAAGTGCAATAATTTAAATTATTGAAATAAATTGCCATTTTAATTAGAAATAATAAGATAACATTAGTAAGAAAAGTGGTAACATTTTTCCTTTTAAAATATATTTTTGTTTAAATAGTTAATCTTTAAGTTGCTTGTTATCAGTTACGATAATGATCATGAATATAGAATTTTAGCTTCTATAAACATACCAAAAACTCTGAAAGTGTTGTATTTTACGTAACTATTGTTTGAACTGAGGTCTTAATTTTGTGAACATTAATTTAGCAAGAAGATTGAATGTATTTATTCTTTTTGAAGTATTCACAGCTTGGTTATTTTTTCATCATCAATTCTTTCTTATTTAGTTTTTTAAATAAATGTATGGTCACTCCATTGTTTGTTTTTTAATATCAACATGCTTATTTTCATTATCAGTATAGTCTCCTAAAAATAATTACAAAAGGAAGAAAATAAATTGAAGTTTTTTTTAAAAAGGCTCTCCAAGAGAATAATGTTCTTCTTATTTGTAGAGAATGGAAAGATTAACATTTAATGAGTATTTGCTATTTGCTTGGCCTGTGTTAGTTGACAAGTATTGTTTCTTAATTCTTAGAATGACATTTGGAGGTAAGTATAGTTATCTCCACTTTTCAGATTAAGAAACAGGCTGAGGGCGGTGCCGCGGCTCACTAGGCTAATCCTCCGCCTTGCGGTGCCAGCATACCGGGTTCTAGACCTGGTTGGGGAGCCGGATTCTGTCCTGGTTGCCCCTCTTCCAGGCCAGCTCTCTGCTGTGGCCAGGGAGTGCAGTGGAGGATGGCCCAGGTGCTTGGGCCCTGCACCCCATGGGAGACCAGGAAAAGCACCTGGTTCCTGCCATCGGATCAGCGCGGTGCACTGGTCGCAGCAGCCATTGGAGGGTGAACCAACGGCAAAGGAAGACCTTTCCCTCTGTCTCTCTCTCTCACTGTCCACTCTGCCTGTCAAAAAAAAAAAAAAAAAAAAAAAGGCTGAGAGATTCAGTTATTTTCTCCAAATCATTCTGTTAGTAAGATGGTAGTGCCGCAAGTTGAATCAAGTGGGCTTACTTCCAAAGTCATGTTCGTTTTTGGGCAAACCTTCTATTTTACATAGGGATAACATTTTTTGAATTCGTGTATAGTGGAATAATTACTTAAAATTTTTTCAACAAAGTATGTGTTGCCATTTCTAGTACATGTGGGAGCCTTAGTACCATGAGTGCTATAGGGGTTCCCTGTATTCAACAATACTTGTTATGCAGTCATGAAGAACACTGTCAGTGCCTTTTTAAAAGGTGAACAAAAATATTTTGCCCCACTTCTTGTTTTTAAGATGCTCCAAGTCATAGAAATGGGAAAAGCAAATGGTCATTCCTGTTCAGTTTGACAGACCTGAAATCAATCAAGCAAAACAAAGAGGGTATGGGCTGGTCGTATTTGGTATTCTGTCTAAAGGATGACGTCGTTCTCCCTGCTCTGCACTTTCATCAAGGAGATAGCAAACTACTGATTGAGGCTCTTGAAAAATATGTGGTGTTGTGTGAGTAAGTATCAAATTATTTTCTACTTATTGAAACTGGATTGTTGTGTTAATCCCAGCACAGACTTGTTGAGCATCAGTGACCTATGTGCATATGAGGGCACAAGCTGCTTTGTTTTTCCTGGGAGACTTTTTCTGAGCAGTGACTTAATAACATGTTGCCATCTTAGTAATTTGATTTTGAGACTTAGCTACTTTATTACTATTTTAAAAAGAACACTAGTATTTTTATGTTTAGATGAATTATAACACATAATAACTTATATATTTACTAATTTACCTTTCTATCTTCTGTTTTAAACATACAGTTATTTGTATTATTGGAATTTAGGTCAGGCAAGTCCCAGTTCTTAGCAGACTTATTTATATGTTGGAAAACAGGGCCTTCTCGCTTTCCAGACATCTTGTCTTACATTTACATACCTGTGTACATCTGTACATCCACAGTCAGTGTTGCTCTTACCAAATGTTTTTTGGGTATCTTTAACATGCTAAGCACTATGGTAGTTGCTTGATATACGTAGTGAACAAAAGAGGCGTGTTCCTGATCTCTGAGAATGTACAGTCTTTTGAAGGATGCCAAGAAGTATATGGCAGCTGAAACTCAAGAGCTAAGATGGAGGAAGTACAAGGTGCTTTGGAACTTCTCAGGAAGGAGGAGAGGGGTATGTAATTTAGACTAAGGGTCAGGATCAAGGAAGACTTTCTCAAAGAAGTAGCATGTGGGGTTTGAAAAATGAGTGGACCATTAGCATGAAGGGGAAGGAGTCATTTTAGAAGAAGGGATATTTTAGAAGGTGGGAAAATCACGAGCATGACATAATCGCAGAACAGACTGGTTTGGTATTATAGGTCTGCAGAGTGGAGGGAAGTTAAAGATGAGGCTGAAGTTCTAAGTAAAGGACGGAGTATGAAGGATCTTGTCCTGTTAGCAGGTAGTTCCAATCCTCCAGATGAGGTTAAGGTTGCCTGAAGTAGGAGAATGGCAGGCATACTAGAAGTACTAAGGTACTTCAGGAAGTTCATGGAAGGTGGAATTAAAAGTTGGTTTTGTTGTGAAAACATTTTTGAATCCTTGTATCATTTTTTCGTAATGCACATTTTCCATGAGTTTTTTTTGCAGACTTTTCATTGGAGAAGTATGAAGATTTGATTTGAGAATAATTAGATATATAGAGATAAGAAGGGTGAAGTTGAGGTTTTTAGCTTGGAGAAACCATAGGATATAGTTACTATCTTCATTAATAATGTCCTCACTTGTCAGCATTGCGGATAGCAGGTAAAGCTGCCACCTGTGATGCTGGCATCACGTATGAGCGCCAGTTTGTGTCCCAGCTGCTCCACTTCCTATCCAAGTCCTTACTAATGGCTTGGGAAAAGCGACAGAAGATGACCTAAGTATTTGGGCTCCTGCCACCTACGTGGGAAACCTGTATGAAGCTCCTGGCTTAAGCCTGGGCCAGCCCTGGCTGTTTTGGCCATTTGGGGAATGAACCATTGAAGGGAAGATCTCTGTGTCTCTCCCTCTCTCTCTGTAACTCTGACTCAAAGTCTATCTTAAAAAAAAGTCCTCACTTTACTATAGTAGAGTTTAACACCGTGCCTAAATTTAGATTGTGTAAGGCTACAAGTTGGAAGATTTTGAGTATCTTTTCTGGCAAGATGTTCTCCCCTGCTATGTTGATCATCTCTGTCTGACTTTAGGCACTTGGTTTCCTACCAAGAAGTATAAGAAAGTCAGGCCTGGTTTATGGTAATAGGGTCTTGATCTTGAACTCGAAGCTGTGAACAGGTTACCATTGAGGGATTTCAAGAGAGATGGTATAATGATTGGAACAGAAGGTTACTGTATGTGAAGTATCAGTTGTTAAAGACTTGTGGGTTTTAGCACCATAATAAGCTTAGTTTCAATCAGTGTTCTGACAGACTGAAGAAGGAACTCATTTGAACTGAGACTGTTGATTAAAGCATAAGGTCAAAGATGAGGGAAGTATGGTAGGCCCTCTGTTTTCTTTTTTTTTTTTAAGATTTATTTATTTATTTGAAAGTCAAGAGAGGGAGAGATGGAGGTCTGCCATCTGCTGGTTCACTCCCCAGGTGGTTGCAATGGTCAGAGCTGGGCCAGGCCAACGCCAGGGGCTTCATCTGAGTGTCCCATGTAGGTGGCAGAAGCCCTGACAGTTGGGCCATCTTCTCCTTTCCCCAGGCCAACAACAGGGAGCTGGATTGGAAACAGAATAGCCAGGATACAAACTGGTACCTATATGGGATACTAATGGTAAAGGCAGAGGCTTCATCCTCTATGCCACAATGCTGCCCCCCCCTCCCCCCCCCCCCCCCCGTATTCTTGCTGGTAAGATCATATATCGGACAAATAGGCTTAGTTTTAAGCACTGCATTTTAAATATGCTAATTACACTGCATTGAAGAGATAATCAGTGTAAGGAGAGTGATAAACATGGTTTTATGAAAAATGTTTGAAGGGTGTGAGTTTAACTTGAAGAGACCCAACACACATTAAGTAAAATTCGAGCTGCTTCCTATGGTCAGTGAGAGCCTGCTTTTAGTTCTGTTTATTTCTTGAACCTCATTTCATGCCACTGTCTTCCAGCCACATAGGTTTTTTTTTTTTTTTTTAAACCAGTTTAAAACCTTTTAAACGCTTTTTTGTCTTTAGATGCTTTATGTATATTGTCTCATCTTCCTGGAATATTCTCCTTTTAAGATTCCTTAGGAATCTGTTTTTTTTTTGACAGAGTGGACAGTGAGAGAGAGAGACAGAGAAAGGTCTTTCTTTGCCGTTGGTTCCGTTGGTTCACCCTCCAATGGCCGCCACGGCCGGTGTGCTGCGGCCAGCGCACCGCACTGATCTGATGGCAGGAGCCAGGTACTTATCCTGGTCTCCCATGGGGTGCAGGGCCCAAGCACTTGGGCCATCCTCCACTGCACTCCCTGGCCACAGCAGAGAGCTGGCCTGGAAGAGGGGCAACCGGGACAGAATCTGGCGCCCCGACCTGGACTAGAACCCGGTGTGCCGGTGCCGCAAGGCGGAGGATTAGCCTAGTGAGCCGCGGCGCCGGCCAGGAATCTGTTTTATATCACATCAGAGGGGCTTCCTTAGCTGTTCCCTTTCCTATCTAATGCAGGTACCTGCCTCTCTTCTTTCTCTCATTTTCTTGTTTTCTCATTTCATGGCACTTAACAGAAAAAGATAATATTGTCTGTTTACTTCTTCTGTGTTCTACTTTAGAATGCAAGGGAATTCATACATCTTGTTTTTATTTTCTGCCTTATTCCTACTCATGGTACCTGGTTCATTGTAGATGATGAAGTAACAGGTGAAAGAATAAGTGGCATGGTATAAGATCAGTTTGAGAACCAATTTTGAAAGAGTTATTATGAGAAATAAATTATAAATTTGTTTTGTATAACTCCAAAGAGAAATTAGGAGTCTAGGTGGGTTTAAGAATAGTATGGACTGTAATCAATATTCTGTACTTTGGAAATTTATATTCATTAAATAAAAGTTAAAAAAAAAAGAATAGTATGGACAACGACTTAGGCAAGTTACAGGGTTATGTGTTAATTTTTTTCCTTTTCTGAACTTGTAAACAAATGAGAAGTAAATATGATTTAGAGATGGTGATACAAATACCATTTCTAGTGAGGCTTAAACATGTGATAACACAATAATTCACTCCCAAATTAATTTCAAACTCATCCAGTTATTGTCACTTCCGGACAACCACGGGTGACTCCAGTGAAGACATTCTGCTTGCTACAAGAATGAAAGCAGAGCAGAGAACACCTTCTCTGTTGGCAGACAGATCCAAGAGAAGGGGTGAACCTGGAAGAGGGTATGCCAAGCATGCACCTCTCTTCCAGTCTCTGCAGACAGGTCCCTGGGAGGGAGAGTTTCTTCAAGTGCTTATTTCCATTTGCATATATGAAGCTTTGGGAAATGTAGTCCTCCCTACATAATTTTTCATTCAGAAACTTTGTTTTTGAGATCCTGCTGTGTATTAGATATGGTAGTGGTACTTCCTGGAAAGGTAGAAGTAATCAAAAAAGATCATGTCCCCTGTCTTCATGGACTTTTTAGTAATAAACATTCATTAAATAACTAAGATTTCAGCTGTAGTAAGTGCTCTGAATAAGACATATATGGCACTATAAGAACGCACAATGTAGGGGTTTTTTGTATGCAGTAGTAATTGAAACTGGGGGAGAATGAAGTCAACCAAGGGGAGGATAAAGTGGGACCAGATGAGCATTAAGGGTTTAATTGAGGTCTTTAGTGTTCTGGTCAAAGGAAAAAAAAAATCATACAGAGGGAGACTGACCTCTGTACACTTTATTTTCTTCCTGTTGGACTTAATTATTGTTTATTCTATGGCTATTATTGGGGGAAGAGATAGTTGTCTGAAGTGACTATTTCAAAAGCTACTTGCCTAATTTCAGTCACTTTGTATATTCTGTGACACTGGCGGGGGAGGGGTGGTGGTGGTTTACTTTCTACACACTGTGGATGATGGCTCGAGTAGTTGGATTCCTGCCACCCACGTTGGAGACCTGGGTTGAGTTCCTGTCTGTGCCACCCTGCTAACCCCTTCTAACCCCCCAGCCTTGGGAACATTTGGGGAGTGAATTAGTCGAAGTGAAAATTTTGTCTTGCTCTGTTTTTCTTTCTCAAATTAAAAAAACAATGAGCCACAAATACATTTGTCTAATCAAGTTTCTTGCCAGGAAATGAATAAAGCATATTGGTTCCTTTAAATTATTTAGTATATTGGGCCATTTTTCCATCATACATATATATCCAAGTGGTAACACATTTCACCCCGAAAAAGCCAATTGGTTGTGTCATTATATAGCATCAACCATTTACAAAATTGGATTCTACTTCTAAAATTTTGTTCCAAATATCCTGTACCTGTTTTTAATTTTTATTGATACCTTTTACAATGCTATTTTATTTCTTCAGCTTTAAATATTGAGCATTCTTAATAACAATATAAAATAGTTACTGCTCCATCTCAGCACACATTGTTCAATTAAAAATTGTGTGTTCTAAGGTCTTTGGGAGACACTGACTCCAAAGCCTGAGAAGTGCTTCAGAATTTGCAACAGATATACTTCTGTTATGTTAAACCAGGGTTTTCTTTAAAATCTTCTGTAGGCTGTAATGGCAGTTAACTGGTTAGCATTCTTAAAAGTTTTTCTTACTGCTGCAGTGAGTTTGAATATCTTGAATAATGTTAGGATGAAAGGTCAGTTTCTCAGAATAAATGTCTTTGGATTGATCAGTGCGCTAACTGGGCAGGTAGGAACATCGCTGTAATAATCTGAAGTGGCAGTGTTCCTTTTAGTGAGCTCTGCAATTGCCAACCAGTGTGCTGCTTGTCCCTTGATGTATGTTTTTACGTTTTGCTGATATTCTTCAGCGCTGTGAAATGTCTTTGTATCTCTTCTAGAGCTTGCTCTCAATTGCTGTTACAGATTATTGGTATTGGGTATGAAAAACAAAGTGTTTCATTTTTAGAGTATTTGTGATTGCTCATTGGTAAGACAGTAATTTCTTCTCATTTTCAGTTTAGTGGTTACTGTGAGCTCAGGTAGCTGAAGGTTGCATGTTTGTTGCTGGCTACATGCATAAGCATTATTTGGCTATTCATGATTACTTTTTACTTGGGTTTTAAAGAAATAATTTGACTTAGTTTATTGTTAGAAACAAAATAACCACAGTAACAGCAGCACTGTGCTAAGAAAAACAAAACAATTTTTGTTCCTGGATTAACCTCTTTCATGATGCTACATCTAAGTTGACTTAACATTTAAAAGAAAAAAAGCATTGGAAGAACCATAAGTCTTCATCTTAAACATCACCACCCCACAATGTTCAGAAGAACATTTTTAATAAAAATGGAATATCTTAAAAAGTATTATTTTTTCCTCTGGGCAATGAGTCAGTCTCAGCTCCATTTAGGAAGCCTAGGGGCTTATTAGCTATGATTGTCTCTGGATGGAATGTTGTTTCTGGCTGTAAGAGTAAGATCCTATTTTGGATTTCATATCCCCTCCAACATTACTGTTGCATCCTTAGGTTAGAATTGAGAAGAGATAACTGTTATTAAAGATTTTATCTGAAACATTTATAATAGAGGTGTGTAGCACCAAAATAACATTTAATTTTTATTTTAAATAGAAAAGTTATAAATTTATTATAGCTGAATTACTGTCATAAAATTTATTGAATAGAAGGAAGCCTGGATAATTAGTTTGATTACTTGAAATTAGACATTTATTTGGAAAGCATTTTATGTATTCTGTAGTTACTAAGAAGTGTGGGGAGTGACTTGCATCCAGAGCTTAATAAGCAAGAACTAAAAACATATTGTCTGAGCCATACATAATCTGATTAAATTTATTCATGTGTGTATTTGTAGTTGTGGTTAGCATAACTAATGACCTTTACCAAATAACTTTTCTATCTTGCATTTTTAATCTTCCTGTAATACCATCAGGCTGTGGAATGGAGTTGGAAATCATTTCAAAAGAAGACACATTTTCCTATGTAGTATTTACTTTATACTGATTAATCCTAAAGTATGTTTTGGCTTTAGTTTTTATGCTAGTAAAATCAGATGTATTGTAGGCCCTTCTATTTCCATTTCTAAACAAGAACTGGCGTTCATTACAATTTATACTTCTTGGGTTTGTCTAAAATAAAGTACACTTCATGTTTGATATTTGTTACATAAAATTTATTAGTATTTGTTAATTTGGTATTTCCTGTATCATGTAGGTTTAGAGCTCACTTAAGTATTTGCTAATGTATTATTGGGTAACTTCTCAATCTGGACATTAAAAAGTCTCTTTTGTTAGGAAAAGTAACACTGTTAGTTATTGTTCAAATAGTATGTGATGTCCTGTGCTAGTATTTTCTACAAATTCCTCCACCCCCCCTTTTTTTTTTGGTTACAGATCTCCACAGGATAAAAGAACACTCCTTGTGAATTGTCAAAATAAGAGTCTGTCACAGTCTTTTGAAAATCTCCTTGATGAACCAGCATATGGTTTAATACAAGTATGTTTCTTACTGTATTAAGCTATTAGTTTAACTCCATTATTTTATATACCTTCTACCTCCTGCTTTCAAGGAGGACACAGAATGAGGCAGGTGTTTGTGTGTGTGTGTGTGTGTGTGCGTGTGTGAGTGATCTTTATAGAACTATTCTCTAATTTTATAAAAACAGTGCTATTTCCTATATTATTTGCAGGACTTAGAAGTTTCCTTGGTTTTTTGGTACTCCTAGGGCAGTTTTTCCTTTATCATAATACTGGACATCGGGTAGATTTTAGTTTTCATAGTTTTCTTTGATTAGGTGAAGTATCACAGGGTTATCTACTTTGAAATCAACTTAGGAAGAAGTCTGGTTTGAATCATTACCATTTCAGTTGATCGTGTTGGAGTCATGATAATCAAATTCTCCTGAAAGTATTTGAATGTGTTCTTAGATTTAGATAAAAAATGTATCTTTGACACAGGCATAAGTTCATTCAAATTATTATGTAAAGTATGAGGTGGTTGTTGATTCATTCATTCATCCACGTAACAAATGTCTGAGTGATTACAATATCCCAGCTACTCTTGATTTTGAGGATGTAGAGATTAACAACATAAAGAGGGAACATTTTAAAAAAGAGGACTAGAGAACTAAATACTGTTTAAGATAAAAAGTGAGGGAAAAGATTTTTTATTTATTTTATTTACTTAATAAGTTTATTTACTTATATAAATTAAATATAAATTAAGTTTATTTACTTAATAAATAAGTATTTTTGCTGAGTATGAATGAGTAGAGAGTTACAAGTTACCTAGGATTTAACGGTAGAAAAGGTTTGCTTTTTTTCCAGGACAGCACTATCTCAGAACAAATTATTCTGATTGGCATGATCTACTAGTAATGTAGTTCGATTAAAATACCAACCAATATCAATATACTATAAACTTAAATTTAGCTATCCAATATCTTTGTGTTAGATTAGTATAGTAGTGCACATTTCAAGAGCTATTTTTTGTTTGTGTGTGTGTGAAGACAGGACTGCTAGACAGAAGAAAGCTGTTGTGGGCCATTCACCACTTGAAAGTAAGCACTGCATATATTTCTGGTATATGCAGATTGAATGAAGGCTGCAAATCATTTATCAGTTCAATCAATAGCATTAACTTGCCACCTATGCTGTTTTAACCAAATGAAAAAGTTGGCTTAGAAAATTTAAATTTTTCTTTTTAGAAAAAAATTTGAAGATAATCTTAGAATATCCTGTTTAGTTCTGATTTCTCTCCTTGTAAAAAATTTTGCTTTTTAACCCATGGTGAAATACTTTTATTCTTTATTTGAATTAATGCTAACATTTTTCTTCCTGCAACATAGAAAATTAAAAAGGATCCTTATACAGCAACTATGGTAGGATTTTCCAAAGTCACAAACTACATTTTTGATAGTTTGAGAGGCAGCGATCCCTCTACACATCAACGACCACCTTCAGAAATGGCGGATTTTCTTAGTGATGCGATTCCAGGTCTAAAGATAAATCAACAAGAAGAGCCTGGATTTGAAGTCATCACAAGAGTAAGTGGATATCTATATTAATGTAATATTCCATTGTGACAGGAGAATGTGTACTGAGTGCTATAGAAAACTGAAACTCAGTTTTAGTGATACTGGTCTGTTTCCCATAATCCTTCTTAGAGCATTTCGCTGACTTACGGGTTTGATCTGACAAGTAGTATGTGTCTTGCCACCAAATTCTTGGTGTGTTTTCTGTCTTATGGTTTGTCTATATTAATGTATCTCTGTCCTTTGAGCCTTTTGATAATAGTGAACATGCTGTTGCATTTGAGTACATAGCAGTGAGTGAGTCTTTGCCTGCTACCTCTTAGTTCTGTCCCTAAATTTGCCTTTTTTTTTTTTTTTAAAGTAGGTGTCAGAGCTGTTAGTTGATTTATTACTTTAGGGCTTCTGTTTTCCTATGAATCTTCAAGTAAGGAAGTCTTTGGTCTCAAATTTTATCAAATTTTTATGCTCAACAAAACTTCTGAATGTGCTACAATTCTTGACTTGTACATTGTTAGACAATTATATAGTTAAATTGTAGTACTTAATTAAAGGACTTATCTTGCAAATGGTATTTTTAAAATTACTAGCATCTGTTAGTTGAATGAAAACCTGTCGAAACTGCCAAGTAGAACTAATGGGTCATGAATCAGTTCTGAGAATAAAATTGAATGAACTTCAGTTTGGAAGAAAAGCTAATTTTTGAATATGATTAATGGAATAATTGTGTTTTCTCTTAAATAATCCCACATACCATTTGGTTTAAAGTTTATTACAGAATTTACATGTTGTATGTTTTGTGCTTATGTGATTGAAACCTAAAATAGTAGAGAACATTCATTTTAAAATACCAAATGTTTGTAGTCTGTGAGATTTCCAATCTATGTATTTGTGACCCAGTTGTGTGTTTGGTAGAAGAGGAGGTAGATGTATATACTGCTAACTATTATAGATTATAAACTAAACACTGGCAGATGAAAATATTAGTATTAGAAGTTATATTTCAAAAAAAGCATTTAAGATTTAGTTTTTATATACCTTGATAGAAGTTTACTGGTTAAAGATGTACTGGCTATTGCTTATCTTATTTTAGATCGATTTGGGAGAACGACCTGTTGTTCAAAGGAGAGAGCCAGTAACACTGGAAGAGTGGACTAAAAACATTGATTCTGAAGGAAGAATTTTAAATGTGGATAATATGAAGCAGATGATATTTAGAGGGGTAATTCAAATACTCTAATATGGATTGTATTATGACCTGCTAGTATTCATGTTTTTTTTTTAAAGGGGAAGGAATAAATGTCTGTTTTTTGGATGAATGATACTTTAAAATTCCTGTATTGAGTGGGACAGAGTGAGATGCTTATGCTGGCCCTGTGGATTGGGAATAAACTCTCAGATCTAGGGGAAGAGACTCTTAAAGTTCTGTGGCTTATGAAAAGGAGACCTTTGCCTTATTCAGTATGGTTGGCTTAAAAAGCCTCATCAGTCCCAGTGTCCATCTGCTTTGCAGTCAGTGTATATTTTGCATTCTTTAAGCTTTCTGACAGCTGCTCATGTCTTAAGAATCTGGAAGTGAAAACATGAATTGGACGATTCTGGTGTATAAAACAACCTCTTAAAATACTAGTTTTCTTGTTTAGAGGCAAGTTTTGTGAACTTCATTCGGTTCTTTTTTACTGATATGTTTTAATATGTGTGCTTTCTTCAGGGACTTAGTCATGCATTGAGAAAACAAGCATGGAAATTTCTTCTCGGTTATTTTCCTTGGGACAGTACCAAGGAGGAAAGAACTCAATTACAAAAACAAAAAACGTAAGTTAATGGCCTTTTATGTGTGCATCAAAGAAACTTGAGTTACCCACCCATATACATTAGTATAGGGTTTCTAGATGAGGATTTGGAATAGACTAGGGGATAGGAAAATAATTTCAATTTTTTTTTTAAGATTTATTTATCTGAAAGGCAGAGTTAGAGAGGCCGTGGCAGAGAGAGAGAGGAAAAGTCTTCCATCCACTGGTTCACTTCCCTAATGGCTGCAATGGCTGGAGCTGGGCCCATCTGAAGCCGGGAGCCAGGAGCTTCTCTAGGACTCCTTTACGGGTGCTGGGGTCCAAGGACTTAGGCTGTCTTCTACTGCATTTCCAGGCCATAGCAGAGAGCTGGATCAGAAGAGGAGCAGCTGGGTCTTGAATCGATGCGCATATGGGATGCTGGCACTGCAGGCAGTGGCTTTACCTGCTGTACCACAGCGCTGGCCCCCATTGTTTTATTTTTAAAATTTTAAACCCTGTAATTATTTCAGAACAGAAACACTGCATTGTAGTGTGTTGGTGAATATGTAAAAAGATAGTAAAAAAAAAAAAAAAAAAAGTTCCAGTCCTGTTGTTCCAGCTTTGTGTAAGCCTTTTGAGTAACTTTATTTAGACATATATTTTAAAATATATATCTATATATTTATTTTCCAATTTATTAGGAGATTATAAAATTAAGAAATGTTTGCTGGTTAGGTTAATTGCCTTTAAAATATTTTCCTTGTGTTTTTGTAACATAAACTGATTATTTTTTGTTGGAAAAGTGATTCTATTATAGTTTGTATCGCAGACTTGAAAAAATACCTTTCCAGGTTCACTTCTTAATTGTCAGTAAACTTCTGATTTAAAGTTACCCATTCATTACTTACATGTTTCAATTTTATGATAATCCCAGTCTGTTTGAAGATATTTTCACATTAGCAAGTTTCCACTATAAACTGGTTGGAAAATGAAACTCTTATGCCACATTTTCTTTAAAAGTCATTTAGATTTATATTTATAATTAAGATTTAGTGTTCAAAGTATTTAATGACAAATTATTTTAGAATGATTAAGAATTGAGATGCTTTCCTTAAAAGCATACCTAAAATCATTATAGAAAAATTTATCACATAAACTTTGTGACAGCCTAAGGCTATTTTTCCCTTTGTTTTCACTTGCTTACTGTAACTTCAAACATTTCACTACCATGTTTATAAACTTACATCACACTGTCATTACAAATGCTTTGAAATACTGTTTACTTTTAACATTTTAAAAATTTAATTGGCTTTTCCTACAGAATTTTTAAGTAACTTTTTGGCATAAAATTGTTTTCTATAGTGATGAATACTTCAGGATGAAACTGCAGTGGAAATCTGTCAGTGAGGAACAAGAGAAGAGAAATTCGAGGTTAAGAGATTATAGAAGTCTTATCGGTAATTTTTTCTTGACAGCTTTGAAAATGTGAGGGGGCTTACACTGAAACTGATTACATTAGAGAAGTGAAGATACATGCGGTAGTATTTGGGCTCAAAAGAGCAATCAGAATCGGGAAGTACGTTGTAATGTGCACTCAGTGTTCTTGGGTATTCCTCTTCTAGTAGGCATATGAATTCATCAGTAACTTTGTAAGTGCTGATTTACTTAATTTTCAGCTTCATAATGTGAATTTGAAGAAGGTTGACTTTATTTGCTTGTTAAATTAGTTTCATAAGATAACTTTCAATATTTTCTTATAAAAACAATTTGTGTTTATATAGAAAAGTTAGAAATAGGGATAAGAAGAAAACATTTAGGTCATGCAGAGATAATATGGCTAATAGGCTTTGGTTTCTCTAAATATACTTGTATTTCTTTCTTTCTTTTTTTTTTTTTTTTTTTTTGGACAGGCAGAGTGGACAGTGAGAGAGAGAGAGAGAGAGAGAGAAAGGTCTTCCTTTTGCCGTTGGTTCACCCTCCAATGGCTGCCGCAGCTGGCGCGCTACGGCCGGCGCACCGCGCCGATCCGATGGCAGGAGCCAGGTACTTATCCTGGTCTCCCATGGGGTGCAGGGCCCAAGCACTTGGGCCATCCTCCACTGCACTCCCTGGCCACAGCAGAGAGCTGGCCTGGAAGAGGGGCAACCAGGACAGAATCCGGCGCCCTGACCGGGTCTAGAACCCGGTGTGCCAGTGCTGCAAGGCGGAGGATGAGCCTAGTGAGCCACGGCACCAGCTCTTTAGTTAGCATTTGTAAATGTAAAGACCATTAGTGAGATATTTTTAGCAATAGTACTTTTGGTTGAAAAAATTTTCTGGAAAATAAGTTAATCCAGAATAAACTGTGTCCTTCCTCTGGTTAAGCCAAAAGGTTGGAGGTCCTGAGTCATGTAATTAGCTAAAAGCTAACAGCTGAGGCTCCTTGCTATTTTCAGTTTCAGTGGGGAAAATGATAATGCAACAGTGATGATGACTGTGGTCTTAGCTTTTCTTATGTCCTGTTCTCATTATTTCCAGGAGCCTGCTAAAAAATACGTAGATATTTTAAATCTGCATAATACAATTTTTTTTTTTTAAAATTTATTTGACAGGTAGAGTAATAAACAGAGAGAGAGAAAGGTCTTCCTTCCGTTGGTTCACTCCCCAAATGGCCACTATGGCTAGTGCTGCACCGATCCGAAGCCAGGAGCCAGGTGCTTCTTCCTGGTCTCCCTTGTGGGTGCAGGGGCCCAAACACTTGGGCCATCCTCCACTGCCCACCTGGGCCACAGCAGAGAGCAGGACTGGAAGAGGAGCAGCCGGGACTAGAACCAGCGCCTATATGGGATGCCTGCGCCGCAGGCGGAAGATTAACAAGTGAGCCACAGCGCCAGCCCCTGCATAGTATAATTTTAACTGAGACATAGTATAGTCAAATTGGCTAATTTTTTTTCATTTACCTATTTGAAAGGCAGTGTTACAGAGAGGCAGAGGCAGAGAGAGAGGTCTCCCATTCGCTGGTTCACTCCCAAGATGGCTGCAACGGCTGGAGCTATGCCGATCCAAAGCGAGGAGCCTGAAACTTCTTCCAGGTCTCCCATGTGGGTACAGGGGCCCAAGGACTTGGGCCATTGTCTGCTAATTTCCCAGGCCATAGCAGAGAGCTGGATTGGAAGTGGAGCAGCTGGGACTTGAACCGGAGTCATATGGGATGCCAGTATGTGGCTTTACCTGCCACGCCACAGTGCTGACCCCAATTGGTTCATTTTTAACAAAAATAACATTGAAGTCCAGAAAAGATTAGTTTTTAAGACATTTTTATAGTTGGTTCCATAACACAGACTCAATCATTCTCACATCCAGTTAATTAAGTGGAGTTTCAGCTGTACCATGATTTTTGCCAATTGGTGTGTCTGTGTGTGTATGAATAT
Organism: Oryctolagus cuniculus; assembly: GCF_964237555.1. NCBI lineage: Eukaryota > Metazoa > Chordata > Mammalia > Lagomorpha > Leporidae > Oryctolagus > Oryctolagus cuniculus. The sequence goes on from NC_091442.1 coordinate 74,465,752, forward strand.
ATAAAGTTAGTTTTAAGCATTTTTTTAAAAGATTTATTTATTTTAGTTGAAAAGTTACAGAGAAGGAGAGGCAGAGAGAGAGAGAGAGAGAGAGAGAGAGATAGAGAGAGAGAGGGAGGGAGGGAGGGAGGGAGGAAGGGGTCTTCCATCCCCTGGTTCACTCCCCAGATGGCTGCAATGGCCAGAGCTGCTCTGATCCAAAGCCAGGAGCGGGAGCTTCTTCTGGGTCTCCCATGTGGGTGCAGGGGCCCAAGGACTTGGGCCATTTTCTACTGCTTTCCCAGGTCATTGCAGAGAGCCGGATTGGAAGTAGAGCATCTGGGACTCGAACTAGCGCCTGTATGGGATGCTGGCATTGCAGGCAGCAGCTGTACTCACAGCACCAGCCCCCAAGCATTATTTTTACTACTATTTGAAAGGCAGAGACACAACATAGACAAAAGAGGTCAGTTTGCTGACTTCTGAAATAACAGCAGTAGCCAGGGCTGGGCTAGGGCAAATCTGGAAACTCATTCTGGGTCTTCCATGTGGGTTGTAGGGACCCATATGCATGAGCCATTAGCTTCTGCCTCCCAGTGTACACATTGGTAAATTCCAATTAGTGGAATTAGATATATAGCTGAGGCTTGGATCTAGCTCTGGTGTAGGCTGTTCATGTCCCAGGCAGTGCGGTGATGCCTATTCCAATATCCTTTTTCTTTAATACTTTACCTAAAATAATTTTTGGGAATTATTAACAAAAGCCCTCCCTCCTCCTTTTTTTTTAAGTATAAATTCACTTTACAAAAACCAAAACCACATATTAAACTTAGACCTCATATGTCATACCAAGGTGAGAAACTATTGGAGTATTTTAAAACAAAATATCTTATTTATATTTTAAAATCTTTTTTTTTTTTGCTTTTTGGAATTGGATTGAATCAAGCTAAGAGTAGGGATAGGGTTACCAGTTGATAGGGAGTAAAAGTCCAAGCAAGAGGTGATGGTAGCAGACATCCAGAGAAATAGATGGATTTGATCTGTATCCTGTGATACAGTTGATAAAATTTTCTGATGTATTAAATGTGGGGGATGAAGAGGGAAGGAGAAGTCAAGAATAGGACTCAATTTTCTTAACTTTAGAAATTGGTGGTTGGTGGTGCCACTTCCTGAGATAAGGAGAGTGGGGTATGACAAACTTGAATTCAGTGTTAGGTATATATACCTTAAGGTGAGACATACAAATGAAATTTCAAGTAGCTAGTTGAATAGTCCATAGTGGTCTGATAGGAGATACAAATTTGAGTATTATCAGTATCAGTATTCATGGGAAGATGACTTTTTTTTAAGTCAAAAAAATTTTTTTAATTTATTTGACAGAGTTAGAGACAGTGAGAGAGAGAGACAGAAAGGTCTTCTTCGTTGGTTCACTTCCCAATGGCCGCTATAGCTGGCACTGCACTGATATGAAGCCAGGAGCCAGGTGCTTCCTCGTCGTCTCCCATGTGGGTGCAGGGCCCAAGCACTTGGACCATCCTCTGCTGCCTTCCCAGGCCACAGCAGAGAGCTGGACTGGAAGAGGAGCAACCGGGACTAGAACTGGCGCCCATATGGGATGCCGGCACAGGAGGCGGAGAATTAACCAAATGAGCCATGCGCCGGCCCGGGAAGATGACATTTAGGTGAAAAAAGAGAGGCAGTTAAGAAGCCTAAGAACTCCAGTCTTTGGAGCAGTGGCTTCTAACTTTGGTGAACACCAGAATCACCTTGGGAATCTTTTTGAAAATCACATTGATTATTTTAATCATTCATACACTCACTCATTCAATAAATATTTACTTAGTGCCTGTTATGTACTAGGCTCTCCTCTAGGCATTGGGGATTCACCAGTGAACAAAACAGGCAAAATCCTTGTCCTCAAGGAGATTCCATTCCTGTGGGGAAGAACAGACAGTAAACAATATAAGTAAGTAACATATGTGATATGTTAGTGATAAGTGCTAAATAGAAAAATAAGACAAGGAAGAGTATTAGGAAGTTTATATGCAATATTAAAGAATTTTTTACTTGTGCAACCAAGAAAGGATTTTACTGAGCAATGGCATTTGAGTAGGAATTTGAAAAGGGAAAGAAAGTATGAGCTGTACAGACATAGATGAAAGTCAATCTAAGCAAAAAAAAAAAAAAAAATCAAAAAAACACATTATATTTGCCCTATGCCCTTTGCTTGTTTGAAGTACAGCATGGAGGTGTGTGTGGCTACAATGAGTTGGGGTACAGAGAGCTAGCAGTTGAGTGAGTGAGATTTGAGTAAAGACTTGAAGAAGCAGGAAATATATACCTTGCAGCTATCTGGGTGAAGGACATTCTGGGCAGAGGGCAACAGCAATGTCTAGACTTGTTTCTGCCTCAGAATCTGTGTGTTTAAAGAGCAAGGGAATAGTTTGGATAGGATGGATTTAGGGTAGATTGGAATGAATTGGATTGGGGACCTGAATGTTGGTTTCTATTTGTGTTTTGAAGGCTTAACTGATATATCAGTGTCAGACAGGGGAGCAAAGACTTGAGGATAACACCTAGGTTTTTAGGGTGAGCAACTGGAGCAGTGGAGTTCTTTTTTTTCTTTTTTTTTTTTTTTTTAATTTAAGTGAGATGAGAAAACAGGGAAGAAAGTTTGGGAGGACACATTTGGAATTCAGTTTTAGACAATAGTTTTGAGATGCATGTTGGATGTTTACAAGTTAATATGTGAAATAGGAGGTGGATATATAAGGCTGTAATTTAGGAAATAAATGGTGCTGAAACTAAATACAATTGTCAAGGAAATAAAAAACTTGGAAAAATTCCAAGAATTGGCTCACAAGATAATTCAGTTTATATGTATGAAGAAGTAAGAAAAATCAGCAGAATAGACTGGAAAAAAAAAAGCTAGAAGAAAAACATGAGAATTTTGATGTCTTAGAAGAAAAGTGAATGGTGACTGGGTTGTCAAGTAAGATGAAAACTTGGATTAACCATTGCATAGGGTAATGAAATCACTGAAACTTTGATTACAGGGGCAATTTGGGTGGATTAGTGATAATCTGCATGGGGTAAATTCAATAAGAAATGGAAGGAGAAGACTTAGAGACAATATGTAGAGCTCTCAACAGATGAAGTTTTGCTCTGAACAGATGAAGGGCAAATGGGGGCAATAAATTAGAGGGAAAAGTAAAGCTAAAAACAATCTTATGGTGGAATGCCATGGGAAAGATCCAGTAGACATGGAAAAATCTGGAAAGGGATACAAGCCTTACTAGAGCAACTAGGTAAGAATTAACTACAGCCCTTGGGTAGTCACTAAGAAGTAGACCTCATGCACAAGAAGAGGAGCTGGTTTTAGCCATGATCATGCAAGCTCATAGTGAAAGACAAGAAGGGAGATTGTATGGATTCAAATACAGTTATGTTGAAGTTCTCTTTGGATAGTGTACATTTGCTCAGAAATAAGCAAGATCCTTATCTGTGAGCTAAGAAGTGGGAGTAGGAGAAGATGGAGGCTTATGGAGAGAGGAAGTGTAAACTAGTTATGTGAATAGGGAGAGTGAATGCAAGAGGTAAATCAGGGTAGTGATGAAGAATATAAAATCAGATTAGTCAGCAGGGCTGTGTTTTTCTTCAACCTTATTTAGATGTATCAAGTTAGGTGGACAGTTGAATTTAGACTTTTTTTTCACTTAAGTATTCATATTCTTTCTAGTAATACTTTGAAATACTTATGTAATATCATTTTATGATTCCTTTGCTTTTTTCTTCTTGGCATATCATTACTAAATCTCTACATAAAAAGAAATACTGATAGTTGAAGATACAAACAAGTTTTTACTATGCTTAATAGACCTATTAAGGCAGATAATCTGTATTGCCATTATGGCTGTAAAATGTGCCTGAGTTAATAAAAAAAATTAACTTATGTACTTTCTTATCATCCATGAAATGATAATAAAATATTTTGACATTTTTAGTTGAAATTTTATATTTATAGCATGATTTTTATTTGTTGTTGTTTATTTAATAGACATATGTACAATTCTTTAGATACAGAAATAAACTTTTAAAAGTATTCAAGTGTCAGGTATATTAATAGAAAACCATAACTTTTAAAAATGCCTTTACAGAATCTAAAATAATGCCTGCTATGGCTGGATTCTACTGTGTTGCAGTATACCTCACCATCTGTTTATAAAGAGGTGTTTTTTTTTTTTTAAGTTTTCTGGATGAGGGAAGCTCATTCTTCTTCTTATTCTTCTTCTTTTTTTTTTTTTTTTTTTAAAGATTTTGTTTATTTGAGAGGTAGAGTTACAGACAGCGAGAGACAGAGAGAAAGGTCTTCCATCCGTTGGTTCACTCTCCAAATGGCCGCAACAGCCGGAGCTGTGCTGATCCGAAGCCAGGAGCCAGGTGCTTCTTCCTGGTCTCCCATGTGGGTGCAGGGGCCCAAGGACTTGGGCCATCCTCCACTGCTCTCCCAGGCCATGGCAGAGAGCTGGATGGGAAGTAAAGCAGTCAGGACTAGAGCTGGCGCCCATATGGGATTCCGGCGCTGCAGGTGGAGGATTAACCTACTGTACCATGGTGCCGGCCCCTATACAGAGTTTTAAGAATGCTTTCAGATTATTCAGTTTAGTAGAAGGAGGACAATTATAACTTTTTATTAACACAATTTATTTTGGTGTAAATTAATCATTTTCAGTTTCTTTATTGCTGATTTACTGAAGGATTCATTTGGGAATGCCCTTTCAGTTATAGAGTCTGACACAGGATGTACTTAGCAGGCATCAGTGTTTGTAAATTTGATTGTCTATGCAACTTTGGATATACTCATGGTGATGTTCCCAAATTTGAGTTTAATTTCGGGAAGTTATTGTTTGAGCAGTGTTAGATGTTTATAACAACATCTAAACTTAATGGTATATGTGTGAAAATCAGGAAACAATATATCCAAATGATTATAGAACATGAGTTGATAATACTTTTTATTAAGGCATGAATCAATTGTGAATGAAAAACACACTTTATTGATTATACTTAATTGAATAGTAGCTTTTTAAATTACTGTTTCCAAGTACTACTTACCTATCACATGCTTTAAAGATTGACATTTTTGTTGCTAACTAATGTGAACTGTTACTTAGTATTGCCTTTAATTAGGTGAAAATGCTTCTACAGTAGTGAACTAATAAAGGTGTCAATATTTAGATTCTAAATCTTTCCATATGGAGGTAGACTCTGTTTTGATGTCTATCCAAAAATGTTACCTTATTGGATATTTGTATTGAATTTGATGAATTTTTTCTTTCATTAAGTAAAATTTGACATGAAAAGTAATTTCATACTTATAATATAAGAGCTTTATAAGAATCTGTTTTTTGAAAGGTTTTCAAATATGTGATGACTTTTCCTCCTTAGAAAAAGATGTTAACAGAACAGATCGAACAAACAAGTTTTACGAAGGCCAAGATAATCCAGGATTGATTTTGCTTCATGACATTTTGATGACTTACTGTATGTATGATTTTGATTTAGGTAAGTTCTCCTATGCAGTCCTACTTTTTGAAGATTTTTATATATTTAATTTAGAATATAAATTTATTAAATAATTAGACATAGATAATAGTTCTGTGGCCTTTTAAAATATTTATTTTATTTGGAAGATAGAGCTATAGGCAGAGAGAGAGACAGAGATCCTCCATACTCTGGTTTACTCCACAAATACCTGTTATGGCCAGGGCTGGCCCAGGCTGAAGCCAAAGCTTCATCCAGGTGTCTTACATGGGTGCAGGGGCAAGCTCTTGAGCCCTCTTCCATGGCTTTTGCAGGCACATTAGCAGGGAGCTGGATCAGAAGTGGATTTTAGTGTCACAGGTGGTGGCTTAACCAGCGATGCCACAAAGCCAGCCCCTGTAGTCTAATTTTTATAGGAATTATGCAGTGGGGGTTAGAAACTTAGAAGACTAAGGTTTCCAACCAAGGAACCCTCAGTTGCCACAACAGACTTCACTGGAGCACTATGGGATATTTTAAATTTTTGAGAGGATTGCCATGGCACCTCCAGGACATTGCACGAACAGCTAGCTGAAGTAATTAAGCATTTTAGCATTGTATCTCCCCACTCCTTTCGATGAAGTTCTGTCTTTGCAAAGCTGGATTATTGGCCTTGCTGTGATAAACAAGTATGTGTGAAAATAAATGAGCAACAGGAAATGAAGATAGTAGTGTTCAATTGAATTCAAGGTTTGAGAAATGGTGTAGTTCCTAACTAACTGGTGCTCAGTTCATAGGCCAAAAATACTGATTGAGTATGCCTTATCTGAAGTGCTTGGGGCCAGAATTATTTCATAGTTTTTGGAGTTTTTTAGATTTTGGAGTACTTGCACAGGATTTACTGGTTGAGCATCCCTGATCTGTTAATCTGAAATCCAAAGGGATTCTTACTTTGAAAATTTCAGAGTATTTCAGATTTTTGGATTGGGAATCCTTATTGTTTTCTGTTTAATACATGGAGATAATAGGTACTTCTTTGAAACTAGGAATGATTTTTTAAAATTAATTAATTAACTTTTTTTGACAGGCAGAGTTAGACAGTGAGAGAGAGAGAGACAGAGAAAAAGGTCTTCCTTTTTTCTGTTGATTCACCCCCCAAGTGGCCGATATGGCCAGTGCATTGCGGCTGGCGTGCTACGCAAATCTGAAGCCAGGAGCCAGGTGCTTCCTCCTGGTCTCCCATGTGGGTGCAGGGCTCAAGGACCTGGGCCATCCTCCACTGCCTTCCCGGGCCACAGCAGAGAGCTGAACTGGAAGAGGGGCAGCCAGGACAGAATCCGGTGCCCCGACTGGGACTAGAACCCGGTGTGCCGGCGCCGCAGGTGGAGGATTAGTCTAGTGAGCCGTAGTGCCGGCACTGGGAATGATTTGTAAAAATTACCAAATCTTTATGATGTTATGAGATGAGAAAGTTTGAGAATCATTGTTTGATGTCCTCTTCCTCTTCTAAAGAAAAATACTGTTTTGATATCTTAGACTAGCAGTGCAGATGATATTACAGGACATGTGGAACTTTTTTCTTGGTAAATCTTCCTACCTAGAATAGGTTGTTAGGACTAGTACTGGAGGTGGGAATGGGAAATTACATGGGGAAGGAATGCTAAGCAGTGCAAAAATTGATAAAACAATATATTACGGGGCAAGTGAACTTAAGGAACAAATATTTTAAGGGGAAAGAAAAATTTAAAAAAAATTTTTTTAAGGACCAAAATATTCCCTAAGCATCAATCTTTAAGTATGAATAACGGGAAAGTTTCTGAGTTACCTACCATGTAAATGGCTCCCAACTAGAGGATAATTAGATGTTTTCCTGATGACTTTAGTAGAGCTTTGGGCATTTTTTTTTTTTTAAGATTTTATTTATTTATTTGAGAGGTAGAGTTACAGACAGTGAGAGGGAGAGACAGAGAAAGGTCTTCCTTCTGCTGGTTCACTTCCCAGATGGCCACCATGGCCGGAGCTGTGCCTATCCAAAGCCAGGAGCCAGGTGCTTTTTCCAAGTCTCCCATGTGGATGCAGGGGCCCAAGGATTTGGGTGATCTTCTGCTTTCCCAGTCCACAGCAGAGAGCTGGACTGGAAGAGGAGCAGCTGGGACTAGAACCAGCACCCATATGGGATACCGGCACCGCAGGTGGAGGATTAACCTACTGCACTGCACCACTATGCTAGTCCCAAGCTTCAGGCCTCTTTAGGAGAACGTGGTTGGATATTTACAACATAAACCTCAATGAATCTTGAATTAGGGGTTAATTTTCTTTACTGTTGTGTCTGTGTAAATTCTTCTTGGCTTCCTATGTATAAATTAGCGAAGATGTAAATTCTGTTGTAGGTCTTGAGGTATCAACCTTTTTAGTGACAGTAAGTTGAAAGAGTTCTCTTTAAAATGCAAAATATAGCCTGTCCTCTCTATCACACCTTCAGTGAGCTTCAAATTGAAGCATTGAAAGAACATTGGTAGAGTGCTTTTTAGATTGCAGAGAGCTGTCGTACTTGATCTGATTTTTATTTTCTAACAGCAGCCTTTTGAAGAAGTAGGAAGGTAATTCCTACTTTTATGAGTAAGTTTATATTAATTCAGAGAGGAATTCAGAGCAGTACAAGAAGTAAATAATTGGCCTTGTGGCAGGGAGCCAGGTTTTTATCCCAAGCTGGCATTTTTACCTCTGCACCTTCAGGACTCCAATCCATTGCCATTTTAATTCCTGTAAGGAATGGAACCATCATGCTGGGGAACCAGAGGAATTACTGCATTCTCTCAGGTGGTAATTTCTGGGATAAGAATTCATGGATAATCTCATAGTAGGAGTCAGGCCCACTGTCTTAAATCAGTTCGTGGGATAAGTTGCCATTTCCATTGTCTTCACTTTTTCTATGCAGGCACTTTAGTTCTTTGAAACATAGTCAAGGTTTCTACTCTGGCTTTATGAGGACTAGGACAGTTTTTATAAAACTGGTGGTTCACATTTCTTGTCCTTTACTTATAAAAGAGCAGCCCAGGCTATAGATTTACTCTGACTTGGAGGTGATTCCATTACATTGAGTTGTGTGGCTTCTCAGCCCATAGGTGAGGTATCAGTATATTTGCATCAGATACAGTCTCATTCATAGTGAGGAAAGACATAAAAATTCTCAAAAACAGAAAGAACTTAATGATTTGTAGTTAGTGCTGACACTGTGCTTCAGAAAGTATCTATGGGAAGTGTCTTTTTTTTATAGTATTTTCATAATGATCTGGAAATCAATAAAAGGTTAAATTTATACACAAAATACTGTAAGAAGCTAAGAGATTGTCCAGTGTTTCTTTAAAATGATTTCTATACCCCAAGATTTATTTTTTGAATTTGATACTCTAAAAGAAAAGCTTCAGTTACCTGGAAAATTGACCTATATGTAGATAAGATTTTTCTTTTCAATATAAGAAAGTGTACATTGGGATGATAAATAGTTCATTTCTCATTCTTTCCCAAAACAAATTTGCCGTGAAAATTATTTTAGGGAGCTGCTTTAGAAATTGTAGTAGAGCTGATTAAGATGTACATCAGTCAGCACTACTACAGAATCTGAGTTACTGAATGCTGATTTAAACAGCTTTCATATTTCTTTAATTAAAAGTTAATTTAATTAACTCTACCCCCACAACCCTTGTGTATAAGACAAAATATGTTAATGGAAATGAAAAGATGAAGAACTTGACTACTTTCTTCAGCTAGCACTTAGAAAAAGAAATATGGTAGTGACCCTATGTGAAAGCTAAATTTTTAAATGGTTAGTTACTTAGGAATTTTTGTTAAAATTTCTTAATTATAAGGCACCTTTTGTGATAAGGAAATGTTCTTTTAGATCTTTGAATAGCACACTTTGAAATATTTCTATCATAGACTATATGTGCAGTCAGACCCAGTAGAGTAGTATTCTTTTGTACTTTGTTGAGTTCAGATTAGGTTTACTTCATGCCTTAAATTGTTTAGCCTTTATATTTGTCATTGATTTCACTGTGTCAGTACCAAGTAGGAAAGTTCTGCTAACAGTTTAGTCTGTTTTCAGCCTACCTAATCTTTGGCTAAATATTTGCTAAATATTACTTTAGGAATTACCTGCAGAGGGGCCAGCATTGTAGCATGGTGGGTAAAGCAGCCTCTTAGGTGCTGGTTCATGTTCTGTCTGCTCCACTTTCTGTCCAGCTCCCTGCTAGTGGCCTGAGAAAACAGCAGAAGATGGTCCAAGTCTTTGGGCACCTGCCACCAATGTGGGAGACTCAGATGAAGTGCCTGCCTTTGGCCTGGCTCATCCCTGTCCATTGCAGCCACTTGGGGATTGATCCAGCTGATCGAAGACCTCTTTGAAAGTCACTGACTTTCAAATAAATAAATAAATAAATAAATAAATATATATTTAAAGGAAACCATCTGCATAAATTTGTAGGCATGCTCGTATTTAGATACCTTGTCATGTGCTGCTTTATCTAGCATTTTTTTTGAAGGTTTATTTATTTGAAAGTTGGAGAAATAGAAAGAGATCTTACATCTCCTGGTTCACTCCCCAGATGTCTGCAATGGCCAGGGCTGGGCCAGTCTGAAGCCAAGTGCTAGGAGCTTCATCCAGGTCTCCAATGTGGGTTGCTGGGGCCCAGACCCTTGGGCTATCTTCTGCTTCTCCCAGGCCATTACCAGGGAACTGGATCTGACATGCAGCGGCTGAACATGAACTGACACCTGTATAGGATGCCAATGTTGCAGGTGGCTTTACCTGTTACACCACAACACTGGGACCCCTAGTTCTTTCTTTAAATGCCTTGTTAATTTCATTGTTTGATAATAATAATATTGGATGTCCTTCATGGGAACCCAGGTGTCTGTTTATGCTAATATGAGTAGAGAGATGTTTCACTGGAGGGTAGAATGTAGACATAGTGAGGTTAATGGGGCCATGGGAAGGGTTACAGCAGTGGATGATAGCTCAGAGACTAAGAACAAATTGACCCAAACCTTTATTTGTAATGGGGTCCTGAGATGATTTAAGTACCTTTCTGTATTGTATGTTTGATCTAATTTTTTTTTCAAAGAGATTTGGGCTTACCTGCTTTCTGGGGTCATTGTAAAAGTTTCTTTTATACACAAAATACTATGTGGGCTGGCATTGTATAGTGGGTAATGTTGCCACCTGTGACACCAGACATCCAATATGGGTGCTGTTTCAAGTCTGAGCTGCTCCACTTCCGATCCAACTTCCTGGTAATGTGCCTGGGGAAGCAGCCAAAGATGGCCTAAGTACTTGGGCCCCTGCACCGACATGGGAGACTTGGAAGAGCTCCTGGCTTTGGCCTGGCCCAGGTCTGGATGGTGCAGGCATTTGGGGAATAAACCAACAGATTTTGAAATAAATTAATAAATATTTCAAAAATTTTTCTTCCTAAAACAAAATGATGTATGATTGTGTATTTTTTAAAAAGAAGATTTATTTAGGCAGAGTTAGAGGGAGATGCAAAGAGAGAGAGAGATCTCTTCCATCCGCTGGTTCACTACTCAAATGGCTGCAGTGATCTGGGAGGGTCAGGCCAAAGCCAGGAGGCAGGAACTTCATCTGGGTCTCCTACGTGGATGCAGTGGCCCAAGGATATGGGCCATAGTCTGCTGCTTTCTCAGGCGCGTTAGCAGGGAGCTGGATTGGCAGCGGAACAGCAGGGATTTGAATCACTGCCTGTGTGGGATGCCCATATTGCAGGTGGAGGCTTACACTGTTAGGCTACAACACTGGCCCCAGTAATTGTGTATTTGTAGCCACACTATCCAGTCTCCCTTTAAGATATCTATATCTATATATATCTATATATCTATATCTATATCTATATCTATATATATATATATATAATGATTTAAATGGCTTTGATGCAGGTAGGTTTTGGTAAATAAAAATATAAGTTTTGGTTTTCAAATGAATTATGTTTTCCACAGACTTCTCAAGTCAGTCTTTATGCAATTTTAACAAATGTACAAAGGGTACAAAAGTTGAAAATGTGTAAGTGAAAAGGCTTAGTGTGACCTCTTGTTCTTTTGTTGGCTCAAGAATCCATGTTTAAGTCTGAAGTTCAGTTGTAAAGTAGGTAATTGAGGTGAAAAGCAAAACCACACTTTGTTTTTAATTGAGGGGTCTGATTCCTTAACTTTGCAGTTTTTCTTTTAATCAAGGGCTGTAATTAGTGTCATGGTTGAGAGATTATAATAGCATCAGGAGAAGGGTAGTTAAGGTGACAGCTTTAAGCATAAAGTATGGATTAAATTAAACCCAGTTGTTAGCATTGGTTCGATAAAAGGTACAAAAGAAAAAAGAAGGCCATAGATACGATGACTCTTTAAAAGAGGTACATAATTTTGTTAGTGACCCCTTTTGTTTAAGCTTCTAGTGGTTGGCTTGTTAAAGCAAGTGTACTCTTTTCAGTTCTTAATTTACTTAGCTTATTTATGTGGTACTGTTGCTCACTGAGGCCTTGCAATTTTTATCCCCTTGATATTTTCAACATTATTCTCCCTTGAGTTTTTTCCTTACCTGTCCGTACCTTCTCAAGCCTCCCTTTGAGTATGTATTCTTGTATTTGCTGTTTCTTAGGTTACTTTCTTCACCTGTCCTTTCTCATAATGCCTTTGCATGTTATTTGTTTATAACACCCATTTACGTATCTACACATTCCAGGAACTGTCTAACCAAGTTGTCTTTCTCACCTTATTACCATAGTCTTTCTTGTATATTTTTTGGTGAATATCAGTTTCTGAATCTAAGGAAAGATTTAATTATCAGTGAAATGGTGGTGATATGTGTAACAGGATACATAAAACTTAGTTTTCAGAGACATTATTCTTTGTATTCTTCTTAGGATATGTGCAAGGAATGAGTGACTTACTTTCCCCTCTTTTATATGTGATGGAAAATGAAGTGGATGCATTTTGGTGCTTTGCTTCTTACATGGACCAAATGGTAAGAACAAGGATTCCTTCCTTAAGTCACACTGATTTTGAAAATTTAGTTGTATAATCTAATGCAAGATTGATTTTTTTTTAATTTAGCCAATTATGATGTAACTTCAAGGTATTACTCTATGCCTTTTTTGTTGTTGTTCTGATAGCCCTTTAAGAGGCTTAGAAACACTGACATTGTTTTTTAATGCTAAAGTTGGGACAGCTTGTACCTATAGTGTAGGAATAATCAGAATTTAATGTTGGTGGATGTTTATGTTCTACAGAAGAGTTATGAGTCAGTACAGAATATTGATGAAATAGAAGAGTTCAGTTTCGTGAAGTAGTTGAACTTACGTATCATCTATTTCAGATATTAAATCTGTTTCAGAGATAAAGCTTAGTCATACCTTAGTCCTTACCTTTTGTGAAAATTTTAGATTTTCATCATTATAGTAACTGATTTTTCTTCAGATGTGTTTGAACTATTTGTAGCTGACACTTTCTTAGCAGTTTATTGCCATTTTCCTAGAAGTATGTGATTATTAGTGTTGAACTATGTATACATGTACATATTAGTAAAGATAACATTTTATGCATTGTTTTTGCTATGTGTTTGAGACAGTTATAGGGCTGTGGTTAGAGAGAGTATTGACAGGGAAATAAACAGGAAAGTCTTCTCAGGCAGTTAGGAAAAGAAAGTGGAAGGGTAGAGTAGATAAAGGCACTCCATGGTGTAAAGAACTGACCACAAACGAAACCACTGTGTTTCGTCAAAGTAAAACTGATACGCTTAATGTTGGGCTGTAATGTCAGTTGTTGAAATGGCTTGCTTGCAAGGGGATAACAACATCTAAGTTATTTTCCTGCAATGTAGCTTTAACTTAGGCTTCTGAGATACAAATGATAAATTTGAAGTGATATGCTTTCCTTTTCTCTACTTCTGTTTTCTCCCCTTTTGTCTATTTTTCTTTCCCCTTCTAATTTTTCCCACTTTGGTCTATTTCCTCTAATCTTTTGTCCATGGCTTCAACTCATCCTCAGTTCTTTTCAAAATGTGTATTTGATAAGATTTGATAGTTTTACACTGTTCTTTTGCTATTAATAAATATTTCAATTCTTTGACATAAGTTACTGTTTTGGAATTATTTGAAAGGATTGTCAATTGCAGTAGTCTAGTAATAATATGGCTTGTCTTCCTTACTTTTTGATTGATTGTGTGCCCTGCTGTCTTAGTTCCAATTACTCCCAAATGCTCTAGAAACCTGAGACGTTTGTTACAAAGGTCTGTACAATTGATAATAATTACATAAAACTGTAGTCTATCTTGTGCTTTTGTTGTTTATCCTCTTTTCACTAGAGCTAGTATGTTCCCTAATAAAAGGAGATCATGCTTCGTTTCATTGATAGTTTCCAGAGTGTTCCTAATGCCTGACATGAGGTTGTTGAGATTTTTGTAGAATAAACATGGGACTGTTTCCCCAATGTTTAGTTTAAACCTCTACTTATAAGTTATTAAAAAAATTAACTTGAAAATACTGTGTTTAGTTTCTTAGTTTTCAATAAAACTAAGCTAATCAATCGACATTTCCAAATATATTGGCATCTAATGTGTGCATGCATTCACACACATGTGTGCATGGATTTCAGTCTCATAGGTAAAGACATTGAGTATCTGTAATATAAACTTCATGGTCTGTCATTTTTATATATGAAGAAGGTTCAGTTTCTTCATTCTATCTTTTTCACATTAAATGTTCTCTATATCTACCTTTTCCATTCAGGGTATTCTGAGGATTTTTTCTGCTCTTTATTCTACAAAGATCTCTTCTTTTAGCATATTGTTTACTAACATCTTTTAAAAAATAATATTTGAATGAAAGGGCAATATGTGGCAATCAGAATAATCTGTGGTTATTTTTCACTGCATTGCTATGGGTTTGATGTCCTTAAATCTGTGCTGTTTCTTGACTCCTTGTTTTTGTTTTACAGCTTTACTTCATGTAAGTTTTTACTGCTTTTGTGATAGCTAAATCTAATGTCCATGAATTTACTTTGTTGATATTTACTTACAGTTAATGTAGTCCTAGGCATAGATTTTGTCTATTTTTTTTTCCGTTTTCGATTCTCTTTATATACAGAAGATCAGTTTAGCATACATTAAGTAAAGATTTCAACAGTTTGCTCCCACACAGAAACACAAAGTGAAAAATACTGTTTGAGCACTAGCCACAGCATTAAATCTCAATGTACAGCACACTAAGGACAGAGATCCTACATGAGGAGTAAGTGCACAGTGACTCCTGTTGTTGACTTAACAAATTGACACTCTTGTTTATGGCCTCAGTAATCACCCTAGGCTCTTGTCATGAGCTGCCAAGGCTATGGAAGCCCCCTGAGTTCACTGACTCTGGTCATATTTAGACAAGGCCATGGTCAAAGTGGAAGTTCTCTCCTCCCTTCAGAGAAAGGTATCTCCTTCTTTGATGACCTGTTCTTTCCACTGGGATCTCACTCGCAGAGATCTTTCATTTAGGTTTTTTTTTTTTGTTTTTTTTTTTTTCCCCCAGAGTGTCTTGGCTTTCCATGCCTGAAATACTCTCATGGGCTTTTCAGCCATATCCGCATGCCTTAAGGGTGATTCTGAGGCCAGAGTGCTGTTTAGAACATCTGCCATTCTATGGGTCTGCTGTGTATCTCACTTCCCATGTTGGATCATTCTCTCCCTTTTTTATTCTATCAGCTATTGTATTTTTATAGAAAAAAAAAAGTACAAATGATCTAATGGGCTTTCTTTTCCCCATCATCCCATTTTGCCATACAGTTTCAGTCCTTCCCTTTTCCTTGTCTCCCTCTATATTAACATTTACACAACACACAGACATATGCACACAGACATAGACACACACACACACACACACACTTTTGCTTACAGATACAGTTGAAATTCTTTGTATATCTGTTGTTAATCCCAGTATTTCTGAAGTTGCTGTCTGTTGTTTGGGGATGCTGCTGCTTCTTCCTTTGTTCCTTCTTTCCTTTCCTTTTCCTTTTGTATGTATGTATGTATGTATTTATTTATTTATGTATGTAGTGGAGTGGGTAGCAATAGCTATGCCATATTGATGCTCTTTGCTGTGTTACAACAAAAATTATCCTGTTAATCAGAGAGTTAATTCTGCCCTTTCCCCATAAGTCCATCTGGTAAATATGGAGAGAAAGTATATCTTGAAGGCTTCAGTTAGTCTGCTAAACTATTTCTTTAATTCATTAAAGAGAAATAGCTTATTGAGAATTGGTAGCCTTTAAAATTGAAATAATCATGAATTGTTTCTGATCTAATAGTTCTGAGATAATATTATTGTGCTCTAACCCCAACAAAGAGAAGTAAGGGAAGAGGTGTTGTTCCAAGGCTTTTCACAAGGACTAGGACAGTAGGTTGTCTTGGAAGGGTTGGGGCATGTGAATTAGGATCAGAATTGCCCAAAAAGCCTTTCAAAGCATTTGTTTTTGTCCCCTCTTAATTGAACTGTTGGACGGGAATTTGCTCAGCCTTGAAGATTGAGAACTATTGTTTATATATTGTAAAAACAAAACAAAAGAAAAAACCTTTGTGACCTCAAGACCCCTACCTATGCTTACATATTACTGAGGACCCCAAAGAGCTTTCGTTTATTTGAGTTTATCTGTTGATTTATATAATACGAAAAGTTAATACTCAGAAATTTATAAGTACTTATAAATTCATTTGAAAAACAATAAACCTGTTTTACCATTAACATGAGTTACATTTTTTATTAAAAACAACTTTTCTTAATGAAAACCATTTACTGAAAAGGGAAAATATTATTTACTTAATTATTTCTTCAAAGACTAAGATTGGATTTGTCTGATCCCAAGCCCATGCTTTTCTTTAGGTTAAAATATATATATGCTTTAACCTATATATTTTATATATAATATATTTATTTTATAATATTATAGAGAAAGAGCTTCCATCCTCTGGTTTATTCCTCAACTGCCTGCAGTGGCTGGGGCTGGGCCAGGCTGGAGTCTGGAGCTGAGAACTCAAGCTAGGTCTTCCATGTGGGTGGCAGGTGCCCACCTGCTTTAACCTGTACCTTCTGCTCTCTGTGTATGCATTTGCAGGTAGTGGATCTGGGATTTGAACCCAGATACTATCAAATAGGCTGTGGGACTATCAATTGGTAGCTTAACTGTACTCCAAACATCTGCCCCAAGGGGGGAAGTTTTAAATTTTCAGTTTTGTAAGATGTCTGGTTTAATACAAGACAGCTGTATTTCAGTATCTGCCTCTGTATTCAGTTTGTTGGAATATTACATATAACCTTTGCAGTTGTGAGAGAAAGTGTGGAATTCTAATAATGTTTCAGTATTGTTATAACAATGGATTTGACCTCACAGATTCCCTGGTGTCAGCAAACCAAGGAAGTAATTAGTAATTTTTTAAAAATGAGACAATATTAAAACTAAAATTAATTTTATATAATTTGAAGCAATATTTAAGAATGGAAATAATTGAATAAATGTTTGCCATATATGTGTTCCTTTCATGAAATTCTTATGCTATGTAAAAAGTAAGTTTCTGAGAGTCTAGCTGCTGTCCTTGCATTTTTATTAACTCTGATGACTGGAGGGGAAAAATATCTTTAGTTTGAGACAAATATTTTTCTCTCTTCCTTCCCTTAGTGTTCCTTTAGCTTTGTAATTAGTTGTTCATTTTTTTGAGTTATCAGTGATTATATACTATAAAATATTCAGGAAATATGACTTCTGTGGTAACAATTATTTCTTTTTAAAGCATCACAATTTTGAAGAACAGATGCAAGGCATGAAGACCCAGCTAATTCAGCTGAGTACCTTACTTCGATTGTTGGACAGTGGATTTTGCAGTTACCTAGGTAAGGTTAGTGGATCAGAACTTAACCCAGCAAATTGTAGGTTGTAATATACAGAAAAAAAGTGTAAAGAACTGTTTTCAAAACATACTTATTTATACTCTACTGCATTTGACTGAGCCATTCTAAGAAACAAAAGTGTGAAGCAAACTGTTTATGTAGTTCTGCCATAAAATATTTTATTCATAAAATGAACTTAGTTGTTACTTTGTGGTTTTTAGAAAGAAGCTAGCCTATAAATTTGAATTGCTTCAAGGTACTTAAATATATAGAGCTTTTACTTACCTAAGATATCTAGAAAATTTGAGTTTGAGAAAGATCACTGTATTATGTCACAGTAACCTAAGAGTAATCCACATATGTGTTTTTCTTTTGTATAGAATCTCAGGACTCGGGATACCTTTATTTTTGCTTCAGATGGCTTTTAATCAGATTTAAAAGGGAATTTAGTTTTCTAGATATTCTTCGGTTATGGGAGGTAAGTTCTTAAATTATTATACAAATGTAATGTTTATTATGGAAAGAAGCAAAGTATTCTTTTAAAAAAAAAAAAAGATTTATTTTATTTATTTGCAAGACTGAGAGAGGTGGGGGGGGGGAGAGGTCCTCCATCCTCTGGTTCATTCTCCAATTGGCCACAACAGCCGGAGCTGTGCCAAGCGGAGCCAGGGGCTTCTTCCGGGTCTCCCACATGGGTGCAGGGGCCCAAGGACTTGGGCCATCTTGTACTGCTATCCCAGGCCATAGCAGAGAGCTGGATCAGAAGTGGAGCAGCCAGGACTAGAACCAGTGCCCACATGGGATGCCAGCACTTCAGGCCAGGGCTTTAATCTGCTGTGCCGCAGCGCCAGCCCCAGAAGCGAAGTATTCTGTAGAGTATAAGTGGATTGTGAAAGCCTAACTGAAATTTGTAAGGCAAGTATATTAATAAAATTCTGATGGTTTTAAACATTAATGACCTCAAATCTACATCTGATCTTTTGGAGCTTCTTGCTTCAAGTTAAGATTTCTGTGAGATATGGGTTCAAAGAGGTACAACCCAGAATGAGTACTATAGACTACTTGCTCCCTGTGTTCTTTCTTTGGGACATTTGACTTTATGTGAGTGTCTTCCACATTCTGGCATAGATTAGTTTAACATTCAAGAAGGCTTTTTTATTTATTTGAGAGCAAGCTTCCCCTTCTTCTGGTTTGCTTCCTAAATACCCACAATAGGCCGGTGCTGCGGCTCACTAGGCTAATCCTCTGCCTTGCGGCGCCGGCACACCGGGTTCTAGTCCCGGTCGGGGCGCCGGATTCTGTCCCGGTTGCCCCTCTTCCAGGCCAGCTCTCTGCTGTGGCTAGGGAGTGCAGTGGAGGATGGCCCAAGTGCTTGGGCCCTGCACCCCATGGGAGACCAGGAGAAGTACCTGGCTCCTGCCATCGGATCAGCGCGGTGCGCCGGCTGCAGCGCGCTGGCCGCAGTGGCCATTGGAGGGTGAACCAACGGCAAAGGAAGACCTTTCTGTCTCTCTCTCTCTCTCACTGTCCACTCTGCCTGTCCAAAAAAAAAAAAAAAAAAAAAAAAAACAAAAAACAACCCACAATAACTGGTTCTGGGCCAGGCTAAAGCTGGGAGCCAGGAACTTGATTCAGGTCTCCAACATGGGTGACAGGAACCAAGTTATTTGAGTTATCACCTCTCGCAGGGTCTGCATTAGCAGGAAGCTGGAGACAGGAACTGGAGCCAGGTATCAAACTCAGGTCCTCAAGTAGAAATGCAAAGTATCTGAACTGCTAGTCTAAATGCCTTCCACCTCAAGAAAGATTATACGGACCAGCCAGTTGAGTTGGCAGTTTCAGATGTTGGGAGGGAGTTGACTTGTATTTTGCCTTTACAAAGAAATTTAAGTCACAACAAAGTAGTAAGAATAATACAAAAATATTCTACCCTCCTGATATAACATGTGTAAATAATTTTTAATACTCAGTTTTTTTTTCATTTCTCAATAAAACCAAAGTTAAGTCTTCTTTAATTATCACCCTAGTTTTCTTTCCCTCTCCTCAGAGTACATTCATCATATTTTTGATGTATGTCTTTTAATTCCCTTTTTCACCCATGGAAACTTATTTCAATACTTTCTGCTTCTAAAAATATTTTAAATGATACATACAAATTATACCTATATGTGACATTTTGGTAATTGTATATACATTGTTAATGTTCACATCAGGGTAAGCATATCCAATCTCCTCAAACTTTTATCCTTTCTTTGTGGTGAAAACATTAAAAATGTTTTATAGTGATCTTTTTTTAATATATAAATTATATGTAGTCATCTGGTATACAATAGAATACCAAAACCTCTTTCACCTTTGTAACTTAGGATACTGTGGTTAATCAACTCTTGATAAAAGATAAGATTTTTATCTTCTTGTGAATCTGTTAATGATAGATGAATGTGCTTTTTTTTTTTTTTAAAAGATTTATTTATTTATTTGAAAGAGTTACACAAAGAGAGGAGAGGCAGAGAGAGAGAGGTCTTCTATCCGATGATTCACTCCCCAGTTGGCCGCAACGGCTGGAGCTGTGCCGTTCTGAAGCCAGGAGCCAGGAGCCAGGAGCTTCTTCCAGGTCTCCCATGTGGCTACAGGGGCCCAAGGACTTGGGCCATCTTCTGCTATCCTTGGCCATAGCAGATAGCTGGATAGGAAGTGGAGCAGCCGGGTTTCGAACCAGCGGCCACATGGGATGCTGGTGCTTCAGGCCAGGGCGTTAAGCCACTGTGCCACAGCCCCGGCCCCGAGGAATGTGCTTTTTAAATACAATATTGCCATAATGATGGGTTGTTGCCTTGTCTTTATAAAAGCTAAGAGATTTCAGTATTTCTTGTAAGTAAAGGATGGAGATACAGTCCGTTTACATAATAAACCAATATATGCAGTGGACCCCAGTCCTCTCTGAGGTTTTTATAATTTGGAATTCATTTCTGTACTGTTAATGAGCTGTGCTACTAGCAAGGAATGACACACTGTGGCCAGTGCCATGGCTTACTTGGCTAATCCTCTGCCTGTGGCGCTGGTATCCTGGGTTCTATTCCCGGTTGGGGTGCTGGGTACTAGTCCCGGTGCTCCTCTTCCAGTCCAGCTCTCTGCTGTGGCCCTAATTTCTTTATCCAGTCTTCAGCTAATGGACATCTGGATGGATTCCGTATCTTAGCTATTGTGAATTGAACTACAATGAACATGGGGGTACAGATCACTCTTTTATATGCTGACTTCATTTCGTTTGAGTACATTCCGGGGAGCGGGATGGCTGAGTCATATGGTAGGTCTATATTTGGCTTCTGGAGATATCTCCATACTGTCTTCCATAGTAGCTGGACCAGTGTACATTCTTACCATCAAGGAATTAGTGTGGTTTTCCCCTCAACATCCTCACCAGCATTTGTTGTTTGTTGATTTCTGTATGAGAACCATTATAACTGGAGTGAGGTGAAATCTCATTGTGGTTTTGCTTTAATTTCCCTGATGGCTAATGATCCTGAGCTTTTTTTTTTTTTTTTTTTTTGGACAGGCAGAGTGGACAGTAAGAGAGAGAGACAGAGAGAAAGGTCTTCCTTTTGCCGTTGGTTCACCCTCCAACGGCCGCCGCGGCCGGCGCGCTGCGGCCGGCGCACCGTGCTGATCCGATGGCAGGAGCCAGGAGCCAGGTGCTTCTCCTGGTCTCCCATGGGGTGCAGGGCCCAAGCACTTGGGCCATCCTCCACTGCACTCCCTGGCCACAGCAGAGAGCTGGCCTGGAAGAGGGGCAACCGGGACAGAATCCGGCGCCCCGACCGGGACTAGAACCCGGTGTGCTGGCGCTGCTAGGCGGGAGGATTAGCCTAGTGAGCCGCGGCGCCAGCCAATCCTGAGCATTTTTTAAGTGTCTGTTGGCCATTTGAATTTCTTCCTTTGAAAAATGCCTGTTCAAGTCCTTTGCCCATTTCTTTACTGGGTTGTTTGTTCTGTTGTTGTTGAGTTTCTTGAAATCTTAGACTCTGGATATTAATCCTTTATCAGTTGCATAGTTTGCAAATGATTTCTCCCATTGTGTTGGTTGTTCTTCTCTTTGCTGAGTGTTTCTTTTGCAGTACAGAAGCTTCTTGGCTTAATGTAATCCTGTCTGCCAATTTCGACCTTGATTAAATGTGCTTTTGGGATCTTTTCCAAAAAGTTTTTGTTTATGCCAGTGTCTAGCAGGGTTTCCCCAATGTTCTCTAGTAATTTGATATCAGGTCATAGATTTAGGTCCTTGATCTGTTTTGAGTTGATTGTTGTATAAGGAGTTAGGTAGGGGTCTTGGTTTGTACTTCTGCATGTAGAAATCCAGTTTTCTCAGCACCATTTGTTAAAGAGACTGTCCTTTCTCCAGGATTTGTTTTTAACTTTGTCAAAGACAAGTTGGTTGTAGATGCTTACATTGTTTTCTGGAGTTTCTATTCTGTTCCATTGGTTAACACATCTGTTTTTGTGCCCATACTAAGCTGCTTTGATTATTATAACTGCCCCATAATATATCTTGCAATCTGGTATTGTGATGCCTCTGGCTTCGTTTTTGTTGTATAAAATTGCTTCAGCTATTCAAGAACTCTTTTTTTCTTTCCTTTTTTTTAAAAAATTTTTTATTTATTTGAGAGTTAGAGTTACAGAGAGAAAGGTCCTCCCTCCGTTGGTTCACTCCCCAAATGGCCGCTACAGCTGGAGCTGTGCTGATCTGAAGCCAGGGGCCAGGTGCTTCTTCTTGGTCTGCCATGCGGGTGCAGTGGCCCAAGAACTTGGGCCATCTTCTACTGCTTTCCCAGGCCACAGCAGAGAGCTGGATTGGAAGCGGAGCAGCCGGGACTAGAACCAGTGCCTATATGGGATGCTGATGCCGCAGGTGGAGGATTAACCTACTGTGCAATGGCACTGGCTCCCTCCTTTATTTCTTATATTTTTTTTTCCCATATTCCTTAGATTCTTTTTTTTCTCTTTATTCAAATCATTCTAATTTTTCCCCCAGGAACCTTTTTTTAAGGAATAAAATTCATAAGTCATGCATTTCATAAGTATAACTTTAGGAATATAGTGATTCTTCCCACCATACCTGCCTTCCCACCCACACTTCCACCTCTCTTTCTTCTCCTATTCCTGTTCTTATTTTTTACTAAGATATATTTTCTTTTTTAATTAAACTTTTTAAAATTTATTTAGATGGAACAAATTATCTCATACAAAAAGTTTTAAGTACATAATGACAGTTCCTACCCCATCCCCCTCCCTCTCTTCCTCACTCTCACCCTTCCTTCTGCTTCCTTTCTTATTTTTCTTTGAATTTTTGCAGTAACATACCTTTTTTTCCTTTGAGAACAAGTTTTGTCATTAACCGAATAAGCACCTAAGGAAGCAGGCAGTGGAGTTGGGCACTTAGGCTTATATAAAACTTTTGGGACATACGATTATCCTCCACTTAATATGCTAATTCGAAGTAGATCTTTGAGAACAAGCTTTACTATTAACTTTCTTTTTTTTTTTTTTATTTTTATTTTTTGACAGAGTGGATAGTGTGAGAGAGACAGAGAGAAAGGTCTTCCTTTTGCCGTTGGTTCACCCTCCAATGGCCGCTGCTGCAGGCGCGCTGTGACCAGTGCATCGTGCAGATCCGAAGCCAGGAGCCAGGTGCTTCTCCTGGTCTCCCATGTGGGTGCAGGGCCCAAGGACTTGGGCCATCCTCCACTGCACTCCCGGGCCATAGCAGAGAGCTGGCCTGGAAGAGGAGCAACCGGGACAGAATCCGGCACCCTGACTGGGACTAGAACCCGGTGTGCCTGCGCTGCAAAGCGGAGGATTAGCCTATTGAGCCATGGCGCCGGCACTATTAACTTTCATAATACAACTCTTTGAGGACAGAGGTTATGAATGGGTAGTTAGTGCACACTGACTCCTGTTGTTTATTTAATAA
The DNA here is from genome assembly GCF_964237555.1 of Oryctolagus cuniculus. NCBI lineage: Eukaryota > Metazoa > Chordata > Mammalia > Lagomorpha > Leporidae > Oryctolagus > Oryctolagus cuniculus. The sequence goes on from NC_091442.1 coordinate 74,489,146, forward strand.
TATTACACTCTTTAAGTAAGATGTCAGTTATAACAAGAGGCTTTGGCATGAGCTGCCAAGGCTATGGAAGTCTTTTGAATTCACAAACTCTGTTAGTATTTAGACAAGGCTGTAAGCAAAGTGGGAGTTCTCTGCTTCCTTCAGAGAAAAGTACATCCTTCTTTGATGTTCACTTCTTTGTTCTGGGCTCTCACTCACAGAGGTCCTTCATGTCCTTCACTTTTTTCACTTCAAGTCCTTCACTTTTTGCCACAGTTTCTTGGCTTCCCAAGCCTTAAATGCTCTTGTGGGCTTTTCAGCCAGACCAGAATGCCTTAAGGGCTGATTCTGAGGTCAGAATGCTGTTATAAGTGATTGTCTTTATGTGAGTCTGCTAAATGGACAGCTTCCTATGTTAGAACCTTCATTTTTTTTTTTAATTATTTATTTATTTGCAAGTCTGGGTTACACAGAGAAGGAGAGGCAGAGAGAGAGAGAGAGAGAGAGGTCTTCCATCCGATGGTTCACTCTCCAATTGGCTGCAATGGCCGGAGCTGCGCCGATCCGAAGCCAGGAGCCAGGAGCTTCCTCCAGGTCTCCCACAAAGGTGCAGGGGCCCAAGGACTTGGGCCATCTTCTACTGCTTCTCTAGGCCATAGCAGAGAGCTGGATTGGAAGAGAAGCAGCTGGGACTCAATCAGCGCCCATATGGGATGCTGGCACTGCAGGCGGTAGCTTTACCTGCTATGCCACAGTGCCAGCCATAAACTTAACCTTATAACTGTGGCCTCTTAATTAAATAGCATTTGGCATGTTAGTTAGGCTCAATGATTTACTTATTGTAGCTGTCAGAAAGAGTCATATTTGGGATACATCATCTTTATATAATGTTAAATATTGTAACTAAAAGTAATACTCCTTATTCCCTCATCCCTCTTTTTGACTTGAAAAGCAGTGGGCTTCCCCAAGTAAGCAGCTTTCGCTTTGCATGGAAGTTGTTTCAAATTCAGCATTGTTCTCTGTGTGGAAGATATTTTAGAATCTATGTAGTTTACTAAATAATTCTTTTTTTTTAAATAAATATATATATAGGTAATGTGGACTGAACTACCATGTAAAAATTTCCATCTTCTTCTTTGTTGTGCTATTCTGGAATCAGAGAAGCAGCAAATAATGGAAAAGCATTATGGCTTCAATGAAATACTTAAGGTATTTATTTCTTTAATTTACATTTTAGTCTTTGATCTCTTGTGTTTTTTGTGTGTGTGTGTGTGTGTGTGTGTGATCCTATTATACAGAACATTTCTCTGGAGTGTTACTGAATTCCTTCAGTAACTTAAATGTTATCAGTAACACTTTATAGTAGGACTGAGTCTCTGAGAATGACAGTTAAACCAATACTTATTGGCAAGTTATTTTTACCTGGCAAATTAGAAGAAAAGGAAATTTAGCAAATGTTCTTTTATGTGGTTTAGCTCTTGAAGAAAATAATTTTCTCTTGCTTATAACTTTGAACTGGCAGATATGGGATAACTGCTGGATTTTATGTTAAGTTTATTAGCTATTCTTTAGCTTTAATCCTTGGAATAATTTAATGAAAGATAGTTAAAGTTTCTTGTGTACTTGTAGTATGTAGTATTTTAAGTGCTTTTTATCTGCAATGTAATATATTGATAATACCTTTTTTATATAGTAAATTGTAATGGTTTCAGTTTTGATTATCATTTTATTAATGCTTTTTAGCATATCAATGAATTGTCTATGAAAATTGATGTGGAAGATACACTGTGCAAAGCAGAAGCAATTTCTCTACAGATGGTAAAATGCAAGGTATAAAGTGTTTCAATTAATTGATTTTTGTTTTTGTGGGTTGAGATCAAGGAAGATTTTTCTTCTTAAATACATGTCAGTTTTAACAAGTTGATGGTAGACACAGAGCACTGGCTGACATTTTGTTTACCATTATACAATTATATCACTGAATTGAAAACCATTGACTAAAACATTTAATAATTATGCAGAATGGCAAAAGTAATGAAAGTACTTAGACATTTATAAAAACATTGTTGTAAATGTTTATAAAGCATTATAGAATTCAGGCAATGATGTATTACCCAATTAAATTATATATAGAATAAAATCTTGTGTTAAATATATTGCGTCCCCAAATACATATGCTAATAAGAAATAAATAAATGAATAAAATTTATATCATTATACTCTAGTCAGTAAAACTACTTTTTTTTTTTTTTCAGTACCAGTAAGTCTTGATTTATTCATTGTATTTCCCCCAGGGAAAGGAGAAGGGATGGAGAGAGTCAGCATATGTGTTACAAAGCAATTAGAAAATGGGAAAGGAGGAACCCAGTACAGCAAAAATCAACCTTCAAATACACACTCCCCAGTGATGGGGTCACCAAACCCAAGGGGGCTTATTCTCCTGCAGTTCAGGAATGGGGGGGGGTCAGCCAAAGAACAGACGCAAGCTTTCCTACCCTGCCTCCCTCCCGCCCATAAATTCAAGATTTCACATAAAGCTTTGGTTTCTAGCAGTAAACATGGAAAAACTCCTACTTTTAAAACAAGGCAAATTTGATATATTGTCTGAATTCAATCCAAATCAGTATACTTTTGATATTTTTTGGCTTTTGTCATTTGGTCCTTTTGTCATTTGTTCACGAATCCAGACAGTTATTTAGTTCAGTTCTACAAGCATTTATTTGACCACTGTTCTGTTCAGAACATGTCAGTGAGGTACTTCTTAGCTTTAAGGAGCTTATTCACTAAGGAAAAAAGATCGTTTTAATAAAATAACATTATAAAATAGGAAAGAGATAAATGCCAAATATTACAATACTGTATGTTTGCGGAAATTCTGGGTGGGCGTGGAAAATACCTAATTTTAGATACAACTTGGAACCACTTACCCAAAAAAAACGTGGTGAGTGTTTCATATGGAGTGGACAAGGAAGCAAGGAAGGTATGAGAAGGGTATATGACATTTACACCATTAGAACAAATATTCAGAGTTTTAAATCAGTCTGGTCTTAAATAGAAGTGTGTGTGTATGTGTGTTTTGTCAGTGAACAGTTTTTTGTGTTTGATTTTTCATTTCCAGGAATTGCCACAAGCAGTTTGTGAGATCCTGGGGCTTCAAGACAGTGAAATTACAACACCAGATTCAGACACTGGTGAAGATGAAAATGTTGGCCTGACGAGTCCTACATCTGCGTTTCAGAGTAACACCTTGCCTACACTTGCTGCAAGTGGAGCCAGAGATGAGAGCCCAACACAGATACCAGCATCCCCAAATGTCAACAGACTAACACCTTCATGATCATTCTTGTATTTTTTTTTTTTTTGGAAGAGACACTTTGTTGCAACTCTTCCTCAAGTACTTGAATGTTGGAAATTTAAAATCTTGGTATTGATCATGCTTTAAAGTTTATGGAAACAAAATGTACTGATGTTCTTGCATTAAAGCTTTACAAAGATTTCAGCTAATTATTTTTGTAGTTACTTCTACCAAATAGCCTTTCCTTTTCAATAACATTCCTTAGTATTTTTTATAGCCAAGTAAATTTTATTTTCTTGCTGAAGAACTGGATAAATATTACAAGTGGATGCGTTGGAAATTATGCACTTTGAGAACATTCACTTTGTTTACTCTTAAGTTTTGTGGGCTTGGTATTTTGACTAAATTAAATGTTTAGGCTTTCTTTGGCATAAAGCTGAGATGTAGATTGTTACCCAGTGATGAAATTTTTTAAAAGTGGATTTTTCCCCTATTGTTTACAATACTCAAAGATTTATACTGGTTGAATGTGATTTAAATTGAACATTTCCATCAATGGAATTTAATGTGTAGATAAAGAACTATTTCAACCATAGTAAGTGGATTGGCAGTATATTTTTTACATTTAACTTTTCTTGTATATAAAAATTATCTGTAAGTACTATTTATGAGGATAAGAAAGGATAGGCATATTTTCTTTAACTGAATAAACTTGACTATTCATTTATATAACCCAATTTGATGAAACTAATACATAGCTTCAATATGAGATCTTTTTCAGAACTATTTTCTTAACTGTTTATTTCATGAGATTACGTTCAGCCTAGCAACTGGTATAATTTTAAAGTAATTGCTTGTAACTTCACTTTAATAATGTTAACTATCTTTCCTAATAACGTATTAACTGATTAATCAGGTATTTAAATTTTTATAAAGTATTCTTTGCAAAAAGCGTATGTCAAAAATTTCAAGATATTATCATGAGTCTCAAAATACTTTTTGTATATGAATGAAGCTGTTGTTTTTACCATGCAGTATTGCATGATTTTAAGTTATGTGTAATTAACATAACTGATTCCGTTTTAATTGTAATTTGTTAACTCCTGTACATATCATTAAAATAAATTTGAAGTTGAAGTACTGTTTTCAGTTAAATCACACTTAGAAATAGCCTGCAAAGTGTTCATTAGGAGGAAAAAAAACCCACGATGGATCTCAGTGCATCTCTTGTTTTTATGTTATTAAAATAATCATGCAAATTAGTTATGGAAATGGCCCCTTTTGTACCCCCCAGTTTTTTTTTATCAGCTTGACAGTAGACTTAGTCTTGCCTTGGAGAATATAATTATCTGCCTTGATAAAGCAACATGCTAAACCTGATGCTGGAAATGTAGAGTGCAAGTTTGTACAGTTCTAAAATTTCCCTCCCAGAAAGTTAGAAAGTTTCCCCAAAGTGGATTTTTCTCCTAGTTGAGTATTAACTGAAAATCATGACAATAGAACCATTAGGTTTTAGTTTTTAATATATGCGTTATCTTTCATCAGTTAATAATGAGTAAGCCTGTTCAGAAAAAAGAGGACACTGATCAAAAGCTCAGCGTCTCTAGCTTTTCATTTCCTCCTCAGGAAATTGCTTAGAACATCTTGATGTCCTCCTTGTTCATCCTGGACGGTGGCTTTTTGGATTTTTTTTTCCTACTGTGTAATGTGATATCTGCTTAGGTTTTTTTTTTAAATCTTAATACATTTAGTAAGTTGAACTTCTGTCAAGTTTTCTTATAAAACTACTTGTTAAGACAATTTTTATTAAACTACATTTTTATGTAGCACATTTTTGATATAGAAGTGATAAAACTATAGCATAGTGCTGAAATCTTCAGTTCACAAGGTCTAGTTGGCAAGTACTGTGTAATCTTGAGCTGGTAAGATTGCTAAAATACATAATTCAGGTAAATTTCTTAATGTAATATTTTAAAGGTTTATTTCAGATTTCACAGGAAGCTCTGTGTATCTTTGTAACATAAAATATTGTGTGCTGGCTTATATGATATTTAAAATTGCTAAAATTCAGGTAGTTTCTAATTTCCACTGTTAAAGGTAGTATATTTTCAATTCTGGTATGAGTTAGTGGGAAACATTTTTGCATTTAAGAACCTCCCCAGTTTGTTCATTTCACATGTGTACATTTTCTTCATATATTAGGAATTTTAGTCTTGGTGATGAAAACTTTTTTGAACAGTAAGGAAAACAACCTTTTAGGATAGATCATGATTCTTACTGAGCATGAAATTGCCAAGAGTTTTTTAATAGATGCCGACTAATTCATATGGGGATCTCACATGATTATGCCCATTAGTAAAGATAGTTTGCATAAAATAATGCAAATTGTTTATTCAAGAACCTAAAACTTCACCTGAATCATGTGCAGCTGTGTCCCAGGGTAACGTAGGGCATCTTAGGGTTTTCAGAAGATGCACAAACCTCTTACTGAATGCTTTGTCTTATGCATGTATATACATGTGTTTTGGAAAGAGATCAGTTTGTCAAAGCATTCTCTGATTTTCTTCAAACACTGAGAACCATTGTAATAAATTAACATTAGAACAGTAACGTAATCTATGACATGCCAACGATTTTATTTGCTGAATCATGAGTAACATTCTCAGGAGAGCTTATTTCCAGATCTTTGGTGTGTGATATCAAAATACTTGTCCATGTTGTACTTTAGACCTTCTGAATCAGAATCTTTGGAAGTAAGATCAAGAAACCTGCATTATAACAGAGCTCCAGATGACTTCCTGAGCCCTTCTGAAGTTAGAGTTTATATTGCGCTTTACATGTTAATATTTTGACTTAGGGTCAGGTAGACAAGTCCCTAGGTTTTTTTGAAAGAAAGTCCTTCATTTTCCAAGGTGAATTTGCTCTAGTCTTGGTTGCTGTTTTTAGAAAAATTGATGATGGTGGTCATGATGTATTTTAGGTAGGTTTCCCCTCAATTCTTAGATTTTAAGTAAAATCTAATGGATTTACAATTACTATATTTTAAAGAAAAACATTGAGTTTTTCAACTTCTGAAAATGAACAGTTATTTAAAATGAATGTACCAGGTTTCCTTCAGTATTTAATATTATTACCATATATTAACTGTTGTACTTATTTGTGGTTTTGGTGTGAATATGCGGCTGTTTGGCTGATGTAACATTATTTGGCTTGTTCTCTCCTCTTACAGTCTGGGGATATTACATTGTAGATCGAATCTCTCTATATTAAAAAATGTAAACATTTTCTTAATTTGAGAGAGCTTCTATCTGCTGATTCATTCTCACAGTGCCTGCAGTGGTCCTGGCTGGCCCTGGAGCAGAGTCAGGAGCCAGGAACTCAATCCAGTTCTCCCATGTGGGTGCCAGGCATGAGCTGCTTCAGCCATCACTGCTTCCTCTCAGACTGCACTGGCCAGAAACTGATGCTTAGAATGGAACCCAGACACTCTGATAATAGGATTTGGTGTCAGCTGCTGGACCAGACACTTGCTGCTAAGTTGTAGATTTTTGAGGGTTGTTCTAATTGCAAATGTTTTCCTCACTGTTTTGTTGTAAATGCCTATTTCTTTAGGTTGTTTGTCTTGGCAGCAAAAGACATCATGTTGCCCTTAGAGGCAAAGATTGAGGTGGTGGATACTTCTGCAACTCTTAGATATTGAAAGCATCTCTTTCAGCCCATGAGAAATTACAGCTCATGAATACAATGTAAAGAAATGATTATAATCAAAAGTCTTTTCTAAGAGCTATCAGGAATCAAGCATTTCATATTCACCTAATGTGATTCAGTCCCTACAGATAAAATTGGAATGTTAGAATAATGGGGAATTAGCTATTAAATAACACCCCTCCCCTTCAAATATATTTCTCCTCACAGAATGAAGAGAACAGGTTCTAGTTAGCCTTCTTGTAATCAATGAACAGTCTAGTCTGGTTCAGCATTTTTAATGAAAAAGATTTTTAACCTTGGAGGTGGACTTGGGCTGTGATGGTAGAATCTAGCATGCTACTCTGATTAGAGGCTTAAGATCTAGTGGGTTAGTATATGGTCTGAAGAGTAGAAATAGGGCTGTTTTTAAACTGCTTTGTGTGATGTCTGACCTGATTTTACAGAGACTAAACACTGTTCCATGGGTCACAAAGTCCAGATGAGTAGCCATCAAGGAACTTCTGAGTGCTTAGCATTTACACTGTATGTGGCAGTCACCACTAGATGCGCAAATATGGAGTACATACTCAAAGACGTCTTGGCTACCTGCTTTCTGTTAGCTGAGTTATATGAATTCAATGTCCTTGCTAATTCGAGGTTCCCTGGCAGTTAGCATCTGACCCATATAGGTAGTTAGATTAATTTTTTTTTTTTTTTGTTTTTGACAGGCAGAGTTAGAGAGAGAAAGGTCTTCCTTTACCGTTGGTTCACCCCACAATGGCCACTGCAACCGGCGCGCTGCACTAATCTGAAGCCAGGAGCTTCTCCTGGTCTCCCATGTGGGTGCAGGGCCCAAGGACTTTGGCCATCCTCCACTGTCTTCCTGGATCACAGCAGAGAGCTGGACTGGAAGAGGAGCAACCGGGACAGAATCCGGCACCCCGACTGGGACTAGAACCCGGGGTACCAGCGCCACAGGCAGAGGATTAGCCTAGTGAGCCACGGCGCTGGCCATTAGATTAAGTTTTCAGGGTGAGATTACTTAAGTATTTTTACCTTTTGTACTTTTTTTTTTTTTTTTAACAGGCGGAGTGGATAGTGAGAGAAAGGTCTTCCTTTTTGCCATTGGTTCACCCTCCAATGGCCGCCGCGGCCGGCGCACTGCGGCCAGTGCATCGCGCTGATCCAAAGCTGGGAGCCAGGTGCTTCTCCTGGTCTCCCATGGGGTGCAGGGCCCAAGCACCTGGGCCATCCTCCACTGCACTCCCGGGCCACAGCAGAGAGCTGGCCTGGAAGAGGGGCAACCGGGACAGAATCCGACGCCCCAACCGGGACTAGAACCCGGTGTGCCGGCGCCGCAAGGCGGAGGATTAACCTAGTGAGCCGCGGTGCTGGCCCCTTTTGTACTCATAATAGAAATGTTATAAACAAATAGATGCTCCTTATCTATTCCTTTCTCCCCTGGAAAGGACAAAGTCCAAGTTAATTGTGCATGTGTCAGGGTATAAAGTAAAGTCTAAAAACGAAATTTAATAAACTTCTGCATACATTTAGGACAGATATTCTCTTGGTTAACTGAGCTTTTCAGAATTTTGCATGAAAGTGGATTTCCCAAAGGAGAAGGATCTCAGTCTTAGAGTTCTCACTAGCTTCCTTCACATCCTATTAACAATGTTTTCCAAACTAGCCTTTAAACTTTGTTTTGTATGAACAGGGTCAAAGGTTTATTGACTGGTCTAAGTAGAGGGGGAAAGAGTTCTCTTCACTGATGTTTCATGAGGAGAAGTGCTTCAGAAACTGCAACTTAGAGAATATGTGGGTTGAGTCTCAGGAAGACTGTCTCCTGCATGGTAAGGAACTTAAAGATAGTCCTGGAGGCACCACTCCTGACAAGTAAGATTTTTTTTCCTAATTCATCCCCTTCGATTTTAACAGGACTGCAACTGAATCGTTTCAGACATGAGCACCCAAGCAAAGTACTTGTAGAAGAGGTTAGTTTACCAAATGAATTCCCACTTTTACTGGTCACTCGATTTTGTGATATTTTTCATGTGACTGTATTTTCCAATTTTCTCTTCAACTCTGCAGTTCAGAATTAGACATGAAAAGGTAAATTTAGATGAGTGGGAGTTTGTTCTGTGAGAGGGCTTGGCTCATTATAAACGTTTCATTTGATAGCTTCACCAAATGTGGAGTGAATTTGTGAGAGTCCTGGCCTTGATCCAGGTTCCCTCATATTTTAATCTCTTTCCTAAATTTTTCTTAAGGACTCATTGAGAATATCACCATGGAGTAAAAAGAATAGAGTCTGTTGTTAATTCTGTTTTTAGAAACCTTATGTGTTTTATTTCCATTTTTTCTTATATATCTGCTGTCACTGATGCAAAGCTTATTTATCACAATTGCGTTTAATATGTATGTGAACACAAATGTGAGTTGTGTTGATGCGTGATACTTCTGGGCAAATAGTACAATTTGCTTTAGGCACTTATGGAGTTCAAAGATTCAGAGTGGGTGTGGATGCATCATATGAGGTGCATTATATTCTTACAAAGGATGTAAAATTTATCCTATATACTTTGGGCATCAAATGTTAAACAGATTAAATTTACTAGAAAATGTCCATGGTACTTAGAAATGTGAAGCAGAAGAGGTAAACTATTTGGTTAGAACACAAGTTTGGAGTAGTCATGGAGTGGGGACCTAGCTCAAGTTCAGTTTTGTGGTGAAAACCTCAGCTCTTGCTGTCTCATTTTTGCAAGTGAGGATGGTGCATGCTCCAGTTTGGAGGAGTGAATGGAGTACATATAAAATACTTAATGTGATTCCTGGCAGGATGAAGCATTATAAATGCTCTCATTATTATCTGATGGCAACCAAATAGATACTGCCACAGGCCATCTTTTTAAACTGTATTGGTTGATTTTTACTTTTAAAACACTATTCTGCAGATAAAACTTTAGGACGGGCATCATTTGATTTGTTTTCCTACCCATTGATCATTTTGTTTTCAAATATGAACATGTATCTGGTAACATGTAAAGGTCATCTGGACCCTTATATCACTGACCCCAACATAAATCACTGTCTTCCTTTTTCAGTTTTATTTTCTTCATATTGGGCTTAAAAGTTTTTTTGTCCATTCTTCCTTTGTGAATTAAAAACAAAAACAAAAACCTAAGGACTGTAGCCAGAGCAATTAGGCAAGAGAAAGAAAGGGCATCCTGTTTGGAAAGGAGGAAGTCAAATTGTCACTGAGAATGACATGATTTCATATTTAAAGAACTCCAAAGACTGCACCAAAAAATATTAGAATAAGTGAGTTCAGCGAAGTTGCAGGATACAGAGTAAATCTACAAAATTCAGTGTTATTAAAAATTGATAGTGATTTATCTGAAAAAGTCAAAGTAATCCTATTTCCAATCACAAAAAATAAAATATATATATATTTTTTGACAGGCAGAGTGGACAGTGAGAGAGAGAGACAGAGAGAAAGGTCTTCCTTTTTGCCGTTGGTTTACCCTCCAATGGCCGCCGCGGCCGGCGTGCTGCGGCCCGCACACCGCACTGAGCCGATGGCAGGAGCCAGGTACTTATCCTGGTCTCCCATGGGGTGCAGGGCCCAAGGACTTGGGCCATCCTCCACTGCACTCCCTGGCCATAGCAGAGAGCTGGCCTGGAAGAGGGGCAACCGGGACAGAATCCGGCGCCCCGACCGGGACTAGAACCCGGTGTGCCAGTGCCGCAAGGCGGAGGATTAGCCTAGTGAGCCGCGGCGCCGGCCTAAAAAAAATAAAATATCTTGAAATAAATTTAACCAAAAAGGTGAAAGATCTCTCCAATTAAAAGTATAAAACATTGATGAAACAGAAGAAAACAAAGAGAAATAAATCTCGTGTTTATATATTGAAAACATCTGAATGAATCATTAATGTACAGACTGTTCAAAGCAAGGTATGAATTCAGTATAATCCCTATTAAAATTCCATTGATGTTTTTCAAGGAACTAGAAAAAGCACCACTAAAATTTGTATGGAATCACAAAAGACCCTAAATAGCAAAGCAACTGAGCAAAAAGAATAAAATAGGAGACATTATTCTACCTGGTTTAAAACAATTCAAAATTACAGTAATTCAAACACTATGATGTTGGCATAAAATAAACAGACCAATAGAACAGACAGAGCCTAGAAGTAAACTAAACATGTTCAACTGATCTTGGACAAAGGTATTAAAAAATGCCGACTGGACAAATCTTTGCAATAAATGGTGCTGGGAAAATTGGATATCCACGTGCAGAAAATGAAACTGCCCCTACTCTCACCATGGGCAAAAATGAAATATCTGAAGCTGTAGAACTACTAGAATAAATCATAGGAGAAACACTTCAGGACATCAGAATGGGCAAACATGTTTGAGTCAGTCCTCAAAAGCACACACAATAAAAGCAGAAACAGACATGCTGTTTCATCAAATGAAAAGCTTCTGCACAGCAAAGAGGAACAACAGAGTGACGAGAAAACCTTACAGAATGGGAGAAAGTATTTCCAAGCTATATTTCTGAGATGGGGTTAATAGCTAGAATGTGTAAGAAGCTCAAAAGCAAAACAATCTGGGGTAGGTATTTGGCACAGCTATTAAGATGCCACTTTGGGCTCCTGCATCCCTTATCAGAGTGCCTGGTTTGAATCCCAGCTCCTCTGCTTCCAATATAGCTTCCTGCTAATGTGCAACCTGCAAAGCAGAAAATGATGGCCCAATTACTTGTATCCCTGTCATTCGTGTGGTAGATCTGAATTGAGTTCTGGGCTCCTGACTTTGGCTTGGCCCAGCCCTGCCTGTGGTGCGCATTTGGAAAGTGAATCAGGATGGAAGATCCATTTCTGTATGACTGTTTCTGCCCTTCAAATAACAATGAAAAGTATTTTTTTTAAAAGCAAAATAATCCAATTGAAAAATGAATGGTGGTTCTAAACAGACATTTCTCAAAGGAAGAAATGCAAATGTCCAGGTATGTGAAAAAAAAAAAAAACGCCCACATCAGGGGACTGCAAATCAATACTGCAAGGAGATATCACCTCACTCCACTTAGATTGGCTGTTATCAAAATGATGAAAGGTTACAAGTGTTGGCAAGGATGTGGAGAAAAGGAAACTGTTAAACACTGTTGGTGGAGATGTAAATTAGTACAGCTGCACAGAAAACAGTATGGAGGTTCCTTGGAAAACTGAAAATTGATCTACAATATGATCCAGCAGTCCTACTACTGGGTGCATATCTGTCACTGTGACATGTGCATTCCATGTTTATTCACTAATCAAAATAGCCAAGTAATTGGAAATCATCTAACTGCCCATCAACTAATAAATGGATAAAGAAAATGTGGGCCAATTACCTGATGGGATACTAATCATCCATACAAAGGATGAAATCTTGTTATTTTCAACAATGTGGATGGAACTAGAGGTCATCATGTTAAGTGAAATGAGCCAGGTACAGAAATACGAGTCTGTGGGCTCTAAAAAAATTGGGGGTAGAGGCTGAGGAGAATGAGGGATAAGGAAGATTTGGGAAAGGTTAATTAGTGGGCACTACATTAGTTCAGGTGTTCTATTGCACAGAAGGGTGACTATAGATCATAACATGCTGTTTATTCTTATAAAACACTAGAAAGGATTTTGAATGTTTTCATCATAAATTTAATAAATGAAGAAATAAATGTTTTCCTTGATTGACATTTCACAAAGTATATGTGCATGAAAACATGGAACTACATAAATATATACAATTTTTATATATCAGTTTTTAAAAAGCTTAAGAAACATACAAACACAAATGTGAGATATATGTCACATTTGCTTATTGATGAATTCTGGTTGGTATTCAGTTAACAATCAGACCGATATAGCGAATAATTGCAAAAAAAAAACCAAAACAGTGTGTAAGAGTGAAATTGACACCCTATGATTTGATTTTTATAGCCCTTAGATACATTTCTGTGGAATAATGGTCTTTCTGCTTTTTACTTGTTGAAGGTTATATTAGTAGTGTACTAAGTGTATGATTATAAGGTAAATTTAAAGTATGTTATCCCAAAAATTGAAGGAGGGAAGTGTCCTTATGTTCTTAGAATTGTAACTTTGAAATATAGGAAATCTGTCCTCTTCATATTAAGGAAAAAACTTCCAGCATTATACTGAACAAAAGAGGTGATGCTGGTCATCCTCTAAAAATTGTTAAAAATGGAGACGCATGCATTAAGCATTTTTGATAGCATGGGAAATTATATAAACATCTTTATCTCTTGTGAAATGAAGAAGCCACCTGAGTATGGTATTTTGGAAATTTTCATTTGAGCCCAATTGTATCACTCACTGGCAATGATGACCAATAATATTATGAAGATTTTCCACTCAGAGTCAGAAGTTTAAAGTTATATAATGTTTCAAGTGAACCTATGACTTTTTTTCTTCACATGCTTTTTTAAACAATCCATTTTTAGATATTTAAAATGCCAAGGCATGCGGCATTAACTATGTATATGCCATTGATTTGGGAATATCTTGAAAATGATGTATACAGGAGTCTGCTTGAGTTTCCTAAAGTTAGTTTGCAGGCTAATTTCATTTTGTTTTGTTGATAAGCTAGTAGATCAAGAAAAATACCTTAGAGTAAAAATTTGATACAATATTTGTGTGGCCATGTTGAAGAAATTGGGAGTTGATGGTAGTAGCAATTTCTGCCAAAGAACCTAAATAATAGCCTAAAAACTCTAAGAATGAATTATCAATGAAAAATCCATATAAATTGATGATTTAGTTGGTGTGTGTGGTGTAAACACAGAGGACATACCTATCCGATGCGATCAGCTGCATTCAGCATGATATAGTCATAGCCACATATATTGGATTAGCCCATGATACAAACTCGAGAGAATGGAATAATGGCTTCAATCAGAAAAGTTTTCTGGGAAAAAGAATCAGACTTTTTCTTCACTCCCAATATCAAAAGAATCACTTTTTATTCCCTTTCAATGATCTCCATACTCTCACTTCCCATATCCATCCTTTAATTACTTCATATTTGCTTTCTCCAGAAGTCAACTAGGGAATCACCATGAAAATGCTCTTAGTTCATCTCTGTTTCCTTCCATCCTTTCCCTCAAACACTTATTTTTTTGAACACATGACGCTTAGCTTTCTCTTGATGGCATTACATTTCCTGCTGGCTTCTTATTTGATCAGAGTGATGGGGATATGTGGCGATGCAGAGAGGAATAGGAAGCCTCTCATCTTTTTATCTACAAAATGGAAATGGGTTGGGTGGGAAGTTTGGATTGTCCCAATTGTGGACCATGGATCGTTCATCATCTTGATTGTCTTACTGTATTTATTTCACCATTTCCATTTCTTTGTCCATATCATCAATACTTTCTCAAGATTCACTTCCATTTTCCAGGTAGTTTTAGGGTTTGGTTAGTATTTCTTAGATTTTCACCACTATCCTCAATGACAACAAATGCCTGTGCTAAAAATCCACCAGTATCTTTGACATAAAACTTGGCCCAGTTTTTTGGATCCTGCCCATATATCAGCTGTTTGTCATCTTGGCCATTCACAATCACCTGGCCTCATTCCAACTTTAGGATCTTATATTGGAATTTAGCTTCTCTGATAATATCTCACTGCATACCTTCCTACCCTATTTCCCACATCCTGATTCCTGGCCTCTTTAACTGCTTGAGCCAAACCAATTCTGTTGGCTCACCTTATTACTGTTGGCTTCTCACTTATCATGATTATGAGGGACAACGACCTCATTAAAACCTGGTTATCCACATCTCTTTAATTTCTGCCAGAGATTCAAAACCAATGCTTAATTTTATATCCCTCTGGCTTCAGAATCAATGAACCACAGTAAGATAACTAACACTCTGAGCATCCAATATCTGCCAGCCACTGTGCTAAGCACTTTATATTCAATTTAATCAACATAACAGCCGTATAAGTGATAGGTATTATCACTCTCACATTAAAGAAATGGAGGTTGAGAAATGTGAAATAATGAGTCCTCAGTAAGCAGTTAGGCAAGTAGCGGAGCTAAGATTTAAACACAGATGTAGTAAAAACAAATGTCCTATTTCTGTGCACTACAGTGTATTTTTGAAGTTATATTTTTGTAATCAAAGTCACAGATGTATATGGCTGCCGTAAGCTTTGTTGTAATAATAGAAGCTGTTCTTTTCCTTCTCCCACATTCTCCAGTTCCTTCCCACAGTGAGAAGACTCAACTTTCAGCTGATTCTTTTGGTATTTGTTTGCCTGTTCTCCAAATGCCCTACACTGTGTGTATTGCTGCTGCTTTGATTTTTGGTTATAGAAATTAATCATTAACTTCACATCTTGGAGGATGGGGATTCATTTCTTTATTCCTTCCTCTCAGTCTCCACTATCCACACCCATGCTTTCCTACCTTTCCATCCAATATAGTTGATACTGGTTGGGTCAATAGTTAGCACTCATAATATTAGGATTTTATAAATGCAGTTCTCAGCTAAGACATGCTCCTCTTCAACCCTAATTTTTATTTTCTTTTGAGAGTTAAATTTTATCAGTTTTTTACTTGCTGACTTTATATATAGTTGTCACAAATCCAACTCCACCTGTTCTGCCAAATATTTAAATTTGGGCTTGTCAATTTTGGATATTTCTGAAGGGTAATTTGATCGCGCCCTTTTGTTCAGGGCTCTCAGTGTTGTCATTAGCTGTCAATGTTGTTTTGGGTCTTTCCTCTCAACTTGGTCAGATTCTTAAAAGTGAACATTTCCCTTCATCTGGTAGCATGGGTCAGGCTGAAGCCAGGAGCCAGGAACTCCTTCAGGTCTTCCATGTAGGTGGCAGGGCCCCAAATACGTGGGTCAAAATCTGCTTTTCCAGTGCGTTTGCAGGGAGTTGTGTGGAAAGCAGAGCAGTAGCTGGAACAAGTGCTCAGTGTAGGAGGCTGGCAAGCAGCAACTTAATCAGCTGAGCCACATTGCCAACCTGAGCACAATGTATTTAAATACTGTAACATGTGTCAGTACTTTTCATATTGCCCAATAGTATTTAACTTGTGATATATTTTGTTAGACTTTGATCTGATATGATTTGAATTGTTTCCACTTTTGCTGTTGTGAATAATGATGCTATGAACATTTGTATATAATTTTGGTGTAGGTGCATGTTTTCGTTTTTCTTGTGTGTACATCTAGGAGTGAAATTTCTGAATTATATGGTACCTCCAGGTTTAACATTTTGAGGAGCCACCAAATGTGTTTTCAGAAGTGACTATACCATATAACTTACAACTAGGAGTAAAAACATTGGGACAAATGGTAACCTTATGTTTTCATTTTCAGGAACCACCCAACAGTTTTCCAGGGGCTGCTCCATTGTGTAATACCATTAACAATATTCAAGGGACCAAAATATCCTGCTTCCTCACCACCATTTTTTATCTTGTTTATCTTTTTAAAATTAGCCATCTTGATTGGCTTGAAGTGGTACCTTATTTGTGTGTGTGTGTGTTTAAAGATTTATTTATTTATTTGAAAGTCAGCTTATGGTGATACAGGGAGAAACAGAGATCTTCCATCTGCCAGTTCATCCCAAGATGGCCAGAATGGTTAGCGCTGGGCTGGGTAGGAGCCAGGAGCTTCTTCCCAGTATTCCACATGAGTGGCGGGGGCTCAAACATCTGGGCCATCTTGCACTGCTTTTCTCAGGCCATTAGCAGGGAGCTGGATTGGAAGTGGAGCAGCTGGGACTTTAACTGCTGCCCATATGGGATGCCAGCATCTCAGGTGGTAGCTTTACCCAGTAAGCCATGATGCTGGCTGTATAGCGTTGTTTTTTTTTTTTTTTATTTGCAATACTCTAATGACTAATGATACAGAAAATCTTGTAAAGATGGATTATTGGGCATGCATTCTTTGGAGAAATACCTTTTCAAATCCTTTGCCCATTTAAAAGTTGGCCTATTTTTTTCATTGCTGAATTGTAAGAGTTCTTTATTCTAGATATTCTCTGCTGCAAGTTGTATGAGTTACAAATAGTTCTTCCCATTATGTGAGCTGTTTCTCACTTTCTTGATGGTGTCTTCTGAAGCCCAAAAGGTTTTAATTTTAATTAAATCCTATGTATTTTTTTCTTAAAGTGTTTGTGATTGGTGTCATGTCTAATCCAAAATATGAAGATTTATTTCTTTACTTTTTTTTTTTTCTTCTCAGAATTTTATAGTTTTAGCTCTTTTGAAAAAAGAGGAGGGGAGGAGAGAGGAGAGAAGGGAGGTGAAGGATAGGGAAGGGAAAAGGAGAAAGGAGAATATAGGGAGGATCAGGAGAGAGACTGGTCTTCTACTTTCTGGCTCACTTCCCAAATACCCACAACAGCTGCTGTTGGGCCAGGCAAAAGCCAGGATCCTGAACTCCATCCAGGTCTCCCACGTGGGTGGCAGGGATCCAAGCATCTGCTGTCTCCGAGGCTGCAGTACCAGGAAGCTGGATTGGAAGCAGAGCAGCGAAGACATGAACTGGCACTCTGATTGGGAGGCCTAACCCACTGCACCATAGGTCTGTCCCTAGTTTCACCTCTTAAATTTATCTATGATCCCTTTTAAGTTATTTTTTCATGTGCAGCTTTATTGTTTTGCATGTGGATATTTAAAGTTGCCCCAGAAACATTTGTTGAAAACATTGTTTCCAGCAAGAATAGTGAGATTATTGAATTAGCTTGTCACCTGTGTTGGAATTCAATTGACATTAAATGTAAAGGTTTATTTCTGTCCTCTCAATTCTATTCTATTTATCTATATATCTATCCTTACACAATACTGCATTGTATTGATTACTGAAGTTTTGAAATGGTCTGTTTTTTAGACTTTGGACCACTGTTTTCGATCTCCTTTGTTTACTCTGAATTCCAGAGGTATTTAAGTCTTTAGTAGATTCTGTAGTATAAATTGAGTTGCTTTTTGACATTATTCATTGATAGCTTAAGGTTCAGCTTTCTGTTGTATAAAGCCTTTAATCACTCTTTCATCTCCTTTCAAGCTTCTAATGCTTTTTTCCCCCTGTTTTCCAGTTTACACTGTTCTTGTGTTATTTAAGAAAAACAGGAAATCCTTTATTTTGTTATATAATAGGGTTTTTGGAAGGAGCAAAAGTAGTTACATCTTTACTATCTTAAATAAATTACATTTAATATCTTTTCCTATCTCACATTTAGGCATGGATATTGTCCTACAGGTTTTATCATTCACATCTCTGGTTCTTTTAACTGCATGCAGAATGCTATTGCCTTAATCCAGTTTTCATCTCCTGGGTAGACTGTTTCAAATCCGAAATGGTTTCTGCCATCAGTTTTTTTTTTTTTTGTAAAGATATATTTATTCATTTGAAAGTCGGAGTTACAGAGAGAGAGGAAGAGATAGAGGAGAGAGAGAGAGAGATTGATTGATTGATTGATTTTTCCATCTGCTGGTTTACTCCCCAGATGGCCACAATGGCCAATATGGGCGAGGCTGAAGCCAGGAACCAGGAGTTTCTTCCATGTCTCCCACATGGATAGCAGCGGCTGAAGCACTAGTGACATCTCCCACTGCTTTTTCTAGGCCATTAGCAGGGAGTTGGATCAGAAGTGGAGCAGCTGGAACATGAACCAATGCTCACATGGGATGCTGGCATCCCAGGCAGCAGCTTTACCTGCTACACCAAAACAACGACCCCTGTTGTCAGTCTTGAAGTCTAATTTCAAGGTGCCACTTTTCTAAAATATCATTATTGTTATACATTTGCCCTGCAGGAAGCCCTTCCAATTATTGACTTTTACCTATAGAGAAAGGTGAAAAAACGCAAATCCTACATATTGTTAATCAATGTTGATAATAATCTGTATTCTGCTTTCCTCTTTAGTCTTATCTATTTGGACATTCTTGTCCCAAACCTATACTCCATCATCACTAAGCAACAACAGTTTTTTTTTTTCCCTCTGTGTATTTTCTTATATTGTTCCTTCTACTTGGAATGATCTTCTTAGTATTCCTATTCCATTTAGACTGACAAACTCACTTTTGAAGATTCAGCACACGCAATTTATCCTAGTAGCCTCTCCCGACTCCCCAAGGTATGTCTTGTGTTTTTTATGTCTCCTGTGGAGAAGCCAAAATGCTTTATTTCATATTAATTTTCTGCATGTATGTTTCTTTGAGTTGAACTGTGTTCTCCTTGAGGGTAGGCACTGTATTTTACCTTTTCATTCCAGGATTCAGTTTAAATGCCTAACACAAAGTGAGTCCTCAGCAAATCTTTGTTGAATCACACGTTCTCCTAAACTGCATTGTAGCTAAAATAATCTAGGTATTGTATGTGGTGCCTATTTATGTTAACACATTTTTCATGTTTGAAATAATCAAGAGATCACAGAATGTAATGGTTGAGAGCATGGATTTTGGAGCCATACTGCCTGAATTTAAATCCTACCTTGGGAATCGTTGTGGTGCAGTGTGGTACAAATCAAGCTGACATCCTATATTGGAGGGCCAATTTGAGTCCTGGTCACTCCATTTCTGATAGAATTTATTGATAATAGACCTGGAAGGACAGTAAGATGGCCCAAGTACCTGGGCCACTGCCACCCCTATGGGAAACCAGAATGGAGTTCTTGGCTCTGGTTCTCGGGCTTTGGCCTGGCCTAGCTATGAATGTTTAGTAAACCAGTAGATGGAAGTTTCTCTCTCTCTCTCTCTCTCTCTTTTATCTCTCCTTTTGAATCTCACTCTGTCTCTCCTTTGTCCTCCCTCCTCTCTCTCTCCTTTCCTCTGTCACTCTGCCTTTCAGACAAAATTAAAAATATTCTACTTTGGCAACTCTTTAATTGTGTGACTCTTTGAAAATTACCTAAATTCTATGTTATTCAGTTTCTCCATATATAAAACAGAAATAACAGGGAATGCCTTGTAAATGGTGTTGTGATGTTGTTGAATCACTTCTTGGCTTACAAAAGTATGTAGAAAGTAATTAGAATAGAAGATGGCACTCAGTCATTTTAACTATTATTATTATCATGACATCAATCTACTTATTTAAATTTGCCTTCCCTATTAGCTGATCAGAGTTGATCTTTAGAGAAAATGCAAACCAAAATATTTCTAGAATTAGATCAAATCACAATCATGTCCTGCAAGGCAAGAATGATTAAAATCCATCCAGTACTATTCATTCCTGTTTTGAAATTTTTCATTTTTTTTCTATATAGACAAGCAGTGTCAGTCTCTGATTTTGTTAAGTTTTTCAGTCAAGCACATTTGCTGAATAGTTTTTTCCATTTTTTCAGGAGACTGGTAATATTGTCCTGTGTCATGGGTGAATTTTATGACTTTCTGAAGTTTGAATAGTAGGAATATTGATTGATCTATACACGTCAAAGTGTTAGATTTGATCTAGTCAGAAACAGGAAAAATTCAGTAGCCATCAAGCACATCAAAGAAATGACTGATGCATAGTCATTTAATTTCCTTTTATTTCTCACTTAGGATGATTCTAGAGTTAGTGTCTGAGCTATATCTATATGTGTTTAAATCAAAGCATCACATTTTCTTTGCTGTATGATTGGATAGAGGCACCACAAGATTAAGAAGGAGTACCTTTTATGAAAGCCATTAAATACATGCAGGCACATACACATAAAGGCCATTAAGTCAGGAAAAAACTTACTAACATAAAATGGCTTAAAGATTCAGCAGTGATGACCTTTCTTAAATTATTCTCCTAGTTTTGCAAAGAAAGTAAAAACCCTTTGAATTCATATAACCAAAATTCTGAGATTAATTTGCTGATAGTAGGCTTGAGAGATGACAGCTAACACCACGGGACAGATGTTGGCTTGTACAAATGACATCCCCTTATGTATTGTTCTTCACCACCCCCGCTGTAACAGCAACTCCGGCTATGAAACAAATCGCACCACGAGGACAGATAACCTCGGGCTTCAGGTCTGTAATCTGACCATGGCCATCGGCAACCAGAAATGAGTTTCTTTCTAATCAGGCTTCCATCAGTCCCCAGTCACTCATATAAAGGAGCCAGGGAGGGAAGGCTTCTCATTGCTTTTCAGCACCCAGGTTCTGGACAGCTCCTCGAGCAGGTGGCTGGTCTCGCATCCTTCCCTCCTCTCTGCCAGCGCTCTACTGCCCCTCTTGTCCCCCCTGCTGCAGAGAAAGAAAATTACATCGGAATCCATGCAGCCTGCAATGATGATGTTTTCCAGTAAATATTGGGCAAGGAGAGGGTTGTCTCTGGATTCAGCAGTGCCAGAAGAACATCAGCTACTTGGCAACTTAACAGTAAGTACTGAGGATCTGGCACTCTGTAGTGTTTTCTAGGGTAAGTGATCATCTTCACCATGTGGACATGGGTGTAGAATAAGCACACACCTCAATTCCCTCCTCCTTTATCATCTATCTACTCTGCTGAGTTGCTGTTTGCTTCCAGTCTTTCTTCTTTCTCCCTATCAGCAGGTGTACTGACAGCTACGTGCTTCACTTCCTTTCTTTAAAGTTTCTAAGTAGATTAAAGAAAAACTCTCTCAAATAGAACAAGAGGTTGTATGAATCAATGTCCTATATCCACAACCAAAAACAATATGTAAAATTTTGAAAGTCCATTTGTTATGAAGAATGAGGAGAAGGAATTAGATTTTTATGATTCTCACAAGATCATTGTGCCTCCACCATCCCTGCCAGTCTATAACACTTGGTCTTTAAATACATGACTAATATTTTCTATTATTGGCTATAAGATTAGGTTATAATAAAAAAGGAGCTGCTTTTGCAAGTTTTCCTGCATTCCTCGTTACTCTGTCTTTTTGGTTTAATTGATAGAGTAATGAAAGCAATATACTACTTGTTTCAATATTTCAGGGAGTTTTATATTTAAAATATTGACAGAATTTTAAAAACCAATATTTTCAAGAGTTTAGATCCCAAATTGAGCTAATAGTCATAGTATTTAAGACAAATAGCAAATAAAAATGTATTCAGGCCCCCCAGTTGTTAAAAATATTAAATGTTGATTTCATTACCACCCTTTCAGAGTTTATCAACCAATTCTCATTCTGTTTCTAGTATAAAAAATCTGTTTTAATATCATAGCTCCAAATGTATGCCAGAGGGTCACATTATACTGACACTGTTATTGCTAAAAATGTTGAAAAGTAATCACAGCAACTCTTGTAGAACTATTAAATCAATTTGCAAAAAATGAGACCAATAATGTAAATAGACTTCCTAATACTTAGAAATCATGAATATTTGGATGAGACATTACACTGAAGAATTTTGCAGTCATAATGAACAGCTTGAAGGAAAACAAAGCCAACTCAGAGTTATGGTTAATGTATGACCCTTTCATATAAAAATGCTGCTTGAATAGATGAGATCTGTTTGTTATATGGTGAGAAAGAGGCAGATGTTCTAAGTTCTAAGACATTTGAGCTTCTAATGATTAAACATACTGTCAAATGTCAATGTCTGCATAAACTTTGTCTCCCCAAAGTCATAAATAATAAAATATCCATTTCTGTTATAAATGTATATCTAATGACTGAGGCAATAGTAATGTGTGAAAAGAGAGCCAATAGAGAAGTCAGAGGAAGACAATAGCAAATCACTGTTCACTGGGTTCCTTATCAAATCCACACTTCTCAGTTTTGTGGGGATGTAATAGATGGATGTGATTATATTATATCACCATTTGCTAGGGAGATGATTCTCCATTTGCTCAACTCTGCTTTTGCATATAATGAACAAAAACAGATCATCATAATTTTGTGTTGTCTGTCAGATGAAAAGTTCCAGATTTTTAAATTTTGTACTTCTGACAATGTGGCCTGAGTTGCTAGAATCTGTCATTTTCATCTTTAGCCAACATGACCATTATTTAATTGTGAATAATAAAACATGGAGTGGCTAATAAAGTGTTGATCTTTCTCAGGTGGGTAGCTACTTTTTCCTCCTTTATTTTTTCCTTTTATTTGTGGTTGAATTTTAACAATCATTTTTCAAATAATGGCTTCTGACATAGATGGTCTTTGTTAAATACACTCCTTGGGCAAGGAGGTTCACACAGACAATGGATAGTGACAATGTGGATCTAAGTGCATAAAATAAGTTTATCAGTTTCAGTGCTTGTCCTAATGTATTTCAGAGAGAAATGAATATATTGCTTTTAAGATGAGATTAAAACTAAAATTACTGTTGTCAAAATATATTGTTATTGCCTTATTCTTGTTATGTTTAATAATGAAAGTATTCTCCATAAGGTTCAACTACCCTAAAAGATCAGATTCTGTGCTGTAAAAGAAGTCTGGAAAGAAAGGCAGAGATTACTCATGCATGATATATTATATGTAATGATGCTCAGATTTTTGTTGGCTATAAAAGTGAGGCAAATCTGACCTCCCATTCATTTCAACCACTAGATGATGCTCTAGAACCCTAAGGTAATTATATCCCAGTGTAAATTAGAGCAATATTTATGACTGAAAATTATGAGTGACATGGCAGCTTCACTTTGAGTTTGTATGATTGATGGGACTTCCAGTATATGAATGGACTATCCAGAAGAATATCTAATGAAGGAAAATTCTGGAATCCTCATTAATATATTTTTTTGTGTGTCTACCTTCTTGAAGCTCAACAAAGCTACTTCTGGCAAAAGTGATGACAAGAAAGGCAGCAAGGGAAGCAACAAAAGCGAAAGCACTACTGAAAGTGGCAAGACAGCAGTGGTCTTCTCCTTGAAAAATGAAGTTGGCGGATTGGTGAGAGCTCTGAGGCTCTTCCAGGTGAATGTAAAATATCATTACGTTACTTTCGAAGTGACTATGTGTCTGGCTACAAACCTGGCCTCTGCCATGAAACTTCACTGAATCAATTTTGGGATAATGTGGTGAAAGATTCAGAGGAACCAAGGTTCACAAGGGGTTACAAGGAGAGTTTGCTAAACAATGAAATAAACAGGCTCATATCAACTGTGATTTGTTAATTCAGAGTTAGTGTATTAGGAACTTTGCACTCTGTCACCAAGTGAGAAAGTTGGTAATTCAGAAATGTAATCTTCACACCTCAAATAGCAAACACAAAAGGAGACAAACAGGGTATCTTTAAACATCAGAGCCTGCAGCTTCATTTGATTTGTTAAAATGGGAATTGTACACATGTCCTAGAGTACATTTATTTTGTGATGTGAGACACATGAGTATAGACACTTGGTATTCCCCTAAACCTCATTGTTTTGTGAACTTAGTGTGTCTTTTTTGTGAACATGAGTGACTCTCCTTATGAGGTTAGCTTTCTCCTTATCTTATGGAAATGCAGTTGCACCCTCTCAGGCCCTGATCTGTGGTCTGACCCTTTAAGAGGGAGTCTAGGTGAAGGTGAGGCCAGAAACCCCCAGAAAAGCTAATGTTTTTCTACAAGTAAACACCTGATGATGGCTCCTCCACCCTTCAGTCATATTTTTGTTTGAGGTCTCCAGCTGTTGATTAGAGTCCTAAGATACGAACCAGGTTCTGTGGGGTGACTTGAGCTGGTACAGCGGAAAGATGGTTGGGATTCAACTCTGAGAATTCAGACCTGTGCTCTCGGGCTTGGCTAATCAAAATTTCATTTGTAAAATAGCAATAATAATTCCTTCCTAATAGTATTGTTGGGATGAAATAATATGAGTGAAAGTGTTTTTAAAGTATACAGATATGGGGCATTATTATGATGACTTTGCAATGATCATAGAGAAGGAGGAATTAGTAGGCTGATTGGGCAAGTATTTCCTTGTTCTCTTTGACCCTGAAGAAAGATCAGGTACCATCAACAGCTGTATTGGAAACTTAGAGTGATATTTTATACATAATCATGTCATCTTGGGCCGCATCCACATAGTGCCCAAAGGCAAACCAATTCAGTTAGACATCTGAGTGCAATGTGAAAATCCCTGGAGAAGGAGTTAGTAGCCCTGAGTTTTCACTTTGCCATCAGCTGGTCATGGGGCCTTAGCTAACACACTTAGCCCATCTGGACCTGTGTTCCCTCATCTAAGAATATCTACTCTGCTTTGATCAAAGGGCACTAAAAGCCCAAAGTGACAGTGCATGTGAAATCTCTTGCTTCTTGAACTTTATATTAATCTTATTTTTGTTATCAACCAACTTGGAAAAAGTGGCATTATTGCAAAGGTTAATAAAAACAGAAGTTGAATATTTGTTTTCCTGGTCCTAGTACGGTCTGTCTTGATTCTAGTCTAGCACTGGAAAAAAAAACCCACAAAACTCTTGCTCTCGTGCTGAAAACTTTTAGATCACTCAGGATTATATCAGGAATCATTCTGATAATCAGAGTGTATCATCTGGAGTGATGGGGAGTTGTCTGCTTATTTGGGAGTTGGTTGGGGTGGAGAAGAGAGCTTAATCTTTAATTAATGAAGAGGAAAGAAAAAGTATCACTAGGGAAATTTATATGTGATTTAAAAAATATTTTATTTATTTGAAAGAGTTACAAAAAAAGAGGAGGTAGGGAGAGATAGATCTATCCACTGGTTCACTCCCCAAATGACCACAACTGCTGGGACTGGGCCAGGTTGGAGCCAGAGCCAAGAGCTTTTTCCAGATCTCTCATGTAGCCCATGGCACATTAGCAGGGAGCTGGATTGGAAGTAGAGCAGCCAGGACTTGAACTAGTGCCTATATGGGATGCTGGCACTGTAGGCAGTGGCTTAACTTGATGCACCACAGCACCCACCCCTATACCTGATTTTAAATATTTAGTTATTGCCCTCACTCAAACACATTACTGTTAAGAAGCATTTTTTTAAGATAAAGATTTATTTTCTTTATTTGAAAGGTAGAGTTACAGAGAGAGAAGGAGAGACAGAGATATTCTTCATCTGCTGGTTCACTCCCCAAATGACTGCAATGGTAAGGTTGTAATGGGCCAAAGCCAGGAGCTGGGAGCTTCTTCTGGGTCTCCCAGGCGGGTGCAGGGGCCCAAGCACCTGGGCCATTTTCTGCTGCTTTCCCAGGCACATTAGCAGGGAGTGAGATAGGAAATGGAGCAGCTGGGATTTGAACCAGTGCTCATATGTGATGCTGGTATCTCAGACAGCAGTCTGACCCACTATTCCTCAATGCCAGCCCCTATTAGAGGCTTTTAACCTCTGAGATCCAGCAGAGGCTGAGAGTAGCTGCAGTGCATCCTTGGATGAACACAGTCTTGAGTTTGCTTTTCTTACAATTAGGGCTAAGGCTGGGTCAGTATTCCCCAAGCCTCAGTTATTTGCATACTACTTTCCCCATCTCTGGCTGCCACTCACACTATTTTCTTATTTTTAAAATGAGTGCTTCATATTTTAAACATATTTTTAAAAGATGCTTTATATCACTATTCAATCAGGAGTTTGAGTTTCAGCTACATTTTCTAGAAACATACTATTACCATGATAACATAATAAACAAATTTTCCTGAGATAATCAGGTTCTGCTAGTGGGTTGTAGACTACCCCAGGAAAGGATGAGTTCATAATTATAATGCATGTTATAGGGCTCTTTATATATTGCAAATGCCCCCTTTCTTTTTTAAATGAGACAGGACAACTTATACACAGAGATGTGAATACAGAGTTTTGTAACTAATGGAGACAGTGGCTGGAAACAGATCCACATTTTAGTCAAAGAACAAGGAGATTATCTTTTCCTCTTTTGAGGGCATTTGACACTTTGTTGCTTGAGAGTTGAACAAGAAAAGCTGGTGATGTCTCTTTTATTGTGACCTGAGAGTGGCTTAGAGATATTGTTTATGTTTTCACAGGAAAAACATGTCAACATGGTTCATATCGAATCCAGAAAATCCCGGCGAAGAAGTTCTGAGGTTGAAATCTTTGTAGACTGTGAGTGTGGCAAAACAGAATTCAATGAGCTCATTCAGTTGCTGAAATTTCAAACCACAATTGTGACACTGAATCCGCCGGAGAACATTTGGACCGAGGAAGAAGGCAAGGGTGATTTTTGTTTGCTGGGTGATTTCACAATCTGACAAATGTTGCAAAGGGGAAAATGCAATCTGTGAGCTAATATTTTTGAACGTGCACTGTGTTTTTAACAGAGCTAGAGGATGTTCCCTGGTTCCCTCGGAAGATCTCTGAGTTAGACAAATGTTCTCACAGAGTTCTCATGTATGGCTCTGAGCTTGATGCCGATCACCCAGTAAGTGTCCGGTAAAATGCATTCTACATCTTCTTTCTCAGCTCTGTCCATGGGCCAAGTGATGTGCCGTGTTGTGTGTCACCATGCTTTATTGCAGAACAATTTATTTTTTTATTACCCATACCCGAGAGCAGACTTTCGAATGATAAAGCTTCCCTGTACTCTTGTGTTGGCTGGAAGCAGGTTAGAAGGATAGCATTTTCACGCAGCATTTATTTGTAAAAGGCTTGGATACAGGAGGAGATTCTAAACCTTGGACAATATTTCTGTGGAATTAGACAGCCTGAAATATACCTGGAGATGGTAACCCTTGGAAACACGATGAACTGAAATTGATCACACCCTGGGGAACCAGGGCAGACTAGGCATGATGGGACTCAGTGAGAGAGTAAAATTCTTCTTGCTATTTTCCTTGACTCGAGGTAGTTAGGAGTAGAGTAATGCGGTTGACTACGGTCTCAGTGGAAAGGCAGAGGAATTTAGAATAAGGCCAAGATGGAACTCATGTCTCTTCCCACATCCACCCTGAATCTATCTCCCATCGTTCTCTCCTCTACTGCAATAAAATGACCACCTTCAAAGAAATATGATGGTTGAGTAAGCATTTCCATTATTCTCCCCCACTCCTTTACATCAGTTTTTATTTAACATGAGAGACCTGGAACTTCTCGTGGTCAGAATGAAGTACAGTTAGTAGTCAGGGAGCAATAAGCAATGTAGCCATTCATTACAGGCCTCTTTTCTCCCCTGGTGCCACTTGTCTAAAAATGGGCAGATGAGAGGGTGAAATCCACGCAGATCAGTCATGCTTATAAAAAGCCCTTGTGGTCTGACGGTATTTACAGCTACTTATGCTCTTTAAAAGGAGGAAATCTGGGAACCTGATCGTGCAATTTTATGTTAGACAGTGGTTCTCTCAGTGTGGTCCTGGGACCAGCAGTCTTAGCATCGCCTGGGAATCTGTTTCAACAGTCCACACAATTTTGAGAACCACTGTTTTCAAGGAAATTATGATGATTTCAGCAGTAGGGAAACTTTCAGTCAAAGCAGTAATTTGGCGGAAGGTACCACTTCAAACCAATTAAAGAATGCCATTCAAACAATGGTCAAGCAGAACATTATTTACTGAATTATTTTCAAAAAGGTGAATTCAAATGAATTATTTTCAAAATGGTGAATTCACTCAAAGACACAGTATATTGGCCTGCATAGTCTTAAACTGCAGAACATGTCATGGTAATTCACATTAGAAAAATGTTCAGAAGTGTCTTTGATGCACATCTGTTTGTTGTCATCTGCCCTTCTTCCCACCCCAGAGGAGTCAAAATGAGCACCAAAGCCTGATTTATGAGATTGGCAGTACTCGTTGGTCTGCACAGATGCCAGCTATTAGCTTGTGGAATGACCTTGGCCAAGTCCTTCTACCTCCATACCTCAAATTCATTGTGTAAAAAGTGAGAATAAATTCTTATTGACCTCAATGGAAAATTTAAAAACCTAGTTAATAAAACAACTGGAAGACATTTTTGCAAGAGCAAATACTTAATTCCAGTAAGAGAAATACTGTATTAAATTATTCAGAACAATGCCTGGACAGGAAAGGATTTTTTCATAACCTCCTATCTCCAAATGCTCTAGTTTGAAAATTATTCAACGTGGAGAAAAGAGTTTATTTAGCATTTCAATGGAACAACCACAGGTACCACTGACCTGGCTGTGAAAACACTTTATTCCAATACCAAATGTAAATTTTCCTGTGCTTAATTCTATTCCATTACTGCTAATTATACCCACCTTATGATACCTTCTCTTATTTTCTGTGAAGCCACTTGAAATAATTGCAATTACTTAGCAACTCCCTAGCTCTCTTGTCATTTTTTAAAAAGTGCATGTTTCTTTTATAAGTACACCAAATGTTCATTATGTAAAATTTGATGTTGGTAAGTTGATGGGTTTGTAAATTATTATTTGATGAGAATGGAAAAAGTTGTCTAAGCACTTGTTATGCCTGAGAATAATCCCTGTCCTGAGAGAGACACAGCGACCTTTGCAATTGCCTAGCTCAGAAGGGCTCGGAAGATGAGTCAGTTGGCTGAGGCTCCCTAGAAAGGGTTAAATATCTATGTCAGTGTCTCTCAAAAATTCAGATAGTGGTTCTATAGAGCTTTGAGATTCTGCGCTTTCTGAGCTCCCAGTTGATGCTCACAGTGGAGTGAGTGTCTGAGCCACGTATGGAATAGTGGGAAGGTCATTCGAAGTGTAGCTCAAGGTCTGCTTCTAAGGCGCAAGTTAAAAATGCAGTGTCTTGAGGCTCATCTGAAATTTTCTGAATCTGAACTTTTGAGGATGGACCCAGGAATTTAAAAGGATCTTCAGAAGATTCTGATGAGCTCTGAGGTTTGAGGACTAATGTCCTAACTCATGATTCTAAGCCCTAGCTTCTCATTAAAATCACACGTGGGAAATTAAAAAACAACAAAAACCAAAAAACAACAAAAGATGATGCCAGGGCCTTACCCCAGAGATTTTTTTTTGGACAGGCAGAGTTAGACAGTGAGAGAGAGAGACAGAGAGAGAAAGGTCTTCGTTCTGTTAGTTCACCCCCCAAATGGCCGCTATGGCCGGTGCGCTGCGCCCATCTGAAGCCAGGAGCCAGGTGCCTCCTCCTGGTCTCCCATGGGAGTGCAGGGCCCAAGCTCTTGGGCCATCCTCCACTGCCTTCCCTGGGCCATAGCAGAGAGCTGGACTGGAAGAGGAGCAACCAGGACAGAATCCTGCACCCCAACCGGGACTAGAACCCGGGGTGCCCGCGCCACAGGCGGAGGATTAGCCAAGTGAGTCGCAGTGCCGGCCACCCCAGAGATTTTAATTCAGAACCTCCGGGAACGTGGCCAGGTTTGGAGTATTACTTAAAGCTCCCCGGGTGATTCTAATATGCCACCAGGTTCCAGCTTTTGGAAGAGCTACTGTAGTGTTAACAAAAGTTTAGCCAAGACTTTAGGTTTCAGGCTGGGTCTTCAGTTCTCTTTGATTTAAACTGAGGGAGGGGAAGATGGGCTTGCATAGCAGGTACTCTCTGGACACAAGCATTGCCAGAGAGATAAATATATAGAATGCCCAGTTAAATTTAAGATAACAAGTAATTTTTTAGTCTAAGTGTCCCAGGAAATACTCAGAACATGTTTATATTAAAAAATTACACATTGTTTATCTGAAATTCAAATTTAATTGTGCATCTTGGATTTTATCTGGTAACTCTGTCCCTGGCTTCAGTTCAGAATGAACAGCCAAGGAATGCCGGGTCTCTGTAATCGCCGAAGCAGCCAGCAACCCTTCCTCTGCCAGAGCATGGTTCAATCCAGGAAGCTCTGGATCGCGCACAGCATTCGCATAATCAGCACCACACTAGGTTAATGAGGCATGATGAGGAAATCACTCTCTCGCATCCCTGGAAAAGGTGCAGGTGTTTGCTGAGGAGAGAGGGCTGAGATTCTTCTGGAAGCCCAGCAGACTGTGATGCTGTTGCCATGGTGTCCAGTCTGGCAGGAGCCAGGGAACAGATGCTGCGCTTTTCACAGGACCCTTCCTTTTTTCATGGCCCACTTTCTTTTTGACTAGTGAAGGTGCCTGGAATTCTTCGTTTTCCCCATCCCAGGTAGGCTGGCTTTTACTATTGAGTATCAAAACCAGTGCTTTCTAGTGAGATTGTATTTGTCCTCTACAACACAGGAGACTTTTTCGGTGAATGTGCTAACTCTGGTCACAAGATTTTGAATATAGAAATCATAGGACTTCACAAATTTTCTTAGAAGCCCCAGTTCACAGCACAAGAAAGAATGTTCTAACTTCTTGTCTGAAGTTAATTTATTTCTACAATATATTAGGGTTATCCCAGGGCATTTTTTTCTCTCTCTCTCCCCACCATTAGTAACTCTCTTGTCACTCCTGAAAGAAAGGTCATTGGCAACAGAAGTGATGCTAAGATTTCTGGCCTTAAGGCCAATTCTTGTCCAGCCAGATGAGAGAATGGGCAACTTTCTAGTGAGTTTTGAGATTCTCTTGAGTAGCCCACCTTACAGAAAGGTCTGCATTGGAGCTGAGATGGTCTGGGCTGTTGTGGGCCCAGTCCCTGCTCTTTTACTCTCAGACCCTACGTTCCCAGTGACTTGTGGTGTTGCCAGGGCTCCATTTTCAGTGGCTGTTACTTCTAGTTCTCCTTGGGTTTGTAGAGGTGACAAGTTCAGTTGAAACAGTTCCTTCTTGGATTCCAACAGCTTGAAGAAACAACCTGGGAAGGACTATCTTATGGTATGTGAGGGAAAGGAAAAAGGAAAGTCTGTTGACAAGAGGGGAAGATTCTTGGGTAAACCAGAAGTCCACTCCAAAGAATTCCACTTGACTGAAAAATGACAGGCATGCTGTTTAATCTATTAAGTGGTGATGATGGATAAAACACTTGACATTGGCTAATACTAATTAGAATTCTAATTAGAAGTACAGGAACTCCAAGTGGAATGAAGCTAACTTGCTACCTTGTGCATGACTCCCTTATGATTGATTGTGCAGTGTGTGTCTACAGTCATGAAATACAGCAAAACCTCTTTAATTCATATTGATGGGGGGGCATCCTGATGAGTATTCTTCCAAGGGATGGAATTTTATTAAATGTTTCATTTGTTAGCTATTTACACAAAACAATTCAAATTAGGTTAACTCACAGGGCAACCATGTTAAAGGAACCTGTTTTAATGAACAGTTTAATTTCTGATTAAGATCAATTACATGTAGATGATACTTGAAAACCAAAAGATATTGTCCAAAATATCAACTTGCTTAACCACGCCATTCTGCTTATTTAGTGGAAAAGTAAATTGTAGCCGGAAGGTCCACACATCTCGAATTAGTACAGCCCAAGTTTAAGGAGGTTTTACTGTAAGCACAATTCGCTTCTGCCTGTGCCATTAGGATAGTCATCCCAGGATAAGATTTACATTTGAATGGAACACTCAGTAAACACCACAGTGATTTTCTTTTAGGCCTTCTGCAGCTAATTTTTCAGAACTTTGTTAAATAACTTAATCTCTTTCCTGTTTAAGGGATTTAAGGACAATGTCTATCGACAGAGAAGAAAGTATTTTGTGGATGTGGCCATGGGTTATAAATAGTAAGTACCTTGTATAACTCTTTCTTGTCGCTGGCTAGTTAGGAAAAACACATGCTGTGTTAAACAGGCCTGTCTTCTCTTCACTTTCACTCTTGCAGCAGGCAGACATGAACCATTTTAAACACTCAACCAACTCTGTAGGTTTTAAATGCCAACACTAATGCTTGACATCTGGGTATAATTGTAAAATAATGAGATCTGCAGGCCACATGCCAAGTGCTACATTTACAACCTGTGTTCACAGCTTCACTAAGGCAAGGAGCCATTTCTGTACACC
Organism: Oryctolagus cuniculus; assembly: GCF_964237555.1. Lineage (NCBI taxonomy): Eukaryota > Metazoa > Chordata > Mammalia > Lagomorpha > Leporidae > Oryctolagus > Oryctolagus cuniculus. The sequence goes on from NC_091442.1 coordinate 74,521,836, forward strand.
TTGCAGAGCCTGGAAACTGTGTTTCAATTTTGCTTTTCACTTGACTTTTCAGCAGCCCTCTTTACCTTCCCAGTGAAAGTAGAGGCTTCGCAAGAATGGTGAAAGGACTCACATAAACCATCATGCTTTACATAGAAAGGGAATGGCGTATAAATTGGAGGGTTATAGACAAGTTGTATATCCAATTTCAGACCAAGGTTTGGATGAAAGTGGAGAACCTCTGTTTTTTGGGTGAACACTGTGCATAATACATAATAAGTGGCAGTGACATGTGTTTTGTATATTGTGGTGTGTTGACTTCAGACCATATGTGGAAAAATAGAGTGAGTGTTAGGTCCCTATTTATTCTACTTTCCCTAGAGGTAATTTATAGATCATAATGATGCTCTCTTTATTTTTTCTGGCATGTGGTCAGCTACATAAGCTTTCATCAGAACAAGGTGTGAATCTATACGTGGCCAGGGAAAGAGTCTTTATCTAGTTGAAGTTAGCTGAGAATCTTGCCTGTTTGGAGAGGCAGATTTTCATTAGTGAGACTTCAGGATGTTGTATGCTATAGAGGGTTTTTTTTTTTTTTTTTAAGGAACAATGACACACAAGTGCTCAAAGCCAAGCAGGAGGATTTCTCATCACACCTGCCTATGGGGCAATCATTTACTCATCCCTCTGTTCCCTGAATGCTTTGGTGCTCTTCTTTCTTCTTCACAAACCCCAGGCACCCTTCATCCCTTTTCCATGGCGGGGAAAAAGTAGAGATTGAAGGTTGGAACTGTCGGAGGCTGCATACTATACAAGGATGACTAGATAGATTTAAAACATTCTAGCATCTGGTCCCAGTTTGGAGGGCTGGGGAGTTCTCAGATGAAAAGGGCTTGGCTCTTGGCACCTGAACATTCAGGAAGCTGAGGTAGGCAGGAAACTGCCAGTCATCATTTTACAGTGAAAAGAAACTTGCAGGTGTCCCACAAAACCCACCCTGTTGGCATGATGCAGAGGAACTTACCTGAAGCCTGTTTTATGGCTAGAGTCAAAGCAAGTGGTGTTTATCTAAGAAAATTTGGAGGTCAGGGACATTATAGCCTGCTTGTTTGGACAGTGCTGAGCTGAGACTGAGTAGGTGGAATAACAACTGCTTGAAAGTGGGGGAACTGGAGTCAGAAATCTAGGTCTGAGACCTGGCTCCCTAGCTTCCTAGCTGGGTGACTTATCTTACTGTGCCTTAGCTTCTCCCTCTGCAAAGTATGTTTTACAATAGGACCTATCTCACATGTTGCAGCAAGGATTACACAAGAGAATGCCCATTGCTGAGCTTAGCACACTGCTGATCACAGGTCAGTCACTATTATTACATTTCTCCCCACCCTTTCCATAGCCGGTTTCTGTTCTTTGGTTGATCTATTGTTTTCTCTTTTATCTATGTTAATACCATTGTTAATGCCGCCATCTTAACAAATAATGTAGTTCAAACATCCATTTTGTTGGAAGACATTTTGGTTTCTCATTGAAGACTGTTTTCCTTAGTGATGCTTTTTGTGCTGGTCAACATCCTCTTATGTGGAGAAATTTAATCAGAAGCAATCATCTCCCAACATTTGTGCACATGAGGGAGAAGCTGCCAGAATGAGATATCTCCAGTTGCCTTGGGTGCTCCTTGTGAATGGACAGGGTGAGGAAGGTGCTTAGCCAAGGGTGGTTAAATCAGGGAAACAAGGGTCCAGGACTTGTAGACAGTAGAGTGCAAAGGCTCATTCCTCTGTGCCTCTCACATTGCACTGCTGAGGTTTCTCTGAGTGTAAGTTTGAGGATGGCCAGATGTGTGTGTGTGTGTGTGTGTGTGTTGCAAACTCACTTTCAGGCCCAGGTACCTGCAGTAGTGCTGATGGAGTGGAGTACAGATAGAGCCTAGAAAAATTCTAAGTGTGCTTGGCCATTGTCTTTAATTTACCATGCAGCAAGTAACGTTTCTTTTTAGTTTATAAAAAAGATGCAGTTTCCAGTAGAAATAGATGTGCTTCTAATGCTGATAGCTTTCTGAGTAAGCAAGAGAAAGAGGTGTTATAATAGCATAAATACGGCCAGTGCCGCGGCTCAACAGGCTAATCCTCCACCTAGCGGTGCTGGCACACCGGGTTCTAGTCCCGGTCAGGGCGCCGGATTCTGTCCCGGTTGCCCCTCTTCCAGCCCAGCTCTCAGCTATGGCCCAGGAGTGCAGTGGAGGATGGCCCAGGTGCTTGGGCCCTGCACCCCATGGGAGACCAGGAGAAGCACCTGGCTCCTGGCTTCGGATCACTGCGGTGCGCCGGCTGCGGCGGCCATTGGAGGGTGAACCAATGGCAAAAGGAAGACCTTTCTCTCTGTCTCTCTCTCACTGTCCACTCTGTCAAAAAAAAAATAATAATAATAGCATAAATACTTTACGTAAACTCATTTTAAGCATGCTTGGGCCTGATTTTCCAAACCAGCCAGTGTGTCCACTGTCTGGAAGAGCAGAAGATCTGAGGTATTTGGGAGGGTTTGAAACATCCCTGCCAAAGGGAGCTGGAGGAAGCCAGGAGATGTTGGTCTAAGGGTACAATGTCTTAGAAGGAATACTTGGTATTTGAGATGACAGATGTGTTACTAGGCTTGATTTAGTCACTGTACATTGTATACACATAGCATCACTGTACCCCGGAAATATACACAATAATAACTTACCAATTTTTGATTAAAAATTGAAAGTAGGGACTATCGTGATGTCGGGAGAACAATTCAATTCCATGCCAACAATTAGTTAAGGCTCTGAGGATACTGAGGAGATGCCAAATACACGGTCAGAAATAGAGAAACACATGGAGTAGAGATGATTGGGATCAGCAGGCTGTGATTTGGGGTGTCTAGAGGTAAAAAGAAAGAGAAATGGAAACAGAATAATAATATATTGAAACCACAGCCCAGAAGCCCTCTGGGGATTCCTGTTGTATACTATATTTTCTATGATAGCCTTGGAAGGATAAAGCAGGGGGAAAGAATCAACACAAGCAGAGAAAAATGGAGAAATTCCACTCAGTGATGAAAAAACAGCAGGCTCAAAGTCCGCATTACCGGGAAGCGGAAGATGAGGGGGTGGGCAAGCACACCACGCTGAGAACTGTCAATAGACGCCACTCGAGCAAGCTTCTGATTGACAGCGCTGCCGGGAAACGGGCGTGATTACCCAGGGGCTCGCGCTCGGCCGCACAGGCGTCGGCAAGGCCTAATTGCCGCATCAGTAGTAGCGGAGGAAGCGTTCGTTAGTGCAAGTGGTGTTCTTCAAAGACCTGAGGAAGAACATCATGGACCCAGAAATCATCCCTGCGATCACATGCTGTCTGCCCCTACCCAAATAAAAGAAATTTTAGTACAAACAGGGGAAAAAAAAAAAAAAAAAAAAAAAAAGAGCCCTGTGATTAGATCATGTGATGTGGTATAGACTTGCGCTTCAGAGGCGATGGAAGCATGTGGGGGGCAGATGGCATGTGGAGGAGAGAAAATTATGACTGCGACGTTGTAGCTGCTAGGGTTGTCGCAAACGATCCAGTTTTCTGTCATCGGCACCTTCATATTTTAACCTCAGCATTAACTTGCTGTATTTCTCTGGATTGCACAATTGCTATATGGTTAGGGGAAAAATCAGTATACAGTTTTTTCAATTGATTAGAATAAACACTTTTTTTTTCTTAGGGGGCTGTTATAATGATTTTTCCTCAACAGCATGCATGCATATTTAATTTAATTATATTTTTAGGGGGTGGTGGAAGTTATTTCAATCCATCTTCTTCTTTTGGAAAGAGGCCCGGGGCTCTGACTTTAATTATGCCACTCTTGTTTGCTTGAATTGATTTTGAACATTAGTCTGATTGTGTTTTTGTTATGAATGTACTAAGGTAGCACAAGTGTGTCATGTTTGTGGGACTGCTTCCTCTTCACATTTTAGTTTTTCATCCATGGAATCTAAAATGTAAATCAGTAGATGCAAATATCAGTAGGTAGGATAAACAAGAGAATTTCAACATGTCAGAATTTGTGATCTAGATTAGGGTTGGGAAATCCCCCAATTTGCTAAGAAAACACATCAGATTTCAAATTCAGGGATCTGAAGGATTCCTTAACATTTCTCAGTCTTTATTTTCTTCTCTGTAAAATGGAGTAAAAAATATATCCTCTCCCTGTCTCCTGAGAATATTTTAATGATTAAAGGAAGTAAATGAAGCATGGCTAAGCAATATGCTTTATTTATTTATTTATTTATTTTAAAACATTTATTTATTTGAAAGGCAGAGTTACAGAGAGGGAGGGAGGGAGGGAGGGAGGGAGAGAGAGAAGGAGAGAGGAAGAGAGGGAGAGAGGGAGAGAGGGAGAGAGGGAGAGAGGGAGGGAAGGAGAGAGAGAAGTCCTCTATCTGCTGGTTCACTCCCCAAATGGCTGAAATGGCTGGCACTGCTCCGATCCAAAGCCAGGAGCCTAGTCCTCCAAAGACTTGGGCCATCTTCCACTGCTTTTCCAGGCCATAGCAGAAAGCTGGATCAGAAATAGAGCAGCTGGGACTAGAACCTGTGTCCATATGGGAGGCTTGCACCGCAGGCAGTGGATTCACCTGCTATGCCACAGTGCTGGTGCCAGCAACATGCTTTATTGTCTTGATCAAAGCAGTTACTTGGGGCTGGTGTTCTGGTGCAGTACGGTAAACTGTCATGCCGTGCTGGCATCCCATATGGATGCCGGTTTGAGTCCCAGCTGCTCCGCTTCTGACCCAGTTCCCTGTTAATGGCTTGGGAAAGCAGACGATGGCCCAAGTCTTGGTCCCCTGCATCCACTTGGGAGACATGGAAGAAGCTCCTGACTCCTGGCTTCATATGGGCCCAGCTCTATCTATTGTGGACGTGAACCAGAGGGTGGAAGATCTCTTTGTCTTTCCTCTCTCTCCAATTCTGACTTTCAAATAAATAAATCTTAAAAAAAGTTACATAAAAAAAAACAGTTATCAAAGACTACAACTTTAAAAAAAATATTTGAGGAGCAGAGAGAGACAGAGACAGGTAGAAAAAGAGAACTTCTATTTGCTGTTGGTTCGTTCTCCAAATGTCTGTAATTGCTGGGGCAGCTGGGCCAGACTAAAGCTGGGAGTTGGGAACTCAATCCAGATCTCTCATGTGGATGGCAGAGACTCAACTCCTGAGCCATCACAACTGTCTGTCGGCATATATATTAGCAGGGAACTGGAGTCAGGAGTACAGCTGGATATATGGAACCCCGGTACTGTGATTTGGGATGGATGTCTTAACTGGTAGACAAATGCCTGCCCTGATCAAAGAATCTAGACCAAACGCACGAGATTTACTCAAACCTCTGACCAGCTTGGTTAAACTTGGTTGTTTCCTGCCCTATTTCTCTCTCAATATTTTCCTAAGTTAGCCTTTTGGTTTTAACTTATTTTTCTGTTAAATGAATATGTAATCATGGTGTACATTTATGGAGCACATTGTGATATTTCAATACATGTGTACGATGTTTACTGAAAAATCAAGGCAATGAGCATTTCCACTTCCTGTCATTTCTTTATGCCTGGAGCCTTCGCGTGCCTCTCTTCTGGGATACTGTGAACAAATGTTGTCCCACAACGCTGTTGATTAGCAAAACTCTTTCTCCCATCTGTACTTCGATGCTTGTTACACAACTTCCCTCTCCCTTTCCTCTTCCTCCCCTTTCTGGCCTCTAGTACTCATTCTTCTAGTCTATCCTACTTGCGACAACCTTCCTTTTTAGCTTCTGCTAAAAGAGAACATGGGGAATTTGTCTTTCTATGTCTAGCTTATTTCACGTCACCTGTCTTCCAGTCCCATCTATTCCAGTCCCATCTATGTTGTTGCAAATTATAAGATTTCATTCTTTTTAGTGGCTCAGTAATATTCCATATGTACTTTTTTAATCCATTGAGGAACACTTCTTTGGTCTCCATATCTTGGCTACTGAGAATAATGAAATAAACACGGGAGTGCAGGTACTTCTTTTATATGCTGATTTCATTTTCTTTGGATCTATCCTCAGGAACTGGATAGATGGGTCATACAGTAGATACAGTTTTAGTGTTTTAAGTAACTTCCACACTGTTCTTCCTAAGGACTGCAGTAATTGACATTCTCCTCAGCAGGGTTGAAGAGTTCCTTTTTACTCTGTGTCCTCACCAGATTTGTTCTATTTTACTCTCTGGATAACAGCCATCTAACTGATGAGAGAGTATCTTTGTGGTTCTGATTTCCATTTCCCTTTTAGATAGTGATGTGGAACATCTTTTCATACTCCTTTCTGCCATTTATATGTATTCTTTAGAGAAATATCTGATAGGGTCATTTGTCCACTTTTTTTTTTTTTTTAAAGAAAAGACTTGTTTATTTGAAAGGCAGAACACGAGAGAAAGACAAAGAAAGAAGGGGGGGGGGGAGGAGAGAGAGAGAGAGAGAGGTAGGTAGGTTTGGGCCAGTCTTAAGCCAGGAGTAAGGAACTCCATCCTGGTCTCCCACATGGGTGTCAGGTGCCCAAGCACTTGGGCCATCAATCAGCTGTTACTTTCCCAGACATATATCCAGCAAGCTGGCTTGGAAGCAGAGCAGCTAAGACTTGAACAGTTACTCTGATATGTGATGTCAGGGTCACACATAGCAGCTTAACCTGTGATACCACACCAACCCCTATTTTGCTCACTTTTTATCTGGAGGGTCTAATTTTTCTTTTCTTTTCTTTTCTTTCTTTTTTATTTGAAAGACAGTTACACACACACACACACACACACACACACACATCTTTATCCACTGGTTCATTCAGCAAATAGCCACAACAGCCAGTGCTGGGTCAAACTGAAGCCAGGAGCCAGGAACCAGGAGCTTCATCTGGGTCTACCACATGGGTGGCAGGGGCTGAAACATATTTTTCCATCTTCTGCTTCTTTTTCAAATGCGTTAGTAGGGAGCCAGATCAGAAATGGAATAGCTGGGACTCCAACAGGTTCCCATATGGAATGCCAGCATGGCAGGTAGTTGTTTAATGTGCTGTGCCAAAACACCAGCTCCCTTATTGAGTTTTCATTCTTTCTTTGTGAAATATCATTTTTAAAATTTTATTCAAGATATACACATTTTAGTACATAGATTTAGGAACATGCTGATATTCCCCATTCTACCCTCCCTTCTGCCCACACTTCCATCCTTCCTCCTCCTTCCTCTCCTGTTCTATTTCTTAATTTTTACAACGATCTACTTTCAGTTTACTTTATACTCATAAGATTAACCCCACACTAGCAAAGAATTCAACAAGTAGTGTGAAGAAGAAAACACTGTTCCTCAACAGTAGAGACAAGGACTGTAAACAATCATCGAAGCTCAAAATGTCAATTTCACTACTATAGGTTACATTTTTGGTACTTTTTTTCTTTTATTTATTTATGTATTATGGATGTCAATCCATTGCCAGATAAATAGTTTGTAAATATTTTCCTCTTTCTGCAGGTTGTCTCTTCACTCTGTTGATTGTTTTCTTTGCTGTGCAGAAGCTTCTTACATACAATTCATTTGTCTGGTTTTGTCTTTGTTGCCTATACTTTTGAAAAAAGTCATCATGAATACTGATCTCTTGCAGTGTTTCCCCTCTGTATTCTTCTAGTAGTTTCATGTTTTACATTTAGGTCTTTGATTCATTTTATTTTATTTAAGATTTTATTTTTTTAGAAGGTAGAGTTACAGTGAAAGGGAGAGACAGAGAGAAGTCTTCCATCTGCTAGTTCATTCCCCAAATGGTCACAACTGCTGGAGCTGAGCCAATCTGAAGCCAGGAGACAGGATCTTCCTCTGGGTCTCCCACGTGGATGCAGGGCCCCAAGTGCTTGGGCCATCTTCTACTGCTTTCCCAGGCCACAGTAGAGAGCTGATCAGAAGAGGAGCAGCCGGGACTAGAATTGGCACCAGTATGGGATGCCGGCGCTGCAGGCAGAGTATTAACCTAGTGTGCCACAGCGCCAGCCCCAGGTCTTTGATTCATTTTGAATTACTTTTTGAATATGGTGAGAGGTAAGGGTCTTCTGTTTCTCTTTAGATCTGAGAGACAGTATGAGGCTTGCTTGAGAGACAGAAGTTGGAACAGCATAGCCTGGAGTGAGTTTACTGTTTACCAGCTGAGTGATCTGGGAAAACCATTAAGTCTTCCATCCCTCAGTTTCCACAATGTGTATAATGGAGAAAACTTTACTAGTACTTTATAAGATTGTCATGAGGATTAGGTGAGTGAATATTGTAATAACACTTAAAGCATTACATAGAAAGTGCCACATAAAAATTTGCTAAGGTTGTTATTTTTCTCTCTTGAACTGATCTCTGCTTTTGTCTACTTTCATGCTTCATGCCTCTTCATTACTCTTTGATTGCCATCCTGCTCTTCTACCCTTGCCTAAGGCTGCCTTTAAACTCTGATATCCATCTAATTTTTATACTGTTTTACCTATTTACTACTGAATAGCAAATTGTCTCCAAATTTAGCAGCTTAAATGAACATACATGTACTATTTCACAATATCTGACTGTTAAGAACTAGGGAGCAGCTTAGCTGGGCAGTCCTAGACCAGCATATCTCACCAGGGAAAGTGGTGGCTGGAAAAGCCATCTTCTGAAGGCTTGACTGGGGCTGCAGGACCTGCTTCCCACACGGTGCCTCATGGGCTGTCGGCAGGATGGAGGCCTCCATGTCTTGCAGCCTGGCCTCTTCACAGTCAGCTTAAGTGTCCTTAAGACATTGCAGCTGGCTTACCCCAAATCAAATGATGAGAGCGAGTGAGCAAGAGAGAATCCATAATTTTTTTTTTTTAATAATCTAGCTTCCAAAGTAACACACCATCACTCTTGCCCTATTCTATTGGTTTCATGGGTCAACTGTTACAAAAATGGGAGGAGGTCACATGTGGACATGAACACCAGATAGCAAGGTTCTCTGGATACTACTTAGGAGTTGCTTACCAGTTAAGGCCCTCCTTAACTGCTCTACTACAGTTGGTGCTAATGTGTAATCAGAATGCATTAGCAGAACCAATCTTGGTGAAAGCAGAGGTATTATGGTGTAACAGAACATCTTGCAAAATGGATATGCTTTGGAGCTTGACAGAACTGAGTTTGAATTCCTGCTCCACCACTTACAAGCTCTGTGGTCATGGGCAGTAATTTAGAATAATCTTAATGCTCTCATCTTAAAATAGTCAATCTCTTCCTTGCATGGTAGGAGGGTTAGCAACGATTATAGGGATAAGGAGGGGCCGGTGCTGTGGCACAGTGGGTTAAAGCCCTGAACTTAAGTGCTGGCATCCCATATGGCCACCAGTTCTAGTCCTGGCTGCTCCTCTTCCAATCCAGCTCTATGCTATGGCCCGGGGTAGCAGTGGAAGATGGCCCAAGTCCTTGGGCCCCTGCACCCACGTGGGAGACTAGAGGAAGCTCCTGGCTCCTGGCTCCTGGCTCCTGGCTTCGGGTTGGCACAGCTCCGGCCATTGTAGCCAACTGGGGAGTAAACCAGCGGATGGAAGACCTCTCTCTCTCTGTTTCTACCTCTCTCTGTAACACTGTCTTTCAAATAAATAAAATAAATCTTTTAAAAAAGGGATAAGGAGATGTTGATAGGTATCATTATTATTATCACACATTAAGTAGCTAATGGTTCCTTGGTTCCACACGATCATTTTTTTTTTAAAGGCAGAGTAACAGAGAGGGAAAAGAGAGACACAGAGAAATCTTCCATCTACAGGTTCACCCCTCAAATGGCCACAGCAGCCGGGGCTGAGCCAGACGAAGCTAGGAGTTTTTTTCTGGTATCTCACATGGGTACAGGCACCCATGCACTTGTGCTATCTTCTGTTGCTTTCCCAGGTACATTAGCAGGGAGCCTAAATGGAAGTGGAGCAGCCCGGGACTTGAACTAGTGCCCATATGGGATACTGGCATTGCAGGTGGCGGCTTTACTCACTATGCCACAATGCTGGCCCCATTCAATACATTTTTAAGATTATTTAAATTGAGCAAAGGACCTTAAAGGGTGATTGAATTTAGAGATTTCAAGCTCTGTGGTGGGCTGGGTTAGAGAAGGTTCCTTCCTTCCTTCCTTCCTTCCTTCCTTCCTTCCTTTCTTCCTTTCTTCCTTTCTTCCTTTCTTCCTTTCTTCCTTTCTTCCTTTCTTCCTTTCTTCCTTCCTTCCTTCCTTCCTTTCTTTCTTTCTTTCTTTCTTTCTTTCTTTCTTTCTTTCTTTTTTGTGTATGGTGCGTATACATGTGAACAGAAACCTACCAGTGTCATAAAATCCTATGTGTAGCTTGTTACTTCTATCTGGAAAAATGACCTGGTCCAAAGTGTTCCCTGGTCAGCAAGTCTCAGGCAGGCTAAAATGGAAGAGTGAAGCTTGGAACTGGGTTATGTTGTACTCAGTCTTGCATGGCTGATGGTAACAGAAATGTGCATCACTGGGTGGGTGTTTGGCACAGAGGCTAAGATACCACTTGGGATGCCTGCATCTCAAATCCAAATATCTAGGTTTGAGTATTGACTCTGCTTCAAATTGCAGCTTCCTGCTTATGTATATCCTGCTTATGTATATATATATAAGCCAGCAGGTACTGGCTCAAGTAGTTGGGTTCCTGCCACCTTGGGTTGAGTTCTCAGCTCCTGGCTTCTACTGGCCCCGCCTTATTGTTGGGGGTGTTTGGGGAGTAAAGCAACAGATGGAAGGTTTCTCTCTGTCAGTTTCTCTCTGCCTTTGAAATAAAAAAAATATGAATACATATTTTAAAAATGTGCATCACAAGTTGACCTCTTCACATTTTCAGGTAGTTTTAGCCTTTTTTTTTAAAAAAGATTTTATTTATTTATTTGAAAGGTAGAGTTAAAGACAGTGAGAGGTAGAGACAGAGAGAAAGGTCTTCCTTCCGTTGGTTTATCCCCCAGATGGCTGCAATGGCTGGAGCTGCACCGATAAGAAGCCAGGAGCCAGGTGCCTCCTCCTAGTCTCCCATATGGGTGCAGGGCCCAAGGGCTTGGGTTACCCTCCACTGCTTTCCCAGGCCATAGCAGAGAGCTGGATTGGAAGAGGGGCAGCCAGGACTAGAACCGGCGCCCATATGGGTTGCCGGCACCGCAGGTGGAGGATTAACCTACTGCGCCACTGAGCCAGCCCAAGCTTGTTTTTCTTAAATTCTCAGCATATTCTAGGCTCTGTGTTAAACATGTTGCTTATTTTCTGTCACATAACCTCACAATGAGGCTTTGAGGTATGTGCTGTTATTGCATTGCTTTTTGAAGATAAGGAACTTCAGTTTGAGAGAAATTAAGAAATTTACTACAAGAGACAAAGCTGACTGTGTCACCTGAATAAACACTAGTTGTTGGTGCTCACAGTCCACTGAGATGGAGGCATAAACTGAAAAGTAGACTAAAGCAAGTATTTGTAACGCTCAGTCATTTCATATGCTGAAGACTTACAGGGTCATTCTCCAAGAAGTCCTGTTTGCCTGCAGGGCTGTGCCGTCTCTTGCAGATTGTTTGGGACATCGGCCAGTCTTGGATGTGGCACATGCGTGTCCCAGTCCTGGGTGGTGCTTTTCCTCTGCTCTTCCAGGTCCCAGACTCTTCCCACCAAAAGCCTGACCCTCATGAGCTAGAGGATGAATCGAAATAAACACAGCTGGGCTGAGGCTTGAAAAACAATTGCCAGAGATTTGTCACTCTGGTTCGCACCAGTTGGTAGCCTATTTATTTCTTGAGTTTTTGATTTATAAAAGTGCACCCTTTGTGATTCATTTGCTCTGAGTGTAAGTACACAGCGAAACAGAGATCCTAAAACAAACAAAACAGCCCCAAATGGGGACTAGCATATTTGAAAGTGCAATCACCAGCCCAGCAGGCACACTCAATTTGGATGAGTTTGTGAACATTCCATTCCTCCATCAGAGTTTTCTTTATCAACGGGAAGTGATGCTGAGTCTAACCTCCTCTCCCCATCAAAGCAAAAAAGGGCATTTTTTTTTGCCACTCTCTTTTTCCCACTCACACTTGCCAAATACTGAAGGATGTGAAAGCAAAGCCTTAGGGGACTGAGATTCAGTAAAATGCTATGCGTTTTCAGGTGTTTGAGTGGACACATAAATGTGGAATGGGTGTGCTTTGGAATGAATATATTGCATTTCCAAGCCAGCATCTTGCTTCTTAGGAGTTCCTCTCAAGTTTCCTCTTTCAGTAGATGACTCATCAGGGGCCGGCTATAATCTTCAAGAAAAAGAAAGTATGGTCAGAGGCAAACAAGAGTGGCCTCTAGACCTCGAGAAAAGGCCTTGGCCTCTCATCTCCCAAGTTCAGTGCTGTGCATAGTGGGCTTTCCCCAGCTTACAGGGAACTGTGACAATTTAGCTTTGTGTTGTGTTTGAGCTGGAGAGTTACTGATGCTGAGTTTTTCCTAAGAGGCATTTGCAATTATTGCAACTTGCAAAAAAATAACTGGGGTGGCTCCACCTCTCCACCTTTCCATGAATTTCAGTTGACCTTAGCACTTCTCATTTCAGGCGAGAAGAGGCATGATTTATGGATCCTTCTTGGTTTCAGAATGCAGGTTGAAGGAATATGTTGCTAAGAGGAGGCCTGAGTGCTACATTGCCTCGTTTTAAATAGGTGAATCTTAATTGGAAACATAACAAATAGAAGGCAGAGAAAGAATGGAAGGGAAGATTGCGCTTTTTTAACAGGGAAAAAGCTTGAGTGGGGTCGAAAGTTTTATCCATAATGACATTTTCTCCCTCAGTTTCATTGACAGTCATCTTGATAAATGGTGGGCTCTACTGAGATGTGGAACCCTGCTTTCACTTTTTCCCCTTCCCTGCCTTTTTGAGAAGAGGGAACTTAGAAGGCAAATATGTTTTCTCCCCGATTGAGCTAATTTTATCCCATTCCATTATCCTCCATTGATTTGCTTTCCCAGGTTTTGAATGAAAGTGAGATATATGTGGCTGTTTGGGTACTTTGTGACTCCTGCATAAACACCAGTTGTTGATGCTTTAATTTCTCTGAAATGGAGCGGTAAATTGAAAAGTAGAACAAAACCAAATATTTGTAGTGCTGGGGTCATTTCCCAGATGACTAGACACATTTCTGAGCAAGGTCACATTAGGTATTTTAAGTGTCTCTCATGAGAATCTAAGTGTATTTCTCTGCCCTAGAGGCCACACCTTTTCTCTCTCTCTTTTTAAAAATAATCTGTGTAGCCATTTCCATTGGTCTTAGGTGGTACCACATGCAAGCTGAAAACAAGAGCAATGAAATTAAATGACTTGGGTTTTTAAAAAGTTTTTTTGTTCATTACAGAATTCTCAGCATATTTAAATGCGCAGTTGTTATAAGTATTTAAAAGACTTCAGGCTTTATAGGAGAATCATTTTCATGCCAAATGTTTCTACTTGAAGTTCAGCTCAATTGAGAAAAGGAAGGGAACCTGAGAGGTATAAAGAAAGACAAAAGGAGAAATTGATTTGGAAAAGATTTCTCCTTTTTATTTTTTCGACTTGGTTTTTAGGTGTGTATGAATGTCTCAGTAGGGTAGTGTCTGTTTATAGCATGGCTCCCAGCTGTGGAAAACACTCACACAGCAAAGCCCGTAACTCTTACTGGCAATGACAGTATTTGCACCAACTTCTAATGTGTTTCATGGGAACAAGAGGTATGGGTATTTTTACTTTAAAATGATTTCCACAAACATGAAGCATTCAAATTACTGCTACAAGTCCTGTGTGATAGTTGAATGGGTTTGTATGGAGCAGTGCGGTTTTGTCATCTTCAGACCTATTCCCAACCCTGCAGGGAAGTGATGAAATTTTATTCATTTTTTATACCTGGAGAAAGGGCATCAACTGGACTGAGTCCTTACTAGGCGCCAGACTCTGCACCGGGTGCTTTACTGCGCACACCTCCTTGGCTCCTCTCAATTTTGTGAAATAATCTTGTGTCCTTCTGCTTCCACTGAGGAAACAGAAACCAAACCCCAAGGCCAGGTGCACACTCCATTCCTTGCACTGGGGTATACGGGCTAAGAGTGGGGTCTCTAGAGTCAGCTTTGTAGGTCTGAGTTCCTACCATATCGCTTTTTCTGCTGATCTTGGACAGATGACTGTAAGCCTGTCTCCTCAACAATGAGACAGGGATATTAACAGTTATTTAATCATCAAATAAAATGAGCCATGTAATGTGACATTATATTATTAGTGTTGTCACAGTTAAGTGGATGGGTGAGTGAAAGAATGTTACTATCAAATTGACATAGGGGCCGGTGCCGCGGCTCAATAGGCTAATCCTCCACCTAGCGGCGCCGGCACACCGGATTCTAGTCCCGGTCGGGGCACCGGATTCTGTCCTGGTTGCCCCTCTTCCAGGCCAGCTCACTGCTGTGGCCATGGAGTACAGTGGAGGATGGCCCAAGTGCTTGGGCCATGCACCCCTTGGGAGACCAGGAGAAGCACCCTGGCAGTGCGCCGGCCGCAGCGGCCATTGGAGGGTGAACCAACGGCGAAAGGAAGACCTTTCTCTCTGTCTCTCTCTCTCACTGTCCACTCTGCCTGTAAAAAAAAAAAAAATTGGCGTAGGACCGTGAGCTGTAGGCTAACCATGTTTCCTTATCCACCACTGAGAAAGGTGGTTAGCAGCATTTACTCTCCGTTTGTCAAGCTGCAAGAGTTATCAGTTTAAAGCCATTAGAGTCTAGCTCTGGGTCTCTTCAGCCTGGTGGCTGGAGATCGTTGGATGCCTTTGGTGGCAGAGACTTTTAGCTCTTTGCTCTAGTGAGACCTTTGAGCTCAACGTCCTGTGTATGTTGAACATGCACCTAATGATGGATGTTAGATCGATTGTTGATGTTGACAGTCAATTTCATGGCAGTTTTTGCAGATGAAAATCACTTCTCTGAGATGTGGAGAGTGCTTCCTGTAAGGTGAGAAAGTGGTGAGAAGCCCTATCCTGTGGTGCACAAGACAAATAAAAGCAAATAATTTCCAGGAGTTAAATCTTCACTCTGCCTGAGGCTCCTTAGGTGCAGTAGTTTGTTTTCATTACGTCTCTTGTAAAGGCAGCACCAGTATTAACAATGTGAACAAAACACTAACGGTTTTGTTTGCTACCGTCTGAAAGTTCCTTAGGGCCCATAGACTCATTTACAAAAATTCATGTGCGCAAAACTCATTTGCAAAAGCAAATAAAATATGTGATCACAAATGCACCTTGCTGACTGGCCTAGGGGACTCACTGAAAATGCATTTGTGCCTTTGTGTTACTCTCTGGTGTGGCTCAGTGGCCACGGGCCTGATCCCCTGGCCACCTGAGACCCCGTCCAGCCGCATCACATCAGAGGACTTGGATGTTTTGGAATCTTGATACAACTCAGGAGGTTGTTCAGCTCCTACCTTGATTTGAGTTTTCTTTTGGGAAAAATATTGAGCCATTGTGCCTTGTGGCCTTGAACTATCTTTGAAAGATCATTAGAATGTCTAGCCAAGGGAACATTTTTGTATTAAGTTTGGACTTTCATGTCCCTTTGGACTTATACATGCTTCTTTTTTTTTTTTTTTTTTTTTTCCTGGTAGAAACATTTGGCTGCAAACGTGACTGGGTGAGGATGATGGGACGGGGGCCAGGAAAATTGAGGTGACAAAATTAGAAAATAGAAAGTTTTACTTGTAAAGTAAGTAATACATAGGGATCATTGGAAGCTATTGGAAAATTTATTAAAATTCCATGTACCTGGAGTATCTTTTCTCTTAGCAATTTCTCTGTGTGAGGCAAGGATGAGGTAAGACAAAGACATAACTGTCAGACTTTCTGATCCCCACCATACTTTTTCTCAAAAATTAAATTTATGGCCTATTTTAGATTGATTAGTTGATTTGTACATTCAATAAGTATTATTTGTTGAACACCATTATTCCAGGTTCCATTCTGGGTGGTAGAGATAGAAGAATGAACAAAACAGACAAAAATTCATGCCTTCAAAAAGGGCAAATTTTAATGGAAGGATGAGTTTAGCAGAGTCATATTTACCTCTTGTTTTTATCCCTGGGTAATAATGATATTTTATCATAAACTTATGGAGTATCCTTTGTGGTCTGAATTTGGAAGTATAATTTTTATCATATGTATGGGTCACAGACTTTGCTTATAGAGTCTTGAAAATTGGTGAAAAAGTGATATTTGCTTTTGGGTTAAACCTTAATCTACTCAGAATATTCCTTTTTTTTTTGGCCAAATTTTCTCAGATGTCAGAGGCACAGTGATCTTGTTGAGCACTCTGTTCTCTGAAGACACCTGCATTCAAGAGGCGTTATCTCACAAGCCAAGTACTAGGTGACCTTATGGTCACTAATTAGAAGTGGGAGTTATCAGTATTGAAACTCTGATACGCTAGTACATCACCTCAATTGTGAGAAGGGTAACACATGCTTGGTAACAATTAATAGTAAATTTTGTGAATGGTAATTTTTTAAAAAAAATCATAGTTGATCAAAATAAAGCTTATTAGAATAACGTTAGAATAATGACAATATCAGTTTTCTATATTCTTATATGCTTTCTTGGCTTTGAAGAAAAGGAGACAGTTACAAATAACTCTGTGGGTATTATGCAGAATTCAGGCTATGCTCATTGAGGGGCACAGAAAACGGGTCCCTCAAGGCAAGAAGGAACAACGATCGACACCACTAGCTTTGATCGTCCCATAATCTTTCTCCGAATATCCTGTCCAAATCCTTAGAGGAGCTGCTGATCACTAAAATGGAAAATGTGTTCACTTTTAACTTTCTATCAGAGTCACCCATCCCCTGTTTGCCTTACGCTCTGTTTGGTTCTTGCTACTGAGAAAGTCCAACTGTTTTCAAAGAATACAATCAGTGTTGTGTTTCAGCTGGTCTTCCTGTCTTGATGTAAATGCTGTCAATTGCAGCCTGTCACATCTTCCTCCACTGATTAAGTGGATTTATTCCTCACACTGGAGTTCCTCTAAAGATAACCCAGGCACAGAAACTGCATCTCATCTTCGCAATTCTAGCAGCAGGGACTCCAGGAGGTAGCCAAGTTGTACCACCACAAACAAGTATTTTCTAATTCACTAAATAGAAAAAAAATAAGAAAATAGTTTTCTGTTGAATCTACTGCAGCAGAATATCAAACAAATAGTTAAAAAGTGACAGCATCGTGCGTATTCGTCTGCCTATAGAAAGAACTCCCACAATTTCAGTCTCAGCAGGATGTGTATCCCTGGATTTTTGTATCAAAAATGTGTTTGTGAAACAGCTTTGCTCTAACAAGCTCAGGACTTGCACAGACTCACTGTCTGTCCCTGCCCCCAATTAGATTTGTGGATGCGCCTTCTACTCTGTATTCTCTGTAGGGACAAGAGAGTTTTCAGAATCATGCCCTTGTCTCTTGGAGGAGTGGGATTTAGCCATACAGACAGAAAGATGCCTCCCACAGCTTTCAGTGTGTCCAAAGAAATTCTTAGTACTTTGTGAGTAATGTAATCCACCAGGGACTCTTTTCCATTGTCAATCCTGAATCCCCATGGTGACCATTTCAGCCCTTCTCAGCACTGTCCTCACTGAACAGGGCTCCCTATCAGCGCTGATAAGGCTTTCTTTGCTGTGCTTTGTCAGAAAAGGGCAGAATCTGCAGTGAATGGAAACTGTCCCCAGCCACATCTGGTTTTCTCCAGTGAATTAGGAATCTGTGAATAATAATTTTGGTGGTGGTTGAGAATTCCAGAATCCCAACTAATGCTACGTACGTGGACGAGAGTCCCTAGATATCCAATTGAATATTTACACACATTTAGTTTATTGAAGAGTATCATCGAGTAGGGGTTTATACCAACACAAAATGGTCTTACTGTTCCCCATCAGTGCTTTTAGCTGTGTTGTGCTGAAACTTGCTTTCCTGCTGGGAAGGAAGTTCCTTAGCAACGTCTAATTTCCTGTCTCTCTCAATTATTAGTATAATCTCACTTGCATATTTAAGACCCGGTCTCGTTCATTTTAAAAAAGATTAATCTCAAACTTGATTCAAAGTGTGTTCTCCCCATAGTAATTTTTCCTGAATGGGGCTGTTTTTGAGGGTGGGGTGGGAGTGAGGTAGGAGGGTTGCTCTTGTTCTGAGACACCTTCTTTTCTCCCCTCTTGTGGGACCTCATTCTTCCGGATTATCAGGCTGAGAGGAGGGTGGGTGGACCAAGTTCAGTTTACATGATTGTCAGAGCATCACTGATGGGCAGTGCTTCTTTCTTTTCTTTTTCTTTTTTTTTTTCAATTTTAACTCATTACTTGAAGCAAACAATTCCAGAGACAGAAGGCTAGTTGTGACAGCAGCTTCTCCCTAGAACACAAGGGCAGGCATGGCTCACTGAAGGGACAGGGCAGTGCCTCAGGACAATATATACAATTTAAACAGTGGCTAAACTGGTGACAGTTATAAAAACACAAAAAGGCTGGGGAACAGCAAAGCCAACAGGGAAAGAACTGGGTACGCCCTTTGCCAGACACTAAGAGTTTGCTGGGACTATAAAGGCAAGATGGGGAAGAGAGACGTAGGTGGTGGAGGCAGGACCCATGCCTGCAGCTCCTCAGCTGTCCTTTGGCCACAGATCCCATCCTGCATGACCCAGGTCCCCACAAGCTTGGCCTGGCTCTTATGATGAGCAAGATGCGTATGAGTCAGTGTTCACCCTCCCTCGTCTGGGAGCCTAAAACAAGAGCGGGAAACCCAGCCCCAAGCCAGGTCAGAAGGTAGTTTTTGCCTTGGGAGGTCTGTCCACTGAACAAAGGGAAACAGCAACAGAGGGGGCTAAGCATGGTGACACCATGGCTCTTGCTAACCTGAGATGGCAGAGAGAGACAAGGGGACAGAAGTATGCACAGTAGGAATCTTTTTTAAAAAAATCCTATTTATTTATTTGAAAGTCCGAGTTACACAGAGATAAGAGAGGCAGAGAGAGAGGGAGAGAGGTCTTCCATCTGACGGTTCACTCCCCAACTGGCCACAACGGCCGGAGCTGCACTGATCTGAAGCCAGGAGCCAGGAGTTTCTTCCAGGTCTCCCACGTGGCTACAGGGGCCCAAGCACTTGGGCCATCTTCCACTGCTTTCCCAGGCCATAGCAGAGAGCTGAATCGGAAGTGGAGCAAATGGGCCTCGAACTGGCTCCCATATAGGATGCCAGCGCTTCAGGCCAGGGCATTAAACTACTGTGCCACAGCACTGGCCCCCACAATAGGAATCTGCTTCCTGTACTTTAAGAGTCATTCTCTGCCTTTGAGGAAAAGGAAGAATTTGGAAAATTGGAGCATCAAGGCTTGGGGCTTGCAAGGGTAGGATGGTGAGGGGACATGGTGATGACAGGGTGCCAACAAATCAGTTATCTTGTGGGAAGGGAAGGGTGGCCAAGGTCTGTGTTTTAGGTAGATGGTCCCCTCTTTGCTCTTCATTATTTCTTCCATGCCTTTCAGTGGTACTGGGGAAGACCAGAGAAGGTAGCTGGGTTCTTCCCTAGGTCAGACCCAGGAAAAAGGAGCTTTGCCTAATCAGGAAGGGTCAGGAAACCCAAAGCCAACAGGATCGCCAGAAGGAGGTTGCTTCTGCTGCTCCTAACACAATCTGTAAGGGGATGGTTGGCTCCAACTGGTGGGAGCTTTCCCTGGAATGTGGAGTATTTCAGTGGCTTTACTTTTGGACCAGAGCAGGGTTTAGGATATTGAAATATGACTCCTGTTACATATGTAACATAATCCACAGTGGTATGCTAGTATACATCCTAGGCCCTAATTAAGACATGTTTCTGGCACCCTTCTCATATGCAATTTATAAAATAAAACCCTACCCATCAATATGAAAAATGAAGAAGTGCATCACATTCTCATTTTTCCCATGACACTAGTCTATAAAACGTTAATAACTTCAACTTTGATTTTTCCAAATGTCAAATTTCAAAGTCTTTAAAAATATGTTGGTTCTCCTACATTCCCGGTGCCCCAAGTGCATGTTTATTCTGTTGGGGAACCCAGCACTACTGCATAGTCTTACTGAGATGGTTAGATGTGTAAATAAATATGAAAGTACTCTTTGTGATCTACAAATACATGATAGGATCATGTTGACATGATTGGACAGGAGATTTTTTTCTTTTTTAAAAAGTGTTGTTTATTTGAACAGCAGAGCTGGTGGTGGGGAAGAGAGAGCATCATTGATGGGCAATGTTTCTGATAGGGTATTCTCTGCAGGAATGGTGGTCTCTGCCTAGTGCTATGTGTGGTTTTCTGGGACAGAAATATTTGAGGAAGCTCTCAAATATTAGTTATTATATATGCCTGTCTAACTACATAAAAATAGGGGGAGTTTCTTACTTTTCTGTATTTTAAATATTCTAATAGAAATGGAGTAGAAAAATTGGCCTTTATATATAAAGCTGATTTTAAAATGTTTACCTTAAAGATATACCCTGGGGTAGGGTGTTAGAGAGATGTGAGAAGTATCTTGATGTAACCATACACTGCACCAGTCATTAACTCAGGGTAGGTCAGTTAGGTACCCAGGCAGGGCAGACAAGCAGAAACAGACGAGAATATATGAGGCCATGCATCCCTAGTGCCAGGATCGCAAAGCTGGAAGCTCATTATGAAGTAACATGTTTGTGTACCTCTTTCCTCCTTCCCTATGTTACACTTGTTTTCTTTCTGCACCTTCTCTGTCCAGCACACCTGTGAAAGGCTGCATGTTTGCACACCAATATTGAAGGGAGAAGTTTGCCCTAATGATTGTGTTCAAATGGCTTTTCAATATTTCATTTATTACTTCAGCCTCATCACTCTTCCATCTTCTGATCATGCATAACCCTTATTAACTTTATTGGCTTACTTAAATTGATTTAGTTGAATTTTCTGGAACCAGAGGCAGACCATTTGTATACTTATGTCCTTACATTCTTCCTATTTTTATCTTTCCTTATTAAGTTTTCATTCTAAATTCATCAAAGATACTAAATATTAGCATCCATGATCTTGCCAGCAAATATTTGCCAGTTTGTAATTTATTATTTGCTATCAACAGCCAAATTTAAACAAGGCTAATCTGGCTCTAATTTTGTTTATATAAGCGTTAGTCTTGATATTTAGAGAAAGCAAATGTTAATTTCTGATTCTCTTCAATATGCATAATTCCCTCACCTCTCAGGTACTGTAGATATTTTTTTAAAATGAAGACAGCTTGGGGGCAGGTGTTGTGGTGTCAAAGATTAAGCCACTGCTTGGGATGCCTACATCCCATATCAAAGTGTCTGGGTTTGAGTCCCACATCTTCTTCTGATCCTGCTTCTGGGCAATGCATACTCTGGGAGGCAGTAGGTGATGGCTCAAGTACTTGGGTACCTGCCCCCTACATTGGAGATCTGAATTGAGTTATGGGATCCTGGCTTTGGTATGGCCCAGTCTTGGCTTTTGGAAATGTTTGTGGAATAAACAGAGAATGGAAGATCCTTGTCTCTCTCTCAATCTGTCTCTCCTTCCCTCCTTCCCCCTCTCCCTCTCTTTCTAGCTGACACCTCCCTCCCACCCTTCCCCCTCCCTCCTGTCCTCCCTCTCCCTCTCTCCCTACCTGTATCCCTCCCCCTCTCCCTTTCTTTTTCTCTCTCTCTGACTCTCTCCCCCTCTCTGGAGTTTTGCCTTTCAAATACATAAAATAAATAAATAATATTTAAGACCCAATTTGGCGATGGCACCGCGGCTCACTAGGCTAATCCTCTGCCTGTGGCGCCAGCACCCTGGGTTCTAGTTCTGGTTGGGGCACTGGATTCTGTCCCGGTTGCTCCTCTTCCAGGCCAGCTCTCTGCTGTGGCCCAGGAAGGCAGCAGAGGATGGCCCAAGTCCCTGGACCCTGCACCTGCATGGGAGACCAGGAGGAAGCACCTGGCTACTGGCTTTGGACTGGCGCAGTGCGCTGGCCGTAGTGACCATTTGGGGGAGGGTGAACCAACTGAAGGAAGACCTTTCTCTCTGTCTCTCTCACTGTCTAACTCTGCCTGTCAAATAAATAAATAAATAAAACCAATTTGGGGGCAGTAGGAAGCACATTTGGACTGCATTTTATGAACAGGAAGTATTTTGGCAAGAACACTCTGAACATATATAGAGAAGAGCAAGGGGTCTGTTTGAGACCTTTCCCCTCCTCACTGCCTCTGCTCCAGAATGGAACGGGCTCCTTGCAGGCATGCTGCAGGCACCCTACAGCTGCAGGCACCCGAGTGGCTACAGCTGTCTGTACAGGGGCTCCTGGGGTGACTGCCTATTACAGGCTGAATTAGTAGCTGGCAGGAAAAAGAACGTCTAGTTTTATGTGTGTGTGATTGGACTTCCCAATGTTGTGCACATGTGTTTGCTGAGTGTGGGGACAGAATTTCTGACCAGTGGCCAGGATGGGCAGGGGAGGGGGCATGCTGTGGTGGCAGCTGAGCATGTTGTGAGAGGTTTTTCTCAAGTTCTAATTCACTTTCTCAGTCAGAGGCTACATGCAGATTCTGGTTCCTCAAGCCGTAGTCTGTAAAAGCACATGTCCTTACTCCTCTTCTTCAGGACCCACTGCAGCACGAGCTACATTCCTTGCTCTTGGCTGCTGGGTGCTGTTAGTAAAGCATTTGTTTCTCATCTTTTCATCAGGGAACCTGCAGATCATGCCTGGCCAACTAGTCTCTGCTCAAGTTGTGCCTCTTTCAGGAAGCTCCCCCTGACTACTTCAGTCCAGGATAATTTCTCAATATTTCCAAAAAGTCATCAGCACACTACTACTTGTGGGTCAAACCAAGAGTTTTATTAGAACATAACATAGCTCTATTTGTTTACATATTATCTACGGATGTTTTTGAGACAGAGTGGCAGACCTGAACAGTTGTGACAGAGACCATATGACCCACAGGCATAAAATATTTCCTTTATAGTCC
The DNA here is from genome assembly GCF_964237555.1 of Oryctolagus cuniculus. NCBI lineage: Eukaryota > Metazoa > Chordata > Mammalia > Lagomorpha > Leporidae > Oryctolagus > Oryctolagus cuniculus. The sequence goes on from NC_091442.1 coordinate 74,544,875, forward strand.
TATACAGAAGAAGTTTGCTGACCCCTGTCCTACACTGGGAGGGCTTAATGTATGTACCTTTCAGCTTGACCTGCATTAATGCTCCTTATTTTGTGGCTTGCAAAACTCTCACTTTAAATTCACCATAGTCTTTTAGTGTTTCCCAGACATGTTGGGCAGTGAACAAATAATCTCAAATGATCTCAGAATGACACTCAGAGGTTGGGCTGAGTTTGGGCAAGGCAATTTTCTTTTTGAAACTACACATTTATTTTTATGTGTAATTTCAATTATATATATGTATGTATATATATGTATATGAAATATATATATATATATATATATATATATATATATATATTTGACCAGCAGAGTGATAGTTGGGGGTGGGGGGAGACAAATTTTCAATTTGCTGGTTTAATTCCCAAATGGTCACAATGACCAGGGCTGGGCCAGGCTGAAGCCAAGAACCTGGAACTCCATCAGGGTCTCCCACATGGGTTGCAGAGGTCCAAGTACTTGGGCCATCTTTCGTTGGTTCCCAGGCACATTAGCAGGGAGCTGGATTGGAACTGAAGCAGCCAGGACTTGAATCAATACTCCAGGATGGGATGCTGGAGTCATAGGCGGCAGCTTAACCTGCTGTGTCAAAATGCTGGCCTCAGCAATTTTATTTTCAAGAGACAATGTTCATTTATTACTAGTGTCAGACAATTGCAGAAAAGGCTCTTGGATCAGTTTTGCACCTGAGTCATTCTCTTTGAACCCAGAACTCTTGTTACTTAAGGAACATTAATCTTATCAAAGTTCTATAAGACTATATGAAAATGGACCTTAATAAAAAAGGTATGTGAAAGTCCAAATACACACACACACACACACACACACAGGTTAGCATTGGCTTTTTTTTTTAACTTTTATTTAATGAATATAAATTTCCAAAGTACGACTTATGGATTACAATGGCTTCCCCCCCATAACGTCCCTCCCACCCGCAACCCTCCCCTTTCCCATTCCCTCTCCCCTTCCATTCACATGAGAATTCATTTTCAATTCTCTTTATATACAGAAGATCAGTTTAGCATACATTAAGTAAAGATTTCAACAGTTTGCTCCCACACAGAAACATAAAGTGAAAAATAATAGATGATTTTTTAAATGATGATGAAATCAGATCAGACCTATTGTCATGTTTAATCCCAGTGAGAGTCAAGTTGGGAATTGATAATTTCTTTTTTTTTTTTAACAGAAGATCAGTTTAGTATACATTAAGTAAAGATTTCAACAGTTTGCACCCCCATAGAAACACAAAGTGAAATATACTGTTTGAGTACTCGTTATAGCATTAAGCCTCAATGTACAGCACATTAAGGACAGAGATCCTACATGAGGAGTAAGTGCACAGTGACTCCTGTTGTTGACTTTACAAATTGACACTCCTGTTTATGGCATCAGTAATCTCCCTATGCACCAGTCATGAGTTTCCAAGGCTATGGAAGCCCCTTGAGTTCTCCGACTCTTATCTTGTTTAGACAAGGTCATAGTCAAAGTGGAGGTTCTCTCCTCCCTTCAGAGAAAGGTACCTCCTTCTTTAAAACAAAATCATGCCGGGGGCCAGTGCTGTGGCTCGCTTGGTTAATCCTCCACTTGCGGCACTGGCATCCCATATGGATGCCAGGTTCTAGTCCCGGTTGCTCCTCTTCCAGTCCAGCTCTCTGCTGTGGCCCAGGAGGGCAGTGGAGGATGGCCCAAGTGCTTGAGCCCCTGCACCCGCATGCGAGACCAAGAGGAGACCTGGCTCCTGGCTTCAGATTGGTGTAGCTCCAGCCATAGCGGCCATTTGCAGAGTGAACCAATGGAAGGAAAACCTTTCTCTCTGTCTCTCTCTCTCTCACTGTCTAACTCTATCTGTCAAATAAAAAAAAATCATGCGGAACAGGGTATTTTTTTAAAAGATTTATTTATTTATTTGCAAGAGTTACACACAGAGAGAGGAGAGCCAGAGAGAGAGAGAGAGAGAGAGAGAGAGAGAGAGAGATATCTTCCATCTGCTGGTTTACTCCCCAATTGGCTGCAATGGCTGGAGCTACACCGATACGAAGCCAGGAGATTCTTCCAGGTCTCCCACGTGGGTGCAGGGGCCCAAGAGCTGGATCAGAAGTGGAGCAGCTGTGGCTTCAGCTGGCGCCCATATGGGTTGCCAGCACTGCAGGCAGTGGCTTTACCCGCTACACCACAGCGCCGGCCCCAGCAGGATCTTTTTAGATGCTCAGGTGTTCCACTTTATGAGAACCTGACTCGCCATAGGTGTTAGGAACAGAACACAGTGAACTCAATGACCCCCAGCTGGATTCCTTTGCATTTCTTCTCTCCTACCTAGTGGTCAGCCCATTCCCAGGGTGGAGTACACTGAAGAAGAAACCAGAACTTGGGGCATTGTCTTCCGAGAGCTCTCCAAACTCTACCCCACTCATGCTTGCCGGGAGTATTTGAAAAACTTCCCTCTGCTGAGTAAATACTGTGGCTACCGGGAGGACAATGTGCCTCAGCTTGAAGACGTCTCTACGTTTCTGAAAGGTAAGGCTTCACGCGAGCCGCCTCTTCCCAGCTGGTACCTCATTTGCCTTCCAAGGACATACATTGCGGCCATGGCCCGCTTTCCCAAAATGGAAAAATAGTGAATTAAAAAGAAGAGCATTGAACCAGTAGTTACCTGTGGGCACCTGCAGGAAGCACAGCCGGACTTTGGGGCAGCAGAGATGGGTTCCGGGGTTGACCCAGTTCCGGGCTTGCTGAGGCCCCTCTGGCCGGCTGTGATAAATGGTGAGCCCCAGAGGACATTTGCAAGTTCAGCTTTGAGCTTCTCTTGATCCAGAAACTCCTCTGTTGGGTTACAGAGTAAGCAGTGGCCTCTAAGGTGCTTTATACGTTTTTTGTTGTTAACAGTTATTTACTGGAGGCCGGCGCCGCGGCTCACTAGGCTAATCCTCTGCCTTGCGGCGCCGGCACACCGGGTTCTAGTCCCAGTCGGGGCGCCGGATTCTGTCCCGGTTGCCCCTCTTCCAGGCCAGCTCTCTGCTGTGGCCAGGGAGTGCAGTGGAGGATGGCCCAGGTGCTTGGGCCCTGCACCCCATGGGAGACCAGGAGAAGCACCTGGCTCCTGGCTCCTGCCATCGGATCAGCGCGGTGTGCCGGCCGCAGCGCGCTGGCCGCGGCGGCCATTGGAGGGTGAACCAACGGCAAAGGAAGACCTTTCTCTCTGTCTCTCTCTCTCACTGTCCACTCTGCCTGTCAAAAAAAATAAAAAATAAAAAAAAGTTATTTACTGGATGAAGAAATATCACAGATAATGTTGAACATTAGTGTCTTTCCTCTGGGGGCAAATCTATCAATCAGTCAATCCATCTGTTTAAGTCTACACTGTGTGCCAGGAACTGTACTCATTGCTGACGTTACCGTGGTGCACAGAGTGGTTCATAGAGGATGCTCATTTCAGTCTCTGGGTGTCACTCTCTGGCCTTCCTGGAACAATAGCTGGGAACACTGAGGGCTCTTGTGACGGGTCGGGTGGAGGCAAAGTGTCACGTGGTCCTGTTCTCTCTGCTCTTCCTTGTGCTTGGGTCCGTGGGCTCTCTTCTCTTTTCTGTCTTCTGTCCCCTTCCAAGGACAGCAGTTCGAAAAGCAGAAGCCACATTCCCTCCTTCCTTTCCTGGAACTCACTTTGTGACTTGGGTGCCCAATTTGTTCAGTGAAACTTTGTCTCCCTAGGCTGGCCCCTAAGGGCCCCTTTGAATTCATACCTCCGTACTTAACCACTCTTTGTATTGGTGTCTTATTTCCGTTCTAACCAATCACCGCTAATTTTGTGACTTAACACCAATTACTGTCCTACAGTTCTGGAGCTCGGAGTCTAAGATCTGGGGTGGGCAGGACTACGTTCTTTGTGGCGCTGCTGTTGCCTTGCTGCTTCCAGCTTCCAGGATCCCCTGCACCTCCCAGCTCCAGGTGTCTCCTTGCATCCACAACCTCTTGCTTCATTGTTGTATCTCCTTCTCTGACTGGGACTCCTGCCTTCTTTTAAAAAATTATTTTTAAATTTTCAGTTTATTTAAAAGGCAGAGACAAACAGATAGATGTTCCTTCATGTCGCTCCCCCTCTTCATGGAAGAACGACACTAGACCCTGCCTAGGCTTCATATCCGAGTCACGGCACCATTATGTCGCTCCCCCTCTTCGTGGAGGAGCAACACAGGACCCTGCGCTGTTCTTTCGTCTGCTCGGCCCTCCCCGGGTTTGCTGCTGGTTCTTCCCGGGTTGGCTACTGTCCCTTCCACCTCCGTGGAAGGGCAGTTCCCCCTGGCCGCTTTCCCCACTTCCGCAGGGGAGCGGCACACCGCCGGCCGGCTCTTCTCGGGGGCTGCACGGGTTCCCTTAGATGTTCCCCATAGATGTTCCTCCATGCATGCCGTCTCTCTCCTCCTTTATAGTCCTCCTCCGCCAATCCCAACTCGGCTGCCCACACGCCGAGTACGCTGCTCTCCTTCAATCAGGAACAGGTCCTGCAGCTTGTCAAGTTGGTGAGAGGCAGCTGGGTAGAAGCTGTTGCCTCCTCTCCCAGCGCCATATTGTGGGAGAGCAGATGCATAGAATAAGTCTTAATTCCAGTAACTCAGTCCAGTCCGGATTGCTCCCCACACTTCATTGCTGGTTCACTCCTTAGATGTCATCCATTTCACGAGGTGATTGAGAGGGAAATGAACTGATAGACCTTAAAGCCCTAATGTGCCTGACACATGCTAAACCTAGCAGCATCTTAACTATTATTTTTGTTGTTTTCCATGGCCCTTTGTGACTTGGGGGTGGAGCCTGGTTGGCATCACTCATTAGCACATGGAAACCAGTGGAAGTGTGTTTGTGTCCTTATTTCTTTCAATGGACTCACTTTAAAAATACTCTATTTATTTAAAAAGGAAATGTAAAAAGTGGTATCTACAAATTCAAAGTTCTTGAAATAATAGTTTTGTATTTTTTCTAATTTACATAAAATAAAATTCACACCTATTAAACTAAAAGAAAAGTCTATCGGCTGACACTCATGTGGGATAGAGTGGCTTAACTGTAACAAGAAAAACTAGAAACTATGTTTTTGTTTTTACTATTCAGTGGGGAGCCATCCAAGCAAAGGCTTTTATTTATTTATTTTTTTAAGGGACAACATTTATTCCTTTTCCAAAGATTACAGTAAAGCCAGGTGGAAGAGAATGGTTTTAGCAATTAGAAAAACAAAAAAGTACAAATCTGGAGTTTGGCCATTGCAAGTTATTTGCAACAGTGGGAGAAAAAGACAATAATTTCTTTCACACTACAGACCTCTTACCACCCCACAGACAGACACAGTTGATTGACAAGTGCCACAGGGTGTCAGGTTATCCTGAAAGAGGAACAAGGAACAGCATCCTGTAGTTAAGGAAGCAGACTCGGACTAGAGATTTTAATGTGGGGAAACCAGAGGACACTGTCTCCTGCCAAAGGTGGAGGCAGAAGCAGAGGCCCAGGTGTCTGGTTACTCCAAGTATTTGTTATCAACATGATGTGTTCGATTAATTATAAAAAAAAAAAAGTGCAGTTTTCTGAAAACAGGATTTCACGATGAAAGAGTTTAGACATAGTAGAACAGGGAACAATGGGGAATTTTGACCTTCACAGTAAAGATGTGTTTGCTTGGAAGCTGGGATTAAGAGGACGATCACAACGAGGAACCTTGAGGGGGACTAATGACTGATGGGGGCGACCGTCCCACTTGCTGTTTACCGGAGCCCACAGCATTTCCTTAGTGCTTCAGCGCCCTGTCAAATGACCTTTAACCGCTCACCTTTGCAATTGGCCAAGCACGCCTGCAGCAGAATTCAGGCCATGCGGTGGATCTGAAATCTAGGCCTTTACCAAAATTCAGGGAATGTGGGGGTCTCTGACAACAAGCCTGAGTTTTGAACTTGAGTAAGACATTTATACAAACCCAGATGGGGCAAGGTCCTCCCCAGCCCAGGTGCCACAAGGCACAGCACAGGGGACTAAAAACTCAACAGGGAGAAGGCAGGACACTTGGGGTTTGGGTGTAAAAGTAATATTGGTAACATATCCATTAAAGGTCCCATCTGTTATTAATGGTGCCATCTGGGATGCCAATTATGTTACTGGGCGCTTATTAATAAATTAGAAATATTAATAAGCTGTGTGGGCTCTCGCCTCATATTAAAAGAATTCTGAATACTGGCATAAATAAATGAGGCAGCAAGATAAGTTTTAAGCTTATTCCATGAGAGAAATGCATGGGAGAGTGAGGGCTGTACGAAAGGGAAATCTGGATTCAGACCGAGTGCCAGGAGCCAGCCACGTGGAGGAGCATGCAGGCTGGGTGGTCCGGAGGCCGTGCACCCCACCCCGGAGGTGCAGGGCAGCGAGGAAGAAGGGCAAAGAGAAAAGGGCACAAGGGCTGGGCCCTCCGTGTTTCAGGCCTTAAATCCACTTCCAAACGGGAGTGGTTAATGAGCCTGACTGGCAGCTGGGCGCACAGGTGTGGCCAGATAGGGGGACGAGATCTCACAGGGGCATGGTGATGGTGTGGTCTTCCAGCTCACAAACCTCATCAATTTTATCCTTTCTGCCTGCCTACATCATAAGCACCCCACTTCTGGCTTGGGAATTTGGAGAGTAAACAAAAACTTAGTTGGAAAAGAATTGAGGGAGAAAACCGGCAATTGTCTTCCGCAAAGGACGTGAGGTCAAGGAAGGGGGCAGGGCCAGGAGCTTTTCACATCACTGACCTAACCTGGGGAAGTGCAAGGGACCATCTTCAACTGGCCTCATCCACGGAAGGGAGGGGCTGGGCACAGGGTCCAGGCAGTGACCCCACAAGGACAGCACAGTTTTCTTATTTATTTATTTAAGAGGTAGACTTCAGATAGAGGGAAAGACGGAGAGAGTGGTCTTCCATCTGCTGGTTCACTCCACAAGTGGTGCAATGGCCTGTCCTGTCGAAACCAGGAGCCAGGAGCTTCTTCATGTTCTCTCCTGTGGGATGTACAATTTGGGACATGCTCAATCGGACTTACCCCAAATGGTAGAGTTAGAAACATACCAGGGGATTCCAATTCAATCCCATCAAGGTGGCATGTACTAATGCCATCTCACTAGTCCAAGTGATCAATTGCTGTTCACAATTGATCATAATGATAGGACTAAGAACCAAAGGGATCACATAAACAAGACTAGTGTCTGAAAATACTAACCGATAGAATAAAAAAATGGGAGAGAGCGATCCAACATGGGAAGCGAGATACACAGCAGACTCAGAATGGCAGATGTCCTAAACAGCACTCTGGCCTCAGAATCAGCCCTTAAGGCATGCGGATCCAGCTGAAATGCCCATGAGAGTATTTCAGGCATGGAAAGCCAAGACACTCTGGAAAAAAACAAAAAAACAAAAAAAAAAAACAACAAAAAACAAACCTAAATGAAAGATCTCTGTGAGTGAGATCCCAGTGGAAAGAACAGGTCATCAAAGAAGGAGGTACCTTTCTCTGAAGGGAGGAGAGAACTTCCACTTTGACAATGACCTTGTCTAAATATGATCAGAGTTGGCGAACTCAAAAGGCTTCCATAGCCTTGGCAACTCATGACAAGAGCGTAGGGTGATTACTGATGCCATAAACAAGAGTGTCAATTTGTTAAGTCAGCAACAGGAGTCACTGTGCACTTACTCCTCATGTAGGATCTCTGTCCTTAATGTGCTGTACATTATGATTTAATGCTATAACTAGTACTCAAACAGTATTTTACACTTTGTGTTTCTGTGTGGATGCAAACTGTTGAAATCTTTACTTAATATATACTAAACTGATCTTCTGTATATAAAGAGAATTGAAAATGAATCTTGATGTGAATGGAAGGGGAGAGGGAGTGAGAAAGGGGAGGGTTGCAGGTGGGAGGGAAGTTATGGGTGGGGGGAAGCCACTGTAATCTAAAAGTTGTACTTTGGAAATTTATATTCATTAAATAAAAGTTAAAAAAGAAAAAAAATCATATTGCATACCTCAGATATATACAATTTTTATATATATTTTAAAGATTTATTTTTTATTTATTTTAAAGTCAGAGTCACAGAGACAGAGGGAGAGAGAGAGATCAAGATCTTTCGTTTGCTGGTTAACTCCCCAAATGGATGCATTGGCTGGGCCTGGGCCTGGTTGAAGCCAGGAGCCAGGAACTTCTTCTGGGTCTCCCACATGGGTATAGAGGCCCAAGCACTTGGGCCATCTTCCATGACTTTCCCAAGTGCATTAGCAGGGAGCTGGATCAGAAGTGGAGCTGCCAGGATGCAAACTGGTGTCTATGTGGGATGCCAGCATCTCTGGTGGTGGCTTAACACACTATGGCACAATGCCAGCTTCCACATTTTTATTTTAAAAAATAGAAATACCGGCCAGCGCCGGTATTAGCTCAATAGGCTAATCCTCTGCCTGCAGTGCTGGCACACCAGGTTCTAGTCCCGGTTGTGGCGCCGGATTCTGTCCTGGTTGCTCCTCTTCCAGTCCAGCTCTCTGCTGTGGCCAGGGAGTGCAGTGGAGGATGGCCCAAGTGCTTGGGCCCTGTACCCGCATGGGAGACCAGGAGGAAGCACCTGGCTCCTGCCATCGGATCAGTGCGGTGCACCAGCCGCGGCGGCCATTGGAGGGTGAACCAACAGCAAAGGAAGACCTTTCTCTCTCTCTATCTCTTACTGTCTACTCTGCCTGTCAAAAAAAAAAAAAAAAAAAAAATAGAAATGCCAGTGAGAGAAGGGGACAGAATATAGGGCAGGCACATCAAAACACGTAACAGTTTTATAAAATGTGTCCTTAAAAATAAAATGAATAGCCCTCCCATTGTAGATTTTTCTGGGTCTTCATGAGAAGGAAGCTTTAGGTAGCCCTTAAACTAAGGACACTGATTACCCACAGCCTAACTGACTACATGGTATAGGGCAATGACATAGATTTTATTATCTCTAAGCATAAACCAACAGAGCATATAGTGCTTTAGTGGACCTTTTCAAATCGCAACAGTTAATGTAATGCCAGAGTAAACAACAACAAAGAATGAGGAATTGGGTGGTACTGCTAGCAGAATTCTGTAGGGTAAACTGACTTCAAGATGCCAATGGATGGGGTGTTTGCTGTGTGGTACCCATGCAGAAGATCCCTAGGTGTGTGTTTCAGAACGATGCCAGATAACCTGTGGTAAGCATCACCTTGGAGTGTACTTTTCCTTTGTGTATTTGAGATTTCTTATTCTAATTTAACTTCCGAATTTAAAACCCTTAATATTTTCACTTTTCATTCTGTTTTAATGAGTGTCTGTTACCCTAGAAACTGTCATTTGTGAGGGCATTTTTGTCAACAGAATCCCAGACTTGATAGCTGTTGAAAGTACGTATGTCATTCGGTTGTTACCTTGACTACTTTCGTTTCTGGTATATCCTTATTAATAACAGGATTTCCTTCTAGGACCCTAAGGTGCTGTGGGGTTGTCATTTAACTGCCTTTTTCTGTTGCCTCTTTAGAAAGGTCTGGCTTCACTGTGAGGCCGGTGGCCGGATACCTGAGCCCGCGCGACTTTCTCGCAGGACTGGCCTACAGAGTGTTCCACTGTACTCAGTATGTCCGGCATGGCTCGGACCCCCTCTACACCCCGGAACCGTGAGTACCTATCCCCAAAGCCCAGGCTGGGACTGAAACTGCTGCTCTGCGGAGTGGTCAGTGCTCTCTTGACTTGACTTGGGTCTTCTTTGACCTCTGCCCTGGTTTGGTCATACTAGCTGGTTAGAGTCTCCGTATGTGCTTACGGCAGGAGATGCACATGGGGCTGCCAACGATGTGGCTCTGGCTCCTCTCTGTGATTCTGTCCCCACATGAACCCGCTACATGGCCTGACCTCCATTCCTGACAAGGAAGGAAGGCAGAGAGGGGTAATGTGAACTTAGATACCCAGCCAGGACACAGTGTGGCCGTCATGTTCAGGAGGTTCATGCACACGCACCCCAGCAACTCAGACTTAATTCCCTTATGTTCATCTGTGTTCATTACATCCAAACTCAGAACTCTGTGTGTACTCTCCCTGTCATCTTAGTTTCTGGAACATTCTTCCAATCTTACCTAACACCTCCAGGTATGTAAGAATTTGGTGATTCTTCTTGGGCCTTTTGTCCTCCTTCGGGGCTTTTATACATTCTCTCCTGGGTGCTAGGAGGGCTAAGGGTGAGCAGAGAAGCAGAATGGTGATGTTCTTTTGCTCTACCATGAGTGGGGAATGGGGAAAAACTGTGAGTCCCATGTGTTAAGTCATTTGGTATCATCATACATGGGGTTTCACATTCTATAGATGTGAAATGTTTTGTATGCTGTTTATTTTAAAATGTAACATGTATTGGGAGCCTACTATGTGCTTACATTGCTTGGGAGCAATGTAAGCAATGTAATTACTGGATAAATGAGGGAGACAGCGGGAGCATACAGAAAAATGGGTAATATGGAGTCAGTCAAGTCTAAGTGTCAACACTAAGTGCTAAAAAGTGCTGTGCAGCCTAATAGAGCAGGGGCAGTGATGGGAGGGTGGTCCTGGGCACTGTGTTTTGGGTTGGGTTGTCAGATCAGCCTCTTGGGAAGTGATGTGAATGTCTCCAGGTGGAAAACTCTAAGCTAAGGGAACAGAGAAAGTACAGACCCTGAGGTTGGAGCTGTCATGGTTTTTCTGCCCCCTTGGGCTCCATTCGATCGTGCACCTCATCCTAATTGTACCCTGATTTGTTGCTCATTGTTCTTCGGGCCACTCAGGTTATCACTTTGCTTATGATGCTGCTTTACTTGGATAGGCTTGTGATTAATGGGCTGCCAGGGTCTTCACTGGGGAGTAGAAAGCCCTTCAAGGTTCAAGCAGTTAAGTAGCTGATGGTGGCAGCAGTGGGCAGGGATTAGAGCTGGGCCTCTGAAGTCCCTCTTTTCCTCCTAGGCTGCGTAAGGCTCACCGGTCAGGTCGGTCTCTGCAGGGTTGCTACATTGTTTTTGCTCCTTTCAGCTTCTCTGAAGTGTTTTCAGGGTACACAAAGGTTACTTATATGGCTCAAGACATTTGGGAAAGAAATGCTTCTTCAAGTGGAGTGAGTGCTCAGGGTAGGGTTGTGCGAATTAGAAAGGCAATCTCAAAATCGAGCCCAGAGGGTTTACAAATGGCCCTGTTTACAAATAGCAGGCATTTTGTTAGCTCCCTTTGAATAACTGGCCCTCCTGAGACCTGGGATAGCGTGCCAATAGGTATGCAGAGAGAGAGAGAGGGGGCAAAGAAATGAGATTTTAGCCACAGAGGTCTATAAAATTTGGGGATAATGTGTTGCATTTTTTCCGAAGTACTTTCAGTAAATTCATTCAGCAAACATTTATGTGCAATGCTAGCAGGGAGGTGCAGTGGATTCAAAGATGAATAAAATATAGTAGCTATTTTTTTTAAAGCAGCTCAGATTCTGGCAAAGGAGATAGAAATATAAATAATTAGGAAGGAGTGTGGTGTGGGCTGTAATCGAGGTGTGTACAAAGTGTTGAAGGAGCACAGAGGAAGTAGCAGTCATGAGAGTGTTTTTAGAGAAGATAGAAACTTAGTGGGAGTCTTAGCAGGGTGAAGAGGGAAAGCCTTGGCAGCCGAGGAAGGAGCAAGCACAAAGTTGTGGAAGAATGCAAGAGGCATCCATGAGCAAGGCTTGTTACACCAGAGCTTCAGGGTGCAGTTTATGTAGTAGGGATACAGTGTGTCTTCCAGCCACATTATAAATGGTCACCTGTCAAAGCAGGCCCTGTAGGTTAAATTTTGTAGGCAATCGAGAGCTATTCAAGGTTCTGAAGCATGATTAGATAAGTGTTTTTGAGAAAGATGACTGGGCCTGGGGGCTAGGGAAATGTGAGTGCATAGAAGGAAAACCATTCATAGAGTTCACATTTCAGTAAAGGAATGCAGTTTATAAGATGCTGAGCCATTGACTGAGGTGTAGTAGAGTGCAAGAACACCCATTTTATGCTAATATCATAGAGATGGAACTGACAATGCTCCTGTTTGATGACTATGATATGAGTGAGGAGAGGATAGGAATCCTAAAGGTAGTGCTAAGGATTTTTAGATTGGGAAGCTTAATAAGTAGTTATTTTCAATAACAGTTGAAAATATTGGAGGAGATCAGGCTTGGAGGGAAGAGGAAAGAATGAGGGAGAGGAGAGGAGAATTTGGGTTTGGTCTATGTAGTAATATTTGAAAAAGATTTATTTTATTTATTTGAAAGGCAGAGTGACAGGGAGAGGGAAAGATATCAGTCTTCCATCTATGGGTTCACTCCTCAAATGGTTGCAATGGTCAGGGCTGGGCCAGGCTGAAGTCTGGAGCCTGGAACTCCATCTGGGTCTCCCACATGGGGGGCAGGGTCCCGTGCACTTGGGCCATCATCTGCTGCCTTTCCAGGCACATTAGCAGGAGCTGGATTGGAAGAGGAGCTGCTGAGACCAGAACTGATGCTCTGATATGGGATGCTGATGTTGCAGGTGGTGGCTTAACAATAGCAGTCCCTGGTGTATGTAGTCTCTAATGTGCTCATGGGTGAGACCCACAAATGGAGAAACCTCTGGTAGTTGTAAATAGAGAGTTCAAAAGTGAATTTAGAGCTTCTAGAATAGATCTGAAAGCTTTTTCTTCCAAAACTCCTGTGACTATATTGACAGGGGGAGATTAAATCAGAGGATGGAAATTTGGATTCACTAACAACTTGAGGTTTTTACAAGCTCTTCATTTTTTTGTGAGTTTTGTATCATGCATTTGTTCTTAAAATTTACTTTATGAATAGGTAACACATGTATGTGTTCAGAGCTCCAAGGGGACCAGGAGATGTCCTGTGAACTGTGAGTTCCCTTCCTTCCTCTGTCCCTTTGACATCCAATTCATTCTCTCCCAAGGCCACCACTATCACTATTTTTCATTGCATCCCTCCAGAAATAGGTTATGCACACACAATTCTCTGCAAAGCCCTCTTTAATGCTTGTATATTTTGCAAAGTCCTCCTTGCCTTCTCAACCATATAGTTTGAGTCTATGGGACACGGTGCTGGGAATGCTGTTTCTGGCCCAAGCACTTTCACAGGCATTGTCTCTGTAATGAAATCCCATTTCTTCAATTGAAAACCAACAAGAGAACAGCTTCTCAATTTGTGAAGTTCAACTTGGCTACTGTGTTTGGTGCTTGTACTTGGCTTCTGAATAACTGCTTTCAATTGCTTAACAGTGGTGGTGGAGGCAGCATTAATGAGACAAAGCTGAGCCCTGAAGACCCAGGGAATGAAATGGAATGAAAGCAGCAAAAAGAGACATTATCTGAAAAATGAGTTTTATTTTCCTTTTCAGTCTGGGACAAATGTATTTTGCTATCACAGCTTTTGACACACAATGAGTGTTAAATATGTCTTTAGCATTTTACATTTTATATCTTAAAGACTGGATTCTCTAACCTGGCCAGAGAGTTGGACTTGAATTATAAAGTGATGTTACATTGGATTGCTTCCTGGTGGAAAGTTTTCTGGTCTGGAAGACAGTAGACAAACTTCTGATTGATTGGTGCCTCCTGGTTTTCCAGGATGGAGTTGATTTTCCATCTTTTTATGCCTGAATTGAAAGGTCACTGTTCTAAGAAGAAGGGAGATACTATTGGTCTTTCTCCCTTGGAGCAGTGCATTGAGGGGGTGATTCCGTACTTCAGTGTTGTCTAGCTGCATGCTTTGCTCAGCTGTGATCCCAAGAAACTGATCAAGTATTAAGATTTTCAAATCATTCTATTTTAAAACTCACTTGGTCAAGTTCAAGGTTATTTCAGTGATACTATCTCTCTCACTCACTAGAATGAGAGGAAAAGATTTCAGAATTCTAACTTACATAGGCATATGAACACTACCTGGCATATGTATAGTGGCAGAACAAAAATTTGAAAAGTTCTTTACTCTCCGTGATCTCCCTTATCTCTCTGTGATGACACCATTGTTGGGGCTGCCATGTGTGTCTTCTGGCCAGCTCATCTTCCTTTAAAACAGAGTTTCTTAGCCTCAGTGCTATTGACTTTTTGGCCAGATAGTTACTTGTTGTGGAGGATGTTCTGTGCTTTGTGTGATGTTCAGCAGTATCCCTGGCCTCTACCAACTACATGTCAGGAGTACCCTTCTGCACCTGCCAGGTTCAACAACCAAAAATGTTCCCAGGAGGACATCATCACATCATTGTCTTAAAATAAGACATTTGACAGATCATGTTCACATTGCTCTGTCTGCCAGGGATTGTGCTCCTTTCTCTCTCTCTCACTCTTTTAAAGATTTTTATTTTTATTTATTTGAAAGAGTTGAGAGCGAGCAAGAGAGAGAGAGCGAGAGAGAGAGAGAGAGGTGTCTTCCATCTGCTGGTTCACTCCCCACATGGCCACAACAGCCAGAACTGCGCTGATACAAAGCCAGGAGCCTGGAGCTTCTTCTGGGTCTCCCACGTGGGTGCAGGGGTTCAAGGACTTAGGCCATCTTCCACTGCTTTCCCAGGCCATAGCAGAGAGCTGGATTGGAAGTGGAGCAGCCAAGACTCAAACCGGCTCCCATATGGGATGCTGGTGCAGCAGGCTGGGGTTTTAACCTGCTGCACCACATTGCCAGCCCCTGTACTCCTTTCTCTTAAAATTGGTAGCCTTTTTTCCTTTTAATTTGTTTAAAAAGATGTATTTATTTAATTGAGAGTCAGAGTTATAGACAGAGAGAAGGAGAGATATGGAGAGAGGTCTTCCATCTGCCATCCCCAAATGGCAGCAACTGCAGGAACTGGGCTGATCTGAAGCCAGGATCCAAGAGCTTCCTCTGGGTCTCCCATATGAGTGCTGGGGGCCCAAGTACTTGGGCCATCTTCCACTGCTTTCCTAGGCCATTAGCAGGGAGCTGGGATGCAAAGTGGCACCCATATGGATGCTGGCACTGCAGGCAGAGGTTCAACATACATCGCCACAGCACCGGCCCCAGCTTTGTTCCTTTTATTTATTTATTTTTTTTTATTTTTGACATGCAGAGTGGACAGTGAGAGAGAGAGAGAGAGAGAGAGAGAGAAAGGTCTTCCTTTTGCCATTGGTTCACCCTCCAATGGCCGCCGCGGCTGGCGCGCTGCGGCTGGTGCACCGCGCTGATCCAAAGCCAGGAGCCAGGTGCTTTTCCTAGTCTCCCATGGGGTGCAGGACCCAAGGACTTGGGCCATCCTCCACTGCACTTTCGGGCCATAGCAGAGAGCTGGCTTGGAAGGGGGGCAACCGGGACAGAATCTGGCACCCCGACCAGGACTAGAACCTGGTGTGCTGGCGCCTCTAGGTGGAGGATTAGCCTGTTGAGCCAAGGCGCCGGCAGTATACAGGTTGTTTTTTTTTTTTTTTTTTTTTTGACAGACAGAGTGGACAGTGAGAGAGAGACAGAGAGGAAGGTCTTCCTTTTGCCGTTGGTTCACCCTCCAATGGCCGCCGCGGCCGGTGCGCTGCGGCCGGTGCACTGCGCTGATCTGAAGCCAGGAGCCAGGTGCTTTTCCTGGTCTCCCATGCCCCTTTTAAAAACTCTGATCTGAAAACAGTATGACCTCATTTAACTTCTGTTGGTTCCCTGTTACCTGTGGGAATAAATGTCTGATTTCACCAAACTTTATCTTCAGCCTGTCACTCTTCCCTTTTCAAAAAAAAAAAAAAAATCCTCTCTTTAACCACATTGGACTTCTCACCATGTCCATGAGCTCACTGGTTCATACCTCTATCTCTTTGCACAGCTGGGTCATTCTGCCTGGAATGACCCTGGAGAAATCCTTTTAACTCTCTAGGATTAAGCTCAGGTGTCATCTCAGTGCAGCCTTTTCCAGGCAGTGTTGGATGTGCTGGTGGCACTTGGCCTTGCTTCTGCTTTAGCCCTTACACCACTGCCTGGTAATTGTTTATTCATGTGCCAGTCCGTTTCATAAGGCTGTAATGGCCTCAAGGCCAGTTGGCCAAGGTAATACAGAGTGAGAAGATCCAGACTGAGCTTGGAGTGATCATCTAGTTGGCAGGTGAAGTGAAAACTGAGTCCAGAGTGGCCTAAATCCGTGAACGGCACAGCCACCAGGAAATGCCAGGCCTGGGAATACTCAGAACCAAGAGCCTGAGATGTGTGGGGTGGGGGTGCAAGGATGAGGTGCCGCTCTCGGTCTCCATGGTGTCTCGTGCGCACACGATGGGGGTAGTGGGCCTTTTTCTGAAGTGCTGCTGCCCCATCTTGCTGTGGGTACCTTCCACAAATCCCAACTTTACTCTGATTTCTGATACTCAGCACCCGTCCATGAATAATACCAGTTGTATGTCCATGAATACCAGTTGTACATGTTCAGTGTCCTTAGGCGAAGCCATAAACCTTTTATGGTAGAATTTTGGATGCTGAAACTATGAAGACAGGTCATGCAGACCAGGCTAGCCTTCTCTTCAAATTGCACTTACCCAGGGACCACCTAGCACATTCATTTATTTTTGCCTTTTAGATAAAGACAGCCTCAGAATTTAAAAAAAATGGTGATTCACTGTGAACTGAAGAAGAGGAACCATGGCAAATTTGAAGGTTGTCATTGCTTCCTTATTAAAAAGAGGGAAAGATAGGAAAGGTTGGAAGGAGGGGAAGAGGGAGAGAGAGTAAAAGAATAAGCTGAATTTAACATGGTGCTGAAAATACATACATTTGTTTTCCCCTTTGGGTAACTAACCCTAAATATTATCATGCATAAAAAGCAGGAAAGCTCATTGCCAAACCTTAGTAAAATAAAGTCAATCTGTGACATGTTACAAATTACATTTGGGCAATTTTAAATGTTGTATTAGGAAGAAATTCGGTAAGATTGTCAATTTCTGCCAGGCATTGGTGCATGTCCCAGAAGGGCTGCCATATTGGGTGCTATGTTGGTAATGTTTAGGGTGGGTGGGTGCTCCTTCTCTAGCAGAGATGGTGGATAAGAGAGTCAGCATGCCTCTGGATTTGTTTCTAGAAACTTCTCAGGGAGTGGAGGTGGAATCAGGGGTTCATCACATTCAGGAAACTCTTGGGCACCCAGGGAAAAGAAGCAGGTGGGAAGGAGGGAACAAGCCTTCCCTCCCTGGACTGGCTTGCTCTGTTCGGCCTCTGATATCAGGCTTCTGGTTCACAGGGAGTATTTTGGATTTTCAAATGTTGTCTTTATCACACTCCTTCCAGCTCTGCTTTAGTTCATTTGGCTTTTCTTCTCTGGGTGTTTCCTCCCAGGGGCAGTGTGGTCTATTTGTCACTATGTTTTGTGCAAGGTGGTTGTTGAAAACTTGCTGATTTCATTTATATGTGCACATGTACTTGGCGTATGCTTTGCAGTTATATCTGTGGTCTCAATGGTGAGTGAAACCTTGGAAGTGCAAATCTCTCTAAGAAGAAATCCAATTTAATAAAACCACATTCTCCTGGGGCCACATTTCCTGATTTCCCTCAGACACTCTAAGGATTGACTGGAGTCTAGGAAATGGAGGCAAATAGGACAAAAGATCTTGTTTTCTTCAATTAAAAACTATTTTTGTTTTATTTGAAATATAGAGAGGGAGGGAGGGAGGGAGGGAGGAGATAGATAGATAGATAGATAGATCGATTGATCAAGCCCCTGGTTCACTCCCCAAATGCCTGCAATAGTGAAGACTGGGACAGGCTGAAGCAAGGATCCTGGAACTCCATCTGGGCATCCCAGATGGGTAGCAGGGGCCCAAGTATTTGAATCGTCATCTGCAGCCTCCCAGGGCATTCATTATTAGGAAGCTGGGTCAGAAGCAGAGTAGCCAAGACTCTAACCGGGTATTTGGATATGGGATGTGTGTGCACCAAATGGTGAATCAATCACCACCCCCAAGAAAACCATGTTTCCTAAGGTGTTAGTTGATATATTTATTATCTTGCTTTCTTCAATATTGGCCAAATGCATCCTGGCCTAGATTTCTGGATGGAGCCAAAAGAGTCCAGGTATCTCCCTCTGTTCTGTACTGGGTAACAAATGGAACAAAAAAATTTCCCATAGCAGTGTTGAAACGCACATCCACAGCATGACTCCTATGTGTCTTGTCCATTGCTTGGGAAGAAATAACCAGGAATTTTTTTTTTTAACTTTTATTTAATGCATATAATTTTCCAAAGTACGACTTATGGATTACAATGGCTTCCCCCCCATACCGTCCCTCCCACCCACAACCCTCCCCTTTCCCACTCCCTCTCCCCTTCCATTCACATCATGATTCATTTTCGATTATCTTAATATACAGAAGATCAGCTTAGTATACATTAAGTATGGATTTCAACAGTTTGCTCCCACACAGAAACATAAAGTGAAAAATAATAGATGATTTTTTTAAATGATGATGAAATCAGAGCAGACCTATTGTCATGTTTAATCCCAGTGAGAGTCAAGTTGGGAGTTGATAATTTCTTTTTTTTTTTTTTTTTTTTTTTTTTTTACAGAGGATCAGTTTAGTATGCATTAAGTAAAGATTTCAACAGTTTGCACCCCCATAGAAACACAAAGTGAAATATATTGTTTGAGTACTCGTTATAGCATTAAATCTCAATGTACAGCACATTAAGGATAGAGATCCTACATGAGGAGTAAGTGCACAGTGACTCCTGTTGTTGACTTTACCAATTGACACTCCTGTCTATGGCATCAGTAATCTCCCTATGCTCCAGTCATGAGTTTCCAAGGCTATGGAAGCCCTCTGAGTTCTCCGACTCTTATCTTGTTTAGACAAGGTCATAGTCAAAGTGGAGGTTCTCTCCTCCCTTCAGAGAAAGGTACCTCCTTCTTTGAAGACCTGTTCTTTCCACTGGGATCTCACTCGCAGAGATCTTTTGCCAGAGTGTCTTGGCTTTCCATGCCTGAAATACTCTCATGAGCTTTTCAGCCAGCTCCGAATGCCTTTAGGGCTGATTCTGAGGCCAGAGTGCTATTTAGGACATCTGCCATTCTATGAGTCTGCTGAGTATCTCACTTCCCATGTTGGATCACTCTCCCCTTTATTTACTCCATCGGTTAGCGTTAGCAGGTACTAGACTTGTCTATGTGCTCCCTTTGACTCCCAGTCCCTTCACCATGACCAACTGTGAACTGAAACTGATCACCTGGAACAGTGAGATGGCATTGGTACATGCCACCTCGATGGGATTGAATTGGAATCCCCTGGTATGCTTCCAACTCCACCACTTGGGGCAAGTCAGCCTGAGCATGTCCCAAATTATACATCTCTTCCCTCTCCCATTAATAACCAGGAATTTTAAAGATATAAGAATACATCCTTCAACAGTATTCTTTGAGGTCAAGTCAATACAATATCTGTATTTGTAGAAGATCTGTTGCCAAAGTAATAAAGCAATTTTGCATCAGAATTTTCTCCTTAGGTGTTTTAGTGAAAAATTTTTAAAATATTCTATTTTATGTTTCAGATATCACACTTAACGTGGTAGTAACAAAAGTATACTTGACACAGCATCATGGTATGCATCAGGGAGTTCAAGATTCAGGGCTGCAAAGGGATGATGGAGCAGTCAGCACATACTAGTAAGGCTGTATCTGCTCTTTCTGATGGTGTTGCTTTGCAGATCGAGGAGCAAACTGTCTCACTATGAAGAAATAATTCACAACACCATGGACCAATATTGCAATGTTTATTGCCATAATACAACTAAATGCATTCACATTAAGGAAAATCTCTTTTGTCATGGTTGAACAGTTTAGGGGCAATTAATGTTATTTTTAAATATAACTATTTTAAAGTTTAAAAAGGACTTTACAGTCAGGTGATTTTTCTTGTAATTGCTATTCTGTTTCAATTTTATAAGAAAAATAAAAATGAATTATTTCTATTTTTTCATCTATTTCTCAGTCAAGTAAGTGAATTTTACCCTTAGACCTTGCTTATTAGAAAAGATGCCTCTCTAGGACAGACAGAAGATGCCATTTATTTGCTTTTCTTGGGGATTGGACATTAGTCCAGTTCATTATTAGTTGATAATTGATAGGTAAGTAATACTATCAGCATGTAACTGCACAGATTTTCAAATTTATCAGAAAGGCTGGCTGCTCCTTCCTTGATTGAACAGATGCCTGTCACTTTCTATCCTTACTCCCATCTGAGAGACTCTGGGTTGCACAATGTCGACTTGAGACCTGGCTGTCATGGATGCTTTCAATCAGTCCTTGCTGAAGTTGAGTTTGCACAGAGCCAGAAAGATAAATCAGCTTGTCTGAGTGTAGCTGTCCCTCCCATAAGCCCCCTTTCACTTACGCTTGCTCTTTCCTATTGGACATGTGAGCACAGTGCCCAGCCTCCTGGGCAGCTACTGGCTTCCTCCACAGCACTGTCCTTGCTGAGCAGCCTCTCTACCCGTGATTCTCAGAAAGTCCATCCTGCTTCTTAACCCAGAATGCACACCTTCAGCTCAGTAGCCACCTTCTCCGTGGGAGAATTTGGGCTAGGGCTCTTCCCAGGCCCACTGAAGATTTACCCTTTCCTCTTCTAGTGTCAGTGACACTAGAAGCAGCAGCAGCAGCAGCAATCATACTTTTTTAAAAAATTATTTGAGAGGTAGAGAGAGAAAGAGAGTTCTCACCTGCAGGTCTACTCTTTTTTTTTTTTTTAAAGAGATTTAATTTATTTGAGAAGCAGAGTTACAGACAGATGGAAAGACAAGGAGAGAGATCTTCCATCCGCTGGTTCACTCCCCAAATGGCTGCAACAGCCAAAGCTTGGCCGATCCAAAGCCAGCAGCCAGGAGCTTCTTATGGGTTTCCCATGTGGGTGCAGGGACCTGAGGACTTGGGCCATCTTCCCTGCTTTCTCAGGCCATTATCAGGGAGCTGGATTGGAAGAGGAGCAGCTGGGACATGAACTTGTGCCCATAGGCAGAGGCTAACCTACTATGCCACAGAGCTGGCTCCAGGTTTACTACTTGAATGACCATAATAACTAAGGCTGAACAAGAGCCTGACCCAGGATCTAGGAACTCCATGCAGGTTTCTCACATGAGTGGCAGGAATCCAGCTACCTTTGCCACTACGTGCTGTCTACCTCCTATACTCCCCCGCCCCAGTCCAGGATGGTGTAGTCAGGAAACGGAAGTGTGGGGTATCAAACCTGGGAACTCTGGTTTGGGACTTGGTCCTAACTGCCAGTCTAAATGTGTGACCAAGCAACAATACATTTTAAAAAAATATTTATATAAAGTGAACGAATTTCATGTATTTCACATATACAGTTTAGGAGCATAGTGATACTTCTCATCCTACCTTCCCTCCCATGCTCCCACCCTGTGTCTTTCCTCCTTTTTATTCTTTTAGTTTTCATGATGACATACTTTCAGTTTGTTTTATAATCATAGGCTTAACCTCCACTAAGTAAAGAATTCAGCAAATGGTAAAAAGGAAAAAAATGCTGTTCCTCAACAGTAGAAACAAGGGCTGTGAATAATAATCATTCTTAAAATATAAATTTCACTCATATACATTGTCGCTCCCCCTCTTCGTGGAGGAACGACACTAAACCCTGCCTAGGCTTCATATCCGAGTCACGGCACCATTATGTCGCTCCCCCTCTTCGTGGAGGAACGACACTAAGCCCTGCGCTGTTCTTTTGTCTGCTCGGCCCTCCCCGGGTTTGCTGCTGGTTCTTCCCGGGTTGGCTGCCGTCCCTTCCACCTCCGTGGCCGGCTCTCTCGGGGGCTGCACAGGTGTTCCCCTTAGATGTTCCCCTTAGATGTTCCTGGTGCATGCCGTCTCTCTCCTCCTTTATAGTCCTCCTCCGCCAATCCTAACTCGGCTGCCCACACACCGAGTACACTGCTCTCCTCCAATCAGGAGCAAGTCCTACAGTTTATTGGCTGAACTGGAGGCAGCTGTGTAGAAACTGTTTTCTTCTCTCCCAGCGCCATATTGTGGGAGAGCAGATGCATAGAATAAGTCCTAATTCCAGTAACTTAGTCTAGTCCGAGTTGCTCCCCACATACATTATATTTTTTGGTACTCTATTAGTTACCACAGATCAGGGAAAACTTGATATTTGTCTTTTTTGGACTGGCTTATTTCACTAATTATAATGGTTTCCAGTTGCATTTGTGTTATTGCAAAAGACAGGATTTCATCCATTTTTATGTCTAGGTAATATTATACAGTGTATATATACCATAATCTCTCTATCCAGTCATCAGTTGATGGATGTTTGGGTTGATTCCATAGCTATTGTGAATTGAACTGCACTAAACATGGGGGTACAGTTAACTCATATGCTGATTTTATTTCCTATGGGTAAATTCACAGAAGTGGAATGGCTGGGTCATATGGTAGGTCTACTGTCAGTTTTCTGGGGAATCTCCATACTGTTTTCTACAATGGCTGTACTAATTTGCATTGCCACCAACAGTGGACTAAGGTGTCTTTTCCTCACCAGCATTATTGTTTGTTGATTTCTGTGTGAGAGTCATTCTAACTGGGGTGAGAGGAAACCTCACTGAAGTTTTGATTCACATTTCCCTGACGGCTAGTGATCCTGAGCATTTTTCAAGTGTCTGTTGGCCATTTGGATTTCCTCTTGAAAAACGCCTGTTAAGTCCTTTGCCGGTTTATGAACTGGATTGTTTGTTTTGCTGTGGTTGAGTTTTTTGGGCTCTTCATAGATTCTGAATACTAATCCATTACCAGTTGCATAGCTTGCAAATATTTTCTCCTATTTTGTCAGTTGCCACTTAACTTTGTTGAGGCTTTCTTTTGTAGTGCAGATGCTTCTTAACTTGATGTAATTCAGTTAGTCTATTTTTACTTTGATTGCCTGTGCTTCTGTGGTCTTTTCTAAGAAGTCTTTGCCTCTGCCAATGTCTTCCAGAGTTTCCCCAGTGTTCTCTTTCAGTAAAATTTGATGGTATCAGGTCATAGATTTAGATCTTTGATCCATTTTGAGCTCATTTTTGTATAAGGGATCTTGTTTCATACTTCTGCATGCAGAGATCCAGTTTTCCCAGCACCATTTGTTGAGGAGACTGGCCTTTTTCCAGGGACTTATTTTAGCCCCTTTGCAAAGATTAGTTGGTTGTAGATGTGTGGATTGATTTCTGGGGTTTCTATTCTGTTCCATTGGTCTCCATGTCTATTTTTGTGTTAGTACCAGGCTGTTTTGATTATAACTGCCCTGAAGTATGTCTTGAAACTTAGTATAGTGGTGCCTCTAGTTTTATTTTTGTTGTTTAGGATTGCTTTAGTTATTCTGGGTTTCTTTTGTTTCTGTATGTATTTTAGCATCATTTTTTTTTTAGCTCTGAGAAGAATATTATTGGTTTTGATTGGGATAGCGTTGAATCTATAAATTGCTTTGGGTAGTATGGATATTTTGATGATACTAATCTTTCCAATCCATGAACATGGAAGATTTTTCCATTTTTTTGTCTTCTTCTGTTTCTTTCTTTACTGTTTGTGAGCTTCATTGTATAGATATTTCATTTCTTTCGTCAAATTTATTTTAGGGTATTTACAATTTTTTATAGGTATTGTGAATGGGACTGATCTTTCAAGTTCTTTCTCAGCCATGGCATTGCTTGTATATACAAAGGCTTTGATTTTTGTGTTTTAATTTTATATCCTACAACTTTACCAGACTTTCTTATGAGTTTCAATATTCTCTTAGTAGAATATTTTGGTTTGCCTGTATATAAAATCATGTCATCTGCAAACAGGGATAATTTGACTTCCTCCTTTCCAATTTGTATCCCTTTGGTTTCTTTTTCTTGTGTAAAACTTCCAGAACTATATATATATTTTTTTATTTTTTATTTATTTATTTTTGACAGGCAGAGTGGACAGTGAGAGAGAGAGACAGAGAGAAAGGTCTTCCTTTGCCGTTGGTTCACCCTCCAAGGGCCGCCGCGGCCGGTGTGCTGCGGCCGGCGCACCGCGCTGATCCGATGGCAGGAGCCAGGAGCCAGGTGCTTTTCCTGGTCTCCCATGGGGTGCAGGGCCCAAGCACCTGGGCCATCCTCCACTGCACTCCCTGGCCACAGCAGAGAGCTGGCCTGGAAGAGGGGCAACCGGGACAGAATCCGGTGCCCCGACCGGGACTAGAACCCGGTGTGCCGGTGCCGCTAGGCAGAGGATTAGCCTAGTGAGCCGCGGCGCCAGCCCAGAACTATATTGAATAGCAGTGATGAAAGTAAGCATCCTTGACTGGTTCTGGATCCTAGTAGAAACGCTTCTAACTTTTCCCCATTCAATAAGATTCTGGCTATGGGTTTGTTATTTATTATCTTGATTGTGTTAAGAAATGTTTCTTCTATACCCAATTTGCTTAAGGTTTTTATTGTGAAAGATGTTGTATTTTATCAAATGCTTTCTCTGCATCTATTGAAATAATTGTGTTTTTTTTTATTTTTCACTTTGTTAACATGATGTATCACATTTACTGATTTGTGAATTTTGAACCATCCCTGCATATCAGGAATAAATCCCACTTTGTTCAGGTGAATGATCTTTCTGATCTGTTGTTGGATTCGTTTGGCTAGTATTTTGTTGAGGATTTTTACATCTATGTTCATCAGGTAAATTGGTCTGTATTCTCTTTCTCTGTTGTATCATTTTCCAGTTTAGGAACCAAGGTGCTGCTGGCCTCATATAGGAATTTGGGATGACTCCCTCCCTTTCAAATGTTTTGAAATGCTTGAGAAGAATTGAAATTAGTTCTTTCAATATATGGTAGAATGCAGCAGTGAAGCCATCTAGTCTTGGGCTCTTCTTTGTTGGGATAGTCTTTACTACTGATTCAGTCTCCACCTTCATTATTGGTCTGATGATGTTTTCTATGTCTTCATGACTCAATTTGCATAGATTGTATGTGTCCAGAAATCTAACCATTTCTTCTAGATTCTCCAATACTTTTACCATTACAAGGAAACATGTATAAATCAACTCCATGTATGTAGGCACTGTTTTTGAAGTTGAACATGGATGAAGTTATTTAATATTCTCTAAGCCCTCTGAGTTTGTGTTCTCCTTCTGAATTTATAGATGAGAAATGAAGCACAGAAAGGTTAAAAAATTTGCGATGGTGACACAGCTGTTGGGGATGGGGAAGCCAGGATTTGAACTTGCTGACTAGTGCCAGTGTCTGTAGGCTTAACCCCTATTGTTATGAAACACTAACGCTAAACAGAAAAGCTCAAATCTTACATGTCAATTGAAGTTGAAGGGCTTTCTTCTTGATTTTCTAATTACAAATTTTTTATGAGAATTGAAAGTGATTTTTCTCACTTTATTGATGGCTGGCCCTGTTCTGCCAGAACCCTGTGTCCTCTGTGCTGATCAGATGGTCCAGGGTTGTGCTGTCCCATCCAGTCCTGGGCCAGGCTTGTCAGAAGCTCACCTTCTCCTTTGATCCTTGGTTGGCTTGCTCCGTATCCCAGAAGGAGCCCTTTCCTGTTTGGCTGTGAGTAAGAAGGGTTAGTACCTCACTGCAGTGCAGTAACGTGGAGAGGAGATTGCTGTGTCATGTCCTGAGGCAGAACGACCTGTATAGATTGCATGCCCAGAAATCCAGGGCCCACCGTCAGCTCTTAGTGTGACTGCCAGCCAGCCACTTAGCCTCCCTGTGTGAGAGATGATGAGGTAACACTTTGATCTTGGGAGATGATGTACATACCAAATAGGCCCACTCTTAGGCAGCCCCTCTTAAATTCATGTGCAGGCTGATGCGCCTCATAAAATCCCAGCACATCCTTCGTTACAAGGCCGTGTTCCCAGACCTGGACTCCCAAGTTTTCAATCATCATATCTTGCCTCATTTTATGTAGTGCCTAAAAGCAAAAATAAGTCCTAAAACTTTTTACAGAGTCTTTTGTCTCAAGAGCTCCAAACACTCTAACAGTGCATATTCTATTTAAAAATCCAATACATTATTTAAAACCTGTGCATTTCAAGACCAAATTTGAGCCTAAGTGCCTACTGGGCCCTTTTCTTTTAAGCTGTTTCCTGCAGTGAGTTGGGGTAAAGCTTCAGCTACCCCTCTCCCCTTTTTAAGCAGATTTCGTCCTTTACTACCTCCACCTACCTCCCACCTCTGGCACTCAGGTCTGTCTGTCTTACATGGTGCCCATAAGCCAAAGTTCCCACTTGTAAAGACTCACATATGAATCAAAATTTGTATTTCCTCATCACCCTGTAGCCAGAGAGAAGTTTGTTATGTACCTTCAGGTGTGGAAGAAGTAGATGACCAGGTAGCAGTTTTTCAGGAATATTTGCATCTTAAAATTGCAAGTTCAGAAGAAAAAAATTCAAAATGATTGAATTTTAGGCAAGGAAGTGGTAATTGCTGTCCACCCCTCTTCCATAGTGTTGAGAATTACGTCTACAGACGGGCGCAGAAGTCACCACAGGGAGAAGGGAAAACGGACCTGACATTTCCCACACGTTCTGTTTGACTGGCATCAGTCCACTAGTCTCCGTGAGGGAGGCAGAATTGTCATCATTATACAAATGGCAATTCCAGGGTTCAGAGAAATCCTAATTTCCCTGAGGTCTCAAACTAGGAAATGGCAAAATCAAGAGCTGGTTCAAAGCCGTTACATGACACTGGAAATGAAAAATCACATACTCAGGTTTCACTTGGATGCCCCTCTATTTGTAGCAGTAGAGCCCAGTTATTCCTTGCTCTGTGCAGTTGAGTTCTGAAAGCAGTCATGGAGCATTTCTCTTGGGCCAGGCTTCTCTAAGCACTGGGAACCCAAAGGTAAACATGGCATGTCCTCTGTCCAGGAGAAGTCTAATGCTTAATAAGTGATAAAATATTTTCTAAAAGGCAAAACTAATGTACAACAGATTAAGGTATAAATGCAATTTAACCTAATATAAACAATAATACCTGGTTGATGGGAACTTCTATTTTCAACACATGATTTAACTACATTGTTTAAGAATTCTAGGATGGGCATTTTAACCTTGTGGTTACTATGTCAGTTAAGACACCTGCATCCCATATGGCAGTGGCTGAGTTTAAGTCTGACCCATGATTCTAGCTTGCTGCTAATGAAGACCTTGGAAGGCGGCAAGTTATGGTTCAAGTAGTTGGGTTCCCTGCCACCCACATGGGAGACCCAGATTGCATTCCTAGCTCCCACCTTTGCCAGGGTTTAGCCCAGAATGTTGAGGCGTTTGGGGAGTAAGCCAGAAATTGGGAGCTCCTTTTCTCACTGATTATTTCTCTTATTTTCTCTCTCTCTATCTCTTTCTCCTCCCTCCCTCCCTCCCTCCCTCCCTTCCTTCCTTCCTTCCTTCTTTCCTTCTCCCTCCTTTCCTCCTTTCCTTTTTCTTTGTTTTTCTGTATCTCTACTTCTCAACTAAGTTAGTGAATAAAGAAAGAATTCCAGAGGATAGGAATGCTTATGCTCTCAACTTTAAAGAAGAATCTCTAAGTTTACAGTGTCCAATATGCTGAGATTTGACTATTTACAGTTGTCAATTAAAACTAAGTAGAGTTATACATTCAGTTGCTCAGTAGCAATAGATACATTAAGTTTAACATTTTAAAAATTTATTTATTTGAGATGCAGAAAGACAGAGGGAGAGCTCTTCCATCTGTTATTAATTACTCAATTGCCCACAACAGCTGAGGCCAGATCAGATGCTAGGAACTCAATCCATGTCTCCCAATGGATAGCAGGGACCCAAGTACTTGAGCCATCATATTCTGCCTCATCATATTCTACACATTATCAGGAAGCTGAAGTTGGTAATGGAGGTGGAACTCCAACCCAAGTACTCCAATATGGGATGCAGGAATTCTGATAGTCTTCTTAACTGGATCAGGCATGGTAACCAGCAGCTTCTTAACTGCTAGGCTAGATATTTGCTCCAATTTCAAGTGTTAAACGGGCACCTGTACCAAGTGACTATTGTTTTGGGTGGTACAGATACAGAACATTTCCATCAGTGTAGAAACTCCTATTGTATGGTGGTACTTTAAGTAATTTGCTTATAAAAGAATGTGGGAAGGGGCCAGTGCTGTGGCACAGCCGGTTAAAACCCTGGCCTACAGTGCCGGCCTCCCATATGGGTGCCAGTTCTAGTCCCAGCTGCTCTTCTACTGGTCCAGCTTTCTGCTATGGCCTGGGAAAGCAGTGGAGGATGGCCCAAATTCATGGGCCCCTGCACTCAAATGGTAGACCCAGGGGAGGCCCCTGGCTCCTGGCTTCAGATTGGCATGGCTCTGGCTATTGCAGCCATCTGGGGCATGAACCAGCGGATGGAGGACCACTCTCTCTGTCTCTACCTCTCTCTGTAACTCTTTCAAATAAATAAAATAAATCTTTTAAAAAAATGTGGGAAATGGATTTAGGACAGACTGCAGAGTATATGCTTTTAATAATTATGCTATATTACTTCCTTAATTTTAGTGAAATTGGATAGGAGGAGGGATAGTTAAATATCTCTTATAGCTTCAATACGTAAGAAATATCTCATAAGTGTAGGGGACCAGTAGTATCAATGGCATTTTCACTACAGTCTTTTAGTGGTTCTTGTAGAACTAAAAACTATTTTGTTCAATCAGGAAATTTTATACTTGCTGTTTATTCTTTTATGGAACCATAAGGTGACTTTTGCTAAGAGTTGTTATAAAATTATGCCTTGTTTACTTTTCAGCCACAGCTCCTAATATAGTACCTGGTACATAATAGGGCCGTCATAAACATGCTTGGAACTAAATGTTAAAAAAGACGACTCTCATATCTTTCCATCTCACAAGAATTGGAGTGAGGAAGTGTGACACTAGTGGTTTCCCTTACGATTCCCAGGGGGGGAACATAAAGATTTCCTCCAGGGAAACCTCAGATGTTCACTTCCTGAAGAGAAGGCCCCATTTGTGTTTATCTATGTTGTGATTGGTCTATAAGAGTTGCCTAAAATCTTCTCTGGGCCAGACTTTATAGTATTTTCTCTAAATGAAGGAATCTCTGTTTATGGCTTCAAAGGAAGCACCACAAAAAAGTTTCCTCAGTATCGGGTTAATTTCCCCTATCATCTCAGTGCAGTGAAAACAAACCAAGTCACCCACCGGCCATCCATCGCATGTCTTGGTGTACTAGCCCGGATTACTTGTATTTACTCATCAAATATTGTGTGAAAACTGGAAAAAAAAATACTCTGTTTTGGTTCCCAGCTCCTCCTCCTGCTTCTTCTCATCAGTGTGAACGCTCCTTCCCTCCTGCTTGCCTGCCTTCTCTTCTCTGCATGGTTTAGCCAAAGTGTCAGCTTCTGTGTCATTTAGAACAAACCAAATCTATAGACATGTATTTTAAAAGAGAGATGTACTGATTGGGGATGGGAAAGCACACGCTGGATGCTCACTCACTGTCTCTTAAAGGCTTTCATTTACAACAAAAATGAAAAAAAAAAAAGTGTGGCTCAAGATGTAGTGTGAGGAGTCAGCTTTGGAAACTGATAAGCAGAGAAAAATGCAAGACTCATTTTGATTTTGAACTTAACAACCGGGACCCTTATTTCCCCGCAGCAAGATGATTGCAAGTTTCTTAGAATGATTTAAGAATTCCCTGAAGACATTTTGCCCACGCCCCTCCCTGGGCCTATTTTGACAGGCTTTAGAATCCTCCTAACAGAGCTTATCAGAGAAGATTCCAATTTACAGCAGCAAAAGTCTAGTGTCTGATATCAGTTCTGGCTTTTCTTTTTTTCTAAAAGGAGACATGATGTTTTACAGCGTTAACAGTTTTGAAAGATCCTACATTGCCAGTGAACAGAGCGCTTTTGTGAAAAGGGGCTCTGAAAAGCGTTATTCAGGCGAAAATGCATCAGAGGAACGGGAGTTAAAAAAAGGAACGTTTGCCGATGTAGAGATTGGAGGTAGCATGTGCTGGCAGGTGCAATTATAGCCAAATAATTGGCACTTTTAAGAGAGATCTCGAGAGATAACGCAATGGTTGTGGACATCTTGGGGTCCAGCTGTGGATGGTATGACCAGTGTAGCAGTATCAATCTACTTTATACACAGGGCATAAACAGGGAGATTGTAAAATAGGGTGAAATGGAGTGATTTTGGCCCAGCAGACCTCAATTGGTTAAAAAAAAATCTGGAGAGAAAGCTTGGTGGTCTGAATTATCCCTGAGACTCCCCAGGGGCTTCAACTTCACTCGGCCCCCAGAAATGGTCATCAACCCAGCTTCTGGGTCCTTCGGTCTAAAGAAACTAAAGACAATGTACATTCTCCTGAGTTAGTAAGTTGCTTTTATTTCTGACATTAAAAATGTTTGCACTTCATTTGGATTATTTCTAGACACTTTGACTTCCTTTGTCTACAACGTGTCTTAGCCAAAGACAGTGAAAGAGAAGCATGTGGAGTTTATTTTTGAGAATGTTCCACCAAAGTCATAAAAGATAATAACCTTGGTCCTGGTCTTGAATTATGGGAGTGTGAAGCTGTGGCCCCATGACAAGTGAGGTTACTGCACACACTGCAGTCACTCTTTGGGAATCTCAGGGTCTTCGTGAAGATGGAGCTGTGAATAGGGTGTGAACTTGCAAAATAAGTGTTTCAGCTTAAGCAGTGCAAAGGAGATCCCTAACACTCCATCAATAATTCTGCTTCAGGCTTTTGTTCTTAATGAAACAATATAACTTATTCTATACTGTGTGATTTTTTTCCTTCCAAATTTATAATTTCTTTTATTCTCTTCCACGTATGGATTGGTTACTTAGTCATTGTAAACCTGTTAAAGGTTCTTAGGTTGGCTAGTGAGTTAGTTTTATAATGACACCTTAACTGAAAATCCAAGTGATAACTTTTTCTACTGTAGAGAACTGATTCCTTAATGTCTTTGGAGGGCTAGTGTTTTCCTTCCTCTGGCCTTAACTGCTGATTTTTTGCTTGAACTTTTATGAATACACTTTAGGACTGCATATGTATGTACATAGATGTAAGACTGTCATCTGCATCAGCCTTTTTCAGATACTTAACAAACTCAAAAGTAAATCTCGTGTTGCACCAAGAATCTACCACCACTGTGCTCGTGACCTCTTTTCTTCCATAACATAGTGAAAACTCACTATAATTGTAATTTTAGTTTCTGCTCACCTTGTTTATTTATACCATGACGTAATAACATCTTGAGCCTTTTCATCGAGTTTGACATCTGGTCTAATTTGAAATTATAGTACTTACATGATGGAGATATTCAGAGTTTTCCATGGTGGACCTCTTGATTTTAATTCCATGCAGGCTGGATGAGCTCTTAAAAAATTGCTGACAAGTGTGTCTCGAGATTCCATTCCTTGCATTGAAGTACTAGACTTATTACTGAATTAAATGTACATGAAAGAATAATTAGCTACCTATTTACTTTCAGTCATTATCTCTCATTGTTCTCCAGGATCAAGATATAATTTTAGTGAAATTAAACTTTAGCAGCACAAAATTACATGATCACATTCAGTTTTATCTTTTATTAATGTTTTAAAAAAAGTTGACACATAGTTATTATATCTATGGGGTATAGTGTGGCATTCCAATATATGAATACAGTATTAATGACAAGATCAGAGCAGTGGCATATTTATTACCTTAGACATATATCCTTTCTTTGCATTAGGAACATTAAAAATCATGTCTATCAGCTATTTTGAAATAGTCAACTGTTGTTAACCATAGTTATCCTATTGTGCTGAGGAGTGGTAGAAGTTATTTCTCCTATCCACCTGCATCCTGTACCCCCATTCTCCCTCCACCCTTCCCTCGCCCACACCTTTCCTGGGCTCAGTAACCACTATTTTGTTCTTTACGTCTTTGTGATCAACATTTTGGCTTCCACATGGAAGCAAAATCATGCATGACATTTTCTGTACATGACATTTCATTGAACATAATGTCCTCCTGTCCACCCATATTATTGTAAATGACAGAGGCTTTTATTCTTTTTTATGGCTGAGTAATATGCCATTGTGTTTATATCCCATTTTCTGTATCCATTCTTCCACTGCTGGATACCTCAGTAGCTTCCATAGCTTGGCTTCTGTGAATAGTTCAGCCTGAGTTTTAAGTGCTATTTAATTGCTTGAAGTCTCCCAGGAGAGCTTCTAGCACTATCAGTTAGGAAATGCAGCTCAACCATGGCTGTCTCGTTGTCATCTGGAGACCTTAAAAAGAAGTGATCAGGTCTGTTTTGCAGAGCTTGATTGAATGACTTGGTCTTAGATGGGGGTCTCATCATTTGGGATTTTTTAAAAAGACCCCCAGGTGATTTGAAGAGCTGAGAATCAGAGTAGCAGGAAGAGCCTTGGGTCATACTTACTACACTTTTACTTGCATTGCAAGCTTGGTTAGACTGTCTCCCTACAGCCTATTTCATGACCAGCCCCCACCCATTTCTCATTTATGCCATATCACCAAATAAAAAGAGAGAGCAGAACAAACATAACTTTAGAGTCAGAAGAATTTGATTTTAAATTTTGCCTCTGTCTTTTACTAAAAGTGTGATTGTCCCTTGGAAAAAATTAAAAGTGTCATGAATTTTAGTTACTCCATTTGTCACATGGGAATAAAAGGCTTCCTTGTAAATGAAGATTAAATTATTGTGATATGATAGCATTTAATACAGACTCAGTACTTAATAGGAGTCAGCATAAGTTCTCTCCCCTCCTTTTTCACTTCATCTTAGGTAAAATGAAGGACATGGATAAAATTTAAATACCATTTATGTCCTAAAATCCCATGAATATGATTTTCTGCCTTAAACAATTTGATTGGAGAATAACCGCCACATGTTCTTTTCTACAAAGTCAGTTTATGTGCAAAGAAGGAGGCCATTTTCACGGAGTTGACAGAGGATGCATTTGGACTTTCTTGAATATCTTCTCCACATATTCTCATGTGACTACCCTTTCAATCTGATGTGTCTCTCAGGGGGCTGGCCAAGACTGGGGATATAGGTAGAGTTGTGGGAACAGGATTTTCTGATTGAAGGATGCCATTTGTTTGATGTGGGCATCAATCTGTGCCCTTGACCATCAGTCAGTTGCTTCGATCATATGACCATCCAAACCTACTTTATATTTGTGGCAATGGTGATAATACCTGATGTTTATGTTACAGCACCTATTTTAATTGATATACTTCAGAGGAGCACAGGTGAAATCACTAACATGTTTCAATTACTACCTGGCTAATTAGCTTTTGTCAAGAAAATAAAATGTTGCTGCATCTCAATCTATTCCCAGAGAGTTACAGGGGGATTCATTCCGAGATAGTTTGGCATCAGGGAACAGTTCATTACTCACACCAATGACTCAGACACATCCTTGTCCTTTGCCCACGTAGCCAGCTCTGAATGGATACTCAAGCCAATGAGAGAGGCTTAAAGCTTCTGTGATCACTAGTTCAGGCTAACCAAAGCAGAGAACTGGGAGAATCTTCCAAAGAACTGTCTCGCAGCAGTTACTTGTGTTAGAGCAATTGCGGGAAAAGCCACTTGATGGTGACAATGTGATTCTCTTCTGTTTCCCAGTGCCTTGAAATGTACCATGGATGCAGTGGAGCATAATGGTTAAAAGCAAGAGTTTGAACATCTCGACAGCCAATCCAATTGTTGAATTCATCACTGTTAGGGCAAAGTTACAACAAATTCAAATGCCCTAGCTGGCTTTGATTCATGATTCTAGAATCAAACAGCCCTCAGAACAGACTGCATTCAAAGAAGTCTGGGGCTGCATTGTGATCAGATAGCGCTTATGGACAGAAAACAGAAGTGACAGGCAGCGTAGTTGGTTACAGCTGGGCATTTTGCCTTACTTGAATCAACTGGCCAAATGCGAGTGAAGCTCAGCTGCTATGATTAACTAAGATGGCTATGTGTTACCAGAGTATACTCCTCATTAGGCATTCAGTTATTTTATATACTAAGTTAGATTGCAATTTGTTACCCAAGTACTCGAGTATAGAGGCATCCTGAGGCCCAAATTTAATTTAGTTTAACAAGAATCCACTGTAGATACTGTGGATTAAACTTTTTCTGTAAAAGGCCAGTAGTAATGACTTTAGGATTTTCATGCCACATGATCTCACTTACATCTACTTCACTCTGCAGTTGTGGCCAAAAGTGGCCTTAGACAAAATGTAAATGGATGGGCATGGCTGTGTTCCAATAAAACATTACTTACAAAAACAGACATGGGTCAGATTCGAGCTGTGCCTGTAGTTGACCTACCTCTGATCTACAGGGGATTTTAACTAGTAAATTACTTCAGTTCTCTAAGATTGTCTTGAGGATTAAAACACGTTATGTATACCGTAAGATATTACAATGTGCTTAGCTAATAGCAAGTACTTGAAAATAATTGCTTTGATTTTATTAAAAAATACCATATATCATAAAATTTAAGTGCTATTGAATGTAAGATGCATCGGAATCTCAGAAATGCTAAAGTTCGATTAAAAAGCCTAGAATTGATGAGATATGGTAACAGTAATTTTACTGACGAGGTATATTGAGGAGTTTAAGCCTTGCTCTTTCAGTGACAGTGTAAACCTTCTTGTTTAACGTGACACTGTGATGTGTTCCTTGTCAGAGACACATGCCATGAACTTCTGGGACACGTCCCCCTACTGGCGGATCCTAAGTTTGCTCAGTTTTCACAAGAAATAGGACTGGCGTCACTGGGAGCATCAGATGAAGATGTTCAGAAACTGGCCACGGTGAGTTCATTTGCAACTTAAAAAATGTTCTAATTATGTCTATTTGTAGGGTAAAGAAAGCTTCAGAGTTATTTTTGCTGTAGTTTATTTTTGTATCATCTGATACTTTGTATTTTCATGTTAATGTGATATTAATACAAAGAGAAGATATTCAGTGCAGCTCATTGATACAATTCTAAGAATATTACTTTCTTTCCTTTTTTTGACATAATGTTTTTAATTTACATTTTAGTCAAGGCTTAATTCTCCACTAGGTAAAGAGTTCATCAAGTAAAAAGTATAGGCAATGGCTATAAACAATAATCAAATAAAAAGATGGTCATTTCACTTATATAGAGTAAATTTTAAAATAATCACAGATCAATAAGACTATAGTAGTATGAATTATAGACAAATGTTCTGGAGAGAGTAGGCTAATCCTCCCCTTTCCCATTTGTGTTCTTTGGAAGCAAAGTGAATTCTTGACTTGCTGGCCACAAAAATATTTTTATTTTATCCTTCTCATTCAGGGTCAGCTAGATAGTAAATATTTCAGGTTCTCCAATCATAAGATATTTTTCTAAATTACTCCACTTCACCACTGTGGTACAAAAGCAACCACAGGAGATACAGAAATGAATGAATGTGGCTGCACTCCCATAAAACTTTATTTACAAAAGATGGTAGTGGGTCAGACTTGGTGTGTGTGTTATAGTTTGCTGACACTGTAGAAATATTAGTAATAGTAAAAGGTATATTTATGATAAAGTAGGGTTTGTACTAGTTATCTGTTTGACTGGTTGAGGTGATTGTAGCCACATATAAGAATCTCAAGCTCAGCAGTTCTTCTAAGATCAAAACAGACAAGGACTTACTAGATGCAATGGAATCAGCAAGATTTTCCTGAAAACAAGCAGTATGAGAGGAAAGGTGTGACTCTGGCTGCTACCTTTAAGATGCTGAAGAGCAAGTTCACATGCCTTACCTTAGCCACCTTCAGAAGAGTCCAGTAAAGGAAAAAGCAATCTCACTTTCCTATAGGCACCAGCCTGTTAGCCTAAATGAGCAAGGTGATCAGAAGAACAAGGGATCTTAAACTGTCTGCATTTTTCATAGCTACACACAGCAGCTTTCCAATATGTAGCAATATTCTTTCGTACCCCCAAGAAATAAGTTTTATCCTGGATTTCTTAGAACATACAGTGCTGTTAGCATCTTTTCTATGTCTTACTTTTAATAGCAATATGAGAACTGAGAAATGTTTCTCTACTGAAGGAGCAGCAGTGGTGCAGGAGCCATCCAGGTGGCAAGGACTCTGTTGGTGGGGACGGCAGTGACCTCAGGAGAACCTGACTCTTGTGTGGCAGGAGGCTGCTCCTCAGCCCCCAGTGATGGTTGTCAGCGTGGACATGGTGTTTTGTATTGCCAGATCTTCCAAATATTTGAGAAAGATTGGTTATCAAGATTTCTAAATGGAATTGAGTTAGTTAAGAATTTTGGCTCATTAAAAATCCCACCAATATGAGCTGAGGAAAATATATTTGTAGACTGAATCTGGATCTTGACTTCCAATTTGTAACCTCTACTGTAAGAATTACGTATATTTTTTAGAGTTTTTTTTTTTTTTTATTTGAAAGGTAGAGTTATAGTGAGAGGGAGACAGAGAGAAAGGTCTTCCATCTGCTGGTTCAATCCCCAAATGGCTGCAATGGTAGGAGCTGAACCAATCCAAAGCCAGGAGCCAGGAGCTTCTTCCAAGTCTCCCATGTGGGTGCAGGGACCCAAGGCCTTGGGCCATCTTCTGCTGCTTTCTCAGGCCATAAGCAGAGAGCTGGATGGGAAGAGGAGCAGCCGGGACACGAACCTTTGCCCAGAGGGGATGCCGGTGCCGCAGGTGGAGGCTTAGCCTCCTACGCCACAGTGCCAGCCTCAGGAATTACATTTTATGTGTATGAGTTACCTAGTCCTATATGATACATTATCCCAAAACTTAGTGGCTTAAAACAACAAACACTTATTTGTCTCACAATTTATATGGTTGGGAATTTGAAAGCTGCTTAAAGTGTTTTTGTTGTTTTTTATTTTTCCCCCAAAGAAATCTTTTATTTAAGGCAACAGACTTCATGCATTTCATAAAGTATAACCTTCAGAATATAGTGATTCTTCCCACCATACCCGCTCTCCCACCCACACTCCCACCCGTCGTCCTCCTCTCTCTCCCATTCCCGGTCCCCTTCTCCACTAAGATCCATTTTCAATTAACTTTATACACAGAAGACCAACTTTGTATTAAGTAAAGAGTGAAACAATTTACATGAAAAAAACCCAAAAGACTGTTCCTCAACAGTTGAGACAAGGGGGCTGTTCAAAGTCACTGCATTGAGTGAGTGGTTTAGACACAGAGACTCTCATGAGTTTGCAGTCAAGATGTCAGCCGGGCCTGTGGTTGGTTAAAGTTTGGGACTCTGCTTCCAAGACAGCTCACTCACGTGGTTATTGGCGGGAGGCCCTAGTTCCTCACCATGTGGGCCCCCCCATAGGCTACTTGAGTGGTGTTTATGATTTGGTTACTGGCTTCCCCTATAGAAAATGATGAGAGAGAAGGAGAGAGATAGGGGCATGGGGGGTGGGAGAGAGAGAGAGAGAAGGAAGAGATTTTGCCTTTTGTGACTTCATCAATGACTATAAACATACTCTATCCATTAGAGGGGACTCGCTCCAGACCATACTCAAAGGGAGAGGAATTATCTTCTGCCTTTTGGAAAAAGGAATGTCAAAGTATTTGTGGACATATTTGAAAACCACCACACCATGAGTCCTATTATTCAGTTCTCAAACCTTGGCTCTGGCTTTAAAGCCTGTGTTTTGGAAACCTCTCTGTGCTTTCAAATTACCCTGGAAATTGTCTGGCTTTATTATAGCACTGTGTCAGCACTATGCAACTTGTTCCCTTGACCAGAGATGAAAATACTGCTTACTCATCTGACTCTCAACAGTCGCAAACCAACATTCAACTCTGCCAGGCTCTGGGACTGCCTCTGTGTGCCTGCCCGTGAGCACAGTGTGGAGGTACATCTCACCAAGGAGAAGGGATAGGCAGGAGTTAATGAATGAGCATTGCTGGGGTCTGAGTACAGTTTGTTCCCTCTGAAAGTCAGGTTGAAATTTCATTGGTATTTTGCAGTGTTTGCAGGTGGGGCCTTAAAGAGGGCATCAGGTCCTTGAGAGGGATTACTGCGTTCTTGTGGGCCAGGGCTAATTCTTGCAGGGCTGGGTTGGTTACTGTGAGAGCAGGTTCTTAGGGTATGAGGCCCTCACGTATTGCCACTTCTGTATCACCTGGTCGCCCTTCCACTGCCCACTGTGAGTGGAGGCAGCGCAAGGCCCTCGCTGGCCCCATGCTCTTGGACAACCTCCAAAACCATGAGCCAAGAAAATCCTCCTTCCTTATAAATTACCCAGGCTCAGGTATTCCCTTACAGCCACAGGGAATGGGCTGTGGCATGGATGTGGGGAATTCTTACGAGTGCTCTTATTCCTTTTTAAACAGCAATGGCACGAATGCAGTTTTATTGTCCTTCAGTTTTACACTCTGTACCAGGTGATGATCCGTGAATTCCATCATTCAGACTGTTTTTAAGGAATAGGATGTACTTCTCACATTTTGGAACATTACAGCTCAGAGGGATAAAAGTAAGGTTTTCCACAGGAAAGACAGTTTGTGCTGAGCCTCAAAGACGAGAAAGCATTAGTCACGTTGTGAAGAGGGCAAGGAGGAACAGATGACAGTTTCTGTCCAAGTCAGACATTTCTCTGGTTTGGCAAAACCGGGTTCCTTTCTGGAGCTCTCAGGGGGAATGTGCTTTTTTCAGCTTCCACTGCCCACATTCCCAGCTCAAGACCCCCCTTCCTGTGTATTTAAAGCCAGCAATGTTGCGTCTCTAATGTTTCTTCTGTCTTCACATCTCTAAGGATGGCTGGGAAATGTTCTTTTCTTCTAAGTGTTTATGTGATGAGATTGGACCCACCTGGATGATTCTTGCTACTCTTCCCATTTCTAAATCTTTACCCTTAACAAATGCAAAGGGAATTTATTCATATAAGTTGTTGGGATTAGGGCATGTACATCTTTGGGGACCATTATTCTTCATTTCTACTTTTCTTCTTGCAAGCAAAACCCCTAATGATTGTTCCTTGAAATCTATTTTACTAGAGCCAGCAACTTGGTAGGATGATTTTTTTAAGGAGCTTAAAAATTTATTTATTTGAAACACACATGAATCTTCCATCCGGTGGTTTATTCTCCAAATGCCCACAGTAGTCAGGGATGGATCAGACTGAAGCCAGGAATTGAGAACTGTGAGTGGGTTTCCCCACTGGGTGGCAGGGACTAAAGTACTTGAGCCATTATCTGCTGCCTCCCGGGGTGCACATGATCAGAAATCTGGATTTGGATGTGGAGCCAGGACTTGAACCAAGCACTCCAATATGGCATGTGATCAACTCTAGGGATGTCTTAACCACTGGGTCAAATGCCTGTCCTCTTTAAGCACTTATGTTCCTTAATGTGATTCCAATATCTTTGACTTTGGATTGCCTTAGTTCCAAGAGATGAAACACTCTATCTGGTAAAGATCAATAGGTGATTAGTCATGTTTTCCTCTTTGCTTCCTCTTCCCTCTTTTTTTGGTGTCTTTACTGGAATATGTTTACTTTTCTGCGAAGACCAACTCAAAGTAACACTCCGAAATGGCTAAGCAATCCTAGATACCATGAGGTAGGGTTAATGAAAAGACAAAAAGGTAAGACTGGCTTCAATGAACTCAGAATCCAGTACACAAAAATAGAGAAAACTGGAGTCTATATCATTTTTTATTTGTATCTATGAACAGATATATAAGGGAAGGGGACTTAAGGGGAGTTTTCCCAGAATGTGTGAGTTTTGATTTCCGTGTTGGAGAATGGCATGCCGAACTGGGGGCAAGAGCCGGAAGAGATGGTCTTCTCTATAGAGGAGACACTGATGACCTATGAAGCTGCATTAGGCATCCATAAAGAAGGCCGACCTGCCTGTCATCTTAGAGTGGTTTCGACAGAACAAATCAAGAGAGTGTAAACTTGCAAGAGACTTTAATGCAAAAGATTCAGAATTTCTTCTAAGTGAAATGGAGAGTTTATGAGCATGAGTATCTTACCACGTTTTAAACAAATTATCTCATTTCTTTTCTTGAGATCGCTCAGATGATTTCTATCCCCATTCCAAGTCTCCCACTTTCTGTCTCTTACAAGCTTTGCAGTTCCAATTCTTTCCAAGTTTTAATAGGAAAAGGGCTTTATAGACTAAAGAGAAATTTGGAAGGATTTTTTTTTCCAGTGTGATATGAACCTGGGGAGAAGGGCGGACTCACGGTGAGAGGAGGCTGGGATGATTTTTCCTGAAATGACACTAAGACTGTTGATTTCTAGAGGCACGCTGCATCCCCCATTGAAAAGCAGAGTGGAAAACAGCCAGAAGATGGTCTTGAAACAGAATGAGGTTCCATCCAGCTGATTTCAAAGTAAACCTGTAATAAATAGCCTGTTGGAGAGCATGCATATTAATGTCCCTCAGGCCATAAGCTGGAGCTGCAAGGCTGATTTAGTGACTGGGAGATTCAGAGTTGAAGCCTTACGGGCAGGGGTAAAAGTAAAAAGTTCTATGGGGAGGGTGTTCGTGGTGGCAAGCCAGGTCAGATGAGAAATAGAGGCCTTCTGAAGTACTAGAGGAAAATGAGAGATGAGATGCACAAAAGGAGGAAAATCCATGGAGAGCACAAATGGAAAGCCACGAAATCGCCACTTATGCAGAACGGTAAGACAGGCTGTATTAGTCTTTTACTCCAGGTGAGATTTATATTATTAATGACTCTGTTTATAGAGGCCTGTTTTTCCCTGTTTAGTGAATTTAAGCACTTATGAAAAAGAGAGTCCTGCTTAGTGGAAGCAGACACTTAATAACTTTCTGTGATGTCTACAAATCCATCTCAGGGAGCAAACAACCTCTGCTAGGACTAATTGGCTCTGACAAACTCAGTTTTGTCCAAAGTAGCTTTTGAACTTCTGGGTCTGATTTTCAAAGGGTCTGGGCTATCCTGCCTATAGATGCTGTATCTCCTTGCTGTATTTCTGCATGATATGTATTTTGACATTGTAATCATGATCAGTTTTGAGAATGAGACTGTGTGCTGGTATATGTGGGCAGTGGTTTCTATGCCCTGGGAAGCATTTCAGTGAAACTCTTTTTTTAATCTAAGAAATTGATGGTGATACTTGGAAAATGTATTTCAAATGCATTGTTAGGCATAAGTAATTTGCCGTCTGGTGGATAATGAATAAAGGCACTAGATTTGGTAGCCGTATTCTTTTCGTACTCCTCACAGATGTCTGAGGTCTGTGTATGATAGATTTGCAAAAAATATTCCCAGTAAGGGCTACTTAGATTGTGTTATTATTTTGAGACCAGTCAATTCCCTCCATGGTACTGGCTAATGTGGATTTAATAAATGAATGAGAACGTTAGGGGTTGTAAGCTTAAATGCCTTGAGTGGCAAGGAAGGTAGCAAAGACATGTGAAATAGCCAGATACAAATTTTAAGGAGTAGTAGAGCTTGTAGATAACTGGAAAATGTGTATTATGCTTGAAAGCCTTCATATTAAAAATTTAAAACAAAACAAAAGGTTCTTTGCAGATCATTTTTGCAAGCTGCAAAGACCAGGCTCCCAGTCACTAGCCCTTGTCTCTGAAGTTAGATTGTTTTTAAGGATTTATTTATTTATTTGAAAGGTGGAGTTAGAGAGAAGGAGACACACACACACACACACACACACACACACACAGAGTGAGCAAGCGAGCTTCCATCTGCTGATTCACTCTGGTTTATTCCCCCAGATGGCCACAATGGCCATGACTGAGCCAAGACAAAGCCAGGAGCCAGGAGCTTCATCCAGGTCTCCCACATGGGTCTCGGGCCCATCTTCTTGGGCCATCTTCTACTGTTTTTCCCAGGCCATTAGCAGGGAGCTGGATGGGTAGTGGAGTGGCTGGGACACAAACTGATGCCCGTAAGGAATGCTGGCATCACAGGTGGTAGACTCACACGTTACGCCAAAATGCCGGCCCCCTCTGAAGTTAGATTTTACACCAGATCATTCCAGCCTTGAGGGACAAGTCCATGCTAGATTCAACTTTATATTACTTTGCACCTTCTCAATTACTGTTGCTGGATGACAGAATGTTTCCTAAGAAAAAATGACCTTTGGTGCTTAAGAGAGAAAAATCTTACTTCAGTTGAGAGGTGAACTAGTTTTGAATTACAATTTGAAACATTCATAAACATGACTCACACTTATGCACTGAGCACGTGTCAAAAGATTCCTTTAACACTTTTTTTTTTAAAAAGATTTATTTATTTATTTGAAAGTCAGAGTTACACAGTTGCACAGAGAGAGAAGGAGAGGCAGAGAGAGAGAGAGTGGGGGGGGGGGGGTCTTCCATCTGATGGTTCACTCCCCAACTGGCTGCAGCGGCCGGAGCTGCGCCTATCTGAAGCCAGGAGCTAGGAGCTTCTTCCGGGTCTCCCACACGGGTGCAAGGGCCCAAGGACTTGGGTCATCTTCTACTGCTATCCCAGGACATAGCAGGGAGCTGGATCAGAAGTGAAGCAGCTGGGTCTCGAACTGGCGCCCATATGGGGTGTCGGCGCTGCAGGCCAGGGCGTTAACCCATTGTGCCATAGTGCTGGCCCCTCCTTTAACTCTTTTTTTTTTTTTTTTTTTGACAGGCAGAGTGGACAGTGAGAGAGAGAGACAGAGAGAAAGGTCTTCCTTTTTGCCGTTGGTTCACCCTCCAATGGCCGTCACGGCTGGCGCGCTGCGGCTGGCGCACTGCGCTGATCCGATGGCAGGAGCCAGGTACTTATCCTGGTCTCCCATGGGGTGCAGGGCCCAAGCACCTGGGCCATCCTCCACTGCACTCCTGGGCCACAGCAGAGAGCTGGCCTGGAAGAGGGGCAACCGGGACAGAATCCGGCACCCCGACCGGGACTAGAACCCGGTGTGCTGGCGCCGCAAGGCGGAGGATTAGCCTAGTGAGCCGCGGCGCCGGCCTTAACTCTTTAATGAAGGGAAACATGATAGTAAATCTAGTTGAAAGAAGAATTTGAGGTACTGAAAAACAGTCACTCAAAGAA
Organism: Oryctolagus cuniculus; assembly: GCF_964237555.1. NCBI lineage: Eukaryota > Metazoa > Chordata > Mammalia > Lagomorpha > Leporidae > Oryctolagus > Oryctolagus cuniculus. The sequence goes on from NC_091442.1 coordinate 74,587,934, forward strand.
GGAATCCTGGAATTATTTGTACAATGACTGTTGTCCCACAGGGCAAGAAAACCAGAACCTTGAGGTTGTATTTTCTATTTTTTCTACTAAACAGAAATCATTTACATGAATTGTAATAGACAAAAATAATTAGCAATTTGTCAATCTTCCCAAGTTAGCATTTCACTTTGTAGTGCATAGGAGGTCACCAAAAATTGCATCTCCTAAATCAGAGCTTTTCTAACTGGGTGTACACACAGTCACCCGGGGATTTTGTGGAAATGCATTCTGGGACAGAGGAGGTCTGGTGTGTGGCCTGAGGTTCTTCATTTCTGACAAGATCTCAGGTGGTGGTGATGCTGTTCAGAGGGGATCCACCCTCTGGGGGAAGCAGGGACATTTTCCACAAGCAGGTCTGTTAGACTGTTCAAGTACGTGTTTCCAGAGACACACAGTAGCTTTTCAGTCTTACCTCCAAATTTTGAATAGCTTTTCTGAAAACTGGATTAATAAGGTAGTGTCAGAGCAGTATAGGGCTGTGGGAGATGAGTTTGCTCAGGACTTACTCATTCAAGGTCTGAACATGGAATTTTGCAGCCGTGAGAGCTGGTCCCTGCTTCTGTTTTGTGTATCTGCTCTCCTTGTTCATCTGCTGTTTTTCCATATGACTTATATTATTTATTTTTACTGGGGTGCACAAACAGAAATTTACTGATCAAGTGAATTTAGGAACTAGTCCTAGAAAAATATTGATTTCCCTTTCCCCAAATGTTAGGAAATGTAAAGGGGCATTTTTTTAACCAAAGGGTGCGTCCCATCTTATGATGCAGATGGCTTTAATTCAGTCCATTCATTTCTGACATCATAAAGGCATCTGAAACAGACAAAACCGTGCATCATCTGTAGGAGAAAGCAATCAGGACGAATACACTGCAGATGTTTTCCAAGCAGAATAAATCAGCCTCTGGCCCAGTTGGAATTTTCCCTCTGCTGAGAGTTTTAGGTCATGCATTTGGTTCTGTTGACCCAGAAACGTGTTTACCTTCACTTTCTGATGGAAGGGGATTCTGCCAGAGTCTTGATAATGCTGATGCCAGGAAGTACTAGTTAAGGGTGAGGGAGGAGCCACAGCCTTTCCCAGAACACTAGCCTCACAAAATGTTATCCTGAGCTCTGTCATTCAAGACAGGATGTATAAAAATTAGGGAAACACTGGCTTAAATAAACAACTTTATTTCAAAGTGTAGGACTTTTTAGGACCTTTAGTAATATGATGATTTCCCCAAAATGCTAAAAAGGGTTTTTTTTTTTTTTAAAGATGTATTTATTTATTTATTTGAAAGGCAGAGTTAGAGAGAGGAAGACTCAGGGACAGAGAGAGATCTTTATCCATTGGTTCACTCCAAATGGTGCTGGCCCGATCCACAGCTAAGAGCCAGGAGTTTCCCCTGGCTCCTCATGGGTGCAGGTGCTCAAGCACTTGGGCCATCTTCTGCTGCTTTCCCAGGCCATAGCAGAGAGCTGGATTGGAAGAGGAGCAGGTGGATTTTGAACTGGTGCGATGTCCATATGGGATGCTGGCACTGCAGGCGGTGGCTTTGCCTACTAGGCCACAGCACCGCTCCCTAACAAGGTTATTTTTTTAAACGTATCATATGTCCTTCATTCTAGGATGGCATTGATTGTCAAAATGTTTTTCATTGAACAGTGGCTTTTTTGTTTGTTTTTCTTGTTAAAGGGAAAAAACATTCAGCTAGCAAATTTTTTGACATTGTAAGGGGTAGGTTCATTTTGGAAATGTTAAAATGTGAAAAAAGTAGAGAATTAAGAAAATACATTAAATGGAAACAGTCTCTTTTTATGGAACGCCCATTAACATTCCAGGCTATTAATATTCCAAGGAGCACAGTTTAGGAAACACAGTCTAAAATTGTTTTCTGAAAGGGTGAATTTGTTGTGAGCTGAGGCCTGATCAGCTAAATTTTATTTATTTATTTTTTCAGGAAAGAATTGTCAGGAAACTAACACTAAAGAGTTCTGTGTGTACTTTCCTTTATCAAAACAATTTATTTGCACTAAGAGTTTGTGTTGACTGGCATTTTTGATGGCCGTGAATCAAGTGTATTTGAATTCCCAGGCATAACCAATACTTTCTCATGTTGACAATGGTAATGAAATGTACAGTCTTAAACTAATAGTCAACTGTAATTCACATTATAAATATAACTGAATTGCTAATTAACATGTTCCTAATTGCCAAGGACATTAGTGTGTTTCTTGATCTCTTATCTTTATCTATCTGACTGGGGGCAGAGAACCTTTGGATACTAAAAGATTTATGCCCAGCTATAATTCCTTCTGAACATGGATGGCATTAAAAATGACCATCTTAGTATCTCTACAGAAAGCTTGAAACAAGCTCCAGGCTTATTTATTCCATGTAGAGTCTTTGAACTACTTTAGCTCTTTGGATTGTTTGATAAAAAGCTGACAAAAGGCTAGAAGAAATGCACTGGTATAATTCTTAACTGAGATGTTTGGAAGGATGATCAGTTTGTGTGTTATTCCTAAGAGCAAATTAATGAAAAGTTAATAATATCTATTCCAACTCATTACATTTACTTTTATATCTGCCATCAATATAGAAAAGCAGTAGCAGGTTGCAAGAAACTCTAATTCTTAACTAGCCCCATTAAACTTAACTTTTGTCCTTTTTAAATTGTTTTCACTGCTACTTTCCCTTGGTCTTATTTTTATTTTAAGAAAAATTGATGTATTTATTTGAAAGTCAAAATGACACAGAGAAAGACGGTTGGGGGCGGGGACAGGAAAGAGAGCGATCTTCCTTCCACTGCAGGTATATGGTTCATTCCCCATATACCTGCAACAACCTGGGCTGGCAGGAACTCCATTTGGTTCTTCCATGTGGGTGGCAGGAAACCAAGTATTTGGGCCATCATCCACTGCCCCGCAGGAGCAGGAACAGAAAGCTGGATCATAAGTGGAGTGGCTAGGACTTGAATTGGCACTCTGTGATACTACGTCACGTCATTGTCATTGTCTCAAGTGGTGGCTCAACCTGCTGCACTACAATGCCTGTGTAAGGTTGAGACCTTAGGTTGAGACCAAGTTAAAACCAAGACTCCTTGGTCTTTTTTTTTTTTTTTTTTTTTTTTTTTTTTTTTTTTTTAGCTGGGTGCTCCAAGGCCTCATTGCTTATGAAAGACTTTCCCTTGAGAACATTTAACATTGCAGTCCAGACTGTTTTACGTTGTCTGTGTGTGTGTGTTTTCCTTGTGATATTTCTTGTTGCCATTAACGGGGTGTTTGCCATCTAACCACAGTTATTTAGAATTTAAAAAAAAAAAACCAGGCTCTACATTTCCTGCTATGTTTAAAAACAAATCTATCTACAATCTGGAGGAGTTGTCCATTTTTATAGCTCAAATCTTTCCTTGTCATTTATAACTATACCCTAGGGGCTTCAGAGAGCTAGCATGTAACTGCAGATGAGAAATACAACACAACAAAACAGACATATCGTAGGTGTTTGAAATCTCATGAAAACAGAGCTGATTGGTAACTCTTCCTTTTCTGTGTGCTGGTGGCAGACCCACCCTGCTGGGTACCTACTTTGTTGTATCTGCTTGGTACCTTCATCATCAGTAGCTGGGATCTCAGCACTCATCAGCACTTGATGGAGATGCTACTTGGGATGCTTGAGGACAGTGTGTGGTGTGGTGCCCTATAGTGAAAAGAGCCTGAACTTTAAATTAGCACAGCTGAGTTTGAGTGCCAGCATTGTTACTTCCCAACCTGTGATCAGGTTCGGCACTAACATAAATTTTATTACCCCTTGTTCCTCAATGCCTTTTTTTTTTTAAAAGATTTATTTTATTTATTTGAAAGACAGAGTTACAGACAGAGAGGTAGAGACAGAGAGAGAGAGAGAGGTCTTTCATCCACTGGTTCACTCCCCCAGATGGCTGCAACAGCCAGAGCTGTGCTGATCCAAAACCAGGAGCCAGGAGCTTCTTCTAGGTCTCCCACATGGGTGCAGGGGCCGAAGGACTTGGGCCATCTTCTATCGCTATCCCATGCTATAGCAGAGAGCTGGATCGAAAGAGGAGCAGCCAGAACTAGAACCAGTGCCCAAATGGGATGCTGGCATTTTAGGCCAGGGCGTTAACCTGCTGCATCACAACATCGGCCCCCTCAATGCCTTTTGTAAGTGGGGATATTCTCTTTCTACCACTTGGTGCTGTTTGTGGAACAAATGAGATTGACATGCTTTTGTGATGTGTTCTCTGCATCATGCCCTGGGATGGTAGTACTCAGATCTCCCTAACTCCTGACTGCATCAAAAGAGCTATGCTGTTGGTTAAATAATTTTAAAGTCACTTTAAACAACCAGATTCTCCAGCTCATTCCATGCTTCACAAGTCCTGACATTGAGTCCTCCTTAATTTTTCCACTCAGAGTAAGTTAGTATGCATTCATCAGGCATAGCAGATTTCTGCAGTCATTCTAATTTCCATAAAATCGTACAAAAGAACGAGTTTCCTGGCTTAACTACAATGGAGTAGGCTCTCAAAATCTTAACTTGTATTAACAGAAATATCTGCGGTGTAATTCCATTCTAGCAAAAGCAGAAAGAAGATGGTTGGGATTTTTTATGAGCTTGAATAGCAGAGGTAATATTATATCAAACTATAGGAATTTAATTACCCCATTCCACAAATGTAGTTTTCAAATAAAGGAGTCAAAAGGATTTCTAAAGCTATTCTTCTGAACTGTGATATAAAAACTCAGACTACATTTAGTAGATGTAAAATGTATTACTGTACGTTATGAGCCACCACAGTGAATGGTAGCACAATAAGAAACGCGACATGGGACTGAACACAGAGTGATTAAAAATCTCTTTCCTTTTTTTTTTTTTTAGAAATATTGTAATTTACTTAACATTTCATGTGCTTGTAAGGATAGGCTCTTCTGGGATGTTCCTGATGGATGGATTCACACTGGGGAAAGGGCTCAGAAAATGCAAGGGCTGTCACTTGAAGGCTTACATCCAGGCTGGTGTAGGGAACAAATGCTGTTGGGGTTGGAAGGCGTAAATTACTTGGTGTGGGGTAGAGGATTCATTACTATTCTCAGATCTGAAAGTCTATCCTTTACAGTGTTAATAAAAAGAGAATTCCCTCGGCAATGAAAGGGAGGCAGATGTAGGTTGACTTAGGGACTCCATTATTGAAAAGTCTTTAAAGTTTACAGAAACTCATATTTCTCCTTCTTATTACACAGGTGACACATATTCAGGGTAGAACATTTTAAAAAATAGATAAGGAAGGAAGAGAAAATAAAGATCATTTGTACTATCACAGCAGCAATGACTACTCATAGCATCCTGACATACAGCCTTCAAGTTTTCCTGAAAAGTCTTTTTGCCATGCCAAGTAAGAACTTAGTAAAAAGGAGTGCTGGCTTTGGAAAAAGAAGCAACGATGTGTTCATCCATTTATCAAACACTTGTGCTGTCAGGAAAGACTTTATCTTTTATACCCACAGAAGCAAGAATAAATTGAAAGTACTCCAGAAATATGGGGTTTATGACTTTTCACTCAGCTAAGTTGCAAAGTGTTTTAGTGAGCAGCATATGTAGCTAATGAGTTTTGTTTGCTTTTCATTCTTTTTTTGAGAGAGAAAATGAGCAGATAACACTTTTTAATTAAAATATTGTTTCCACACATAATTTCTCAATCTTTAAATTTTGCTTCACTTTCTTCCCATTGGTGGGTGCTACTTTTGTTCAGGCTAATCAATCAGTCTTTCTCTTGTTCTCTTTTTGAGCAAGATCATAAATCTCTCTCAATAGCAAACCTATTCTAAAGCTTCCCCTTAGCACTTACTTCAGTATGCTCAGACTGTAGGGAGTAAAAGGGAGACTGGAATCCAGAACATGGAGTGAACCCTGTTGTACAGGGCGTCATTTGGTTTTCTTGAGCCTTCGCTTCGTAAGGATCGATAAAGAGGCAGTGTAGTGTAATGGGTAATTCAGAGTATAAACTTGGCTGTCAGATTATCTGGGTTCTGTTACTTACTGGCTGGTGATGTTAAAGAAAAAACTATTCATGAAACTTAATTCAGAATGGTAAGGCAGACTTCATTCAGGACCAGCAAAATAGGTATGGAACCACCGCAGTGGGGACTTTGTGATGGGGGTAGAGATTGGGTTTAACTTCTAATATAACAAAGCACAGTGAAAATTTATAGCCAAAGATCAGGTTGGGGGACTGGTGGGAGTCAGCACCTAGAGAATAACTAAGAGGAAATTTGGAGGTGAGGAGGGAGTCTGGCTGAACTCACATAATCAGACTTTTGTTGAAGCCAGAACAACGTGATCAGCTCTCACAGCGGGGAGAGTAGGAGCTGAAGAGCCTGCTCAGATCCTGCAGGTTATCAAATACTAAGGTTGACTCTGAGCAGATCGTGAGGATGGGCGAGACTGGCTACAGAGTTAGCAGATGTTTGCCCACACTGAACAAGGCAGAGATGAACACGGAAGTCCCAAAGTTGAGACTAGCTGAACAGAAGCTGACAAGAATCTGGGCAAGAAGAGAATCTCTGTCAGTAATCTTTGGCCACTTACTTAAATCCTCTGGGCCTTGGTTTTGTCATCTTTAAAATGAGACTAATAATACTATCTAATCCTGTGTAGTTCTGTGAAAATCAATGAGATAACGCATTGTAAAGCTGCTTAGCACAGTGGTAAGTGTCAAAAAATGCCAGCTAACATAGTTCCCACGATTACACTCTTAGAAGTACATCTAAGGTGTACTTCTAGGTGGCCATATCAGCAAGCACCTGTGCTCAGGAAGGGTCCCTGAAAAGAGTTTCCATCCATCCTTGGGTAGAAAAATAGAAATTTGTGAACTTGGGTGATTTTCTAACTTTCAAGAAATCAGGCTTTCCCTTCTGAAGTACAGACTATGCAGTTGATTTTACAAAAGGGTTTGAGATGGAGAAAGCCTGCTACTTTGCAATGTAAAGTGTTTTAATCATAAACAATAGAAGTGAGGCCTCCCCACAAAGATGTCAAGTTTCTCTCCGGAGATGGAGGAGGTCTCTCCTGAGTTTAATGGTGTACCTCCCCTGTGAACATTGAGAAAGGCAAGTCATAGGAACAAGTTTGGGAGAATAAATGAAAAAATATTGTTTGTGCCGATGAGAGCACATGAACTATGAATTCCTGACTAAATTTCTCAAGCAGATTAGGAGCGATGCTATTCATTGACGCATGCAACCCTCCCATAATAACTAAATAAAGCAATAAATTTGGGGTTTCAAATCATGACTGCTCCTCCTCCTGAGTAAAGGCTGCTGAGAGCTCAAGCCAGGTGTTTGCAGTTTGGCTGTAAGATGACTGTATTAACATGAAATGTGTGTGTGTGTGTGTGTGTGTGTGTTTAAAGCTATTGGAAGAGTTCCAAAAGAGGTGATTTGCCCTCATTTTGATGCATTTTGGATATGTCTCCATGTTTGTACACAGGGGTCCTATGTGCCCTCTAATGAGTAAGATATAAAATTTCTCTGTAATAAAACAAGAGGAGGAAACTTTAAATGGCATACTTTAGAAAAATTTAAATGTTTAACTCTCACAAAATTTTCTTTGGCTATATGCTTTATCCTTTCTCAAATCTAGTTAAGAATATGTAGTTCTTCAAAAAGTCAAGCCTATCATGCAGGAGGAAAGGGACACTGGATTCTGTTTGTTTGCAAAGCTGTTCTGGCAAAGGCATGGCCTTGTTGGGTGGGGGCCTACTGAATATCTCTCCACAGCTCTGATAGACTCTATCATGGTTCATTCATTTATTGATTCAAGAATTGTTCACTAGACATACCCTCTGAGTCAGGCCTTGGGAATTCAACTGTGTGAAACAGGTGAGCATGGTTCTACTTCGGGGGGATGACAGTCTAGTGAGATACAGATAAGAGAACAGGGACTCACATGCAGCTGAGGAGATGCAGAGGCGGGAGGAAAGGAAGTCTTGTCTAAGGTTCCAGGAGCATGATGGAAATCAAAGGGGCTTCCTGTGGGAAGGCTTTTCTGGCAGTCGGGTGAGTAATTTTTTACTTGCTGTTATATAGGATAGGATAGATGTTACTCCTTTAGGCAACTTTTCCATACCAATGGGTCACCTGGATATTGGAAAGCCCCTTAGATTGAGTTTCAAAATCTGTTGATCTGCAATTAAGCTATCCAGTATGTAATCTCAGTAAAAGCAGAGCCCTGCCTGAGAGAGGGGGCGAATCAGCCATTCAGGGAATGAGGTAGCCTTCACCTAACTTACAGCTCTTACATTTGTTTAGCATTTGACATGTGTTTATCATGTGAGACTCACAATGGTGCTTCAACCTAGGCAGAACTCATGTTTTTGTCCCTTCACACAGATCTGGTATCCACATGGTGCTGTCTACACAATGGCTGTTCAATGAAAACTCGATGAGTAGAGTAATTCCCATTTTACACCTGAATAAAGGGAGGCTCGATGAGTAGAGTGACTTTCTCAAAACCACACAGCAAAATAATGGCAGGAATTGACCTGTTAGATTTTCTGAGTTTTGGCCCAGTGTACCAAACCACATCGTAAACATTGCAGGTCTCAAGGAAGGTGTGACCATCAGGGCAGAAAAGGCAGGTGCCTGGTGTGTTTGAGAGGTAATGTGTTGTCACAGAAACACAATTCAGACTCTTCAAATAGTGCTGTTCTCTAAAGGGATGACAGGTCAGTATCTGCTGGTCTAGGTAATGTCTGTGGTGCATACGCTACATCCAGATAAGTATATGAGTATGCACACATTCAAACACATACACACCTGCGTATTGATTAAATTTTTAAAAATGCCTATATTTATATATCAGGATATATCACATGTATGTCCAGATTCCTAGATCCTCTTAAAAGGACCAGCCTCCCTTGTGTGGGGAGCAACCCGGACTAGACTAAGTTACTGGAATTAAGACTTATTCTATGCATCTGCTCTCCCACAATATGGTGCTGGGAGAGGAGAAAACAGCTTCTACGCAGCTGCCTCTTGCCAACTTGAGTGATGACCTCCAGGAGCTGATCCTGCTCCTTATTGGAAAAGGGCAGCGTACTCGGCGTGTGGATAGCAGAGTTGGGATTGGTGGAAGAGGACTATAAAGGAGGAGAGAGACAACATGCACCAGGAACATATAAGGGGAACACCTGAGGAACACCTGAGCAGCCCCCGAGAGAGCCGGCCGGCGGTGTGCCGCTCCCCCGCGGAAGTGGGGAATGTGGCAGGGGGAACCGCCCTTCCACGGAGGTGGAAGGGTCGGTAGCCAACCCGGGAAGAACCAGCAGCAAACCCGGGGAGGGCCGAGCAGACGAAAGAACAACGCAGGGTCCTGTGTCGTTCTTCCACGAAGAGGGGGAGCGACACCTTGGAATCAAATTGCCTTTGTACCAGGGAATGACTGGCCAGAGTTGACTTGTTCTTGTCCCATTTGGTGGAGTTCATGATACTCATTTGGGAAGTAGAATTTTTTTTTAAACTTTTATTTAATGAATATAAATTTCCAAAGTACAGAATATGGATTACAATGGCTTCCCCCCCATAACGCCCCTCCCACCCGCAACCCTCCCCTTTCCCACTCCCTCTCCCCTTCCATTCACATCGATTCATTTTTGATTCTCTTTATATACAGAAGATCAGTTTAGCATACATTAAGTAAAGATTTCAACAGTTTGCTCCCACACAGAAACATAAAGTGTAAAATACTGTTTGAGTACTAGTTATAGCATTAAATCTCAATGTACAGCACACTAAGGACAAAGATCCTACATGAGGAGTAAGTGCACAGTGACTCCTGTTGTTGACTTAACAAATTGACACTCTTGTTTATGGCCTCAGTAATCACCCTAGGTTCTTGTCATGAGCTGCCAAGGCTATGGAAGCCCCCTGAGTTCACTGACTCTGATCATTTTTAGACAAGGCCATGGTCAAAGTGGAAGTTCTCTCCTCCCTTCAGAGAAAGGTACCTCCTACTTTGATGACCCATTCTTTCCACTGGGATCTCACTAGTGGAGATCTTTCATTTAGGTTTTTTTTCCCCCCAGAGTGTTTTGGCTTTCCATGCCTGAAATACTCTCATGGGAATTTCAGCCAGATCCAAATGCCTTAACGGCTGATTATGAGGCCAGAGTGCTGTTAGGACATTTGCCATTCTATGGGTCTGCTGTGTATCCCGCTTCCCATGTTGGATCATTCTCTCCCTGTTTTATTCTATCAGCTAGTATTTGCAGACACTAGTCTTGTTTATGTAATCCCTTTGACTCTTAGTCCTATCATTATGATCAATTGTGAACAGAAATTGATCACTGGGACTAGTGAAATGGCATTGGTACATGCCACCTCGATGGGATTGAATTCGAATCCCCTGGTATGTTTCTAACTCTACTGTTTGAGGTAAGTCAGCTTGGGCATGTCCCGAATTGCACATCTCTTCCCTCTCTTATTCCCACTCATATTTAACAGCGATCACTTTTCAGTTAAGTTTCAGCACTTAAGAAGAATTGTGTATTGATTACAGTATTCAACCAAAAGTATTAAGTAGAACAAACAAAAAAAATACTAAGAGGGATAACATATTAAGCTGCTCATCAACAGTCAGGGTGAGGGCTGATCAAGTCACCGTTTCTCATAGTGTTCATTTCACTTTAACAGGTTTCCTTTTTGGTGCTCAGTTAGTTGTCACCTATCAAGGAGAACAAGTGGTATTTGTCCCTTTGGGATTGGCTGATTTCACTCAACATAATGTTTTCCAAATTCCTAACAGGGATCACTTTTCAGTTAAAATTTAAACACCTAAGAATAATTGTGTGTTAATTACAGAGTTCAACCAATGGTACTAGAACAACAAAAAAAAATACTAAAACGGATAAAGTATTACATTGTACATCAACCGTCAGGACAAGAGCTGATCAAGTCACTGTTTCTCATAGTGTCCATTTCACTTCAATAAGTTTCCCCTTTGGTGCTCAGTTAGTTGTCACCAATCAGGGAGAACATATGATATTTGTCCCTTTGGGACTGGCTTAATTCACTCAGCATGATGTTTTCCAAATTCCTCCATCTTGTTGCAAATGACTGGGTTTTGTTGTTTTTGACTGCTGTATAGTATTCTATAGAGTACATGTCCCATAATTTCTTTATGCAGTCTACTGTTGATGGGCATTTGGGTTGGTTCCAGGTCTTAGCTATTGTGAATTGAGCTGCAATAAACATTAATGTGCAGACTGCTTTTTTGTTTGCCAATTTCATTTCCTTTGGGTAAATTCCAAGGAGTGGGATGGCTGGGTTGAATCGTAGGGTTATATTCAGGTTTCTGAGGAATCTCCAGACTGACTTCCATAGTGGCTTAACCAGTTTGCATTCCCACCAACAGTGGGTTAGTGTCCCTTTTTCCCCACATCCTCACCAGCATCTATTGTTGGTAGATTTCTGAATGTGAGCCATTCTAACTGGGGTGAGGTGGAACCTCATTGTGGTTTTGATTTGCATTTCCCTGATTGCTAGTGATCTTGAACATTTTTTCATGTGTCTGTTGGCCATTTGGATTTCCTCTTTTGAAAAATGTCTATTGAGGTCCTTGGCCCATCTCTTAAGTGGGTTGTTTGTTTTGATGTTGTGGAGTTTCTTGATTTCTTTGTAGATTCTGGTGACCAACCCTTTATCAGTTGCATAGTTTGCAAATATATTTTCCCATTCTGTCGGTTGTCTCTTCACTTTCCTGTCTGTTTCTTTTGCAGTACAGAAACTTCTCAATTTGATGCAATCCCAAATGTCAATTTTGGCTTTGACTGCCTGTGGTTCTGGGGTGTTTTCCAAGAAGTCATTGCCGGTACCTATATCTTGCAGGGCTTTTCCAGTGCTCTCTAATAATTTGATGGTGTCAGGTTGTAGATTTAAGTCTTTAATCCATGTTGAGTGGATTTTTGTGTAAGGTGAAAGGTAGGGGTCTTGCTTCATGATTCTGCACGTGGAAATCCAATTTTCCCAGCACCATTTATTGAATAGACTGTCCTTACTCCAGGGATTGGTTTTGGATCCTTGATCAAATATGAGTTGGCTCTAGATGTTTGGATTGATTTCTGGTGTTTCAATTCTGTTCCATTGGTCTATCCATCTGTTTCTGTACCAGTACCATGCTGTTTTGATAACAACTGCCCTGTAGTATGTCCTGAAATCTGGTATTGTGATGCCTCCAGCTTTGTTTTTGTTGTACAAGATTGCTTTAGCTAATTGAGGTCTCCTGTGTCTCCATATAAATTTCAGCATCATTTTTTCTAGATCTGAGAAGAAGGTCTTCGGGAAGTAGAATTTTATCAGCAGTCACCTGCCCACCCTTTCTCTGCTGATTAGAGGGCTTGACTGATTAGCTGCAGGGTGAGGAACATTTTTTCTGCCAAGGTCATTGGATATTTATAACATCATTTATGGGCCATACAAAATTATGAACTTTAAGATTAGCCTGCTATAGATTTATTGAATTTTGAGTTCTGCCTTCACTTGCCTTGACAGGGCCAGACCAAATGATTTCCCAGGCATTATACAGCCTGTGGACCAGACTTCCTGAACCCCTGTGAGGGAAGGGAAAGAGAATAGGGGGGTTGTTGTTCTAGACTGTGATAAACACCAGCTCTCCTGGTAGGGACAGTCAGAGTCAGTTTGGCAAAATAGCTTGTCATGAGCCAGCAGAACTATTCCAAGTCATGCCATTCTTTCTGGTTACATGAATTCTTACCATCCCAAATTCATTTTGTGCCTCTCACATAATGCATCTAAATCAAATATAAGTAGATTGCTGTAGTTTAAAGTAATACTCTACAGTACTTAACTTTGTGCTTTGTAATATGGCTTTTTCATATAAACACAGTATATTATATTTCTAACCTAGCTTCATTTATCATAGTCACATCCCTCTGGATTGATGCTAATTGCAGTGCTGTTTCACACGGTGAAGCTCTCTTCCTTTTATGACTAGTTTATGGTGTGTGCTCCTCTCTGGCTCCTGATGGGCCTGTGCTTAGTCATTTAGTTGATCCAGGTGTCACAAATGAAATGAAGGCACTGGTCCTAGGGCAAGCTCTGAAGGGATGGCTGCAGGCAAGCTAGACACACCCCTCTTTCCTGGCACACACCAGACTCAACCTTCAAGGACGTGATGTAAACATCAGTTATAGGATCCTGTAGTGTCCAGTCACCCTGGAAACAGAAGGAGGGCAGTTTGGTACACTGCAAACAATATGGACAATATTGAGGCTCGGGCACATCTGGTTCCCATAGAGCTCTATTGCCTCTAAGCTTGAAGAAGTTACTCAACCTAAGTCTATTTCTCCATCTGTAAAATGGGGAATTTAGTACTGGTATGCAGTAAGAATTCAATAAATGATAATCATTAATTTATTTTATTTTCTCCATGTCACAGACAAGGAACCAAAGGCTCAGAATGGTTCAATAATTTTCCCAAGGTTAAGTAAGTGGCAGAGCCTACATTTGAACCTTGATCTCTCACTCCAAAGCCAATGTACTGAAACTGCCATATTATATTACCTTCACAGTGCCTGCCTCACAGGGCTGTTGTGTGATGTAAAGTGCTTCACACTGTGTGGAGTGCGGGCTTCGATAACTGGCAGTGATTATCATTAGAGGTAGGGGAGCTCAGCTGAGCCGAAATGCTATCTAGAGGTTCAATTACCTGCAGCCCCTCATTGTGACGGGGACCCTGGTCCACAGGTCTATCTTTTCAGCCCCATTTACACATATAGATGGTTGGCGTCAATTCTGAGTGTGAGAGATGATGATAGTAATGGTGATGCTTAGTGACTAGAAAAGAAACATGACTTCATTAATACAAACTTAAAATAGAAGACTGCTCAGTGCAACAGAGCGGTAAGAATGGCTCTCCCAACTAAACAAACCTTTCTCGTCCATTCTCAGACATATAATCATCTTCCAGGATTCCTGATCTTTCCTGGAAAGAAATAGGTGAGAAAGTGCAAGCTTTTTAGCCCTAATGTCTCGGAGGGTGTTGCATTCAGTAATGCAGGAATAAAAATAAAAGGACCCTCTAAATGCAGTGGTGACTACCCCCAGTGAACTTGGGAGTCAGTAAAAACCTCATTTTTCATCCTAGCATTGGAGAGCTGACCTTTAAAATCACCACATCTGGGGAGAATGTGTGATTTGAGGCAGAACATTTTATAGCATGCCAAAGGATGAATGGCTGAGAATGTGCTCATCAGTTTTCTTCTCCTTCAAGTAGCTCAGAATTGCTTAGGTTATAAAAGTCAGTTCTTAGGTACTTCCAAACCTATAGCATTTGCTTAAGTAGGTCTTCTGTGCAAAGTAGATTAAGCACATATCTAAATGGGATGCTGATCCATGGGCCTACTCTCAAAATGATGTGTGTGTGTGTGTGTGTGTGTGTTCTCACAGTGAACTGTAGCTATGTCAAGGAATGGCTGGTTATATACTAAGTCCAGCAAAGGGTCGTTTGGAAAAGCACAGGATTGCTTTGAAAGAGAGCCTCGCTCTGTGCATTGCTTTGTCATGGAGATGTTGCAGTGAGGCTCATGCACTGCATCAGGGTCCAGGGAATAAGACTGTTGAATATAAAACTAGCTTTGGATTTGTGAAACTCCAAATACTTGCAGGTCTAGAAGGCATAAAAGAAGCCTATTTCTGTTCATAACAGCCTTCCTAAAGAACCATGGAATTTTGTGGGAAATAGAATTGGGTGGATGGGCATCTCACAGATTCATCTCCAGGAGAAAACAGCATCTGTCTGATGGCGTGGGTCATTGTCTGCTAAATGAAGGTCTGGGCGGTGATGCCAGTAGAAATTTCTCATAGCTGCTTATTCTGCGCAGTCTGCACCGCGAGGCACTTCAGTGCTTGGATCTGTCACAAACCCCTCCATCCCCTGACCAGGCACAGTTAGCATTGTCCTGGCTAGGCTCCAGTTGGCTACAACCTTTAGAAACAGCACATTGGAAAACTTCCCCCCTGACATTTTCTGATGAGGATCCAGATGTCAGAATTAATGAGTTTTCAGAGTAGCTGCTTGTGATGAAGGAGGCCAGCAGCCACTTAACTGCGAGCAGCTGAGACTCACTTGGGAGCTACCTGTTGGTAAACCTCTGCGCATGTGCCTGAGAGCCTGGGGTCCAGGGCTTGGCTGTAGAAGGCGGCCAGCTTCTTCCTTCTTCACTGACTTGGAGGACTATTGACTGCGGTGGAAGAGAGCATTGGGTGGCATTTCCTGCTGATTAAGATGCTCGATTCTCCAATTGGAGTGCTTCTGGCTCCGGCTCCCAGTTTGAGCTTCTTACTAATATACACGTGCACAATGGCTCAAGTGATTGGGTCCCTGCTGCCCATGCGGGAGACTTGGACTGAGTTCCTGGCTCTTGGCTGAAGCCAGTCTGAAGACTTGCCCAGGCCTGGCTGTTGTGGGCATTTTGCCAGGTGAACCAGTGGAGGAGAGATATCTGCTTCTCTTTATGTCTCTCCCTGTGTCCCTGTGTTGTCTTTTTTTAAGATTTTATTTATTTGAAAGGCAGAGTTACAGAGAGGCAGAGAGAGAGAGATTCCGTCAGCTGGTTCACTCCCCAATTGGCCACAATGGCTGGAGCTGAGCCAATCAGAAGCCAGAAGCCAGGAGCTTCTTCTGGGTCTCCCATGTGAGTGCAGGGACCCAAGGACTTGAGGCATCTTCTGCTGCTTTCCCAGGCCATAGCAGAGAGCTGGATCAGAAGTGGAGCAGCCGGTACTTGAACCAGTGCTCATATGGGATGCCGGCACTGCCTGCAGTGCTGGCCCTGCCCTGTCTCTTAAGTAATGAGAAAAGAAAAAGAAGAGAGCACAGATGAGGCCAAGGAATGGATCTCTTTCTAAACTTTTAAGTGAAAACTGATTTGATAATTCCTGCAGAGGAGTACCTGGTTCCTGGCTTCGGATCTGCGCAGTGCGCCGGCTGTAGCGGCCAATTGGGGGGTTGAACCAATGGAAGGAAGACCTTTCTCTCTGTCTGTCTCTCTCTCTCACTGTCCACTCTGCCTGTCAAAAAAAAAAAAAAAAAAAAAAAGACAGGCACAGAAACATTCTGAACTGAAGCACTTCCGCTGAAAATCGCCTGTGTCGACGTCTTCTTCAGTAAATGTTGTTTTCTGCTGACGCCCTTTCTTCCCACCAACCCCTCCCCACCCCGCCTTCAAGGATGTTCATCTTATATTTGATGATCAATTTTCCACAAGGTTTGCTATAATGTTTCCTCGACGCATAGGATTCTCCATTTTCATTCATTTGATGGCTGTTTTTAACCTAAGACAATCTAAGCTGTTTTCACAATTCAGGGTCATTGTGTTCTAGCTGACAAGACGTTATTCAAATCTCAACCTTGTCTTTATTTATATGTATGTGTTTGAGAGACAGAGGAAGAGACAGAGGGAGAAAGAGAGAGAGAGAGAGAGAGAGAGCGAGTGAGCAAGCACCCATCTGCTGGTTCACTTTCCAAATGCCCTCAGCATCTGGGACTGGGTCAGGCTGATACCAGGAACTTGGAACTCTATCCAGGTCTCCCATGTGGGTGACAACAACCCAAGTGCTAGGGACATCATCTGTTGCCTCCCAGGAAGCATATTAGCAGAAAACTGTCACTGGAGGATGTGGGACTCTAACCCAGGCACTCCAATATGAGATGTGGGCATCCCAAGAGTGCCTTAACCATGAGGTCAGAATACCTGCCCGCAGCCTTTCTCTTTTTCTTTGCTTGTTTGCGTCTGTCTTGGAGTGAAGTGACTCATTGACAAAAGGGGCCGTGTCTACAAGTTTAGGGTGGAACCTGTGATCTGGTCCCTTCTGTAACTAGAGTCACCTCTTTCTTCCTGTGATGAGCATCCCTTAGACCTTCTCTCACTTACACTTTAGGTCTTAACGTCCTAGACAGGAGCTGTGGAACTTCTCTCCCTGCAGCCCACGTTAGGTCCCCTGCATCCTCCCAATCCAAGTTTCAAATTCTTCCTGTCCCCAAACAGATAAGCAAACAATTTCAAGGCAGAGGGAGAGATTTGTGGGACGGTAAAAAGCAAGGGTTATGATACTCTTTTTATTTGTCTTCCCTCCTTACCCACACTGCATGTTTCTTGTACATAGAGGCCAAGCTCAAGAGCTTAGTGAAACAGAATTTAATAAATATAAACTTTAAAGATGTGGGTTGAGACTCGCTGAAGGGATATGGTAGTTTTGATTTAGCAACTCAAGGAGAGTATTTGGTAAAGTGTGAGACTAGGAATGTAGGGGTAGTTCTATTTCCACAAAGCATTTGGATCTGTGCCACTTGCAGTCTATGTGATGACGGCCTTCCCAATCTGTGAACATGTGAGTGATGGCTCCCTTTTGCTGCAGAAGCATTGAAAATGTGGCTGTAGTGCCAGCACTGCTGAGGGCCACACTGTTGGGTCCTGGAGCACTAGACTGGCCCTAATGTCTCTTAGTTCTGAGTGTCTAACATTTTTTTATGCTCTTATTTTACATAGGACTCGCCTAGGGCAGAATAATGAAGCATGAAAATCCCCTTTATGCTTGTTCTTGAAACCCAGTGCTACAAAACCGTCCACTTAGGAACTATTGCTCTTTGAAACAAGGCATTGGGATAGTCATTAACAATGACTTGGGGAATGTTGGTAATCTCTATTGGCATCCATTCTTTCTTTTTTGAGATTTATTTTAGTTACTTGAAAGGTAGTGTAACAGAAAGGTGGAGAGACAGAGGAGGAAATCTTCTATCCACTGGTTCATTCCCCAAGTGGCCACAGTGGTAGGGTCTGGGCTGGGCCAAAACCAGAATCCGGGAACTCCATCTGGGTCTCCCACATAGGTGGCAAGGGTCCAAGTACTTGGGCCATCCTCCACTGACCTCCCAGGCACATCAGCATGGAGCTGAATTAGATGTGGAACAGCCAGGACTTTAACAAGCATCCATATGGGAATGCTAGGATCACAGGGCAATGCTTAACCTGCTGTGCCATAACACAGGTCTTTATTGAAACCCATTTGGAAAGAGTTTTAGTGTTTGGCAATGACAACTACTCTGGCTGTGTGACTGGCAAATAGAAACCATGCATCTATAAGTGCAGTTGCTGATGAGGAAAGGCTGCTATATTTGAAGCGGGAAAACTTACAGTTGATTCCTAGGCCTACCAGCCATGAATGGTGAATCTTGAGCACATCATCTGAACTCTGGGTCTCAATTTTCCCGAATATAGTGTGGAAATAATAACTGCGCTATTTCACAAGCATGTAGTAAATAACATATGTGAGAACCCTTTGTTAAACCAGGAAGCCTTCTTTGTGTTGTCTTGATGCCTTACTGTCACAGTGGATTCTGTTCTTTGGGGATATCTTCAAGTCAGGATGCACTTACAGTTATGGTAAACCTTAGCATCAGTATTATATTTCTGTGTTTTTGGATTTCTTGGGTCTGCTTTTTATGTATTTTTTTTTTCTTGTTCTCCTCTTATGTTAGGGCATGAGTTTGAAAGCTACCTAATGAAGCTTCGTTAGAACTTATACAAGACAATGATAAGTGGGATCTGAGTGAGAGCCTGGGGATTCTCTTAGAAACACAGTGAATTTAGCACTTAACTTTTTGTTATGTTTAGCACATCTCAGGCAGGTCTCTTTCAAGCTTTCTTTGCTAACTTTTTCTTTTTCTGTTTTATCTTTTTGCCTGTGTACTGGATAGGTGGATAATGTAATTCTAGGCACGAAATGATGTATGTGAATACTTTAAAATACATGATACCAATATACAAGATCAAGTTCTTAGGGAAGGGGATAAAAAATATATATCACTCATTCAGATAGTTATTAAATGATGTGCTTAAACCTTGGGAAAGTAAAAGAAGGAGAATTCTTGGATTTCTTTCTTGAATTAAAGGTACCACTTTAATTTATGAATGTAGAGTAAAAAGAAGAGATCATGAAAATAGTACAAAGAAGAGCAAGGGCTGTGAGGAGTGGAAGGAAAAAAGGCCTATCCATGGAACAGTAAATCATTTCCCTATAGAGGGTTCCTTGGCAAAGTCAGATGTCTCTTTAAATGGAGTACATGAGCTTAGCAAGAGCTTCAGGTACCTAACAGAAAGAGTGCTGCATGTGGTGCTTTTGTGAGTCACTGCATGGGACTGCTGTGTATTTTGTTGGCATGATTCCCTCTGTGGACTTGGCTGCCTTAAAGCTTTTCTCACTGCCCATTTGGAAAGAGCAAACCCGTTGTGAGATAGTGTACTACCAGCAGTGATCTGAAGATGGCAGCATTGGGCGACCTATTTGATTTTCTTAAGCCAGCTCCTGTTGTCTAGCTGTTCCAAGGCTGTGTTTGGATTTCAGGTTGTCACTCAGATTTCTTCTGCTTAATGACTGTATGTATTTAAATGACTCTGTTTTTCTTCCACGGGAGAGGTCTAGCCTATCATTTCTGTTTTGGCTTTTAGTTAATGGTTATATGTAATTATATTCAAATAAAATATTTATAAATAATTATGTATTATTAGTGGTATGTAAAATTTGGCATGCATGAGTGTCAGCTTTGATAAATGGTACCCTTCAATTCACTTCTGTTTAAAAGACATTAGTGGCCAAGAATCTGCAGGTGTTTTTTACAAAGGTCAGGGTTTTTTGTTTTTCCTTCCTTTTTTCTGATAATCGGTAGAATATTTGTTTGGTAAACCTCTAGAGAATATATTAAAGCTCCACATCTGGAGAGTTCTCGGAGGAAATGAATTGTTTTCCTAAAGTCTGAAGAGGCAATGAGTTAAACTTAGATTCTGAAGGGTCTTGCAGAGGTCACCCAGCTCAACCCTAAGCAGTCACTGCCTTTACAATCACAGACAGGAGAAACTAGCTATCTCCAATTATTTATCAGGCCCTATACATCATGAGGCCTTCACCAGTATTAACAACGGACAAAAATTATCCTGAGCAAGTCCGTAATGCAAATTTTACTAACACCCAAAGTTCAGATGCAATTTACTGCTTCTTGTTATCAGTTAGTCACACACAGAGCTGCAAATAGAAAACTGTCTCAAAGCAAAAGGTCTAATTGTATGAGCAGAGCAGGCTACCGAGCAGCATCCAGGACCTGTCTGTGGTTGATGACAGCAGGGAACCAAAGGGGAAGGCAGGTAGGGAGTGAGCAGATGGAGCTGGGTAAGGTCAGAGTTTCTGGAAGGACTCCCAGATGAGGTGTGGGGCCAGAGAGCATTCTGGGCAAAGGGGCCTGGAGACACACTGTGGCTCTTTCCTGGTTCTTTGTCCCAATTTTAGAAGCACATTAACTACAGACACATTGCTAAGAGATTTAGCTTTGAATCTTTAGTTAAATTGGTGTATACCTCTTAATTCCTGCCTTTAAATAGGGTAGAATGCTAAATCCACATGAAGACCATGCGCATGGCTTCTAAAAAGCTTCCAAAGCTCTCTTAGTCTGTGTGCATTTGGATCATAATAGTGACCATGCATTATATCTGTATTGACATAGTAAGGAAACATAAAAATCTACTTAATAGCTGACCTAAATGCTCCTGTACCTGGCTCCATCTGGGTATTTTGGATGCTTTTGAATACGACAGTACTTTTTTTTTTTTTTTTGCACAAACTTTTCTATATTCAACATGATGTCTCCAAGGATTTCATGTCCTGTGCTTTAAGTGCAATATAAATTGGGGAAATCAGCCAAAGTCACACTAAGAATGCCATGAGTTTCTAGTTTCCTCTGTTTTCGATTTTCATTTCCCCATTATTTGCTTCTAAATGCATCCATTTTAGGGGGGAATGTCTGAAAACTTTAAAATATGACAGATATTGATGTCAGACTCTTTGAAATACTTAACTCTAGATCTCTTAAATGTCACCATCTAGGCTGGTCTTGAGTATCACTTCCTCTTCCTAAATCCGAGTTTTCCTTTGGGAAAACAGGAGGGCTGAACTTCTGGGCTTCTTCTGAGCCTTTTGCTCCATGACTACACGATCACTCCATTGTGCCAAGATCGTGCAAAACTTTTTGGGTGATAGACTTGAGAGCTGTGTTTTAAATTTTCAACACATATTCACATCTCTTATCTTGGTTCTTCTTTTGAGGCCTCTGTGTCGCCGACTTTCCCCAACCCCCTGACTTTGCTGGGTCAAGTGTTAGCCCTCTTCACCTATCACTCCTTTTTCTTTTTTCTTTTCTTTCTTTTTTTTTTTTTTTTTTTTTTTTTTTGGACAGGCAGAGTTAGAGAGAGAGAGAGAGAGACAGAGAGAAAGGTATTGAGCCCTGGCGCCGGCCTCACCTATCACTCATACCTCTTTGCTGCCACTTCCTTCTACCTGGGTCTCTGCTTCCACTTTTGTTCCTCTGAATTCTAGTCTTTGCACAGAACCATCATGATTGTTTTTAAAATTTGAGAAGCAGAGAGAAAAACAGACAAAGAGGAAGACAGATGGACAGAGAGCCCTCCTATCCACTGGTTTGCTCCTCAAATGCCCAGGAGCTGGAAACTCACTGCAGGTCTCCCACATAAATAGCAGGTACCCAATTTCTTAAGCCATCCCTTGCTGCCTGTCAGAGTGTATGTTAGCAGGAAGCTGGATTTGGGAGGAGACTGGACTTGAACCTGGGAACTCCGATCTATGATCTTTTGAAAGCTAAAGCAGAAATGTCTATTTCCTACCTTAAAGCCTCCAATCACTTCCCTTTGCCTGTGGAAATTCAACTCTATCCCTGCATCAGGGCCTTTGCATTTGCTATTTAGTCTACTAAGAAAGCTGTCTCCCATAGATCTTTGTGCAACTGCCCTTTTCATTTCTTAATGAAATTTCTCTGCTTTAGGAAGGCCTTCCCTAAGTACTTCATCTAAACTAGCATCTGACATATCACATTACATGGTTTTATTATCTATGGAACAGGTTCCATCTGAACTTACCTTTATTGGTTTTTGATGTTGTTGTTCATCTAATCCTGGTAACATGGGATCAGAATTTTGTTGTCTTGTTCACTGCATACCGTTAGCATCTGGAACAGGCTCTGGCATGCAATTGATGCTCAAGAAGTATTTGTAGCATAGGTGGATGAATGAATGCATGGATGTCCTAGGAAGGAAAACCAAAACCCAGAGAAGTCTTAGTCACATAGGTAATTATGAGCAAGGTCCAGACTATAACCGAAGCTACCTCATTCATTTTTTTTCTCCTCTGAGTCATGCTGTCTCATTCACAAACCTAACTTAGAGACCATTCATTCATTCATTCACCATTTGTTTTTTAATTATTGAGCTGTATACTGTCTCAGACACTTGTCTAGTTCAGTTGTTCTCACCAGAGGTGATATTGTCCCACTGGAAACATTCGACAATGTCTGGAGACCTCTTCGGTTGTTACAACTGGGATGGAGGATGCTATAGACTCCTACCGGGCAGAGGGCAGGGATGCTGCTTGACACCCTTCAAGGCACAGAACAACCTCCCCCAACAAAGAATTGTGCGGCCCAAAATGTCAGCAGTGCTGAGGGTGCTGTTCTCAGTGAACAGACAGAGGTGCTGATCTCATGGAGTTTATATTCCAGTGGAGGGTACAGATGATAAGCAGTACATTACTACGTACATTCAGACTGTGTCAAAGGTGGTGTGATGGAAAAGAAAGAAAAATTGGGACAGATTAAGGGGGTTTGCTGCTGGGTTCTGTGCCTGGAGACAGGAGAAGGAAGAGCTGAGACGTCAATCTCTTCAGGAGAGGAACCCAGAAAGGAAATGCTGCTTTTGCAGGTTAAGCTCTGTGACCTAGAAATGACCAGTTCTTTGATGTTAGCCAGGTGCAGGCCATCGGATGATGGACGTTAACAAAAATACAAACCTAACCCTAAACCAAAGGCCAGCTTAACCTCCAAGTAAAAATAGAGCAAACTGCCATGGGCTAGAAATAATTATTTTCTGTCCCTTTTCAGGAGTGTTTAAATCTTTTCTCCACACCTCAGTGCTCTATTATCACTAATGCAGGACAGTGTTAATTCAATGCCATTTTTTACTGTTCATTGTCAGCTTCTCACTTTTCTCTCAGAGCAAAAATAGAGTGATTTCAGCCCCTCTCAACAGTATAGTGAGTTTTTTTGATCATGCAGATTTCTCTGTCTAGGTTGATTTCTTAAGCCCAACAGGGGCAATTGTGGATTTTAATATCCTGGGGAAGCTATGGTAGTTGATGTTGATAAAACTCAGGCTAATGATATGGTTGTTTATATAACACATACACAACATACACATCTATGAGAAGCTTCAAAAAGTTTATGCAAAATGTAATTTAAAGATAAGTTGGAGGTGGGCATTTGACCTAGCAGTTAAGATGCCTGAGTCTCATACTCAAGTGATTGGGTTTGAGTCCCAGCTCCAGCCTCTGAGCACAGCTACTGCAGACAGTGGTGATGGCTTAAGTAGGTGGATTCCTTTCAGTCATGTGGGAGACCTGGACTGAGTTCCTGGTCTTAGGCTTCAGCTGCCCCATCCCCCACCCCAGCCCTTGAAAGAATTTAAGGAGTGACCTGCCATTCCTGTGGTTGGGGCTGGGGAAAGAACAACAAATAAAGTTCTTACCTCCTACCTCCAAAAAAAAAAAAAAAAAAAAGAATTTAAGGAGTGATGGAAGCTCTCTCATTTATCTCTTTCTATGTGTGTGTGTCTGTCTCTGCCTCTCAAATATATTTTTTGAATTCTAAAAATGTCAATTTTTGTACAAAAATTTTGAAATCCATGCATAGTGTTTTTATAATATGCATTTTCTATGAACTTTTTTTTTTTTTTTGACAGGCAGAGTGGACAGTGAGAGAGAGAGACAGAAAAGTCTTCTTTTTTGCCATTGGTTCACCCTCCAATGGCTGCCACAGCTGGCACACTGATCAGATGGCAGGAGCCAGGTACTTCTCCTGGTCTCCCATGGGGTACAGGGCCAAGCACTTGGGCCATCCTCCACTGCACTCCCTGGCCACAGCAGAGAGCTGGCCTGGAAGAGGGGCAACTGGGAAGGAATCCGGCACCCTGACCAGGACTAGAACCCGGTGTGCCGGCGCCGCAAGGCGGAGGATTAGCCTATTGAGCTGCAGCACTGGCCACATTTTCTATGAACTTTTAAAGACTCTTCCTATGCAAAGATTTCAAACTTTTACATCAGAATAAGCTTATCTTTTAATTCTGTTTTCCATGGCTTAAAAAAATTATTTGAAGGGCAGAGTGCCAGAGAGAAGGGGAGGGATAAATAGAGAAAAATCTTCCATCCACTGATTTACTCATCAAATGCCCACAACCAGCAGGGTGAGGCCAGGAGTCAGGAACTCCATCCAGGTCTCCCACATGGGTGGTAGGAATCAAAGTACCTGGGCCATCTGCTGCTGTCTGCCGGATGCACTAACAGGGAGCTGGATCTGAAGTGCAGAGAAGCCAGGACATAAATTGGTATTCCAGTATGGGATGTGGACATTTCAAGCAGTGACCTAATTTGCTACACCGTAATGCCCAACCCTTCATGGACTTTCGGAAGTACTCTCATGTAAACTCACACATGCGTGTACATATACATATGTAGATATAAAGTTAAGATTTTGCTAGAAAATCCTTAAATTATGGTTTTAATAGTTTGTTCAGGTATTTACTTGTTTTTGTGGTCTCCTTTTTTTTTTAAGATTTATTTATTTTATTTGAAAGGCAGAGTTACACAGAGAGAGAAGGAGAGGCAGAGAGAGAGAGAGGTCTTCCTTCTGCTGGTTCACTCCCCAGTTGGCTGCAACAACCTGAGCTGCACCAATCCAAAGCCAGGAGCCTAGAGCCTCTTCCGGGTCTCCCACATGGGTGCAGGGGCCCAAGGACTTGGGCCATTTTCTACTGTTTTCCTAGGCCACAGCAGAGAGCTGGATCGGAAGTGGAGCATCTGGGTCTTGAACCAGTGCCCATATGGGATGCCAGCACTGTAGGTGGTGGTTTTACCCGCAACACCACAGTGCTGGCCCCTCCTTTCTTTTTCATAATATTTTTCACAAGCATTGATACCTAGTACATAATCAATCAAAGTTTGCTGACTGGATAAACAAAAATAAGTTTGAGATTGCTGGATTCTAAGGTTTTTTTTTCACATTTACATGAACTTACATCATTGAACTATAATTTAGTAAATATGGTAGCATGTTCTTATGACTTACTAGTGGTATAATCATGTATTTATAAAACGTATTTTTTATTTTTAAAGTTATTGTAGGGATCATGATCTGATCCCTAGGGTTTCTAAATTCAAGGAGCACAAGACTCTTAGATGCTAATACTTTTTAAATATACTTCAAACCTAGGAGAGAAGTATTAATCAGGAGAATAGGTTTCAACAAATGTTCTTTATTTCTGAAGTATTTAAATTGATCATGTTGAAGAAATTATGCACAATGCACTGTTTATTTTGGGTACTATTTTATTCTATCAAAGATCTTGTTGACTAGTCCATTGAATGTGTGTCTTTTTTTTTTTTTTTTTTTTTTTTAGTGCTATTTCTTTACAATCGAGTTTGGTCTTTGCAAGCAAGAAGGACAGCTGCGAGCATATGGAGCAGGACTACTTTCCTCCATTGGAGAGTTAAAGGTATGAAACTGTGAATGAAAACATCCTTCCCAAGCAAACTTGTTCAAGGTCATGGAAAATATCGATTGGTTTGAGCATTTCTACTCACAGATACCCCATAAATATTTAATAGAGTTTGGCACCTCAGTTATGGGTTCTGACCTAACTCTTAGCACCTCTGAAAATGGGTCATGCCTTTCTGAGTTTGTAGTGTGACTCAAATGGATGAGTGGCCATGTGCACAGATCAACAGGAATGAGAAATGTATGCCCAAGTGTTGGGTAACAAATAGATTTCTTCAGTATAGTGCTAGAAAGTGTGTATTTAGCTAGGAGGGATCCTACCCATTGAAATTTACTTGTGAGAGTGGTTTGGCTCCTCCAATTTCTGTTATCTCCATGGCTTTCATAGAGTCCCCAGAATCTACATGCTGAGAGGTTTTTGAGATTATTTTAGTTTCTTCAAAACTAATGTGCATAAAAATATTTGTGGACATATGCAGTTTGAAAAAACCAAGCTAAGTACATTGTCAGAGAGCTATTCAATACATGTACTGATGCTTAGATAATGCTATTTTTACCATAAAATATTATTTAATGATCATTTATTAAAGTCAAGAGCTGGGGAATTCTGATAATTTTAATATTCTGGTTGTTTAAGAATTGCTGTTTATACCAGTGGTACATAGCAAGTTTTTATGACGTTAGAATGCAATGTGATATATAATGTGATACACAATATACAATGTGACATACAGTCCAATGTGAAAGTGGTACTGCAAATAACTTAATTTTTCTTTGGTTGTTTAGACTAAGTTCAGGATTATTGACTATCCTAGAGTTTTTATTTTGAGCATTGATTTAGAATACACTTGAAAAATACATAATATACTTAAGAAATATACGGTTATTAGAACCTTTTGGTTCTTTGTATTATTGAAATATGTAATCTAATTGTAATTTTGTTGGAGCCTCTCATTTTACTGAGTCCTCTCATTCCATTCATTATTCATTCCCTAAAAATTTGGTTGAATGTTTACTATTTCCCACATACTGAGGATAAAAACACAGATAATTACAGTGACGAAGAAAGTAACTTAACAAAGACTTAAATAGGCTTTAGTATTTTGGGTGCTTTGTACATATTAACTTACTATTATCTCAACAGCTCAGTAAGGAATGTGATGTTATTATCATGGATAAGGCATAAAGACATTGTGGAACTTCCCTAGTATCACACAACTAGCAAGCGTTGGACTTGGGCAGTCTAGGCTTTACAATTTGAGGCTCAGCCAGTAGGCAATGATGTCTGGGATCCCTACTATCTTGCTAGTGCAAGAGATAAACAATCAGATAATATAAAAAGTGTGACAAATGTGTCTGGCACACACCAGAACGTGCCTGAGAAGGCTTCCTGATGAGGGACCTCCTGTCCAAATTGATTATTGAGGGATGGGAAGAGTGAATAAGAAAAGGGTGGGACACACAAATCAGTCATCCTAGTAGTATGTGTACCACCTGGATTCTAGCCAAAGCCTGGCCCATTGAGGGAACTACATAGACTCAGCATTGCTAGAATAGAGGATAATGTTCAACATAACAAAACCTTGATGTAATGAGTTAGTTTTTGCTAAGTTCTTAGCCAAAAAATCATTTGGGGGGCTAAGTCTACAGCAGTAGCATGTTGTCTATTTACATTCTTCTCAGATAGTTTATAAATCACACAAGAGACAAAAAAACACAAATTTTTCTCATGGCCTGAACTTTCGACAGGGTCTTCTGCTCTGGTTAATGAGCCATGGGTAGGCAGCATTCGGGTGAATCTGTTGGTTTGTTCCTATTGGTGCAGACAGAATCGTCTGGAAAAGGAAATCAGCCAGAAATATGTACACCAAAGGGCATTGTCCGCCATGCATCTTCTTGTTCTGGTCCATCACCTCCAGCCATTAGCATTCTTCCATTCTCAGGTTTCAACACTCCAACATCCCTAAGATTGCTACTTTGGACCATTTTTACACTTCGGAAATTCTTTCTATAGGAAATAGCCTCTGATTGTTCACAGAGAATACATAACTGAGATTCTTTCTTTAGTACCCTCACCTGCCCTGCTTCCTGCCTGACTCCTGTAAGACCCTCAAACCCTCTCACAGCTCTTCTGAATACTTCTGTCTGACTTAGTTGAATGAATAAAAGGTGGTCCTGGACCCATTTAGGGATTGCATTGTTAATAGCATTATTATTAACCCCTGTGTCAACATACTTACAGATTTGAATGCAGTTACTTTTTGCTGTAAAATATTTCCTGCAGTGCAACTGCAACCCAAAGGGAGGTCCCAGCTATATTGTTGGAAATTTTACTATTTTTTGTGATAGTAACTCACCTCCTCCTTTTGAAGATGACATATTCTAATATTGGTATTGTAGGAGGCTAAATTTTCCTGAGGCATGCATGTTCCTCTTCAGAGTTGACCAAGTACTTCCAAGGGATAGTTCTCTTGTGTGGGTGATAACTTTAAGTTTCCTCTCTTTCTTTTTTGACAATGCTTATTTTTATGTTTGAAGATAGAAACAAATATATGGACAAGCTTACAAAAGCTAACAAATCTGATTATCATAAAGACTATTTCTTTTTTTCCCTCAATCAAAGAGTTCTCTCTCTCTCTCTCTCTCTCTTTAATAATCTATTCTGTAGGGATCTTCAGGAATTCTAAAAGTGAGTTTTAGGGAGCTTTTCTGTTTGCCCCATAAGTTTGGAGAGTAGTTAATAATGAGCTAAGTCACCTTTAAAAACAGGCTGGTGGGGTTGCTATTTAACTCTGGTTATGACACCAGTTGGGACTTCTCTGGCACACATCAGAGTTCAATATTAGGCTGCAGCTCCTGAGTGCAGCTCCTGCTAATGCAGATCTGGGGAGGCAGAACTGATGGCTCAAGTAATGGGTTCCTGCCACACATTTGGGAAACTTGGATTAAGATCCTGGCTTATGGAATCTACTCAGCCAGGCTCTGACCATTGCAGGCATTTGAAAGTGAACTGGCAGATTAGATAGTCTCTCTCTCTCTCTGGCATACACACAGTATAAAAGGTTTAAAATTGGATACCTGATTGCTGCTTACCCACAATCTAGTATGTATCTTTCCTTTCACATTCTTTTTTTTTTAATCTATCCTAGAGTTGATCTAACTATATACCTATAGTTTTTTTTTTCATTTATTATTTGTTTACTTGTTCACTTACTATCCAACAAACACAAAATTGATTGGCCAAGATTTTGAAAAAATTTTGTATTTATGTAATGGAAATAAATTTCATGTATTTCATATATACAGTTTTAAGAGCATCATGACACTTTCCACCCTACCCTCCCTTCCTTGATCTCACCCTCCTCCCTTCCTTATTTTTCTTGTAATTTTACAATGACATATATTCAATTTACTTTATAATCACAAGCTTAACAATCTACTAAAGAATTCAACAAGTAGTAAGTAGAAAAAAACCATTGCTCCTCAAGAGTATAGACAAGGACTATAAACAATACTCAAATCTCAAAATGTCAATTTTACTCATAGGTGTTTATATTTTTTTGTACTCTGTGTATTAGTTAGTGGTCCAAGATTTTAAGGACCATGAAGTCCAGTAGGGAAATTCTAAGAAAGTGATGGAGATGGATCTTTTTGAACCCATCTCTCATGGAGAAGCAAGGATGAAATTTCTTCACATTAGATGGCAAGGAAATGATTGTTAATCACTGAATTGGATGAGTCTTAAAATGCTAATCCATCTAAAAACAAAAGGCAGTCTATATTTATTTTTCATGAGTAAAGATAAGATGTAGGTCTTTATTTCTTTAAGATCAGACATTAGATTAAAAAAAATTTAAATGACCATAGCACCTGTTCTCTGGTTATTGCTGGAATATTAACTATAAATGCAAGAATACATCAGAAAGTTTATGGAAAATGGAATTAAAAGATAAATTTATTTTAATGCAAAAATGTTCATGCCCATGCATCATTTTTTCATAATATGCATTTTCCATGAACATTTTGAAGACTTCTAATATATATGATTTCAAAAATATTTTGCACCAAAACAAACATCTTTAATTACAGTGAAGTACTTTTGTACATTTATTTTGCTTTTCAGGTTTGGACAAAGCTTATGGTTTAAAAAATTTTAATTATCATTTTTGGTCTTTAGTTTTAGAATGCCCTTGCATGATGAATTTATTGCATTGCCTTTTATATAGCTATTAATAAGCAATCTCAGAACAACTTGATACTTTTTTGGAGTCATTTGTCTTTCCTGCCACTTGCAGCAACTCTTGGGAGTGGCCCAAAGTACTTCTAGGTTGTAAAGAAGAGGGCCTGCATGCTCTCTGGCCTTAGCTGGTACGTCACTAGCGCAGTTTGAGGTCCTGCACCTTAACCTTGACCAGAGGCCCTTCTTGCCTTCCCCACTTCCCACCCTCTCGCCCCAGTCCCTGCCACCTTCTTTACATGGAAACAGCACTCTTAGTAGTACCAGAGCCAAAGCTGGTGAATTGGAAGCTGGATGCTGGCTTTTACCTTTACAAAGAGATAGTTTGAGCAGGGAGGTTGTTTCTTCACTTCTCTGCTTATTCATTAAAACTTTAGCATTGCTGATTTTAAAACAGTGTGATAAATCATTGCTCAATTTGGCAATAGGGCTATGGAAGCCACATTGTGCTTAGCAGGATAAGCATTGGAGGTTCAAAAACTAATTCAGAGACACAGAGATAATGCATGTGTATATATATAGAGCTATATATTGGTCATTATTCAGCATTATTCAGACATGGGAAGACATGATTGTGGTGTGAATGTGGGAGTGTCTGCCAATTCTTATTTAGCATCTAGGGCCCAAAGTACTCAGAAACCTGACTTCACACTTGAGGGTTTTTTTTTTTTTTTTTCCAACTTCAACCAGTCCTAATATAGAGAGTGAAGATCACAGGGTTTACATCAAGAATAGTTGAGATAACTATGTCATTGCAAAGAGAGGTGTCTGGAAGGGAGGAAAATTTTAAACTCATTAACCTAAGGCAGTCACCACCATTGCACCACTACTGTAGTCCAAGAGCTGGAAGCCTCATATCCATGACTCCTTTTGTCTGGGTTCCAGGCTCCTGAGGGAGAGGGACTGGACAATAGGGGGAAGATACGGCCAAATGCATATGCATACCAAGAAGCATCTCTAGACTGAATTAGAGATGATATCTAGGTATACTGAGAACTCATACCAAGCACTTTGCATGCATTTAATTTTGTAAAGATTTATTTATTTATTTGAAAGGCAGAGTTACAGAGGAAACACACACACACACACACACACACAGAGGAGAGATCAGCTCTTCCGTCTGCTGGTTCACTCTCCAAATGGCCATAACGACCTGGCTGGGCCAGGCCAAGGCTTGGAGCTAGGAGCTTCTTCCAGGTCTCCAACATGGATGCAAAGGCCCAAGGACTTAGGTCATTCTCTACTGCTTTTGCAGGCTTATTAGCAGGGAGCTGGATTGGAAGTGGAGCAGCTAAGATTTGAATTGGAGCCCACAGGGGATGCTGGCATTGCAGGCTGTGGCTTTAATGAATGTGCTGAGCCACAGTGACAGCCCTGTGCGCATTTAATTTTGACCCAAACCTTTCATTATATATTCTATTAGTGTTCCCATTTTCCAGATGAATACTGGGATGGGCTCATAGAAGTGAGGTATCTTGCCCAAGGTCATGTCATTAGGAATGGCTACAGCC
This sequence comes from Oryctolagus cuniculus, assembly GCF_964237555.1. Lineage (NCBI taxonomy): Eukaryota > Metazoa > Chordata > Mammalia > Lagomorpha > Leporidae > Oryctolagus > Oryctolagus cuniculus. The sequence goes on from NC_091442.1 coordinate 74,619,405, forward strand.
AGACTTGAACCTCAATTCTTTATCTTAAATACCTTCACTGTTAGTCCCCTCAGAACATTTTCTATTAACAGTTGGGTTCTGAAAATTTTTTAATGCTGAGAAGAGATTTTTATATTCAAAAGACAGGAGTGACAAAGGAATTTTACCTTATGTACTAATACTAAGTCCAGTTGCTTGAATTTGGCCATTTGTGTGGGGAGAGGCAGGGAGGCCCAGGCCCCATGGGAAAGTCTGCTATGGTCAACTCATAGTGGTTGGGACTGGCGATGTAGTACAGTGGGTTAGGCTGCCAACTGCAATGTCAGGATCCTGTATAGGTGGTAGTTTGTGTCCCAGCTGCTCCACTTCTGACCCAGCTCTATGCTAATGTGCCTGGGAAAGCTGCAGAAGATGACTCAAGTATTTGGGCCCCTGTATCCACATGGGAGACACAAATGGAGGTTCAGGCTGCTAGTTTAGGCCTGATCTAGTCCCAGTCATTGCAACCATTTGGGGAGTGAACTAGTGAATGTAATCTCTTCTCTCTCTCTGTCTCTCCCTCTCTTTCCATAATTCTATCTTTCAAATACATAAATAAATCTTTAAAAAAACAATTCATGGGGCCGGCACTGTGGTGCAGTGGGTTAACACCATGGCCTGATGTGCCGGCATTCCATTAGGGCGCTGGTTCAAGACTTGGGTGCTCTACTTCCAATCCAGCTCTCTGCTGTGGCCTAGGAAAGCAGTAGACGATGGCCCAAGTCCTTGGGCCCCTGCACCTACGTGGAAGACCCGGAAGAAGCTCCTGGCTCCTGGCTTCAGATCGGCCCAGCTCCAGCCGTTGCAGCCAATTAGGGAGTGAACCAGTGTTTGGAAGACCTCTCTCTGTCTCTCTGCCTCTCCTCTCTCTCTGTGTGACTTTGACTTTCAAATCAAATACATAAATCTTTAAAAAACAATTCATAGTGGTTGAGGTAGAGGAGTAGAATAGTGGTTGATGATGTGAGTGCTGTGTATTTGCAGGTCCTATTAAAATTTTATTCCTAGGAGAGCCCTAGAATTCATGTAGATTAATCTTTCCATTTGTGAAAGAGGAAACTGCAGCCCGCCCTGGGGTGGTTTCATTCTAATGATGTTACACATCCAGCCTCCAGGACAGCTACATTTGACACCCAAGTCTCCGGATCCCCTGTCCTGTGCTCTTGTCTTTTGCAGGATGGGTAAATCCAAAATAGTCCTCTTTTAGAGAGAGTTCCTGTAAGAGAAGGTGACTCTTCAGCATTCCTGCCCCTTTAAAGAGGATTGCGAGTAGAAGACTGTCAGTCAGATTCTGTCACCATTACAAAGCTCCTCTCTGCTGGAAGGGCGGTTAATTCTTTCAGACTTCAGGGTATCAGATAGTTAACGCTTCAGGAAGGATTCGCTCCAGAGCTCCCTTGGGAGGTCAGATAGTTCGGGTCAGTGTTTACAGAAGGAATCCCTTCTGCTCCCCTTAACAGGTGGCTTTGAGCAAAACATGGATCAAAGTTGAAAGAAAAACTAGGCAGGGCTTCTCCACTGGATAGTGGACTTTGGAATCATAGGCGACATGGGTGCATGAACTCCATTTGGGTAGCAGGGACCCAAAAATCCTTGGACCATCGTCTGCTCTCTCCTAGGATACATTAGCAAGTAGCTGACATTCGCATTTGGTATTCTGACACAGGGTGCTGTGCTTAACTCTGCACCACAACGCCAGCCTCTATAATGTATTTTTGATATTTAAACAACCAACTTCCGGTTTTTCCATTGAATATTCTGTCAGGCAAATGTGGTTTGTATTGCCGAATGGTCTTTGCCCAATATTGTATGTTGTGAATACACTGACTTTTCATGAAGTCGAGTAGAGTACCCTGCCCTCTCTGGAACTTGTCCTGATCAACTTTAATCCCCTTTACCTGGTAAAATAACTGAAGAGGTCATCTGGATACACACTGGAATTGTCACAGGACAGTTTTTTCTAAAGCCCCATGATTTCAATATCTGCTGTTACACACACTCTGGAGGCATCCTCTGTAGAATGACTGCTAAGGTTGCTGATGTTCTATAGAAGCCTTGGAGACCCAAGCTTTTAAGTCTTATTTCTTTCCTGTGCTTGTCCTTGACCTGGTAAAAAGTGTTTGGCTCAGGGATGTCCCAGGGGAGCCATGGCTTAAATGTTCCTATAATATATTCTGCTGCCACTCTGTCCATGTCCCTGACTGTAGGGGTGAGAGAGTAGAAACATCAAGGACGCTGGGTCAGCCACTGTCTTCCTCCCGTCTGTGCTGATGGATGAGTGGGCAATGAGAGCCACGTACAACAGTTAAGCTACCCAGAGTGTATGGCTGCGAAGAAAGCAGCTTCTCACTTTGAAAGCCCCAGCCAGCCAGTAGGAAGCCAATTTGTTGCAGAGAAGCAACAGGTCTCATAACAGGACGTTTTGTTTCTTGAAACTGTGAAGCTGTTTTTAAAACGTGGACAGAGTTCTTGGTCATGTGGAACCCAAGTCCCCTGATGTTCGTGCCCTGTGTTGAATCTGGCATGGGTGCATTTGCAGGTATAATAACCTTCTGCTGATAATGAAGTTGTTCTGTGGGCCAACAACATATAAAAAAAATAAAAACAATAAATGAATGAATTCTGAGAAACCCGCTGCATTTGTTCTGTGATTTATACACACATTGATCTGGACAAAGGGGCTTTGTGGCAAAGCCTGTCACATGCAGGGTAGGGCCACCTGCCCTTCCTTAGATGTCAGTCCTTTGGTTCTCAGGTGTACTTTCAAAGTTAGGCCATCAGGGCCTTCTCCATGGAGGGCTGTACATCTTTCTACGCATTTTGAAATCGTTGGGGGAATGCGCCAAGAAGGTTGAATAAAAAAATGGTTTTCAGACTTTTTCCAGGAACCTCAGCCATTGAGAGATTGAGAAGATAGAAAAGTGCTGGATGCTGGCATTGAATGTGGCTTCAGAGGCACGTAGCTCCCACGTACAGTTAGCGTGTTGGAAATACTAGGAGGTTATGTGATTTGCCAAGAGTTCACAGTTAGATGGCAGCAACATCTGGATTAGAGCCTTGGTTTTCTCACTCTTAGTTCAAGGCAGTTTCTGTGACCCCCCCCCCCCCACTTTTTCTCTCTTCCTTCTAATTTATCCCTTAAATTAAGAAAAAGATTGAATCTGGAGGAATATTTCCCAAAATATAGATTACAAGCACTTATGTAAAAAACTACTTTAGATGCCTATAAAATACAGATTTGTGGATTCCTTCCGGAGTTACCAAATAAAATCAAGGCCTGGGTGTCTGCATTTTCATAACCTCCTCAATGATTCTTATGTATACTACATAGGACCATTAATCTGGGCCTATAAATAGTCAGGTAGCATGTGGCAGAAAATGATCACTGACGTTTAACATCACTGACTTTATCCTGAGAATACAGTCATTCATTATTTCTTGCTGTTCTTAGTGCCAGCCATGTAGTGAGCTGAACGGAGCTAATGATGGTTCCAAGAGTAATTATACCAGCTTTTCTGTTTCTCTATTGCCTGCTCCTGACATAGCTCTAGCTATTAATATTAGCTCCTTTCTCTGCCCCCCAACCTGGCAATATTTATCTGCTGTGTACTGCTTTGCTATACTTGGTGGAAGGTAAATGAATGCTTTGCAGGTATCCTCAAATATCCAGACCTACTCTAAACTTGTTGCTATACAGCACCTGGCCTCAAAATGTCTTGCAATGACGCCACAAATAGTTCCGTGAGAGCCCCAATTACCTTTCCACGCAGGTAATTATTGCTTCTGCCATTTAAGTGAAATTTCAGTACATTGCTTAGAGCAATAAATTTAGAAGCATATTTATGCTGTCCCTGCTTCTATTCATAACATAGATTACAAATTGCATTTCTGTTGGGGTACAGTTCTGAACTGTCCTTTGGTATGAAAATGGCTGATAATAAATAAAACAATAATACCCAAATCTCATCCCCCCTCCCTCCCCAGAACCTAAGAGACTTAATAAAGCAAAACAAATAAACAAAGACACCCCTCCTAATACCCAATTAATGCTGCACACAGGAGAGTTCTGTATCTCATGGCAAATTAGAAACTGAGCAATTCTGTAGAATTACGGAGCTATCAACTGTGTTGTGGCAACGTGATGTCATGGCACTTTGGAAGTTTCATTATGGAGTCTAACAGGTTTTGTGGTGTGTTTTGCAGCACGCTCTGTCTGACAAGGCGTGTGTGAAAGCCTTTGACCCAAAGACGACTTGCTTACAGGAATGCCTTATCACCACCTTCCAGGAAGCCTACTTTGTCTCAGAAAGTTTTGAAGAAGCCAAAGAAAAGATGAGGTAAACTTGCTTTTTCGTCCATCTACAGAAATTGGCCTTTTATTTTTCCGGCTCTGTTCCCTCCTTTATCTATCACTTGTACCAATGGGGGTTGATCAAATATCCTTCTATTTCTGTTTATTCTGCAGGGACTTTGCAAAGTCAATTACCCGTCCCTTCTCAGTGTACTTCAATCCCTACACACAGAGTATTGAAATTCTGAAAGACACCAGAAGTATTGAAAATGTGGTGCAGGATCTCCGCAGCGATTTGAACACAGTGTGTGATGCTTTAAACAAAATGAACCAATATCTGGGGATTTGATGTCTCATACCACTGTTGTTGCCTGCATGATCTTTTTGAAGCTTAGCAGCAAATTCAGTCAATGTCATATTACACCAATAGTGTTCTGTGTCATGGCTTGACTAGTAAGCATGCAATCCTGTATATCTATACCACTTGAAACTTACTGTGTTAATGTGTGAACACCATAAGGAACCCCACCACAGATAACCACTCATTGTATGAAAGTTTGTAAATGTTTCAATGTCTTAAATGGATGTGATATTCTTGCATAGTGCCCTTAACCAAACTGCAACTCTTTCAAACCTGTAACAAATGGCCCTCTTATGATTCTAGCTTATGACCTTTTCTTCCTTGGATCTGAGCCTTTCCTCTGTATTCATTAGATAAAATGGAAATAGCAATGAAGCTGTTTCTATTTTTAATAGTATCAGTGTTTTCACAGCATTATTTGAGATAAACGCAGACTTGTAGGAAACCTTGCTTCACATTTACAGAAGACTCAGCATTCTGCTTCAAAAACCATCGTGGTAACACTAGAGTTGGAATGACTTTTAGGTTCAGTATTTATACAATACAAGAAAACAGAAGTTTTTACTAATGGAATGTATAGGTTGCATTGACCTTGTAAAAACTGAATTTTGGCCGACTTCTTTAATCATTTTGGAAGATAATGCTTCCAGAGAGAATGTTAGAAGGACTAAATACTGGAGAATAAATACTGGGACTCTGAATTTTAAGCTGAAATAAAGTCAATTATTATTTCAAGTGTTTAACGTTTCTCTGGTCAGAGGACAGTTAAATCATAAGGCTAAAAAGTGCATCTTTGATCTCAAAGGTATGGCAATTGGATCACAAAGAAATTAAGTGATTTTCCCACAGTTGTGTACTTGTGCACCAACATTCTCAGTCCATTATGTTTTCCTTTTGGGTTGCCAAGAAGTTCTACATGATATATATTTGTGTGTGTGTGTGTGTGTGTGTGTTTATGTGTAATTGGATAACAGAAATTAGTGCCTATCAATATAATGTTTATCATTTAATAGGATTTGGTTCTCAGTCAAGGGTTGCCAATGGTACATATGTGGTTGCCCTCTCTGTTCCAAAGCAAGCCAGAACTGAGGGAGGTTGCCTACTTTCTAAAGTTTGGGTAACTTTAGGCAAACACTAGTGACAGATCACACATTTCTTATGGCTTTTGTGGTAACAAAGAAGATTAGGTTATTAAATGAACAAGTAACTTGCTGAATGAGTGAATGAATATCATCTTTGGACTGCCTCACCGAACACAACAGCTGTTCTCCTGATTCTGCTTTTGAGAGTATAGAGTATTGGACGGAGAAAGGAGAGGACAAGAAAAAGCAGAGAAGAAAAAGATGACAAAATGTCTTTTAAGTTAGCAATCCTAAAATATTTACGTGACCAATTTCCAAGGATGTCCTTTTAATAGAAATTACATGTGGTTTCAAAACAATTCATACTCTCATAGAGGGTCCACTATGTCAGGTATCTTTGGACTCAATGTTTTCAGCAGGAACATGAAAAAGAGTTAAAGTACATTTCACAGAGAAGCCAAATTCCAGTGAAAATTCAGAGATTTGAATTTTGGTTGTCTCAACTATTGAGGATTTTTCATTTCTGAAGCATTCTCCAGACAATGCAGTTTTCGAGAAGGGATTTGGTGGACAGAAAGTGAGAATCATGAAATGTAAACACTAATCTCAGTGAAGGGAATAGTGCCTTGAAAAAACATTGGTGGGGAAAAATGATAAGCACACTGAACCAAATTAACAGTCAACAGAGTGAACAAGAAGTTGTGTGTGTGTGTGTGTGTATCTTACCATCAATTCTCATGTTAATGTGATGTTAATACAAAAAGCAGAGATTCAATATAATTCCTAGATGTAATTCTAAGAATATAATAAGAATATAATGATACTTCCATCCTCCTTATCTCCATCTCTCTCCCTCCCTCCCTCCCTTCCTTCCTTTCTTTCTTCCTTTCTCTTTCTTAACTTTTGAGATAACGTATTTTTAATTTATATAATAGTTTAAGGCTTAATACTCCACTAAATAAAGAATTCAAAAAATAAAATGTAGAATGACTGTAGTTTAGTGGAAATATAGGAAAGAGCAGTTTTATATTTTAATTGTTTTATAGATCCATAAATGCATAGTTTCTTAGATCTTGCTTTGCTAGATGTAAACAATACTGACTACCCATTTACTTATAATTATTAATCTAGAATAATAATCCAGGACAATATATGTTGATTTTTTTCAGAGTAGATGCTGAGTTTTCTCAGAGGAGAAAATTGGCTAAGAAACACTTAATATCTGCCTTTTGTGTTGTTTCTATAATTTGGAAGTCTTAAGAGTTCTGTTATATTTTTTCCTTAAGAAAAGCAAAGTGACCATAAGCAGCCATAAATGTTTTTCCTCTGAAAGAGGATTTTCTTAGTTAAGAGTACTTGAGAGAGAATGATATTTAATTGTAAACAAAGCCCCTTAAAATAGTATTTGGGGTGTCTTCTGCTTGATGTGTAATGAAATCTTTAGTGCAGAATCTGTTTCGTGTCAAAAATAGAAGAGCTGCAAAGTAAATGGGCTTTCCCACAGAGCTTATATAGGTATCATAGAAAGAGGAGGAATTACTTGATTCTTTTTAGATTTGTTCTCCATTTGGAATAGCAGTAACCATGGTTTTCACCCTGTGAAACAATGAAATCATGGTTTTCATTTGTTGTGAGCATTTAACATGCAAATGCCATTACAGCTAATGGTGGGAAAAATCCTATAAAATTTAACAGCCATCATAGGAAAAGTGTTGGCAGAAAAAGTTCTCAGATAGAAATAGTGCAATAGAATAATCACAGCCAGCTCCTTTTCATATCTGATACCTGCTCAGTGTAACCATTTGTCTCAATTACGCCTCTTGACTTGAAGCTAAATTAAATAGATCCAAGGGCAATTATAAATTTAAAGGCATTTGTTCTCTGTCATCTCAGTGAATCGTTACTTTATTTTGGCTTTGCTGCTAAGTTCTGTAATCAACTAATCAGAAAACAACACTAAGTTCCTAGCAAGACCACACACTTTGTAAAAGATAGCTAAATGTGAGTAGTGTAGTTTATACTTCAAGCATTTTTATCTGTTATAGGTTAGGGTCAAGTCTCCAGTGTTTCTTGAATGAACAGTTTATTTGACACCATAAGAGCATGATAGGCTGTTTATAAATTGAGGGTAGGGAACTTTGACACAAGGATTTTTGTTAGTTTGTTTTTCACATTGTAAGGGTTGTGAGACTTGGGTTTCTGGTTTAGTATCATTTATTTACTGTAGTTTAGGAATGATGCTTTTTGGTATGATATATCTGCTTGTCTTGCTTGTACATAGTAAATGGGCCCGAGCCTAATGAATGTAAAGTATTGCAACATTTACCAACACAAAAAGTCTAAAATGAAAAACAGAGTGCTTTACCGTAGAAGCAAATAGAAATACAGAGTTTCATTTTCAAATGGAGTCATGGCTCACATCATCTCATTTTCTTCATTCCAGGAGGAAAACATTAACCCAAGATGTAGTTGTCCTCCAATTCATTTGATCTAATTTTCAGCTTCTAAAGAATCCAGTGCAGATGCTTATTCTCGTGAACCTGTCTTACTTACAATGAAAAAGAAAGTAGCCCAGAGTTCTCCAGTATGTCTGCATTTTTTCTTCAGTTTCTAAAGACATTCTCTTATTTTGGAAAATGAGTCTTACACAGATTGCCATATTCTGGGAAGAGTCAAGGGAATTAACAGTGGGATACTGCTTCTTCTAATATTAGATTTGCATATGTTCAAAACAAATCAGTTTGGGAACATGAAATGGTAATTCTTTATAATGTGGCTTGGGGCCTCAAACCATTTATGCAGTCTCTTAGAACATAGCAGGCATTGCTCTAGATACCAAGACGTGGTGGTGAATAAGACAGGAGACACTTATGCCTACTTTGCTCTCATAATGCACTCGGGAGATGGAGGCAAAAAACAAACCCCCATATGGTTTGAAATTGTAGCAAATTTGATGGAGAAAATTATCAGGGTGATTGATGAAGACTATTAGGAGAGAGAGAGTCAGGTGACCTGGAAGGGCCTTTCTGAGCAGATGGTATTTGACCGACTTAGGATGAGAAGTACCCAGGAAAGAGAGCCTTGGAAAGAATGTTATTGAAAGAGGGAATAGCAAGACCAAAGGATGTCAGGCAGCAGTGAGGTTGATGTGTTTATGGAAGACAGATTGCCAGTGGGCTGGAATGGAATGATGCAGGGACAGTGTAGGAGGCAAGAATGAGATAATATAGGGTCCCAAAAGAGATCAGGTGCACTCTACATGTAGTCCTCGTTGGAAGACTGGAAAGAAGACAGTATCTAGATCTGATTTATATTTTTCGAGAGCTTACTCAGGCAGCTGTGTGGAAATGGAATGCAGTGGGGCCAGGGGTTGGGGAGAGGGGAAGAAGAGTAGAAGCAGTGAAACCAATCAGGACATTGCAATATTAGAGCACTACAAGTTGGTATCTTGCCAGATCATGGTGGAACTCATTCAACACCATCACAACTAAATAAGTTACAAAGTTCAGTGTGTGCATGAGAGTCATCAGGTAAGAAACTGGGAGAAACTGGAACAAGCGGTACCTGGATTGTTTCTCGTTTGACTGGAAGAGGTTTTCAGATGATATCCTGTCTTTCACACATATTTAAAGCTTCCTTTGACACAACATCACATGAAAATTTCTCTGGCTGGAGCAGAAAAAGCTAGACTGGAAAGCAAATCCCACTGCTTTTTCATGTGACTCATAGATGTTGATGGCAGAAGTAAAAATGAAGTAGAAAATGGGGCATTATTGGTGAATGTTGATGGTGCTGACAGATAATTCAGGACAAAGAAACCCCCTTACCTAAAGGCAAACTAGATCATGTGTTTGCTGTCCACTCTGGCCATATCTTCAGGAATAGGCCATCAAATGTAAGTGAATTGGTTAAGTCTGCTTCCCTTCTGTTTACTGCCTCTCCTATCCCCAAATGCATATTTCAGATATCCCGGAAAAGGTTCACTTGCTGTGATTTCTTCTCACTCCAAGAAGAATGGGTCTGGTGCAGCAGCTGGAAGTATATTTCCTTCTTTGGGAAGATTGCAGTGAGCCTGATGTTCAACCCAAGGGCATCTGTGGTTATGGTGCCTGCAAACAGCATTCTCATAATCCAGTCTGGATACAGTTTTTATAATTGAACAACAAAAACATCTGACAGATGTGGGCAGGGTAATTTGAAAGCTAGATGGCACAAAGAAATCAAGTTCAGTTTCTGTCAAAATCTTTTTAACACAGATGAAAAGCTGGCCTTCATTTTATAGGTTGGAAAAGATAATATTAATTATAGGAAGGTGATAGGGATTTATTGGTCTCCCTGTACTCCTCTACTTCCATTGCAGTGTCCTCACTGTTTAGTTTGTTCATTTACATGGCACCAGCAAGATGCTGAATCAGTAGGTCTATTATTCCCAAAGGTTTGCAAACCACTGAACACATCTAATGTACAGCTTGCCCAATTTTAGTGAACAGCTAACTTCACAGACGTTAATGAGGCCAATTATTGGCAAGTGAATTTGAAGTGAAGAGCACATTAGGTTTGCCACTATAGCAGTTATTTGTTTATCGGGATTGATTGAGGCAAACTTTCTTTTGATCATTACATCTGATTGATCACTGCACGTGGCATTATGAAAGAATGAGGTTTCCAAATCAGATAGCTACTTGGAAGAAAAATCTCTGCCTCACAAGGGCAGAACATGTTCCCTTATTGGTTTCAGTGTGAAAGCCGAGCCATTAAATCGGAATGGATCCTAATTAGTCCCTCACAAATCTCTAAAACTTTTTGGTCTTTTCTGTTGGGCAGAACTTAAAAGAAGCCTAAATTCCTCCCTTGCCCATGTATAGTCAATATCAAAGAAAATAACTTGCATGGTAATACTTACTGCTGAAAATGAGTGCAGACGTAGAAATCCTGATTTGAAGTGGCATTGGAAAGTATAATTTGGTTCACCCAGCCAAATGATTACTGCAAGTACAGATCATCAGCACGGCCCACTCCAGGGCATTTGAATTGGTGATCAGCTGACATCTAATTGCCAGACTGAGGCACCTCTTAAACTTCTGCCTGGGAACACAGGGGAAAATCCCCGTTACTCCTATAAACTCCTTGCCTGTGTGGAGGCCAATTTTTCCATGTTGGACACAGGTCTCTAAAGCGGTTGTCACTGTGCTTACACTGATACAGCATCCATACTCTCTTTGTCGAGTAACTGCATCCCATTTTCTCCTTTGTGAATCTCATCTCTGTCCCTGAGTCTCTGCCTTGGGTGGAGCTGATCTCATCTGTCAGCTCTAATGGGGTGCTTCTGACCTAGGGTTGGTCAATGAGATGCTATAAACTCCTGTCCACAATGTTTGGTGCAGGCATGGGCCATGCCCTAAGTTAAGGTAAATACGGTCAAACCTTGGACTTTGCTGGAGCTATTGCAAAGGAGATGTGCTGCTTTCTTCTCTGGTCATAATGTAGTGGAATGTCTATCTGGAACTTAACGCAGGCCACCATATAGAGAATGCAGGACCAAGAATAAAAGACACACACAAAAATGTATTAATGACATTGTCAAGCTCGTGAATTTAGCTGTGGCTGTAGCTAGATGTACCTTTGGACTCCCCATGTCCTGGAGCTAATAGATGGCCCCTGGTTCCTCACTCTCATTTTCCTCCTGCTCTCACTGGCATCAAACTAGAGCTGACATCCATTATAAAAACCTGAGGAGAGAGGTAGGAAATATTAGATTTGCATCATTGCACTTTTCCTCTAGGTTCTGGGAATCACAACTTCCTGGAGAAGTGCTATTTAAGCCCTTTTGGCTTAGGCTGTTCTGTGGGAAAATGGCAAGTCTGACCTATTTATTCTCTTCTAATATTTTTGGGATGGTATGACTTCCTCCAGTGAGATCTGACCAGCAGAATTGCTCAGCAGAAGGGTTTAATTGGGTTCTAGATGATAACTTGAGATTCAATCTGTGGGTTGCTGATTTGTTCCGTGGAAAAAGAGTATCAAAGCACATTCAACTTTAGCTGAGAGGCAGCTGAGATAACTGGATAAGACTTTTGCTGTCCCAGTTTTTCATTATAGCTTATAGGGGGATCTGGTTTTATTAGGATTGGGCACCTTTAAATAAGCACTCTCAGAGTAGAGTAGTGAGAACATGGACTTTGAAACAGGTACAAATTCTGAATTTTCTGCATATTAGTTATCTGGATGATTGCTAAAGACTTACTGAAGCTTTCTGAACTTCATTTTAGTTTTATGCAGAATGAGAATGAGAATTATTAATAAATTAAATATATATTAGGTATATATATACATTTCATTGAATTGTAGTAAGTTGGTTCTGAGCCATTCCACAGCTGTCCATATCAGAAAAATTGAAAATAGAGGGCAGAGTGGTTGCTGGGTAATTATGTTCCAGTTGCCGGACCATCTGCTGAGAGGAAGGTGTAACCACTCTCCTGTATGTCAGAGGTGCTGCCTGCCTAAGTCTCTGTTTCAGAGAACAATTGCTTAGAGTTGTCTCTGATGAAAATAATGTCCTGGTCAGAAGGAACAAATTAAGTCCAGAATATAAATGTATATTATTTAGCAATCAGGAAAGGAAAGTGCTAAGTGAAAATGGGAAATTGGAATGTAATGTGTTGGGAGAGCAATTCCTTTCATCCTTGCAGCTAATGGACTGAGCAAAAAGTGAACAATTTGTTTCATGTGATGATTCACTAACACTAACTGACAAGGTTTCCATTTCTGGGTCTCGTTCCACATTCAGCTGCTTGTTTTGTAGTGCAATAGTGCAATTATCTGTCTATCATTTGCATTTGCATAAACAGGACTGCTGAAATGTATGTGAGGAATAACCATCACTGCTTAAATCCTTCCCATTAAAGGAAGAACTAAGGGAAAGGCAATATGGAGTGTCTCCTACTTGCCTTAAAATAACCATCTGTTTCCTTTGTGATGTCCTCTTCTCTGGGGAATGCATTTTTAGAAAAATATTTTAATATGGGAAAGGGAGCAGTAGCTGGATTCAGTTTCACTTTGAGCTTTATTCTTGCCTCCTTGTAGTTTTTGTTGTAAATTAAATGACGTTGAAAGGAGTGCTAATTCTAACCACCAGCCTACACAGAGTAATAACCCTTGTGGCTTGCCTTTGCATGAGAAATTAGGTTACGTGTGGGGAGAACTGACAGGCGGCAGCCCACCCCATTTCTGTAGGTTTTATAATTAAAGATCAGTCCAGTCCTAGCTTTATTTTTCATCACTAAACATTTATTTTGTTGACTTTTAATTTTCTACTATTTGTATAATTTGGGTTTACTTGGCAAATGAAGGAGAACTTTGTTATATATGACTCATGGGATCCAAGAGCTGAGAAGTGATGAGCTTCCAAAGTGTCTAGAGTTGGTAACTAGTAAGATTCCAGAATTTTCTTCTTGCCTTCACCTCTGCCTTCTCTACATGTTTTTTTTTTCCTCTTTACTTTCTGTGACTCTCTTTTGCTCTTCTCTTTTTTCTGCAGGTGGGGGGGGGGTTCTTCTATTTACCCATCTGCATGGTAGAATATAACTCCTGAATTTATGTATCATAGTTTTAGACAGAGACTTGTGGCCTCTGAAGCCAAATTCCAAATTCTTGGGAAAGAATTTGATTGATGTAGTGTGGGTCGGCTGTTCATTTCCAGTCCAGCTGACTGTGGCCAGCACGGGGGTGGGGGTGGGGGTGGGGTGAGGTGTTTTTAAAATAGCTGCAGAGACCCTCACCTGTGTGTGTTTGTGGAGGGGGAGGCAGTTCTGGAAGAAGGTGGCTGGAAAGAATTCCAAATGGGTTTTTTGCAGTTGAGACTCCAGCTGTTGTCCCATTTTGAAAATCAGCTTGCCTAGTGGAGTTTGTCCTTGGATCATGAAAGATCAGAGCTGGAGCTGCGCTTTACCCCGTATCTGTTTTTATCACCTTCATTTGGGTTTCTGGCCTCTCATGCAATGTTCCAGTTTTTAGAGTAGGTGCAGTGAACTCAGAGTGGAGGTAATGCACCTTCAGCCCATATATTCTTGCCCTCTTTCTGCTCCTTACCCACTTTGCACCTGACATCCTCTCAGGTGCAAGCTGAAATGGCCCTGGGGGCTCTTACAGGGAAGTGATCAAGACGGGGAGCATCAGGGGAGGTAGAAGGCTCAGGAATGTGTGGTCCCAGAAGCCAGAGAAGTGCATTCAGTAAAAGGGAAAGAGCTGCTCTGGCTGCCGTGGGAGCTGGGCCCACACCTACTCCAAGGGTGTGGATGAAGCACCGTGCTCTGGGTGGAATGACAAGCAAAGGCAGCCAAGTTTCATTCAGGTAGGGTCTATGTTCCTCCTGGGATTCTGGCCTCATTCTCAGAGTGGTATTTTTCTTTCTTTTAAGAGCCAAGTAAATTTTATCATGGTCCGGTTTCTATCAAGGTAACTACCTGAAAAGCAGGCTGGCAACAGAGCTAATCCAGTTTCACTAGCTACTTATCACATGTGAGAGGTTTGCAGTCCCCACTATGGGAAAATAGAGTCTGTCTCAAATTTTTGCAAAACTTCTTTTTCCTTGGTATACTGTGATTGTGCAGATGTGATGATTTGAATGGAACATCCTAGAAAAATAAGGGGAGATGCTGAAGGGTAAGAGAGCTATACAGTACTAAAGGCCTCCTTTAAATCTGGAAAGAATTTGATGTTAATTTTACTAATGCTTCAGAATGGAAGCCTCTACCCATATTAAAAGTGTTGTCATTGAGTGACCACAGTTAATTGTTTTAGAAAATATTTACTTGAAAAGGGGAGTGACAGAGTAGGAGGGGGAGAGAGAAAGAGGGACAGTGAGAGAGGAGAGAGATCTTCCATCCAATGGTTCACTCCCCAAGTGGCTGCAACAGTGGGGGATAGCTCTAGGCCAAAGCCAGGAGCCTAGAACTCTACCCAGGTCTCCCACATGAGTGGTAGGGATCCAAGTACTTGGACCATCTTCCACTGCTTTCCCAGGTACGTTAGCAGGGAGCTGGATTGGAAGGGGAGCAACAAGGACCAAAATAAATACTCCAACAAGGGATGCTGGCAGAACAAGCAGCAGCTTAACCCAGTGCACCACAATCCAGCCCCCAAAGTCAATTTTTGAAGATATAACTTTTCTCTCTCTTTTTTTGAGATGTGGTTTGTTTTTTAAAAAACAGTTAAAGTGTTAGACTAGCTAACCATAGTGCATCATTTAGAATTGTCTCTCTCAATCCAGGGAAAATGAGACAACTGCAAACTAATGTTAATTAGCTTTTTGGGGATCAGGATTACTTTAGTATCCATTATTTTTAACGTGATTATTGTTTATACAATGAAATAAAAGAGAACATATATAATGACGGACTTTCTCTGAACACAACATTACATTGCACTGTATTTTGGAGGCAAACACACAAAAATTAAAAATGGCTCTTATTTTATAGACTAACTCCCTTTTTCCTCTTCCTGAATCAGGTTTAAAGCTGGTAAGACAGTCAGTATTCTTCAAATGTGGGTGAGGAAAGATGTTTGCTTGGGCTTAACAGATGTATGGATTTTCTTGGTGCAGGGGCTAAGACTATAGATGCTGGGATCAGCTAACTCAATTCTGCTATGAACTAGGGTAATTGGCTCCAGAACTCTGTTTTATCTGTGAAATGGATATAATAATAATAATAAAACTGATCTTATAGAGTGGCGGTGGACTTTAAATGGGATGTGTCGCTCCCCCTCTTCGTGGAGGAGCAACACAGGACCCTGCGCTGTTCTTTCGTCTGCTCGGCCCTCCCCGGGTTTGCTGCTGGTTCCTCCCGGGTTGGCTACTATCCCTTCCACCTCCATGGAAGGGCAGTTCCCCCTGGCCACATTCCCCACTTCCGCAGGGGAGCGGCACACCGCCAGCCGGCTCTTCTCGGGGGCTGCACAGGTGTTCCTTCAGCTAGATGTTCCCCATAGATGTTTCCTATAGATGTTCCTGGTGCATGCCGTCTCTCTCCTCCTTTATAGTCCTCCTCCGCCAATCCTAACTCGGCTGCCCACACGCCGAGTACGCTGCTCTCCTCCAATCAGTAGCAAGTCCTGCAGCTTGTCAAGTTGGTGAGAGGCAGCTGTGCGGAAGCTGTTTACTTCTCTCCCAGCGCCATATTGTGGGAGAGCAGATGCATAGAATAAGTCTTAATTCCAGTAACTCAGTCTAGTCCGGTTTGCTCCCCACAGTGGGAGAGCAGATGCATAGAATAAGTCTTAATTCCAGTAACTCAGTCTAGTCCGGTTTGCTCCCCACAGATCCCCCTTTCTTTTTATTTTTGGCGTTGATACGCGCCTGTCTTCGGTGTCCCGCGGCACACACTCTGCTCTGCTTGCTAGAGTTGCCACAGGTTCTTACAAGTCCTATCAATCAGGCAAACCGAATCCGGGTCCTCTCTTCGCCATGTTGTGAGGAGGTTTTTAGGCGCTGATGCGTGCCTGTGTTCGGTGCCCTGCAGCGCATGCTCTGCTCTGCCCGCAGGGGCTTACAAGCTCTATCAGGCAAACCGAATCCAAGCCTTCTCATTGCCTTATTGTGGGGGAGACTTATTAGTGTTGGTTCGTGCCTATCTTCGGTGACCTGCAGCTCATACTCTGGTCGAGCTGCTTGCTGGCGCTTACCGCCTTAAATCAGGCAGACCGAATCCAAGCCTCCTAATTGTTACATTGTGGGGAAGCCTTACTGATGTTAATTCGTGCCTGTCTTCGGTGACCTGCGGCGCATAAGCTGCTAGCTGCCCGCAGGTGCTCATCGCCTCACTTGATTAGGCAGACCGAATCCAAGCTCTCACATTGCAGTGTTGTAGGGAGGCCTTTTTATTTCTCTATTTCTCTATCTCCGGGCATTCCTATTTCTCCCATTTTACTTCTATCTTCCAGCATTCCTATTTTTCTCACTTTACTTCTAAACTTCTGTTTCTCTTATCCCTGCGGCTTCCCGCTCTCATTCTTATCCCCGCGGCTTCCCGGCTGCGCCCGCCCCGAGGCTGCTTCTCGGCGGCTTCCCGGCTGAGCCGCTTCAGCCCGCGCCTCTCTCATCTGCGCAGCTTCCCGGCTTTGCGCGGCTTCCCGGCGCCTCGCCCCGCCGGCGCCCGCCCCGCGGCGGCTTCACGGCTCTGCGCGGCTTCCCGGCGCCTCGCCCCGCCGGCGGGTTCCCGGCTCTGCGCGCACGCTCCGCGGTCTCCACGCACTTCGCGCCCGCACCATGGCCTCGCGCCAACGCCCCGTGCTCTCTCTGCACGCGGCGGCTTTCGCGAATGTTTCCGCCACCACCGGCATTCAGTCCAAGTTCCCCGGACTAACCTGGCGAATCCTGGCGGCCCACGTCTCTGCCTCTGGTTCCAGATCTTCGCCTCTTGCTCCCCGGGGTGACTTGAAGAATTCCAAGATGGCTTGGCCTGCACTCGCGGCTTCATCCTCCCTAACATTTTTCTCTACCCGGTATGTTTCCTTAAGTTTTCTTCCAACAATATTCCTCTCATTTCTCCTGGCTTCTCCCCACAGTCCGTATCCGAGTCCAAGCCTCCTCCAGGTTTCACTTTCACTTTCAGTCCTAACTTCTTTCCCACAGTCCATATCCAAGTCTATGCCTAGGCTTTCAATAGCTTCTTCCGGCACCTTTCTCGTCCGGCTTTCCCCTAGGCTCTTCGCTAGTCTCTCTCTCCGGTATTTTCCTGCTTCTTCCCGTTTCTTCCCTCCTAAGTTTCCTGTCCGTCCTAGGTTTCCTATCCGAGTCACGTTTCTTCCCTCCTAAGTTTTCTATCCGAGTCACGGCACCACTATGTCGCTCCCCCTCTTCGTGGAGGAGCAACACAAAGCCCTGCCTAGGCTTCATATCCGAGTCACGGCACCACTATGTCGCTCCCCCTCTTCGTGGAGGAGCAACACAAAGCCCTGCCTAGGCTTCATATCCGGGTCACGGCACCATTATGTCGCTCCCCCTCTTCGTGGAGGAGCAACACAGGACCCTGCGCTGTTCTTTCGTCTGCTCGGCCCTCCCCGGGTTTGCTGCTGGTTCTTCCCGGGTTGGCTACTATCCCTTCCACCTCCGTGGAAGGGCAGTTCCCCCTGGCCGCATTCCCCACTTCCGCAGGGGAGCGGCACACCGCCGGCCGGCTTTCTCGGGGGGCTGCACAGGTGTTCCTTCAGCTAGATGTTCCCCATAGATGTTTCCTATAGATGTTCCTGGTGCATGCCGTCTCTCTCCTCCTTTATAGTCCTCCTCCGCCAATCCTAACTCGGCTGCCCACACGCCGAGTACGCTGCTCTCCTCCAATCAGTAGCAAGTCCTGCAGCTTGTCAAGTTGGTGAGAGGCAGCTGTGCGGAAGCTGTTTACTTCTCTCCCAGCGCCATATTGTGGGAGAGCAGATGCATAGAATAAGTCTTAATTCCAGTAACTCAGTCTAGTCCGGTTTGCTCCCCACAGTGGGAGAGCAGATGCATAGAATAAGTCTTAATTCCAGTAACTCAGTCTAGTCCGGTTTGCTCCCCACAGGATGATACATTTAATGTTCTCCCAATGGTATCTATCACATATCTCATAGAGTTCCTGTGAATAGAAAAATTAATTGATAGCATTTGGGTTGGTGCCCAACACATATTTGTAGATACTTTATAAATATGAGCTATCCTTATTTATCCATTGTTATTATTTTTTTAATTTAATTTTTTTGTTTTTTGACAGGCAGAGTGGACAGTGAGAGAGAGAGAGAGAGAGAGAGAGAGACAGAAAGGTCTTCTTTTTGCCATTGGTTCACCCTCCAATGGCCGCCACGGCCAGTGCGCTGCGGCCGGCGCACCGCGCTGATCCGATGGCAGGAGCCAGGTGCTTCTCCTGGTCTCCCATGGGGTGCAGGGCCCAAGTACTTGGGCCATCCTCCACTGCACTCCCTGGCCACAGCAGAGAGCTAGCCTGGAAGAGGGGCAACGGGGACAGAATCCGGTGCCCCGATCGGGACTAGAACCCGGTGTGCCGGTGCCGCAAGGCGGAGGATTAGCCTAGTGAGCCGCGGCACCGGCCTATCCATTGTTATTTTAACTAATGACTATATCCCATAACTGTTATATAATTAATATTGTGCTACAATTTTTTTTAATTGAACAAGAGTCAAAGACATAAAAGAATGAAGGAAAAGGTATGCAAATTTTTATTTATCCCCATCCCCATCAAACTCAATCAAATTCAAATTTGATTTAATAAAGCTCCCCCCTCCTATAATCTCTCTCAGTCCTTCCACATCATTCTTTCTATTGTGAAAAAATATCTAATCTCTATCCAATTTCTTGCATTGTATTGACATGAGTCTTTCTCTGGGACCCTAATACAGTTTGCTCCTTTACCATAATTTTTCACCTGGTGTTCTTTCCATGGCAAAGTGTGTAAGCCTACTTCATACATTTTTTAAACTGTGTCATATCTGTAGTATAAATAGGTGATGTTTCATTAATTATTTTCATTTTAATGGACAATTGTGCTTGTTTTCCATTATTAGGAATGATATTGCAAGAAATATCATTGTTAATTGGTTAACTTATGTTATAGATCCTTGAAGTTTTTTCATCCTTTTGCAGTCTATTTTCTTTCCATTGTTCATATTGCTTAAGTTCTGTTATTATATCCTCAAGAATACTTTGTTGTACTGGTCATTCATTTTTTTTTAATTTAATTTTTGTGTTTTTCAGTTCCAAGATTTTCATATGGTTCTTCCTCATATATTTTATACCTCTTCTGAGACTTTCTATTTTTTTTTTTTTTTTGGACAGGCAGACTTAGAGAGAGAGAGAGAGAAAGGTTCTTCCTTTTTCCATTGGTTCACCCCCAAAGTGGCCGCTATGGCCGGCGTGTTGCAGCCGGCGCCCTGTGCCGATCCGAAGCCAGGAGCCAGGTGCTTCCTCCTGGTCTCCCATGCAGGTGCAGGGCCCAAGTACTTGGGCCATCCTCCACTGCACTCCCGGGCCACAGCAGAGAGCTGGACTGGAAGAGGGGCAACCGGGACAGAAACTGGCGCCCCAACCGGTACTAGAACCCGGGGTTTTGGCGCCGCAGGCGGAGGATTAGCCTAGTGAGCCGCGGTGCCGGCCTTTCTATTTTTCATTTGTTTCACTTGCATTTGTAATTGCTTCTTGAAACATTTTAGGATGGATGGTTTAAAATATTTGTCAAATAACACTAACATCTCTTTCATATTGGTGTTGGTATCTATTTTACTTTTCCACTCAAGATTTTCAATGGGAATCTGGACAAGCGTGTTATAAGGATCTTCATTTTTTTTTCAGATCTTTTATTTGTATTGATTTACTCTGATGCCACTCTGGCAGCAGCAGTTGTGTCCACGTTACTACCAGCAAGTGGAGGTAGGAGGTCAGGTTCCCAACTCAGTGTCTATTCCTATCTGGGGTGGAGATGATATGGTGCGGGTGCCTTCTCACTTTCCTCTCCTATTCCATTGTGGTCTCCATTGACACTGTGGAGGAGGAATGCCTAATTACTTCCCAGTGGCAATGAAAGAACCAGCTGCTGTTCATCCTTCTGTGATATCCATAGGAGGTTTAGGATGCCTCTTTACAGCCTGGCCAGGATGAAAGTGTATGCTCTCATTTGCATTTTTGCAGCTAGAGGTGGGTCCGTGTTTTTATGCTCTTGTGGGTGTGGTATTGTCTTATTAGGCAATACCCTTCCTTGTCTTTTAGTTAGAGACAGTGACTTTTTTTTGTTTTTTTTTGTTTTTTTTTTTTTGTTTTTTTTTTTTTTTTTTTTGTTTTTGACAGGCAGAGTGGACAGTGAGAGAGAGAGACAGAGAGAAAGGTCTTCCTTTTGCCGTTGGGTCACCCTCCAATGGCCGCCGTGGCCGGCGCGCTGCAGCCGGCGCACGGCGCTGATCCGATGGCAGGAGCCAGGTGCTTCTCCTGGTCTCCCATGGGGTGCAGGGCCCAAGTACTTGGGCCATCCTCCACTGCACTCCCTGGCCACAGCAGAGAGCTGGCCTGGAAGAGGGGCAACCAGGACAGAATCCGGTGCCCTGACCGGGACTAGAACCCGGTGTGCCGGTGCCGCAAGGCGGAGGATTAGCCTAGTGAGCCGCGGCGCCGGCCCAGACAGTGACTTTTGCTGGGGCTGTTTTTTATGTTTGCTTGCACCTGTTGGTGTGTCTAGGTTGTTGACTTCTCCAGTATTGAATCTGTGAATTTTAAGCAAAAAAGAAAACCCAAGGAACCCATTGCTGTGTTGTTCCTCAGGTCTCAAGGTCTCTAGCTGGTCTGACTTCAAGAAGTATACTTTTGAAGAAGTATAATATCCAGGAGAGAAAGAGCAAGGAACAGAAAAAGAGTTAGAGGAGACAGAAAAAAAACAAAAACAAAAACAAAAACAAAAAACACTGAGGCAGAGATAAGGAGGGGCTGTTGGCTTTGCTAATGACAGTGCTAGCTAGGAGAATGAGAGCAGGATGCTTCCTGCTGAATTAATATCCTGCCCCATAAATGGTGAGAACCATCTAATTTGGATGATCCTGATAACTTTTATTTTTCTTCTATTGGATATACTGCTTGTTCCTTGTAGGTATTAGGTGTTGACTAGAAATATGACCTTTACAAACACTGAGCACAGAAACATATCTCAGATTTCCTTGGGGTGGTAAGGTAATAAGAATGGTAAGTTAAACATTTTTTCCATTTATGAGTTTGTAGTGTCATTTTTGGCCTGACTCAGCCATGAACGTACACTATTCTTTATGATTCATGGATAAAGTCTGTTAAATTCATTCACTGAAAATATTGGTTGTATGTATGGATCACAGAGCAAAGTGTCTTGTGTGTGTGTAGGCAGGCAAACATACAAATACACGCACAAGGCACCCTGCTTTATGATATGTCGGTGAACAAATGCACAGATGTTCTGCTCACATCTGGACTCTATAATCAGAAATAGAAGACAAACGTTAATGAAACATCATAAAATGAATGGGAAGTGTTAATTTGTCAATTACAATGATGGTTATTAAGGAAAAGTATTGGGGTATTGGTCTGGCAATGTCATAGACTGGCTAGGAAATCTTTCCTGAGATAGTAGTGTATAAGGTAAAATACTCAGAATGATAATGAGGTAAACTAGTCAGGAAAATCAGTGGACATGATGGGGTAGGAAAGAGCTTCCCAAGAAGCCACAAAATTATGTGACACTTGGAAGGATGAGCTAACCATCAGCCAAGTGGCCATGGATGGCCTGGCTTCTTTTCTGGTGTGTGCTTGGATCTTGCCCATGCCTTATGCAAATGTTAGGCCCATGAAAGCCAGCTTCTTGTTTATAGAGAGTATAACTGGCTTATACAAATGAGTCTAACATTTGCACAAGGCATAGCTTAATTAGGAAAATAAACTGATAGTGAATAATTGAGTCTATCTGTGACTGGATTTTTCAGATTAAAGGAGAAAATTATGGAAATTCAAATATGAGAAAATCTTCAAGCTCATACCATAATATCAATTATGTCTAATAAATTGTAGACACCCATTTAAGCTATCACTATTAATTGAGTGAGCCCTTTATGTGACATGAAAATATGCCAAAATATGAGCACTTCCTTTAATTAATGCCCTGCCTAACTGGGAGACAGATCTGCAAGTAAATATAATATCTACTGTCAGAATGAGATTTTGCCAAACTCTAAGAAGGTGATAAGATAAATTTGTGCATTTTTATGGGCTCTGATCACTTTTACTCTTAAGGAGTAACTACTGAATTGATAAACCCTGAGAGACATCTATTAGTTCATACAAAAAAAGCTACTAACATTAACAGCTAGCATGAGCAATTAAAAGTGGATCCCATTTGGACTCTATTAGTGTAAGTCTATGACACTTATCTTAATTATCTTGCATGAATACATTCTGTCTCCCCTAGTAGACTATAAATTCCTTGAGGATAAAAATTGCATTTTTGCTATTTTTGTGTTCACATGACTTAACAGCATGCTTTACACAAGGTAAATGGTCAATAATACTTTTTTTTGATGGAAGGCTAGGACAGCACAGCTTCTGGAAACTAGTATCATGTGAGTAGTATCTGAAAAAGTAGGCAGATTTATGCAAACTATTATCTACTGATGTTCAGTTGTCTGAGTGATTTCTGTGGATTACCTGCCTTAATATACTCATATATACATACACTAAAACTCAGTATTTTGTAAGTTCTCTTCCACAATCACTGCCAATTTTGTCAAATTATGGCCTGGCTTCCTTTTTGAGCTTCAAAGGAATCAAACTTCTTTTCAATGATATTTATTTCAACCTGTTTTCTTTTCTTTAATCTATTTTTTAAAAAATTGTCATTGAAGTGGACATTTCATGACACTTGGGAAGGGGCTGGGGAGAACTTCATGTTTTGGGAACATTTAAAAAATAATTTTGAAAGGCAAAGTACAATAACTATAACCTCCAGATATGCAGTGTCCTGTTTATTATATATCAAATACAGATGCTAGACTAAGCCCTTTACATGTGTCATATTGCTAATCTCCACAACAATCTTCTTAGATAGATCTTTGTTAGATTCTTTTCTTTTTTAAGATAAGTGATCTTAAACTCAGATGAAGTAAATAATGTACCCAAGTGTCATTTTTTAAAAACCAGGTGGCTGATCCCCTAGCCCAGCCTCTGAATTCTGTGCTATTCTGCTGTTCTGCTCTCTGTGTGCTGAAACAATGCCAGGCACAGTGCAGATACAGGAGACCCGATTCTTGCCCATGTAGTCCATTGTCTAAAGCAACAGGCAAGTCAGAGCTTCTCTACAGGCTAGCTCTGGACTCAGGCTTTCTGGGCTGAAATTTCAGCCCTGCAACTGAGCGGCTGAGTGCCTTAAATAACTAAGTGACAAGTTACTTAATATTTCTGTGCTTCAATTTTCCAGCAAGTAAAATAGAAATAACCATATTTCCCACGTCACAGGGTGACTGCAAGGATAAATGAGGAAACACATTGGAAGCCTTTTGGAATAGAACACACCAGTGCACATAGTAAGGGCTCAGTGTTGACTGCCATGAGTATCATTGGTATTCTTGTCCTTGTTACTGGGGTTGGCACAGATACTTGGGTATAAAACATACTGAAGGAACATGTCAAGTTCCGGGATCTTGAAGAAGTTCTCTCCAGTTCCCAAAATGTGAGCAGACAAAGCGGCCTTGTTTGGAACAATTATGTGGACTTTTTTATGGCACTTTGCTACCGAGACTCTGAAAACATTGCCTTGCCCCCAAGTATATGGTGGCTGTCAGCTTAGAGCACCTCCTTCTTTCCAGTTAACATTAATGTCCCATTTTGGCTGGTATTCAGAGTAATTTATCCTTTCTCGCTATTGAGAGATGATTGTTTTCTCCCACAATTTCTTAGGAAATAAAATAATTACTGAGTTATAGTCAGGTCCTAAATTTTTAAGGCAAATCTATTGATGTGGAGACTGTTCTTGTGTATTGGCTGTGGCGTTAACTCACTCAGGCAAGTCACTTCCTCTCCCTGAGACTCAGTTTCTCTTTATGTATAAAAGGAAAATTGGATAATATAATTTCCTAGACAATGTTCATTTCCAAAATTTATTTACAATATTTTCTATGAATTTGTTTTTGTACCCGTGTATACAGGGCAGATTTGCCAAAGACTACATAAAACCTATATACACATCTTCCACATACTATTATTAAAGATTTTTATGTGTTTTCAGAAAGTGTATTAACATTGTTAGGTTTCCTCCCACTGTATCACATCAGTCGCTTTCCTTCTATACCTCAATCACTAAGTGTAACTCCCTCTTACCACATTTAGGAAAGCAGTCTAAAAAAACCCAGATGCCAGTGTGACCCACACAGCATGTACATTTCCTTTCACATCAGATTCCTTTTAATTTTTTGCTTTCTTATCTACCCATGTTCTCAAGAAGTTCTGTTACATTAATTGTATATTATTTTTCTATTGCCACAACAAATTACTACAAGCTTAGTGACTTGAAACAACACATATTTATTATCTTCCATTCTGCAAATATTCTCATCAGGCTAAAATCAAAAGGCCAGCAAGGCTTCACTCTTATCTTAGGGCCCAGGGTGAGAATCTGTTTCCTTGCCTTTCTGGGGACTGTGGCGTTCTGAGGATGAGGCTTTGAAGATGGCTCACGGCTCTGTTGCAGTCTCAAAACCAACAAAGGCGGGTTGGTTCCTACATTGTATCACTCTGAACATGATCCCATCACTGCATCTTTTCTACTCTTCTGCTTTCAGTTTCTACTTTTAAGTACTTTTGGGATTATACTGGGTCCTCTTGGGTGATCTGTGATAATCTGCCTCTTTCAAAGTCCATTGATGAGCAGCCTTAATCCCATCAGCAGCCTTTGTTCTCCTTTGCTATACAACCTAAACTATTCAAGATTCATGATTAAGAATTGGACATATTTGGGGGACTATTAATCTGCCTGTTGCAAATAGAGACATCTTCCAAACCTACGGCTGTACCTCCAGGCTTTAGACACAACTTCATCTATGTCTCACGCTTCCTTATCAGATAAAGTATTAAAGGAATCACCAGTGGAAAGTTTTGCTAAAACTTTCAGGTTGGTGAAAATATGTTTGAAAACTTTCTTCAAGTTCCTTGTTAATAATATGATTAATGGATTTCCAGTAAGAATGGAATTCCTTACTTTATGTACATGCACGGCATCCTAGAATGCAAAACTTATTTGAGCAGTTTCTTTTTTTAATGATCTTGGAAATTACAGAATCCTCATTAATTAATTAAAAACATTTATTTTCAGCATCTTTGAGCTCTTTCAGATTGACATTCAATTTCCTCCTTACAACTCTGGTGGAGGATTATTAAAGCTGTATGGCTTCAAATAATTAACTAAAGAACTAAACATCATTAGTGGAAACGTATCACATTACTCCCCCCAGTCATTCATTTTTCCTGACCATGTGTCTTCTGTTGGCCCAAGGTTACAGATATAAGCCAGACAACCCTCCAATTTCCAGGTGCTATACTCTTGGAGAATTATAAGCAAGTAGAAAAGTAATGTCTTTTCATTAAAAGATATTTGAGAAATTCAATAAATTAAAAAGTAAATAAAGTGATATGCACACCTACAAAATGAATACAGCCACTTTTGATATTTTAATGTATTTCTTGCTCTTATTCTTGTTCTCTCACAATCTAGCTAGACGCTTTTATGGATAAAAGTAAAATAAGCTCAAACTAGCTAAAGCAAAAATGGAAATTTACTGGAGGTGTAACCATGAAATTCCAAAACATCCAGAAAGAATGGAACCAGAAACTGAGAAGACAGCAGTAACAACTTATTCCATTTCTCTAAGGCCAAATATTTTCTTATGTTTGATTCCTTTTGGTGTTCTTTTGAAGACTGGCTTTGTCAACTTTGAAAACATATATGGTTATCCAGTTCTGACTTTACATGGTTTTTCTGTAATTTGCATTCTAGGTTGAGCTGTTGATGGGATAGTTCTGTCTCATGCTGTTATTCTGGAATCTAGATATATTACATCTTTTTGTGCCTGACTGTTACTTAGATCATTGTACTGTTTATATTGTTGAAACAAATTCAAGGACATGTCCAAGTTCCTATTTATGGGATGGAGTGAGGAGAAAAGACCTTAACTTTAGGAGATAATCCAGAATTTGCATGCCTTACTTCCATTATGTCCTTTGTCTTGGAGTAAACCATGAATGTATAGCTGGATGCAAGAGGATGGGAAATTCATGTTCCAGAGCGAGCATTGTGGTGTACTGGATTAATTTGCTGCTTGGAACACCCACATTCCATGTTGATCTGCTGATCTGAGTCCTGGCACTTCTGCTTACAATCCATCTTCCTGCTAATATACACCATGTGAGGCAGTAGATGATGGATTAAGTGCTTGGGTCTCTTCCACACATGGAGAAGTCCTAGATGGGTTTCAGCCTGGCCCAGTTCTGGCTGTTGTGGGCATTTTGGAGAGTGAACGAATGGTTGGAAGATTTCTCTCTCTCTCTCTCTCTCTCTCTGTCTCTCCTCTCTTCTCTCAGTCTCTCTCTCTTCACCTGTAACTCTGTCTTCAAGTAGATGAAAATTAACATGAAAAAAATCCATGTTTTGTTAGTCCTTACATCTACTGCTATGTTAACTGACTTCCTATTCCTTCTCGCCTGCCCTGTCCAACCTCAAAATAAATTTCTCGCTTTTTTCATGTAAGTTAGGGAGCTACATTTAAAAATTATTTATTTACTTATTTATGAGGCAGAAAGACAGAAAAAGAGAAACAGAGAGAAAGAAAGAGGGAACTCCGATATGCTGTTTCACTCCCCAAATTCCTTTAAGAGCTGGGCTTGGGCCATGCTGAAATGGGGAAACAGGATCTGGGGATTCAAACTTGGTTTCCACAAGGGTGGCAGGGACCCAACCAAGTGAGCCATCACCTATCCAGAAGTTGGAATCAGGAGCAGAGTTGGGAGTAATAGCTAAGACCTCCAATGTGGGTGCAGGCATCCCAACTGGTGCCCTAACTGCTATGCCAAATGCCCTTCCCAGGTAGCTACTCTTTGATTAGTCCTAGCCTATCAGAGCTATTTTCAGAGAGCCTCCTCATCACAACAAAGGAAACCATATTCTTGGAGACATTTTATTTTGACCACTAAGCCAGATGCCAAAAACGCTTGGCATCCCTTGGGTTAAGATAAAATGCCTCTTTACAATATCAGCTCTTACACCAAAAGCTTAACAAAATTTAACAGTTTAGCTAGTTTTGAACAAAAGATGAGAAGCGATGGGTGCACATTCTCATGTACAACTGGACTGGAGCTGAGAATTGGTCATCTGTGTATATGGGCAAGCGCTCTTCAGTGTGTCGAGGATATCCTCGCCATCACTTTGGCATTCCGTCACTTACACATGGACCATTGCACTTCACTGTGACGCTTGCTTGATTCCTTTAGGCATATGATCGTGTTACTTCTCTCCCATCTTTGAAATCAGTTTCTCTCCTGATAAGAACAAAATATATAACTCTCAGAAAAACAAATATTCTTCCCTGAAGAAATACAAATTGCTCATTTTGCTATTTATCTGGTCCCATTGAAGTCCCAGTAGTAACATATCAATATATCACCATTTAATCACATCCCTAAAGTTGTTAATATGGGTTGTTTCTAAATATTTGCATATAAATATTTATTTACTCTCTATATCCATAGACTAAGTTTCTAGAAGTAGTACCTCTTGGTTAATATGTGTAAAGAATTTGTAGTACTTGCTACATATGAGAAGATGATATAAGCAATAGACAACAAGGTTTTGCTGGTGGTAGTTAACAGGGTCTGGAATCATAGCTCCTACAATACCTCTGAGTTTCTTTAACTTTAAACTTTAATTTTGACTAAATTCATGGTATGAAATGAAAGCTATGTAGGGTTTAGTAGCTCATTAACTCAAGTATAATTATATATGATAAACCATAAATTATAATGAGACCATAATTTCAATTCATCTTTCTAAAGAATGAATACAAACTTTAGCTAAATGTGTCTGAGAGATCAAATTTGGTTCCAATTTTTTTCTCTTGTGCCATCAAGTTTTGTTGATCTTTTCCTGAGCATTTCATGGTGTTCTTGTTCCACATTGGAAGGCTTCTTCCTTTGAACAGGACATTTATTACTATTTGAACAAATTTTTGGTTTCCTTCTGCTTCTTAAACTATAGAAACCATCATCGTGTTCCAAAGATGCTGCTTTCCTCTTCTACCTTATTAAAAGCTTTTTTTCATTTCCTCTCCACCCTAGCAATGCTCTCCATATTTCTAAGGTCCTTATGTGTTCTGTCTCTTGCCTGGTTATGGTAGTTTCATCTTGAGTTTTAGTTTGGGGCAGAACTACGGGACCAGATTGTGCAGTAGCATAATCATCATTGTATTTCCTATGTCACACTGTTAAATATCCTTCTAGATTGGAGCAGTTCAGTTTCATTATTTAACTACTTCTTAACTGCATTCATGCTACCTACACTAGTGAATGATGAATGTCAATTTATTCAATATAATTTATTACAGCGAAATTCTTATTATGACACAAAAGGAATCTAAGAGAAACTTCAGCGCAGAGATTCTCATCTGTTTAGGCATTCAGGAGCAGCCTGCCTTAAAGGCAAGTGTGTGGCTGATGCTCTTATAACCACACTCCCATTCCAATAAATGGAAGCACAGATAGAAAGGAAAACCAAAATCGCTGTTCACTTCAACCAAATGTTATTGTTTCCATGTTTATAAAGAACTTAGGAAGGGCAGGAATGACTCATTTGATCTATGTGTTTTGTCTAGTTCAAAGTAACATCAGAAGCCTACTAATTTAATCAGGGCAGTAATTGATTAAAGTGACTAATTGCAAAAGTCGATGAAAGCAGGAAATTATTTAAAAAACAAGAATTTTTACTTACCTTAAAACTTGTAACTTTATATATTTTTAAAGATATATTTATTTATTTGAAAGTCAGAGTTACACAGAGAGAGGAGAGGTGCAGAGGGAGAGAGAGAGAGAGAGAAAGAGAGAGGTGTTACATCCGCACATCTGCTGGTTACTCCCCAATTGGCTGCAACAGCTGGAGCTGTGTTGATTTGAAGCCAGGAACCAGGAGCTTCTTCCAGGTCGCCCACGCTGGTGCAGGGGCCCAAGGACTTGGTCCATCTTCTGCTGTACTCCCAGGCCATAGCAGAGAGCTGGATCAGAAGTGGAGCAGCCAAGACTAGAACCGGCGCCCATATGGGATGCTGGTGCTTCAGGCCAGGGCATTAACCCGCTGCGCCGCAGCGCCGGCCCCCATTGTGAGTTCTAGTTCAGCTTCTGGAAGTGGAGTAGCAGTCTAAAGACATAGGTAAAGGAATCTGAGTGCTGATACCTAGATTTTTATGATTCTTTAAAAAATATTTTATGGTGTCTCACAACTAATCTGACAACATATTTCTTTGTGGCTCACCTTCATAAAACCTTTCTGACATTTAATATGATTTCCAAAGGAGCCACAGCTCTTGCATTCATATATACATAATATCTTATTAAAGTATGTAATTATAAAAACAAGTTGAAGAGACATAAACAGTGTTGGGAACAAACAACTGGCACTTGGCAAGCTTCCAGCTCAACTGGTAGGCAGACCAGGGGTAGCCTCTGCCACTGGCTTTCTTTTCTGGTTTTCCACAGAAAAGTTTTGCAGAGAATGGGGAATGATGGGTAATATGGCAAGAGGGTTAAGGAAAATGTCCTGTTCTTATCAGATCCTATTACATGTTTGGGAGAGAAATTTGAGTGCTATTTACTATAATTTGAGTTAAAGTGTCAAATACATAATTTGTAGAAAAAACATTTCTATCTGCCTTTCCAAGGCAGAAGATTTTTACTTTTTTCTTCACTAAAACTCTTAACACTTGTCTTAACTTAATTCTTGGCAATTTCAACATCCAAGTTTGGATGAATCTTCTAATCCATTGATTTCTCATTTCCTTTACTTTCCTTCCCCTACCTCTCTTGTCCTCCATTCTTCAGCCGTTTTTTCATGAAGTTTTATCTCAACTTTATTGTTGTCAACAACAGCAACCTCTCCACAAACAATCTGTTTCAAAATAACTACTTCCTTTCATCACCACCCCAACTGTGAAGCCCCCTTCAGTAACCACAATTCTAAAGGTTCTTCAAATTAATCGTTTCTTTTTTCACTACCCTCCTCTCCATTTTTCCCTTCTTTGCCAGCTACAATTCCATGGTCAGTCATTATCTTTCCCTTCCTACACCTTCAACTCTCCTTTTATGACCTCTTGTTTTCTAAGTCTGATTTTGGACATGCCTAACCCTGGATAAATACATTTAATCATCTTCCTACTCTGCGTTTACACACATGTAACAGAATATGTTTGCAGACAAGCTCACACTGGGATTGGTCTCACTTTAGATTTGTCATCACTCAGATCAGATGGGTCTTATGTTGTCCATTTACTTTTTGACTCTCTTATATGGTTATTTCATCCTTCCCCCTCTGTCTTCGACCACTCAAAGCTTCTCTCCAAACTCTGTTTCAGATGACTTTGCTTTCTATTCCATGAGAAAATATAAGCAGCCAAAATAGCCCTTCCATAAGCTCCTATCCAGCACTGCTTACCTTCTCGCATTAATTCTCACATACTCCAGCTTCTCTTCTGTTCCTGGAGATTATAACCACCCTCCCCTCATCAAGTTTTCCTCCTCTGTTTCATCATTCTCATCAGTGTACCAAAAACAAACAAACAAACAAAAAAACCAAAAAACACCATTCTTACTTTTATTGGAAAGAAACCCAAAACTCCTTTTCAAGTCTCATTTCTCCCTCTAGCTACTTCCCCATTTCTCTGCTTCTCCATATAGAAAAATGTATTAAAGAGCAATCTATCCATACTTCCCATTTTCCTCTCCTTCTATTCTTTCTCAAACTTCTTTCAATCAAGCCTTTACCACCACCACACCACCAAAACTTAGTAGTCACCACAAGTTCATGTTGCAGGATTCAATGGTAATATATTTTATTTTTTTATTTAAGCTTTTATTTAGTGAATGCAAATTTCATAGAAATAACTTTAGATTGGCAATATATTTTAATCATAATTTATCCTATCAGTACATAATTTGGTTCAGAGGCTCCTTACTCTGCACATGACATTATTCACAAACTTTGGGCTTCAGTTCCCTTTTGGACTTTCTGCTATACCTGCCTGCTCCTGCTCAGCTTCCTTTGCTGATTCTTTTTTTTTTTTAATTTTTTTGACAGGCAGAGTGGACAGTGAGAGAGAGAGACAGAGAGAAAGGTCTTCCTTCCGTTGGTTCACTCCCCAAATGGCTGCTATGGCCGGCGTGTTGTGCCGATCCGAAGCCAGGAGCCAGGTGCTTCCTCCTGGTCTCCCACACGGGTGCAGGGCCCAAGCACTTGGGCCATCCTCCACTGCACTCCTGGGCCACAGCAGAGAGCTGGACTTGAAGAGGAGCAACTGGGACAAAATCCAGCGCCCCGATCGGGACTAGAACCCAGGGCGCCGGCGCCGCAGGCAGAGGATTAGCCTAGTGAGCCGTGGCGCCGGCCCTTTGCTGATTCTTATTCCAACCTCCTCAGCTGGGATCTCATCTATACTTTATCCACATTCGCTTGCTTGGAGAACTCAACCAATTTTATGGTTGTAAGTAACATCTAAGCTCTTGTAACACTTAATATGTGTATGTCAGCTTTAACCTCTTTCCTATTATATGCAACTCCTTTCCTGTTATATGCAGCTCCTATTCAAGCTCCACTTTAAAGTCACGTGGACAACTCAAGGTTGATGTGTCCAAGATGAAAATGCTGATTTTCTTACTTACTCCTCCTGTAGTATTTCCTGTTCTAGAAAATAAAACTTATAGTTTAAATTATTCAGTCTACCAATTAGCTTTTGCATCATAACAAATCACCCCAACCCTCAAAGGCTTTAAACAGCAATCATTTATTATGACTTACATGTCAGTTTAGTTTGGATGCGGCTGATTCAAACTGGTCTGGGGTACGTACCTTTGCTTTAGGCTTCAGATGTAAGGCAGTTCTATTTCCCACTGCAGATGTGTTGGTCACCTGAGATGCTCAACGCCACTTGTTTTTTATTCCCCTGGGGCAAGCAGGCTGCTCAGGGCATATTCTTCTCATGCTGATGATGGAAATGTAAGAGGGTAAGAAACAATGTGCAAGGCCCTTTGAGTCCTAGGTTCAGAACGAGCTGGCTGTCACTTCCACACATACGTCATTGACCAAAGTTAAATCTGAGGTTGAGCTCCTATGAAGGGGTAAGAGAACATAACCTGCCCATGATAAGGCCATGGCAAGGGTACGGATGCTGGGAAACATGAAGAATCCACATCAGCCATTTAGCTGAATACATTCGACCACAATCATTGATATCATTATTGACACCTCTTCCCCAGCCCCCTTCCCAGACATCCAATCAGTAAATCCTACTGACTACAGCTGCAAAATACATCCTCAATCTGATCGCTTCTTACTGCTTTCCCTGTTACTGTTCAGGTCCCAGCCAGCAACTGGTCTTACTTAGGTGACAATCATAGCTGCCTCCTTGTCTCTTTTTTTTTGTTGTTATTTATATAAAGAGAACATATATGCAGTTTTAATAGCATAGTGATACTTCCCACCCTACCCTCTTTCCTTCCCTCACTCCTACCAACCCTTTCCCTTTCTTTCTTTACTTCTAATTTTTATAATGAAGTACTTTTTTTTTTTTTTGACAGGCAGAGTGGACAGTAAGAGAAAGAGAGACAGAGTTTTAGAAAGGTCTTCCTTTAATGTTGGTTCACCTTCCAATGGCCGCTGTGGCTGGCGCGCTGCGCTGATCCGAAGCCAGGAGCCAGGTGCTTCCTCCTGGTCTCCCATGGGGTGCAGGGCCCAAACACGTGGTACTCCTGGACCACAGCAGAGAGCTGGACAGGAAGAGGGGCAACCGGCACAGAATCCAGTGCTCCAACCGGGACTAGAACTCAGTGTGCCAGTGCCACAGGCAGAGGATTAGCCTAGTGAGCCGCGGCACCGGCCTATAATGAAGTACTTTCAATGTACTTTATTATTACAAGCTTACCCCTCCACTAAATACAGAATGCAACAAGTAGTTAACTACAAAAACCACTGCACAGGGCATATTCTTCTCATACTGATGGCAGTAGTGTAAGAGGGTACAAACTGTATGCAATGCCTCTTGAGTTTTGGGTTCAGAATGGGCAGGCTGTCACTTCCACACAAGGGCCGTAAACAAGAATGTAGACAAGGGCTATAAACAATTATCACATATCTAAATGTCAGTTTCACTCATACATGTTGTCCCTTTTCTCTCTTTCGAAGTTCCCATGTACTAGTTAACTTACAGATGCCTGCAACAGCCAGTGCCAAATCCAGGAACTGGGAACTCAGTCTAGGTCTTTCCTGTGGTTGGCAGGAATGCAATCCCTGACTGAGCCATCACTCCCAAGCTGTGCATTGGCAGGAATCTCAAATCAGCTGGAGCTACCAGTTGAACCCAGGTACTCCGATATAGGACATGGACACTTTAACAAATAGACTAAAGTCCTGCTCCAGTGGTATTTCCTAACAAAGCAACCAGAGGAGTCAAAACATGGTAGATAATGACGTCCTTTCTGAATCCTTCTAAAAACTTCCCAGCTTAGAGAAAAAAACAAAATTCTTACAATGGCCTAGAGGAAGTGCATGATCTTGATTCCATTCCCTTACCGCTGTGATGTCATCTTTCCTTTCTTCTGTCTCATGTTGTTGCAGGCATAGTGCACTCTTTGATGTTCCTTGAAAATGTCAACCATACCTTCGCCTCAGGACCTTTGAACTTGCTGTTACTGTTCCCCGAAATGCTTTGGTTCCAAATGCCAATATATCTTGAGCTCTCACTTCCTCAGGGTTTTGATAAATTTTTCTTCAAAATGCAGCCTTTTAAGGGAGGCCTTAACTCTTAAGTTTTCTCTCTTTCACCCACAACCGCCACTCCCCATCATCCTTCCTTATCTTGTTTCTCCACAGCCCTTATTGCTACCTAGAGTACTTTTTCCACTTATCTTGTTCCCTTTGTTTTTCTCTACTGGAATGTAAACTATTCTCAGACCCCTCTGCCTGAGTTTTGAATTCTTGCTTCATCATCTCACTTCAGTAGCTAAAGGAATGCCTGACACAATGGTGGATCTTTAATAAATATTTTTGGAATGAAAGAATGATTGGATAAATCTTACTGTTTCACTAGTGTGTGGTTCATCACAGGCATAAAGATCATTCTTTTGCTTATTTGTGAATAATAACCAGTAGATATTTTGGGATGTTTAACTTTTGAAATAATACTGATTGCATATAGTTTCCTGTTGTCAATCATAGATTTAAGAATTATTTTTGCCAAAAAATGCTTGTCATTAGGATGTCCATAAACTAATGGTTGTCAGAAGAGTATGGAATGCATTCATGCAAATTCCTTTTTTTTTCACTGAGCTTTATTTTCATTTTCCCCTCCTCCTTCTTGTATAATCTGTAGTATTTACCCTGGACAACACAGAATGGTTATGATGTGTTTGCTTTCTTTTGTGAAATGACTGGTTTTGCAATTTCAGCAAAAATGGCCTCAGTTGTAGAAATAAATAAGTTTCATTCTCCTTGAGGTTTAGAAATGATTAAAATTGAGAATAGGTGGGATGCTTCCCTCATGTGTTATTTCTTCAGCTTTATGATTTTATTTCCAAGCTAGTTTATTTTCTGAGCCCTCCCTCTTTTCTCTCCACTAAGGGCAAAGTAAATCGCTTTACCTTGCAGCAGTGTGCCGGCAGCATCCTGCAAAAATCTTTGAGGAAGCTTATCCATTGTCATTAATTTTGGAAGATTCATGGAGCTCTGTAAAAGGCATAAAAAGTCAGTGCTTGGAAGCTGGTGATTATTATTTTTTACTTTTCTTTCCCTTCATATGCAAGGGGTGGATGGGCATATTGCTTCAGTTTTAATGATAGTGATACATGATCAGAGATAGTCATTCTTCCCCAGCTCTCTCGAGAGGGAGCGACTGCTCATCCCCAAAAAATGGAGGCTGGTCTGCAGTTAGAATTATGTGTGTCTGGATGAAAGGAATTGGTTTAGGTCTTCTAGCATATATCAATAAGTTTAGTTTCCTTTGTATATCTTACAAAGTTCCTTTCATTTCTTTTGCTTTATGAAAGGTGATTGAAGTGGAGGTTTAAAGGAACTAACTATATTGCTACAATTCTCTGCGACTATTATGTTTTCTCCCATATGTCAGGCTGAAGACAATTATCAATAAAATGGATAGAATTTTTATTTGGCACTGGCACATCACTTATCACACACATTTGTAAAGGCTCAGGGGGTTATACTGGGTGAGGTCTTTATCTTTACAGATAGCTCTTTTGATATTTGATTGTTTCATACATACTTAAATACTCTAATTCATAGTTTAGTCTGCAATTTATGTAGGCAATAGATTCTCATTGTTTTGCTGATTCATGTTCCACATCCCAAAGGAGAATTTTTTTTGAAGGGAGGCAGCAATGCAGACCCTTTTTGCCCCCCTAAAATGATCAAATGAGTTCTGCTTTACATAAAAAAATTGAACTTAAGTTTTGTCATTTTTAATGGCTGGCATATATTAAGGAAAACACTTCGTATACACGATTTTATTCCTTTCCTAAACTAAAATCAATAGATCATAAATCTATGAGAATGAACAGTCACTTCCGTA
This sequence comes from Oryctolagus cuniculus, assembly GCF_964237555.1. Taxonomy (NCBI): domain Eukaryota; kingdom Metazoa; phylum Chordata; class Mammalia; order Lagomorpha; family Leporidae; genus Oryctolagus; species Oryctolagus cuniculus. Next base: position 74,655,526 of record NC_091442.1, read on the forward strand.
TTCTACGGAGGTCTTTGCCACTTGTCACTCGACCTTCTGATAGTTTCTATGGAGCTCAGTGATCCTTTTCCCCCATGTATCTTCCAGAAGAAAAGTAGGATATTTTCCCTTCAAGAAACAAAGAGGAAGAAAAATGAATGGACCCATCAGCCTGGCCATACTGTGCAGGCATTTCCAAAGTTAACTGCTCCCAGAGGATGGGCAGTAAGCGGCTACTCACTTTGGAAGGTCAGAATCTTATTGTTAGTAATTTTAAATGGGAAGTTAATAAGAACACAATTACAGTAAACAGTCCACAGCCCATGTGAGAATCATCAAAGTTATGAACAAGAGGAGGCATGTAAGTGATAAACATAATTGCTGAAATCAGGACCAGAGAAAAAAGGATATTGGACTGAGAATATGCTGTGGGATTGTAATCAGATGTTTGCTTTTTTCACAACACATGCAATTCACCCTCCCACCAAACATGAGGCAAATTGTGGTCTTGCTGGGTTGAGGGAAGGCGGTATGATGTTTAGTAGAGAGGTAGTCAATGTCCACTTGCCCTCCCCACTGTCTGTTGGCTCAGCTACTCCCAACAGGTTCCACTGTTTGCAGGATCCACACCCAGCGCTCAGGATGGAGGACCTGTGGGGATGATGAGGCTTTCTCTACCTCAGTGGAATGATGAACAGAAGGACTGGCTGGACCTCAGCACACCTTTTTAAAAAAATTTAGAAACTCCAGATTAAGCACTGTTATCAAAAGAACTTTTACGTTTCTGCTTCTGGAGTTTGTCAAGAAAGACGTTCAGTTAATCAGAAGCTATTCACTGAGCTTATGTGGTTTTCGTGCTCAGTTTTCGCATCTGCCACGATATGGCTATTCCAGGACACTTGGGTGCGTGGAATGTCTTGTCTCACAAGATGTAGACGTTGCTTGTCTGAAGGTGGAGTGTCCCACCCAGCCGGAAAAACCGGGGAAGCAGTCAGCTGGGGAAGACCGTGACCTCTGCAGTCACCCTGGCTGGCTTTGAGCTCTGGTTCTCTGGGGTACAAACTATGGAACTTCAGCGAGTTATCTGACCTCTGCTTGCCTCAGCTTCCTCCCTTGTAACATGGGGGCAGGAACAAGATCTCCCTCCCAGGGTTGAGATAAAATGCTTAGAACAGTGTCTGACACATTGTAGCTCATGAGCTAAGAGTGGAGGAGGCTGCGAATAAGAATGATTCTACTTTGCATTTAATGTGAGATGTGACTGAACTGTATAAAATTAAAGTGACTCATTAAAAAGTGCTGCAGCAGCAATGAATTTTAGTCTACCCTGTCTCTTAGGTGAAAGAGATTTCTTTTACTTCTCTAAATGAAATTTAATCTGATCCAAGCCTTCCTCTCATTATATTGGCTGGGAATTCAATGTGTGTAATTGTTGGAGTTTTCTCCATCTCTTGGTTGAGCAAAGTGATGGTGAAGGTGGGATGGGCAGAAGATGGATATTCCTGTCTTTGCTTTAAAACCATCTCTGCCTAAGCTCACGTTGGCCCTTGAAGAAGACACTCTGATACTTTTGTTGCAAGCTGAAGTATGGGCTGTTGTGAGGTTGGGTGTCCAGGCCTACATCATGCAGTCTTTTCAATCTTTACAGGAGTCCTGCCATGCATCATTTTGTAGAACTCCTTGCAGAAGGACCTAGAGATCTCAGATCCTTTTGCAGCCTCCAAACATTCACTATATTTCACCATATTTTCTCCCCTTCTTCCACCACCTACCTGGCATGACTCCTTAAATGAATTTAGGCCTTTAGGGAAAAAAAAATCCAGAAACATACATAATCTTCAGGCAAGTGCTTCTTTGGCCATGCAACACAAATTTCTCTAGGAAGCAAACATAAAGCAATGGTGGTCAATGTGGAGCAAAGAGGGAAATCTATAGAAAAAAGAAGATGCGCATTAATCTCTTGCATTTTGGTTTCAGCATTGGGTTTCAGAGTGTACGACACAGGAATTAATTTTCTCTGGAGCTCCTAAGACTGCTGTTCATACTGCCAAGTGTCATCTTCTCCGTCACCTGCTGAGATCAATGTCACGTTAAATGAGGATTAAGGGGATTCACACAGCTGCAGTAATTTGTGGTCTGATTCACAGTGCATATTTGCTCTTTCATGGCAAAGGCAACACGGTTCTTCCCCACAACAGCGACCTCAAATGACAGAGGTGCAGTACACACAGTGCAGATCTTGAGGTACTCCAATACACCAAGGCAACATTGAGTCAGTTATATTTGGTCTGAATTTTAAAATGGGGTTTTTAATTCATAGAATTGAAATAAGCCAAGTTACCTTATACATATATAAAAATGCTGTGGAATAGATTTAAAAAAAGTTCTGTGAATAAGGCACTGCTCATTTTTGAGCTTGAAACCTTTGCCTGGTCTTGAAGGATTACTTCCAGTGTGACATGCCCCCTTGCAGGTCACTGATCTCTTCCTCTTACTTTTTTTCTTCTTCTCTACTTTAAGAAATAGTGTATTTATTTAAAAAGGAGAGAGAGCGAGAGCAAGAGTGAGTGAGCAATAGATCTTCCATCTCTTGGTTTACTCTCCAAATGCCCACAGATAGCCAGGGCTGGGTCAGGGCAAAGCTAGGAACCAGGAATTCCAGGTCTCCCATGTGGTGGCATAGACCCAATTTCTTGAGCCATCACCGGCTGCCTCCCAGGGTATGTATTTGCAGGAAGCTGGAATTGGAAGCAGAGCCCAACCCGAACCCAGGTGCTTTGACCTGGGATTTGGGCTCCCTGAATGGCATCTTAACCATTGTGCCCCAAACCCACTCCACTTCTCCACTTATTTCTCCCCTCCTATTTTCAGAGTCTCTTTCCATTCCTTCCTCCTATTTCTCTATTTTCTTTTAATCTGAAGAGCCACTTTATTTTTATCATGAAGAGAATATTAAACTTGTATAATATGGTGTCCGTTTGTTATCTTTTTTTTCTCTACCCAAGTATCTACACTATCATTTAGGGGAGCAACATCATGTCAGTAAAAACCGAGAGTTCTCATCAGAGAAAATAAGGTCAATTTCTCTGCATCATACACTTATGTCTAAAAACTATATTCCCTCAGATCTTTTTAAGATCAGGCACAAGTATTGAGGTCAGAACTTTGATTGTGTAAGTCCAGAGATTTTCATTTCCATTAAGAAGCTGAATTAAAAAAAAATCCCATTTTGCTTCCATTTCTGTCTCATTACTTTTTTTTGGGAGGTGGATGGTATCAATTATCACTCTGCCAAGAGCTCAGTCTGATCACCCTTCCCCATACACACAGTCTTACAGAAATTTCATGGAAAATGTATATTTTGAAAAAAACTATTCCTGAATTTCAAATTTGTGCCAAGATAAATTTTGTTTCATTTTACCAAAAATGTTTTGAAGTATGTGTGTATATATATGTATGTATATGTACACAGAAGGGTAGATGTGCCTGCAATATGAATGCTCACCTGGGAAAGCTCCAAATATTGTGCTACATAAGCCTGGAAAGCTGTGGCTATCTGTGTACAGCCCCAAAGAACAGTCATGTGGCAGAGCCCAACAGAGCTATGGAGGCCTCCACTCTTCTGGGATGGCTTGGCGGTACAGGCAGAGACTTTTTGCAAGGGCCGAGCCAATGCAGAAATCTCCCACTTAGGCAATGCCAAGTAGAATTGTGTCAGAACCCTATCAGGGAGTCCTACCAGGGCAATGCCTAATGGTGCTGCAGAGATGAAATTCCAACCAGAATTCAGTGAGCACTGAAGCATGGGCTGTGACCAGCACAGTCAGAAGGGAGGGGCTGATCAAGCCCTTGGGAGCTCATCACCCACCACAGTGTGCCTGGGATGCCAGATTTGGAGCATTGAATATTTCCTCTTTTGGATTTCAGCCTTGCTTCTAACCAGTTAATCCTTTTTACTTGCCTGTTACTGCTTTTTGTAATGGAAATGTGTATGCTGTGCCTGTCTCACCATTATACCTTGGAAGTATGTAACATGTTTTTGATTTTACAGGGCCTCACAGATAAGGGATTTTGCCTTGAGTCTCAGATGAGGCTTTGGATTTCTGAGCTAATGTTGGGATGAGTTAAGATTTTGGCACTACTGGGAATGAAATTCTTATGCTTGAGAGGGTCTGCATTTCAAAGAACCAGAGGTAAAATGCTATGTTTTGAATAGGGTATGCTCCTATTCATTTGAAGTTTAAACCTCAAAGTTTTATGTTAATGGTATTAAGAGGGTGCACACTTAGAGGGTGACCGTAGTAGAGAGTATTGGGTCATTGGGGGCATGCCCTGGGAAGACACTTGTGTGAGAAGATTGGCAATAAACCTTGATTAAGGCATGGACTCTCTGCTTCCTGACTGAGCACATACTCAATGCTCTGTGTATGCTCCGTCAGACTCACCATGTACTCATTCCTCTATGTACGCTCCATTATTGCTATTCTACGGCCTCACCACATGACTGAACCTAGTCTTAGTCTGTGAACTCCAAAATTGTGATCACATTCAAATCCCCTCCTTCATAAGTAGCTTGTCTTGGTTATCTGGTTGTAGTAGCAGAAGGCTGACTAACACAATAGCTGACCTGGATTTTATGTGAACTCTAATTTTTAAGTGTTGGTCTAATTAATAAAATATTCTGTAAGTCAACTCAACATATGTGACTGTAGTCCATTAATTTGTGTTCACTGAGTGAGAATTGTGTAAGGTTCTTAGGAATAATTCAAAGGACAACATTCTCAATGATTTCTTAATTTTCTATTGTTGTTGTTATTATTATTATTGTTATTTTACAAGCAAAAGTGATCATCAGACAGAAGTAACTTATCTGAGGTCCTAGAAGTCTCTCCCTCTTCCCACAAGAAAATGATAGACTAAAAATATAATGTATTGGAGTGAAATGGACAATTTTGAGATTCAATGATTGTTTATTTTCCTTGTATCTTCTGTTGAGGAACAGTTGTTTTTTTCTTCACACCATTTGTTTAATTCTTTTCCTTAGTGTAGGGTTAACTTTATGATCACTAAGTAAACTGAGAGTAGATCTTTGTAAAAATGAACAGTGGGAGTGGGAGAGGGAGGAGGACGAAGAAAGGTTGGCGTGTGGTTGAGAGGTAGGGTAGGGTAAGAAGTATCACCATGTTCCTAAATCTGTATATTTGAAATACATGAAACTTGTATAACCTAAATAAAATTAAAAAAGAAAATAGTACTGAAAGCATAGGACTTTTGCAATAATCTAAGCAGAAACTATATATGAAAGCTTTTTTGTAAATCAGAAAGAATCAGACAGACTTTGGTTTATGTATGTTCTGCAAGAGTGAGGGAAGCAGATTAATTTGTTTTCTTTCCAGAGGTAAAGTTTTAAAAAGTTTCTTTTAATTGATGCTTAAAATTATATAATATATTTATAGGGTATTGTGAGATTTCAATGCATATATACATTGTGTAATGTTCAAATCAGGGTAAACATCTATCTCTTCCAACAGTTATCATTGTGATGAAACATTAAAATTATTTATTCTAGCTTTTTAGAAATGTAAACATTATTATTATTGTTAAGAGCAATCCTACTGCATGGAACACCAGAACATACTTTTCCTATCTAACTATAATTCCCATCCCTCCTTTCCCTCACTTTCCCAAGCCTCTGGTAAGCACTTATTCTATTCTCAACTGCTATGAGATCAGCTTTCTTAGATTCCGCTAACAGTAAGATCATGCAGTAATTGTTTCTCTGTGCCTGGTTTATTTTACTTAGTAAAATAAGCTTGAATTCTATCTATGTCTTTACAAATTATGGGATTACATCATTTTTAAAGATTGAATAGTGTTGCATTGTATATGTGTGGCAGTTTCTTTATTGATTCATCAGTTGATGGACACTTAGTTTGTAGGTTTTGATGTGGACCTCCACAGAAGGCTGAGATTCTGGGTGCATGGAAAAAGAGGAATTCCAGGCAGAAGTGCCTGACAAAGGCCAGAGAGTTATTTCCTGTACTATTGCCGTGAGGCCTTTGGGACGCAGGCATATGAGAAATAGTGACTTAGAGGGGCTGATGGTGTGGCATAGTCTGTGGTTCTAGCATCCCATATGCATGCTGGTTTGTTTTCTGGCCGCCTCTCTTCCAATTCAGCTCTCTGTTAATGGCTTGTGAAAGCAGTGGAAAATGGCCCAAGTGCTTGGGACCCTGTACCCATGTGGGAGACCCAGGAGAATCTCCTGAATCCGGGCTTTGGATCAGCCCAGCTTTGGCTGCTGTGGCCACTTGGGGAGTGAACTAGCATGTGGGGAGCAACTCGGACTAGACTAAGTTACTCGAATTAAGACTCATTCTATGCATCTGCTCTCCCACAATATGGCGCTGGGAGAGGAGTGAACAGTTTCTACACAGCTGCCTCCAGTTCGACCAATAACCTGCAGGAGCTGATCCTGCTCCTGATTGGAGGAGAGCAGCATACTCGGCGTGTGGGTAGCAGAGTTGGGATTGGCGGAAGAGGACTATAAAGGAGGAGAGAGACAACATGCACCAGGAACATCTAAGGGGAACATCGAGGAAGGAACACCTGAGCAGCCCCCGAGAGAGCCGGCTGGTGGTGTGCCGCTCCCCCGCGGAAGTGGGGAAAGTGGCAGGGGGAACCGCCCTTCCACGGAGGTGGAAGGGACAGTAGCCAACCTGGGAAGGACCAGCAGTAAACCCGGGGAGGGCCGAGCAGACAAAAGAACAGCGCAGGGTCCTGTGTCATTCCACCACGAAGAGGGGGAGCGACACTAGCGGATGGAAATCTTTCTCTCTGTCTCTTCCTCTCTCTGTCTGTAACTGTATTTCACAAATAAATAAAAAAAAAATCTTAAAAACAAAAGAAATAGTGGCTTAGAAATAAGTTGCTCTTTGCCAATTGTTAAATCAACAACGAGAGTTACTGGGTACATGTTCCCCACATAGGATCTCTGTCCTTAATGTGTTTTACTATGAAGCTTAAAAACAACACTACTAGTCGAACAATACCCTATACCTTGTGCGGTTGTGTGAGTACAGTCTGTTGAAATCCTTGCTTAGTATATACTAAGTTGATCTTCAGTATATGAAGGTAACTGAAAATGAAACTCGATGAAGGGCGGGATGGGAGAGGGAGTGGGAGAGGGGAGGGCCACGGGAGGGAGGGAGGTTGGGGGGGCAGCCACAACAATACAAAAGTTGCACTTTGTAAATTCACATTTATTAAATAAAAAAACTATATAACAAACAAACAAAAGAACTTAATACTTTACCCTTTTAGTATTTTTTATGTTCTACTTAAAACTATTGGTTGAAGTCGGTGCCGCGGCTCAGTAGGCTAATCCTCCGCCTTACGGCGCTGGCACACCAGGTTCTAGTCCCGGTCGGGGCGCCGGATTCTGTCCCGGTTGCCCCTCTTCTAGTCCAGCTCTCTGCTGTGGCCCGGGAGTGCACTGGAGGATGGCCCAAGTGCTTGGGCCCTGCACCCCATGGGAGACCAGGATAAGTACCTGGCTCCTGCCATCAGATCAGCATGGTGCACCGGCCTTGGCGGCCATTGGAGGGTGAACCAACGGCAAAAGGAAGACCTTTCTAAAACTCTCTCTCTCTCTCTCTTACTGTCCACTCTGCCTGTCAAAAAAATAAAATTAAAAAAAAAAAACTATTGGTTGAACTCTGTAATTAATACACAATTACTCTTAGGTGTTTAATTAATGCTATAACTAGTACTCAAATAGTATTTTACACTTTGTGTTTCTGTGTGGGTGCAAACTGTTGAAATCTTTACTTAATATATGCTAAATTGATCTTCTGTATATAAAGATAATTGAAAATCTTGATGTGAATGGAAGGGGAGAGAGAGTGGGAGAGGCGAGTGTTGTGGGTGGGAGGGAAGTTATGGGGGGGAGCTATTGTAATTCATAAGCTGTACTTTGGAAATTTATGTTCATTAAATAAAAAAAAAGAAATAAGTTGCTCTAGAGTTCATTTTGGGGAGCTGAGTATAATTGTGTGAATGAAACACAGTTGTGTCTACTGAGCACATATTTGAAGATTTAAAAAATTGCCAAATTACAGAAGGGCTGCTGGGTGAGGCTGAAAAATGTTTACTATGTTTTGTAATAGGTAGGCATTATTAGATGTTTGGAGAAGGAGAGAAATAAGATAGGTTTATATTTGAACTTAAGGGGGAAAATAAACTCCTTTAAAGTGATATGTGTGATGAGTAGTGTTAGGGACTTGACCAGTGGCTGGGAAATAAGTTTATCTATCGGAAAGACAATAAAACAAGTGTAATTGAAGGCTAGGATTGGGAGAAGTTTTCTATACTCTTGTCTTCAATATATATGGATTTTAACATTGCTTGTATATTAAAGTATAGTAGGTGGATATTTGAATCTGGACTGTTTATTTCAGAAAATCTAAACAACTTTTCCTTATTGAATTGGCTTCTTCTGTCACTAACAGTTCTGAGCGAGAGGTAAAAGCACTGAATAGAATGATAAACATTAGTTGTTAATTTGCAAAATTTAAGTCTGTGAAGAAAGTGTGGCTTGATGGTACCAGCTGTTGCTGTTGTGTTTGTGAAGTTGGGTGTTCTGATTGTGTGCTGGGTCTCCAATCATGGTGTGCTTGTCCAGGCTATGGGTAGAGAGTTCTTAATACTCCTTTCCTTCCTTTTCTTTAAGTTTTAGTAGTTAGCCTTTGCTCCATTTACTTCCTTCAATTCCTTCAGTTTCGTAAATTGTCATCATTTTCAGGCAGATTGTTTTAGCCATGTGTGTTTTTTGACTTTTTCTTTGTCCTGTATAATCCTTTATCTAACAGATAGGAACCCATCTGCTTCAGTTGAAGGCTGGTTGTACAGTCCTGTTGGAGGCAGGCTACCAGGATAAGAAACAATCAAGAAACTTGTCTAGTTATCTGTTTCTCCATGTCTAGGTCAGTGTTCTGCAGCCCCAGATGCTTAGAGTGTGGGAGTCTGATACCTATTTGTAAGTCCCTAATTTCTATTTTAACTTGTAAATAACCGTTTCAAGAGAAAACTAGGGAAGAAATTCCTGAGTGGAGGGAGTTTCTGCAGATGTATTCAGATTAGCATTATTCATTAACCTCAGCAGTTTGTGCTGGTTAATAACCGCTAGCACACTGCACTTTGGAAGATTACTTATTAGGTGGTGTAAATGTCCCTTCAAAGACATTCTTGCTATTTCATTTAAAAGGCAATGAATTAGCCCTGGACATCTGCCATCTATAATTTCTGTCTAGAGGAACTGCCCTTCTATATAACAGATTAGAATTTAGTGCTGAGAAAATATCACCAGCAGGTAACATCTTGTATCTCTGGTGGGAAAAAGAATTGACGATGGGAATGATGTCAGGTTTAATGATAAAATTTACATCCTAGATTTTTGATATAAATTGTTTTAAGTTTATTTTTTAAAGCTCCAAGTAGATACATATTTAGATCAGGGAATATGTGCAGTGTGACACATTATTTTAAAACGGGCTCCATTTTTATGCTCTGGAATGTGATAGCTCAAAGTCTGGAGACAGAGCAGGGTTCTGTCTTCCTTTAGTCTCCTGGTAGATGAGATGTCCGTAAATTACTCAACCGCCATGAGCCTCAATTTCGTCAGTGTAAAATGAGAAAAATAACAGGTACTTTCTAGGGTAGCTTTAAGAATTAAATAGGCAGTATTTAGAAAATACTTAGCAGGGGGCTGGCGCTGTGGTGTAGAGGGTAAAGCTGCCTCCTGCAGTGCTGTCATCCCATATGGGTGCCGGTTTGAGTCCTGGCTTCTCCACTTCTGATCCAGCTGCTATGTCCTGGGAAAGCAGTGGAAGATGCCCAAGTCCTTGGGCCCCTGAATGCTCATGGGAGACCTGGAAGAAGCTCCTGGCTCCTCGCTTTGGATCAGTGCATCTCCTGCTGTTGCTGCCATTTGGGATGTGAACCAGTGATGGAAGACTTTCTCTCTCTCTCTCTCTCTCTCTCTCTCTCTCTCTCTCTGCCTCTGCCTCTGCCTCTGCCTCTGCCTCTCTGTAACTCTGCCTTTCAAATAAATTTTCAAATCTTTTTTAAAAAAAAAAGAAAAAGAAAGTACCTAGCAGAGTGCATAAGCACAGGGTAGGCTCTCCATACTGGAGGCTATAAATATTATTGAATCAAATCCTTCCAAGAACTAAACTATTTCTTGTTTTACTTTGACCTATAATTTTATAATAAAATTCTTTGACATACTACTTTACATGACTTGACAAGAGAAGAAATGTTTTAGAATCTAGGTTCCGGGGCCGGCACTGTGGTGCAATAGGTTAATCCTCCGCCTGTGGCACCGACATCTCATATGGGCGGCGGGTTCTATTCCCGGTTGCTCCTCTTCCAGTCCAGCTCTCTGCTGTGGCCCAGGAGGACAGTGGAGGATGGCCCAAGTGCTTGGGCCCTGCACCTGCATAGAAGACCAGGAAGAGGCACCTGGCTCCTGACTTCGGATTGGCATAGCTCCAGCCATAGCAGCCATTTGGGGGGTGAACCAACAGCAAGGAAGACCTTTCTGTCTCTCTCTTTCACTGTCTGTAACTATACCTGTGAAATAAATAAATAAAAAAATCTTTAAAAAAATAGAATCTAGGTTCGACCATTTACCTAATGGTATGACCGTGGACACGTTATTCATGCATTTATTCAATGTAATTTGTTGCCATTATGTGCTATGCTCTAAGCACTGGGGATAAAAAGCTGAAGAAGAAAGACAAAGACTTTATCCTTATGGCTCTGACATTCTAATAGCACATGTTGACAACCAAAAATAGAAGAAAGTAAATGACAGAATTGTAAAATCATAATAAAACATAATTTAAAACTGTTTTGCAGAAAGTAAAGCCAGACCAATGTATTGGGGAGCAGTTGGGAGAAGAAGATAGAGATTGTAGCTAAGTGTGAGAAGTCGTATTTCAATTAGGACTTAAGTCAGAAGCCAGGTGAACATGCAAGAATCTGAGTGAAGAGCATCATGGATGCAGAAGATAGAGCGCCAAAGCCCTGAGGGCGGCCTGCTTGCATGCTGGAGGACACAGGAGGCCCAGAGTCACTGAGTCCAGTGAGCAGAGAGGAGAGGTGCAGGAGATGACAGTAGGAGGCTGACGGGGCCATGTGAGAAAGCCGTGTAGGGGGTAAAGAGTAAATTGAGTGTAACTTTCAGAATAATAGAAAGCCTTTGGAGGCTTTTAATTATTTTCTGGGATCTGTTACTTTTCTAACAAGATTTGTTTATTTATTTGAAAGGCAGTGCGGGGGGGGGGGGGGGGAGTGAGAAAGAGGGAGAGGGGGAGGGGGAAGGGAAGAGGGAGGGGGAGACAGAGATATCTTTGATTCAGTGGTTCACTACCCAAATGGCCTCAACAGCCAGAGCTGGGCCAGGCTGAAGACTGGAGCCAAGAACTCCATGCTGGTCTCCCATATGGGTGGCAGGGAACCAAGTGCTTGGTTCATTCTCTGCTGCCTTCCCAGATGCATTAGCAGGGAGCTGGATTGGCAGCAGAGCTGTTGGGACTCAAACTGGCACTCTGATGTGAGATACAAGCATTGCAAGGGCTGACTTAACCTACAGTGCCACAGCACTGGCACCTGTTTCTCATATGGCAAAATAGGACAATAATTGTAATTAGTTGATAGGATATAGAAGGATTCATGAGATGTCCCAGGCAAGGCATCGACACATGTAATCTCAAAATAGAGGTTGGCTTTTGTTATTTTTTGCGAATCATTGCGGCTATGGACTGAACTGTGCCCCTGACACCCCATACCCCTGGACCCCTCCTTTCCAATTCATATGTGGAAGCCCTAATCCTGAATGTGACTGTATTTGGAGATGGGGCCTTTAAGGGATAACTGAGGTTAAATGAGTTTATGAAGGGAGGAGGGCCCTAAATCAGTGGGGCTGGTGCCTTCAAAGAAGAGGGAGACACTGGTTCCATGTGTCTAGAACGATCGGACATGGGGAGCAGTCTTGTAGGCCGTGTGAGTATGTTGACTTATAGGAGTATCTTGAGTCATGTGGTTATGTTTGAGTGCTTTTCTTGTGTATGTGTTTTACTTCCAGAAAAATGTAATTAATGTAATTAATGAAAGAAATATATTTGATAATGAAAACAGGCTACCACTAAATATAGAGATTGAAATAGTTCACTCCAAATCTATGCATTAGTTTCAAAAATAAGAAGCAATGTTATATCCTCGTGTTAATGCCAGTGGTGGCCCAGGTTGAGGCTATTAGTCCACGAGTTACAAGTGGGTTGGATTCAGTTGGGTGGGTGAGAACAGGCTGAGCTTTTACGCCGTGAGCACCGTGAGGCAGGCACGCAGGGAGGTTGTTGGTGTCGGGGAGGCCTGGCAGACAGACAGTGGTGGGTTAGAGCTGTCATACTGGCAGCGGGCAGGCACTGTGTGTCCAGGAAGGCAGGTGATTGGTGCAGAGAGGACTTGGAACAAGTATTTCTGACCTTACCTTGGTAAGAGGGCTCAGGGCTGAGTCTCCTCATCCTGAGAGGAATGGAGGGAGAAGGAATTCGTATCCTGGAGAAACAGGAAATGAAGCAGCAATCCGGAAGCGTCTCTGTTCTTTAAAATGGGGTATAGTGTGGAGGTTTGGTCATAAATGTCTCAGAATCTCAATCTATTTTGCGCCTACAGGTAGAAGTTAAGTGTTGGAAGACATGCAACAGGAGGCTAGGAGAGCGAACCAGGCTGGTATACAGCTTATTGAACCTAGGGAAAAAAATAACACACGCTGTTAGCACCAGGAGGGACCTTAAAATTCATGTAATTCAAGTCTTTCATTTTATAGGAAGGGAGACTAATACTGTTGAATACCCCTTGTATGACTTACTGTTAATAGCTTAATCCTCTGATCCTCATAACCACTCTGTGAGTTATTTTTACTTTACAGATATATCAGAAAAGTAACTTCCTCTGTGACAGTTGGCACAGTCAGTAGTTTTATTCAGATCTGTAATATTCTGAAGTATGTGTTCTTTCCACTTCATTAAATAGCAAGTCATGGCAGAACTGGGTCTAAAATCCAGCCTTCTTGACCTATAGACTTATTCTAGTCCCAACACAACTGCAATGACTGTAATTTTATTTACATGAATTGATTGAAAAGGAGAGGATCTAAAATTTCAATATCTCTCCTATCTCACTTGAGCTAAAAACATGGCTTGACTGATAATTTACACTGGTTCATGTGTTTGAAGGCTGTTAAATATCTGATTTATGCCTAAAATGTCCTCGAACACAGAGATATGGTTGAATGGATCAAATTGTATCTTTATTTCTGGCTGAATTTTTCTATATACAGCTTTACTTCAGGAAAAGCAGGGCATGCTAAAGTAAAAACAAGGAAAAAAATCAAATAAGAACTTCCATCCAACAGTTCTGCAGCGCTTTTGGTGGGAGGTGGGCTGTGGAGTGGGGAGAGGCTAATGACACCCTTGCAGCCTACTATCAGAGACCTATTAACCCTGCAGCAGAAGCTGGGAAGACAATGGCAGCACTACCCTGGGATATAGGAGAGGAAATTTCCAAATCCACCTGAAAAGCTAAGTAATTATAGAAAGTCCCCTGAAATTTAGCCAGAAGCACAGCATGGACAAGTCACTTAGCACCTTTATTCCTCCTGTCTGATTTGCAGATAAAACCTTTTATCTACTTACCTTAAGAAGACATAGGAATACATGTAATTTTTGCTGTAAAATTCTCTCAACTACTTCACAGAGAATCCTATCTAAAGACAATATATTTTTATTGCTGACTTGTTCTGCTTTGTTTCTTGGAGACTTTGGAAGATGCTACAAATGGATCAGATGGGTCATGGATGTTATGTTTGTCATCTTCCACGAGCTTGAAAGTTACCCCCTAGAAAATGAACATATATCAATACGGGAACAATGTCATTGTTATATTAATCACTTTAACATCAGCCACATGTGTCTTTTTCTATCTATAATGTTACATGCTTTGCTCCTTTTTCTCTTCCTACCTGTGTTAAGGCTGTATTCCTTGTCTGTAATTTCTGCATTTATTGAGATTTTATTTTACTTTCAAAGTCCCTTTCTAATCTTGAATTTTCCTTGATCTTGTCAGCCTTCCCTGGTTCTTTTTTGGTATGTGTGTGTGTCTTGAATTATTATTGGAGTGATCTACATAGTCTAGTATAGCTGTTAATTATTCTACAGTTGTTTCATATATCCTATCTCTCAAACTCAATTTTTAGCCCCTACAGAAACTTTATCTTATGTATTTTTGGATACCATTGGCTCAGGCACAGTTTCAAGCACGTAAGAGTTTTTCAAAAATGTTTATTTGCTCTTTGTTCCTCACTGTCTCCTCATTCTCTTTCTCCATCCCTACCTCTCCTCCTTTCTCTCTCTCTCTCTTGCCTCCCTTTTCACCGTCCTTTCTTTATTGCTCCCTTCCTTCATCACATTGATTGATCAAGATGAAAAGAAAAAAATTCATCATGGAACATTTGTTTTTAAGTGCTGCCAAATAATCAAATATTCCTAAACATATGGACATTTGTTTTTGTTGGCTGATATACATTAAAAAAAAAAGATTTATTTTATTTACTTGAAAGAGTTACAGAGAGAAGTAGCAACAGAGGAAGGTCTTCCATCTGCTGGTTCACTTTGCAAATGGCCACAATGGCTGGAGCTGAGCTGGAGCTGTGCCGATCGAAAGCCAGGGGCCAGGAGCTTCTTCCAGGTCTCCCATGTGGGAGCAGGGGCCCAAGGACTTGGACCATCCTCCATTGGTTTCCCAGGTGCGTTAGTATGGAGCTGAATCAGAAGTGGAATAGCCGGGACTAAAACCAGCACCCATATGGGATGCTGGTGCCTCAGGCCAGGGCTTTAACCTTCTGTGCCACAGTGCCAGCCCCTGGTTGATATACTTTTCATTAACCTGTAGGCATTTTATTATTATCCAGTTTTGGGGCAACTTTCATAAATAAACAAAATTTCCCCATGGGTAAGGAACATGTGACTTTTATAGTCCAAATTTCACTTTATTATATAGTAGAAGATACTTAGAAATAGGAAACTTGATGACTATGGCATGAGAAGAGACTGTGCATACTTGATGATAAAGAATTATTGAAGAGGGGGAGTGGGGAGATGTTGGTCAAAGGGTGCAGCATTTTAGCAAGGAAAACTAAGTTCTAGAAATATACAGTATGGCATGGTAACTGTTACAATAATATATTATATACCTGAAAATTGCTAAGGGAGTAGGTCTTGTTCACATTTCAAAAAATGGTAAATATTTGAGGTGATGGACATGTTAATTAGTTTGATAAGTAAATTTAATAATTTCAAAGTATATATATATATATATCAATAAATAATATTGTATACCATAAATATATGCAATTTAAATTTGTCAGTCATACTTTACTGAAGCTTGGGGAAAAAAGAACTGTTGGCAAACAAACTAGGGTCTGGACACATGATGGGGTTGTAGTGACTATAGCTATTGCTGACTATAGAAAACTTAAGTCCTACACAGATTTTTCAAATTTTCAAAAAAATCCACATTTCAATTTTTAGTGTACAATTACTTCCTTTTCAAATATGGTCAGTGAATTTAAAAAGTTTTGAAATACTCTATAGGACAAACAAAATGGAGTCAAATTCTGTTCACAGGTTCTAGGCTGTGGTCTTTATGGTAAGATACTGGTGAGAAATTGGATTTTAAATGCATGCAATTAAAAATCATTGAATAGTCATAAGAGTGCTATAATCTAATGTACATGTCCAAATGAACTACTTGGTCACTGTGTGGAGTAGAGTGGACTCTGGGAGTACAATACTGGAGTAGGGCAGAACAAACAATGAGTCATTGCTGTGATCCAAGTAGAGCTGGTGGACCCACTGTGAAGCAGCAGTGGAGATGGAGGAGTTGGAGTGACATTTTGGAATTAAATAAGAAAATTCATAATCAAGGATGTCACACAGATTTGGAGCCAAAGCAGTTGCGCAGTTGGTGGTGCTGTCTACTGAGCTGGTTAAGAGAGGAAAGGAGTAAGTTTCAGGTAGACATTTGGGCAAGTTCTTTTTCTAATTTTTTTACAGTGAATGTTTGATTAATGCATTATCTCTTTAAAAACTAATAGCATTTTAAAAGAAGTCTTATTTACTTATTGGAAAGTCAGAATTACAGAGAGAGAGAGGGAGAGCAGAGCTTTCACTGAGCGGTCCATTCCCCAGGTAACTGCAATGGCCAGGGCTGGGCCAGGGTGAAGCCAGGAACCAAGAGCTTCTTCTAGGTCTCCCATGTGGATGGCTGGGGCTGAACACTTGGGCCATCTGCTGCTTTTCCCAGGCCATTAGCAGGAAGCTGGATTGGAAGTGAAGAAGTTGGGATGTGAATTGGTATCCATGTGGGATGCTGGTGTTTCAGCCTGTGGCTTTACCGGCTACACCAAAATGTTGGCCCTCCAGACTGATAGCATTTCTGTTTTGACCCATGAAGACTGACATTTTAATTTTCAGTGGTTCTCCTCTTCATCCCCCCCAAAATATATATTTGTATATATATATATATTTGTTTCCTTTTTAACCCAAATTTGTTTAGTGAATATATTTAGCTATTAAAGAACCTCTGGCTTTGTTTTCGACCTCTTTAGTTGCATTGTGGTTAGAAAATGGTGTCTGTCCAAATTCTATTTTTATAAAATGTATTGAGCTTTTTTTCCTATCGTATAAAATTAGTTCTTTTGGAAGAAGTATCTCTTTTCTCTCAATTTTACTTTAGCAAGACTTCAACACTTTAGAACACCTATCAGATTTTCTTAGCCAGATTTACTTCAAGAAAGAATTATCCTTCTCTCAAAAATAATAGTTAATTTGCTTTGCTACTGAAAATAACTAATACAAAATTAGTCTTACAAAGAGGTAATGTCATACCATTTTGCACATATGGGTTTTCAAGTGAATACAGTGAAAATCTGCTATAGATTTGTAGAACCATTTACTTCAACTGAGACTTTGACAAAAGGCAATTTCATTTTGGACCTTGTCCAAGGGAATTTGACCACTTCCGAGGGATTTAAGCCGCTGAAGTCTACGTGTTGCGGAGTCTCCAGGACGCTTTCTCACAGCACAGTTTTGCTACTGTTTTGAGCCCTGGAGGACCTGCTGCTCCAAGGATGTGCTGCTCTTTCTGCCACAGGTGGTCCCTTCTCAAGTGTGTGCTCCTTTGCTTGCCTCAGGTGCTCTCCTCATCTCTCTGTTTCATAAGCCCTCATCTCTCTGAGTTCATTGGTCGCGTCCATGAAGGACTAACTTATGCACATACATTTCTTAATACTTCCTTTTCTAGCTAAATATTTTGCAGCTGCTCAGCCATGGTGTGACAATCATGTTATCACTCTTTACTGGCTTTTTCAGTCTTCTTTCTCTTATTTTTGGTAAGCAGTTAAGCAGAGAACACTGTCCAAACTCTTATTTTTCAAGTTATTTAAGCTTTGTTTATTTTTCAGTTTTCTTTTCTTTTTGGTTCCCACATGCAACCACTTGGGAAAACATAACAAGTTTATTTTACAAACATAGGCATTGTTTTTGCTTATTATAATAAGATATTCAATATTAAATCTGTTGATTCTACATTATTTTGGACTTCAACTTACACATGTTTATATTCTCTTTGTGAATAATGAGCTCAGTTTTCAATTGGAAAGGAAATACTGAAGAGTCTAATGCAATGCATCACAGCCAAAAACTCATGTAGGAAGAGATTTTCTCTCATGCAGGTTCCAAAATATCAGCCAAGCAGAAGTTGTGCTAAGGGTGAAGGCAGATAAGAATTCAATCTAACTTCACTCCTAATTGTTAGTCAATATTTCTAGTGAGCATTGGAAAATAAAGTAGTCTACCAGTTGCTAAGTAGGTTTGAATATGTTATTATAGCAAACAATTTTTATGGGATTTGTGAGCTCAGGAAGAGAGAGGCCTAGGCTCTCTTTGCCATCATCTCTGGTCCCCATTAAGTGGCAGCTTGCTTCTGAAAGAAGCAATCAGCAGTGGTTTATGATGCTCAGACATTTCTGTGATGTGTGGTCCCTGAAAATCATTGATGTTTCTGCTTTAACTAGATTTAGCTGCTTTGAGTTGAAAGCTCTGTGCTGCCTGAAATCCCATTTTACTAAACCCACCGGTGAGTAAAACCACTGAGTCCTTCAGGAAAATTCCATTGCACAGTTAGAGGAAGCTGTTAATTACAGCTCAATCAGCTTTAAAGCTCTACCTTAAAGGTACAGGGATTCTGCCTGCTCCAGCTGGTCTTTGTATCCAGCCCATGTGGTGCCATTCAACTGGCATCGTGTGGCTTAGTCTCTTTTGGTATGTTTCCTGGGAAGCTATGATTATTGTGTCCCTGCACAATGCTCTGAGAGCAAGATCACAAATCTTTGAGGCATCTTGTCCCTTTTCCACTTCTGGAATGCCAGGCCCCCTGATCTTGAGTGTAAGAGTTAGTTCTCAAAAAATCGATCTAAATCAGTCCCATACTCAGTTGTTTTCAGGACTGGTCCCTTTGCACAGAAAACGTTACCTTGGGAACTGAGACAAATTGTAGGCTTATGGGTTATGAAGACTTTTTTTTTACCTTAATGAAAATTTAATTTGTTATGAATGGTTCATCATAACATATGCCGAGAAGAGTGTGCCAGAAATAACAATCTGAAGGAACACACGGGATCTAATGCTTCCATACTTTTCCAAGAGTAAAAGAGATCATTGAAACAACACATGTCAGATGCTATTACTGTCATATTGTTGAGGCCATCTGTTAAAAACCAAGATCAGGACCTGCTGCATTCACTGAATTTGCAGTTCTAGAAAGGACAATGTCACATGAAATTAAGTTGATTCTGTTAAGAGGAATGTACCTGAGGGATTAAATTTTCCCCCTGAAAGATCAACCTATGCTATGTGCATAGTGTTCTTATAAACACAGTAGCTTTTTAGGAAGAACACTCAAATTTGCATCACTACACTATTTAGTTTTGAAACACCAAATTGCAATAATGGTTTGTACATTTAGATAAATGTTTGAGTGTATGCATGTAAAGACTCTGAATATGGATATATATCTGTGAAGTTGGCACTTAGAATACGTAGGGCCTTTTGGAATAAATCAAAGATGACCATAAAAGAATATATGGTGGTTTATAGATGGAAGAAGAATGTCGTTTTCTTTGATATTCTGATGAGGCCTAAAAAGTGGAATTTAAGAGTGGTTTTTAGTACAACGCTTGCTCATTTTCAGTCCTTTTTGCTTTTGTACTGAAATGCCAAGCTGGTTTTATTAAACAATAACTACCCAAGCCTCCCTGTTTCCTATGTTTCTTTGAGTAGTATTTCGAGTGTCCCTGCTAACATTCCATTTGTCTCCATTCTATGCTTTTTACCAAAATACGTTCCCCTCATACAAACAACAAAGGAGCAAAACTCCTTCTCATTCTGTCCCTTAACTGTGATCAGGTCCTGTGACTGGGGTTCTTTAGGAAAAGTGTATTTGCCTAATGCATTTGTTCTTACCCAGTAGCTAAATGCATTAGGCAAGCCATGGGCAATCTTTCAATCTTAGTTTTCTTATATATAAAATTTTCAGAGTAGATTTTATGATCACAAATATCTTTCCCATCTCTGAAAGTCCAAAATTCCAATGGAGGCATCCCTCTATATGTCTATTCAACAAGATAAGATGCTATATTTTAATTTTATCTCAGCAAATGATATAGAGCTAATGACATCGAGGGAACAGCCAAGAAAATCTAAGATTTAGAATAATAATAAATAACAATGTTTAGTGCAAGTTTTACCTGTTAAAGACAAGGACATACTTTCTGATTAGTTTTCTAATTTTTCTTTAGATATATGTATTTCTAATATATATGTATGTATTTGTAAATATTTAGAGTTCTTTAATACCATGCTTCATCACAAAATCATCTCTCTCCGTACATCCATGCATGAAGTTTCTTTTGAGGTCATCAGTGACTTAGATGCACACAATTTGTTTCTCACTTACTTGCTGTGTTTGAAGGTCAAGGCTTTCCCTTGTTATGATAAATCTAGAGATTTCTTTCCCCCATCTTTGCCAGGAATGAGTATGAGGGGAAAGGAGGCAGGCTGGGGACCAAGATGAATGGATATGGACCCTGCTCATTAGGACCATAAGGTAATACCAAAGCAGTGATTATGGGAGTGGAGAGAGGAGGCTCACTCTGGGTAGATGTTTATGGCTGAAATTCTGTCATTTATCTCCCACTCTATTCTCTAGGACTTACAAAAGAGGGAGCATAGACACTGAAATCTAATTTTAGATAAAAAATAGGATCTCAGGGCCAGCGCTGCGGCTCACTAGGCTAATCCTCCGCCTGCGGCGCCAGCACACTGGGTTCTAGTTTTGGTTGCTCCTCTTCCAGTACAGCTCTCTGCTGTGGCCTAGGAAGGCAGTGGAGGATAGCCCAAGTACTTGGGCCCTGCACCCGCATGGGAGACCAGGAGGAAGTACCCGGCTCCTGGCTTCGCATTGGTGCAGTGCCGGCCGTAGCGGCCATTTGGGGAGTGAATCAATGGAAGGAAGACCTTTCTCTCTATCTCTCTCTCTCTTTCTCACTGTCTAACTCTGCCTGTCAAAAAAAAAAAATAGGATCTCAGTTTTCACTTGATTGCCCTGCTTAACAAATGCTGTTGCTCAAGACTTAGGTCTGTAACCCTAAGAGCAGATTCTTGTGCTCTGTGTACTGATGGGTAGACTTCAGAGCAGACTCAGTGTGATGTGCCCAGCCATAGTTGATAATCAGGGTGTCTAATTTCACTGCAGTGATTCTGTTTATTTGTGAAATGGGTCCAAGGTCTGTCCCAGGTATTGAATAATCTTCTGTAGGATATATTCCCTACTAGAACCTGGAGAATAGGACAGGGGCTGTGGGATTCAGCGAGTAAGGGAGTATAAAGCTTTGAGAACATAAACAGAAGTCATCTTTGTGGGCACAACACCAATAAAAGGAGAGGGGCAAAAATACCCTCTAGCTCCAGAAGTTCAAATATAAATAATAAATATGCCCAGTATTGTCAATTGATCACTTTCTTGATTCTACCCAAAACTCTTGGGGAAATTTGTTGTCTACCATTCTATTTTTAGAATTTAATAAGGTTACAGTTGTTTACATTTTGGAAACAAAATGCTTTACATTTTGGGGAGATTTACTTACATGTGTGATTGGTGTCTCCTACGAGCTTACTTTGTTCTGGTTTCTTTGTAAACTACTGATTTATTCTACTCTCCATACATTGAGAGAAGGTCCCTAACTCACTAGGACAATTTTATTTGGTTTTTACATACATGTGATTGAATGCAACAAAACTTAATGTCTGTTATAGATAAGTCTTTGTAGAATATACAAAATAATGTTTCTTGTTCTTGAGGATTTTTACATTTTGGTTAAAAACATTGTACTTATTGATTTATATTATATTATATTATATTATATTATATTATATTATATTATATTATATATCTTAGCAACACTAAAATTGAAATCCTTCTTATGGTTGATGGAATATAGTTTAATTGGGATCACTTAACATTTCTTAATGTTGGGCTAGGCGTTGTAGTACAGTGGGGTTAGGCCACTGGTTGAGATGCTTGTATCCCACATCTGAGTGTCTGTGTTCAGTCCTGGCTCTGTGTCAGATCCAGCTTCCTGTTAATGTGCTCTCTGGGAGGTAGCAGGTGATGGCTCAAGTACTTGGGTCTTTGTCACCCTTTTGGAAGACCCAGATTGAATTTCTGGCTCCTAGCTATGGCCCAGGCCCTGCACTGAATGTTGAGGGCATCTGGGGAGCGAACCAGCAGATAGAAGGTCCCTCTCTCTGTCTCCCTACCTTTCAAAAATATTTTGTTCTTAATAATATGTAAAATTATGTGTTTTAGAGTTAATATCTCCTTATTCAATGAGATATGATAGCACCAGAAATTGGGCAGTTCTGCTTCCCATTCCACTTACATACTGTGAGTGACCATGGGTTAGGAAAGACGAATCTATTGTCTTGTTGATTGAGCTCTGTATCTGCCAGTTTGCATAGTCCTCTCAAAACTGTGTAAGACTCTGTGGCTGAAAGTGAGTTCAGCATTTTAAGGTCTATCATTGTCTTAAACCATACTTCCTAAATCAAAGCAGTTACCTCATTTGGCATTCACTAGATGAAAAGCAGTATCTCCCACCACTGGAAGGAGCACTGTGTATGTTAGCCTTACTGAAAGCTTCTCAGGGTGGGCATTTGCAGGAAACTGGAATTCAAAGAACTGGGATTCAAATACAGGCATTC
Organism: Oryctolagus cuniculus; assembly: GCF_964237555.1. Classification (NCBI taxonomy): domain Eukaryota; kingdom Metazoa; phylum Chordata; class Mammalia; order Lagomorpha; family Leporidae; genus Oryctolagus; species Oryctolagus cuniculus. The sequence goes on from NC_091442.1 coordinate 74,677,950, forward strand.
TAGTATGGGTTGTGAGTGTCCCAAGCAGGGCCTTAATCAATACATCAAATGTCCATCTGACATTGCATTTTTTGAAGATTTGTTTATTTGAAGGGCAGAGTTACAGAGGAGAGACAGAATGAGAGAGAGAGAGAGAGAGAGAGAGAGAGGGAGGGAAGGGAGGGAGGGAGGGAAGGAAGGAAGGAAGGAAGGAAGGAAGGAAGGAAGGAAGGAATCTACCATCCTGTGATTCATTCCCCAAATGGCCACAATGACCAGAGCTGGGCCACGTCAAAACCAGGAGCCTGGAACTCCATTTGAGTCTCCCATATGGCTGACAGGGACCCAAGCACAATGGGCCATCTTTTGCTGCTTTCCCAGGCACATTAGCAGGGAGCTGAACTGGATGTAGAGCTGCTGGGACTGGAGCCAGTGCTCAGATGGTATGCTAACGTGGCAGGTAGCAGCTTAACCTGCTGCACCTGCCCTGACATTGCACTTAGGATGCAAGGATCAGCTTGATCTGACTGTAGTCACTTTGGTCGTAACCATCATTTCTTATCTGATACCTGGAATATTAAGCATAATTTCTTAAGAAAGTCATGGTATATTCTAGTGGCCTTAGGCCACCCTTATCTTTTTTCATGCCTCTTGGTACAGGCATCCACTTGTCTTGCAGTCACCTGAGGCATGATTTTGTCTGTAAGCCCCCAGTAAATTGCATTGTGAAACTCTTGTTTGTTGGCCTCTTCCTCTGACCTCCTGGCACCTTTCACTTTTGCTGGTAGGCTCTTTGTATACTGAATTTTCCTGAAGTATTTGATATTGGTATGAAGACTAACGTCAAAATCATTTTTATGCATTTGCACATTTGGTAAATGTATCAAATACCTGTACTTTACCAGGTGACTACCAGAGAGGGACTGTGAATTTTGATTTCAGGTGCTTCGTAATATAATTCAGCAAAGTATATGCCAATATGTAAATTAGCAAATATTTTAAATTATTAATGTTGTTAAATGAGTTAATATTTTATAATGCCTTTAGAACAGCATCTAAGACACTGTGCTACCTGAAAATGTTTGTTAAAAGAAATATACACAAAGGAAAGAAAAACTATAGTACAGCATAATATGGGATAAGCCACCTAAGAATGATACTGAAAAATGCTGCAGAAATTCAAATAGATATATTCCAACTAGAGATTTTGTTATTCCCAAGGGAATTTTGAGCCAAGTCTCTAAGGAGCAGAATTCCAGTGGAGAGATGGAAAAAAAAGAAGGCATTCCTGATCCAAAGAATGTCAGAAGAAAAATCCATGTAAATGAGCTTGTCTCATCATACTAGAGCATGTTATTTTGCTAAAGGTGGAAGCCAAGGAAAGGATAAAGGCACAGGAGACACATGGAGTCAGCGATAAAGCCTGATTTAGAAGAGGTAAGAGGTGATGGGATTGGTCTTACATGACACAAATGATGTCTATTCCTCTGAGGCAGGAGGAAGGGAAGAAAGAATAGGCACAGATGCAGACAAATTGATTGGAGTTTGTGTTTGAAGGATTCTATTTTCTCTTCAAAACAGATGGATATGGAAGGGCATGGCATGTGCAGTGGCAGTGGCCAGTGGATGAGGACTGATTACATTGAGACAGGCTTGGAATAGCTGCTCAGGGAACAGGAGAGGAAGTTGAACAAAAACAGTAAGAAAAAATATTGCTCAGAAATGTTGGAGGCCCATCTGAGACTGGAATCATAACTGGTAGCTTTCTGTGAAATTGTGTGGTCCCCTCAGCCACCCTTATTAGATGAGGTGTAGGAGAAGAGGAGAAGTTGGGTCACTCCAAGGTTGAGTTGTCTTGGAAGCTGCAGCTCAGTACAAAGGAAAGAGTGTCCAAAGAGAAATAGAGAGGCTAGGCGTCAGAGGGCTTGAAGAAGTTGATCACTAAATTCGGTGGGAATGAGAGAGTGGGATATGTAGAAGCCCAGGAGGTTATGCTTGAATAACACAGTGTTAACCTCTTGCTTTCTTAGGCTGCTGAGTAAAGTGGCTGGAATGGGAAGATTTTGGATATTCATCCATTTTATATCAAACTCGGCTTCCAAGTCCTCAGTGGATCTTGAGAAGAGATCTTGAGGTCAATAGATGATAATAACACAGAAGGTTAGAGGGAGAGTCCAGTTACCTTGAAAAAGTGAAGGAAAGAATAAGAAGGTGTACAAGAAATAGTGGGTGTATGGAGAGTGACATTCGAATATTTTACCCTTAAAGTAGGTGGGCTGTAGGAGAATGAACATTTGAGAGATAAAGAAAACAATATTTTGGAGGGGAGATACATATCTTAGAAATTAGTAAGTAATTTAGCATTCTGGGTTGGAGAATGGGATACAGAATCAGACAAGGCTAAGTCGAATCCAGGCTTTAGGACTGTGGATTGCATCACTTGACAGTGCCTCAGGGTTTGTTTCTGTCTGCAAATGGAAACAGTAATTCCTGGTTACTACTTGGATTACATAGTGTATTGCTCCTACTTCACAGATAGGTCATCCTTACTTTCTTTATGATTATTTCTCCACCTCAGGTTAAAATTTATTTTAATTAATATTTTTAATAGATATATAGGGATTGCACATACTTATGAGTTACTATATGATGTTTCCTTACATGTATACATTGTTGAATGCCCAGCCAGGGTAAATATGTTTATCATTTCAAGCACTTGACATTTCTTTGTAATGAAACACCCAAAGCCATTATCTTCTAGGCTTTTTAAAATAGGGAACTCTATATTAAATTAATTATTATTATTTATCTATTTTTCACCATTACTGTGCAAAATAACTCTTCTCTGGTTATAACCTAGTACCCATCATTCAACCTTTCCTCATCTTTGTCTCTCCATGTCCCTTCTAGCCTCTGGCACCACCATTTATATATATATATATATATATATATATATATATATTTTATTTGACAGGTAGAGTTATAGACAATGAGAGAGAGAGAGAGAGAGAGAGCAAGATCTTCCTTCCGTTGATTCACTCCCCAAATGGCTGCTATGGCTAGTGCTGCACCGATCCGAAGCCAGGAGCCAGGTGCCTCTTCCTGGTCTCCCATGCCGGTGCAGGGCGCAAGCACTTGGGCCATCCTCCACTGCCCTCCCAGGCCACAGCAGAGAGCTGGACTGGAAAAGGAGCAACTTGGACTAGAACCTGGCACCCATATGAATGCCGGCGCCGTAGGCGGAGGATCAACCAAGTGAGCCATGGCATCGGCCCCTCCACCATTATATTTTTAACTTCCATGAGATCACCTATATTTTTAAGACTCCACGTATAAGTGTGATTATGTGATATTTGTCTTTCTGTGCTTGACTGATTTCCTTAATATAAAGACCTTCAATTCCATGTTTTTGCAAATGACATGGTCTCATTCTTTTTATGGCTGAGTAATGTATAACTTAATGAGTATGTATGACACATTTTCTCTATCTACTCATCAGTTGATGGGCATTTTGGTTGTTTTCATTTCCTGGTTATTGTGAATAGTTCTGCAGTAAATATGGGAGTGCAGATGTCTCTTCAACAGATGGATTTCATTTCCCACCCTGGGTTTTTAATGTCAAAGAGTTTTAAGACTCAGACCTTGTTCTGCTGCATTTTTCTCCTCTCCCCCCAATTCCTGTCTCCTCCCTTCTGCTTTTTCTCTCATGAGCCAACTTCATAGTTTTAAGTATGAATCCATATGCTGATGACTCCTAAATTTTATCTCTAAGACACATGTTTTCTCCAAACTTCCAACTCACATTTCCAACTGCGTATTAGCCATTATGTTTAGATGGTTGTTAGATATTTCCAGGTCAACAAGCCAAGAACTGAAAAGCTGCACTTCTCCTCAAATCTGTTGTACACGTGATCTAAGCCATTTCACCAACGGCAATTCTATCCAGTTATCAAGGCCAAAACCCAATCTTTATTCTTTTCTTTCTCTCAGACCCTATATGTACTTGATTCCACATACAAAGAGTATCCTAAATCCAGTTACTCCTCACTCTTTCTGCTGCTACCATCCTGATCTGTGTCCACACCCAATGCCATTTCTAGCATTTTCCTCTAGTTTTTTTCTCAGCATAGTTTGAAGTTTTCAGAGATGAAAGTCGCAGATATATCATCTACATCTGTACAACTAATTCCATTTCTCTCAGAAAACTGAAGTCTTTTTTTTTTTAACCATTTATTTATTTACTTAAAGTCAGAGTCACACAGAGAGAGAAGGAGAGGTGAGAGAGAGAGAGAGGTCTTCCATCCACTGGTTCACTCCCCAGATGGCCACAACGGCCAGAGCTCTGCTGATCTGAAGCCAGAAGCCATGAGATTATTCAGGGTCTCCCACATGGGTGCAAGGGTCCAAGAACTTGGGCCTTCTTCCACTGCTTTCCCAGGCCATAGCAGAGAACTGGCTCAGAAGTGGAGCAACCAGGACTCGAACCGGTGCCCATATGGGATGCCAGCACTGCAGGTGGCAGGTTTACACACTACACCATGCACTGGCCCAGAAAACTGAAGTCTTTACAAAGCCCTGTGACCCTGTCTGTGATCCATACTCGTTCCTTCTTTGGCCTCATCACTTTTTGTACTCTTCCTTTATTATCCTGCCACAGTCTGGACAGCCTCCTTATTTCTTGATCAAGTCATTTATGTCCTTTCTCTGGGGATTTGTGCTAACAATTTTCTCCCCCTAGAATGCTCTATCTTTATATAGCTTGTCATTTTAGCTTCTTCACCTTCAAATCTTTGTTCAAACATTATATTCTTAATAAAGCCTGTGCTGATACCTTATTTAGCATGTACCAACACACACATGTGCTCATGCACACACACTCACACACACCACCTTCCCATGGCACTCCAAATCTTTTAACCTTGTTGTATATTTTTTATTATTACTTTCTTATTTACTATGCAATTTGTTATCTGTGGGGATTTTTTTTTAAAGATTGATTTATTTGTTTGAAAGTCAGGGTTATAGAGGGAGAGGGAGAGACAGAGTGAGAGATCTTCTATCCACTGGTTCACTCCTCAGATAGCTGTAGTGGCTAGGGCTGGGCCAGGCCTGACCCAGGGGCCAAGAGCTTCTTCCTGGTCTCCCATGTAGATAGCAGGGGACCAAGCACTTGGGCCATCTTCTGCTTTTTCCAGGCCATTAGCAGGGAACTGGATGGGAAGTGGAGCAGCTGGGACACAGCTGATGTCCATGTGGGATCCCAGTATCACAGGAAGCAGCTTTAACTGCTACACCACAACACCAACCTGCTATGGTTATTCTTTATTGCCCAGCTCCCATGCAGTGAAAGCTGCAAGAGCAAGGATCTCTGTTCTCCTTGCCCATGTATACTGGAAAACAAGTATGGTGCTTAGCAAGGGTAGGTACCCAATAAAGAATTGTTGAGGGCATAAAACAATGAATAAATAATGTATGACTATAGTGAGCTTTCTAAATGCTGAATATTATGCAAGGTGCAACATTAAATCTACTTGTTATTGGTATTGTCATCTACTAAAGGGATAGGAATGAGAAATAAATCCTATGAAGGTTTTTTTTTTTACCCAGAAAACTATTATTTAAGGTATACACACTTCATGCATTTTATAAATACAACTTGAGGAACATAGTGATTCTTCACACCCTACCCACCATCCCGCAGTCTTCTACCATTCTTCCTCCTCCCTCTCCTAATCCCATTCTGAGTTTTTACTAAGATCTATTTTCAATTAACTTTATACACATAAAATTAACTCTATACTAAGCAAAGTGTTCAATAAATAGTATGAGAAAAAAAACTGTTCCTCAACAGTCAAGAAGGGGCTGTTCCAAGTCATCACAAATCAAAGTGTCAATTTTACTTCTAAAGATTTTCTTTTAGGCACTCTATTAATTACTACAGAACAAGGAGAACATGGTATTTGTCCCTTTGGGATTGGCTATTTCACTAATTACAATGTTTTCCAGTTACACCCATTTTGTTGCAAATGACAGATTGTCTTTTTTTACCATTGTATAGTATTCCATGATGTACATATCCTATAATTTATCATAATTTATCTTGTTTTCAATTGAAGGGCATTTTGGTTGATTTCACATCTTAGCTGTTGTGAATTGAGCAGCAGAAAATGTGGGGTTACAGATAATATTTTCATATGCTGATTTCATTTCCTTTGGTTAAATTCCCAGGAGTAGGATGGCTGGGTCAAATGATAGGTCTATATTCAGATTTCTGTGGTATTTTTTTTTTTTTTGGAAAGGCAGAGTGGATAGTGAGAGAGAGAGACAGAGAGAAAGGTCTTCCTTTTGCCGTTGGTTTACCCTCCAATGGCCGCCACGGCCGGCATGCTGTGGCCGGCGCACCACGCTGATCCGAAGGCAGGAGCCAGGTGCTTCTCCTGGTCTCCCATGGGGTGCAGGGCCCAAGTACTTGGGCCATCCTCCACTGCTTTCCCTGGCCACAGCAGAGAGCTGGCCTGGAAGAGGGGCAACCAGGACAGAATCCAGCGCCCCGACCAGGACTAGAACCCGGTGTGCCAGTGCCGCTAGGTGGAGGATTAGCCTATTGAGCCATGGTGCTTGCCCTGTGGTATCTTCATGCTGTCTACCACAGTGGCTGTATCCATTTATATACCCACCAACAGTGGATTAGGGTACCTTTTGCCACACATTCTCACCAACGTTTGTTTGTTGATTTCTATCTGAAAGCCATTCCAAGGGGAGTGAGGTGAAACCTCCTTGTGGTTTTGATTTGCATTTCCTTGATGGCTAGTGATCCTGAGTATTTTATAATGTGTTTGTTGTCCATTTGATTTTTTTTTTTTTTGAAAATGCCTGTTTAAGTTCTTTACCCATTCTTAACTGGATAGTTTTGTTGTTGAGTTTCTTATGCTCTTTATATTCTTGATATTAATACTTTATCAGTTGCATAGTTTGCAAAAAATTTCTCCCATTCTTGTATTGTGTCTTCCCTTTGTGGAGTGTTTCTTTTGCAGTGAAGAAGCTTCTCCATTTGATGTAATCCCATTTATCAACTTTGGCATTGATTGCCTGTGCATCTGGGGTCTTTTCCAAGAAGTCTTTGCCTATGCCAATATCTTGCAGGGTTTTCCAGACGTTCTCTACTAATTTGATGGTATCAGGTTATAGATTTAAGTCTTTGATCCATTTTGGGTAGATTTTTGTGTAAGATGTAAGGTAGGGGGTCTTGTTTGTACTTTGGCATGCAGAGATCCAGTTTTCCAGCACCATTTGTTGAAGAGACTATCCTTGCTCCAGGGATTGATTTTAGCTCCCTTGTCAAAGGTAAGTTGGTTGTAGAAGTGTAGGTGATTTTGGAGTTTCTATTCTGTTCCATTGGTCTATCCATCTGTTTTTGTAACTGTACCAGGCTGTTTTGATTATGACTGCCCTGTAGCATGCCTTGAAATTAGATATTATGGTGCCTCTGGCTTTATTTTTGCTGTATAAGATTGCTTTAGCTATTTGAAGTCTCCTGTGTTTCCATATGAATTTCAGCATCACTTTTTCTATATATCTGAAAAGAATGTCCTTGGAATTTTAAAGTATTGCACTGAATCTGTAAAATGCTTTTGGTAGTATGGACATTTTGCTGATTGATTCTTCCAATCTGTGATTACAGAAGACTTTTCCATTTTTTGTGTCTTTTTCTTTTTCTTTCTTTATTTAATGTTTTCTAATTTTCATTGTGGAGATCTTTGATGTCCTTGGTTAAATTTATTCGAAGGTATTTAATTTTTTTGTAGCTATTGTGAATGGGATTGATCTTAGAAGTTCTTTCTCAACCATGGCATTGTCTGTGTATACAAAGGCTATTGATATTTGTGTATTGATTTTATATCCTGTCACTTTACCAAATTCTTCTATGAGTTTCAATGGTCTCTTAATGGAGTCTTTTGGATCCCCTATAAATAGAATCATGTCATCTGCAAATATGGATAGTTTAACTTCTCCTTCCCAATTTGTATCCCTTTGATTTCTTTTTCTTGCCTAATGGGGAATGGGCATTCTTGTCAGTTTCCAGATCTTAGTGGGAATGCTTCCTACATTTCCCTGTTCAATAGGATGTTGACCATGAGTTTGTCATAAATAGACTTGATTGTATTGAGGAATATTCCTTCTATACCCAATTTGCTTAAAGTTTTCATCATGAAAGGGTGTTGTATTTTATCAAATACTTTCTTTGCATCTATTGAGATAATAATATGTTTTTGTTCTTAAGTTTGTTAATGTGATGTAACACATTGATTTCCGAATGGTAAACCATCCCTGCATACCAGGGATAACTTCCACTTGGTCTGGATGAAAGATTGTTTTGATGTGTTGTTTAATTCAGTTAGCTAGTGTTTTGTTGAGAATTTTTGTGTCTGTGTTCATCAGGGAGATTGGTCTGTGGTTCTCTTTCTCTGTTCTATCTTTTTCTGGTTTATTAATTAAGGTGATGCTGGCTTCACAGAAGGAGCTTGGGAAGATTCCCTGTCTTGAGAAGAATTGCAGTCAGTTCTTTAACTGTCTGGTATAATTCAGCAGTGAAGCCATCCAGTCCTGGGCTTTTTTTGTTGTTGTGTAGGTCTTTATTACTGATTCAATATCTATCTTGTTTATTGGTCTGTTTATGTTTTCTATGTCTTCTTGTCTCAATTTAGGTAGGTTGTATTACCCAAGAATCTATCCATGCCTTCCACATTTCCTGGTTTGTTGGCATACAACTCTTTGTAGTAATTTCTGATGATTCTTTTTATTTCTGTGGTACCTGTTGTTATATTTTCATTTTCATATCTAATTTTAGTGCTTTGGTTCTTCTTCATCTTTTTTGGTTAGTTGGGACAATGGTGTGTCAATTTTGTTTAATTTTTTGAAGAAACAGCTCTTTGTTTCACTGATCTTCTGTATTTTTTATTTCAATTTTGTTTATATCTCCTCAAATATTTCTTTTCTCCTACTAGTTTAGGGTTTGATTTGCCATTGTTTTTCTAGGTCCTTGAGATGCCTTGATAGCTAATTTATTTGGTGCCTTTCCAATTTCTTGAGGTAGGCAACAATTGCTATAAACTTCCCTCTTAACACTGCTTTTGCTGTATCCATAAGTTTTGATGTGTTGTATTCTTATCTTCATTCATTTCCAGAAATATTTTGATTTCTCTTTGATTTCTTCTATGTCCCACTGTTCATTCAGAAGCATGTTGTTCAGTCTCCCATGTTTACATATGTTTTAGAGATTCTTGAGTTGTTGTTTTCTAGCTTCATTCCATTATAGTAAGATAAGATGCATGGTATGATTTCAATTTTTTTCAGTTTGCTGAGACTTGCTTTATGGCTTAGCATGTGGGCCATCCTAGAGAAAGTTCCATGCACTGGTGAGAAGAATGTGTTTCTGCAACTGTAGGATGAAAAGTTCTGTAGATATACATTAGGTCCATTTGGTCTATAGTGTCAACTAACTCTGTTGTTTACTTGCTGATTTTCTGTCTGGTTGATCTGTCCATTGTTGAAAGTGGGATATTGTACTCCCCCCATTACTATTGTATTGGAGTCTATGTCTCCTTTTAGATACATTATTGTTTGTTTTAAATAGCAAGGTGCTCTGTAATTAGGTGCATGCAGATTTATTATAGTCACATCTTCCTATTGATTTGATCCCTTAGTCATTACATACTGCCCTTCTTTGTCTATAGTTTTTTGTGTTAAATTCTATTTTGTCTGATATTAGGATGGCTATACCAGCTCTTTTTTGGTTTCTATGAGCATGGAATATATTTTTACATCCTTTCACTTTTAGTCTGAATGTATCTTTATTGATGAGATGTGTTTCTTTTAGGCAGCAAATAGATGGGTTTTGTTTTTTAATCCATTCAGCCAGTCTGTGTCTTATCTGGAGAGTTGAGGCCATTTACAGTCAAGGTGATTATTGGTAAGTAATGACTTGGTCCTGCCATTTTTCCATAAGTATTTCTATTGTTTACTTTGGATTTCCTTTGTACTTTTACTGGGGGATTTTCTGCCTTCACCATCTTTCATAGTGATGCCCATGTTTCTCTTTCTGTGTGTAGCCCATCCTTAATCATCTTTTGTAAGGCTAGACAAGTAGTGAGGAATTCTTTCAATTTCTATTTGTTATAGAAGGTCTTATTTCACTTTCATTTATAAATGAGAGCTTTGCAGGGTATAGTATTCTGGGTTGACAGTTTTTTCTCTTAAGTCTTGGAATATATTTTGCTATTCTCTTCTAGTCTATAGGGTTTCTTATGAGAAATCAGCTGTGGGTGTAATTGAAGATCTCTGAAAGTAATCTGGTATTTCTTTCATGCACATTTTAGAATATTTTTTATATTTTATTGTGGAGAGTTTGACCACAATGTGTCATGGTGGAGATGTTTTCTGGTTGTCCGTTAGGAGTTTTACGTTGTTCTTGTACTTGGGAGTCCCTTTATTTTTCCAAATTAGTTAAGTTTTCTGAAATTATTTCACTAAAGAGGCCTTCTAATCTATTATCACTTTCCAAGCCTTCAGGAACTCCTGAGACCAGTATATAGGATTGTTTGATAGTATCCCATAAATCTCCAGCACTGTTTTTTAGTTTTCTTATTTCTTCTTCTTCTTCTTTTTTTTTTTATCTGACTGTAATATTTCCAGAGATTTGTCTTCTAACTTGGATATTCCTTGTTCTGCTTTACCAAGTCTGTTGTTAAGGCTTTCCATCACATTTTTTATTTGATCCATTTAATTCTTCCTTTCTAACATTTCATTTTGATTCCTCTTTAAAAATCTCAGCTTCATGGGAAAAATTTTCATTCATGTTGTGTTTGGATTCCTTTGCTTCATGGATTTTTTTCTGATTACTTCTAAGTAATTCTTTTTTATTGACAGGCAGAGTGGACAGTGAGAGAGAGAGACAGAGAGAAAGGTCTTCCTTTGCTGTTGGTTCACCCTCCAATGGCCGCTGCGGCTGGCGCGCTGCGGCCGGTGCACCATGCTGATCTGATGGCAGGAGCCAGGTACTTATCCTGGTCTCCCATGGGGTACAGGGCCCAAGTACTTGGGCCATCCTCCACTGCCTTCCCTGGCCACAGCAGAGAGCTGGCCTGGAAGAGGGGCAACCGTGACAGAATCCAGTGCCCTGACCGGGACTAGAACCTGGTGTGCCGGCGCCGTAAGGTGGAGGATTAGCCTAGCGAGCTGCAACACCAGCCACTTCTAAGTAATTCTACAATCAATCTTTTGAATTTCATTTCTGGCATTTCTTCAATCTCTTCATCTTCACATTCTAGTATTGAAATGTTATTGTGTTCCTTTGGGGCATCATGTCGTCTTGCTTATTCTTGTTTCTTGAATTTCTGCATTTGTTTTTATGCATTTGTTTAGATACTTGGTTTTTTTTTCCCCCTTTTTTTCTCTTATGGCTTTTATGTTTGAACTATGCCTCTGTGGCTTAGTGGAGAGTCTGCTCTTTCAGTGATTACCCAGAGGCATGTGCTAGGTATGGTCAGGGAGCTCTGTTCTGAGCTCTAGGGTGACAAGAGTATCCAAAGTGATACCTATTTCAGGTGTGGTAAATCTCCTCTTTAAAAAAAAAAAAAAAAAAAAAAAACTCAAGGGGGAGTGTTTGTTTATCTCTTTGGTGTAGTCTCATGCTTACCTCCTTTCCTCCTAGGAAACCAATGCCCAGGCTCTAGCCCCAGTGGGTATAATATTCATTCACACTGCTACAACCACAAAGGATCCATGAAGTCCTTAGTGTAATCATGGATCATGCAGCAGTGACCTTCACCAGGCAATCAGGGTGACCTGAGTGTGGGCAGCCACCCACAGTAACGCCCAGTGACTAAGCCACACCCTGCATAATCCCATGCAGCCACAGTGTTTTCACAGTCCCAGCACACAAGACTCCCACCAGCACGAATGCCCAACCCATTGTCACTGCTCCCAGCCAGACTCCAGTGTCTCCTCTCAGCTGGTTGCTGGGTGCACCAACACAAGCTGTAGCAGCTGTTATGTACGTCCAAAATGGCACCCTCTCTCTCAGCTAGTTATAGGACGATGATGCATCGGGGAGAGAGAAATGAGCCACTCCCCATTTTTTCACTCTAGGTGGCAGATACACTCCCCCTCAGGGTTCCAAGCTGGATTCATGCCAGGCTCCCTCCCCAGCTTTATCTCCAGTGGCTTGGGCTTCTGCAGACTAGTCTTACCTCACTCTCCAAAGCTGGTACTGAGGCTCTTGGCTGCTGAGGTCCACACCCTCCACATAGATCCACAGTGTTCCTCCAATTTGTGTGACGTTTCCTCTGCCGTTTTCTCCCTAACTCTTCCCCGAGACTATACTCTCTCCACTTTTTTCTAACTACCTTCCCCTAGGCTAGAGCAGCAAGCACCCTCCCTATTCTACCATCTTCTCTATGAAGGTCTGAGAAAAAGTAAAGATACAAGGAAAACTTTTAGGTTGACATAGTATGGCAAGTAGATTATGACCTTAAACTAAACCCTTGCTGGTGCTTCATTTCTCTGTAAGAACTCTCTAGAAAAAAGTACCTTGGGGAGAGACTAGTTAGAAAATAATTTACCCAGAGATAATTATTACTAACAGGAATGAATCTTTTCCCACTCTGACTCACTCAATGGAGACTACTTTTAAGTAATTATCTTGGTTAAATTTTATTAATCTTTTGGCACCGAATAAAATGGTGTGCATTATAGGAGGACATTGTTCACCACTGAGGTTTGAAGCTCTTGGGTAGCATTTGAATGCAAATAGAATTTGATAGCAGGATTGATTTAGGAGTAGTTGTTCACATTTTCCTTATTTTTCTTTTTTTATATCTTGAATGTTTGGGCAATTAGTTTAAGAGAGAATTGCAAAATTTTAGCTCAGAGAATATGGGATTTTTCTGATTACTTTGAGTCAGATTTTATGTGTTTTGAATTTTGATGCTTCATGTTCTTTTACTATCCATTGCTTTGAAAACTGAAATGGCTTAATTGCTATGTTGGACTTGGGAATTTTATGGTAGAACTAGGGATATAGGTAGATATTTTGAAAACTAAATTAACCTTTTATGCTATTGATATTGTTCATATTCATTACAATGACAATGTAAAAATACTGAAAAGTTATAAAAAAGAAAAAAATTAGTTCTTATCCTATTACAAGATATAACTATGGTCAGCCCACTAGTGTATTCTGCATGTTTTACTGTGAGTCATTTCAAAATTAATATATGTTAGTTGGAACACATTCATTAGGCACCAAAAGCACCTTATGGTCTATATAACATAAATTTCTAATTTTTGCTAACATTATGGACTCCTTTGAGTACATAGCAAAGGCTATTGATTCGCTTCCCCGCAAATTCACATATGGCCAGGCACAAAATTTTGTATTTCTTACCAGGGTTTCTTAGACAATCTGAATCCTATAATAGTCTATGAATTCTAGGCTAAATCCTTGAGCTAAGGCATGATTGTTTTTCAATATTTCAAAATCTGATACACAGTGAAATATTGAAATGCTCTCCTATGTAATGCTCAGATTTGTTCAAAGATCACCATAATTAACATCTGCTACTCTTGTTAGCCCACTACTCATTCTATCCCTTTCTTCTGGTTGTTCCCAATAACCCTGTTACTAGTATGAGCATGTGGCTCAGGTTACACAAGACAAATATCTAACCTTAGAATACCAAAGTATGAATTAAAATTAAGCAGAGACTGATATTTTATCAGATACAAAGGAATCTACATCAGAATGAATGATTTCGTTTCCACTGTAATCACCTCTGCAGTGTTCATTTCAGGTATGATTACTTCCTGGTCCACAATATTTTTTAGTTCCTCCTCTGGAACTGCCTTTGATGGAAATTTATGAGCTATCTTACCAAGCTATGTTATCAAAAATCTTAGTTGAAAGTTACAGAAAATCTCATCCACAAGTGCTGATTTATTTCTTTATATCTCTTATTTTCTCAATGATTAAAATATGTTCATATATCATGGCTACACTTATGAGAGGACTTCATAAAGTTCGTGGAAAATGGAACTAAAAGAAAAAAGTAGAAAAAGTAGAAAACTCTATTTCTCACAGTAAGCTCTATCAGTTCAAGACATGTTTGTAAGTGATGATAGCAGTCATGTAGTCCATCCTGAAAGAACTGAGGGTCCTTGGAACTTAACCGTGTCAACACGGTCTTTTTTATTTTATTAACTAAAGAAAAATGAATGTTCTTTAAATAGTTTTTTTTTCTTTTGACAGGCAGAGTGGACAGTGAGAGAGAGAGACAGAGAGAAAGGTCTTCCTTTGCCATTGGTTCACCCCCCAATGGCCACTGTGGCTGGCACACCATGCTGATCCGAAGCCTGGAGCCAGGTGCTTCTCCTGGTCTCCCACACGGGTGCAGGGCCCAAGGACTTGGGCCATCCTCCATTGCACTCCTGGGCCATAGCAGAGAGCTGGACTGGAAGAGGAGCAACCGGGACAGAATCTGGCGCCCCAACCAGGACTAGAACCCGGTGTGCCGGCGCCACAGGTGGAGGATTAGCCTAGTGAGCTGCAGCGCTGGCTAAATAGCTTTTAAAGATAAGGAAACAAAGAGAGCCAAATCAGGGCTGCAATGTGGATGCCTAATAATTTCCCAGTGAGACTCTTGCAAAGTGGCACTTGCTATATGATGGGATTGGGCGGCAGGACTGCTGTGGAAGGGAAGAAATCTCTAGTGCAATTTTCCTAGGAACTTTTTCTGTTAAAGCTTTGGCTAACCTTCTCCAAACACTATCATAAGCTGCAAATGCCAAGGAAGCCCAGAAAGTTAGCAAGCAAAATGCCTTGAGCATACCCCAAAACTGTTGCCATGACCTTTGCTCTTGATGGATTCACTTTTGATTTGATTGAACCACTTCCACCGCTTCATAGCCATTGCTTTGAGTGTACTTCGTCTTTGGGATCATATTGATAAAGCCGTGTTTCATCTCTTGTTACAAGTCTTCAAAAAAGGACTTCAAGATCTTCGTCCTACTTGTTTAAAATTTCCGTTCAGATTTCGTTTGCTGCTGTTTGCAACTGATCTGAGCTCAATAGCTTTGGCACCTTGAGCAGAAAGTTTGTTCTGCTTTAAATTTTCAGTCAGAATTGTGTCAGCTGAGCCAACTGAGATACCAATGATGTTGGCTATTATTTCTGCTATTAATCTTTGATCCTCTTCAATTAGGGCATGAGAAAGATTATTTTTTTGCTTTATATAATAATTTATATTTTGTATTATTCTAAAATATGCCTGGTTGTTTATAAAAATGTTTCAATATAAACAATAAAATATAAAAGTCTGAAAATTTTGACAAATGCAAAAACCAATGAGAAATAACAGCAATAACAATAAAACAAACATGAATATAAGACGTAGTCACAGGCTAGCTTACTGCCCGAGTTCTCCAGAGAAACAGAACCAATAAGATATATATACACATACACACATATATATATGCACACACTGCTATTGGAAATGTGATTATAGAGTGGATTGAAATAATGTCTTTGAAAAAATTAAAGAAAAGAAAGGAAAGAAGGAGGAGGATTGAAGGAGGAAGAGGGAGGGGGGAAAGTACAGTTATCTTCTTAGAATTGTACCTATGAAACACATGAAATCTGTTCTATTTATTTATGTTAATATAAATTTAAAAAATTACACCAAAGAGATTAATTTTAATTGGGCAAATTGATGTGGATGGTCTGTTGCTGCAGGCTTAATCTTCATCATCTTGTCCCTTCTTAAAAAGAGCTATCCACTTGTAAACTGTTGATTTCTTTGGGGCGTTGTCCCCATTATAATGCATCAATGATTTTGCCCTTCTTCCACTCAAGCTTCATGATAAAGTTGATATTCTTCTTCAGTTTTAACAGAATTCATCTTATTCTGATAGGGGCTCTTTTCAAATTTACGTCTTCTAAGTGTCTAAACTAGATACTGTTCAGACATGTTATAGCAAGTTAATACAAGTTGATGTTTTAAAATTATTTGTTTGAAAGGAGAAAGAGGAAGAGAAGCAGGAAGGGAGGAAGAGAGAGAGGAGGGGAGTGGGAGAGAGGGAGAGAGAGAAAGAGAGAGGAGAGAGAGAAATACTCATATCCACTGATTCACTCCTTCGAGTGACTGCAGTGGCTGAGGTTGGCCTGGGCTGGAGCCCAGAACTCAGTGGAGGACTCCCATGTAGGAGGTACAAATCCAACTATTTGATCCATCACCTGCCACCTCCTAGGGTCTGCATTGGTGAAAAGTTTGAGTCAGGAGCCAGAGCTAGGAATTGAACCCAAGAACTCCAATATATGTCCTTAGCAACTTAACCAGTGTTTAACTGCTATGCCTAACACTCATCCTATAAGTTTATTTTGGTGCCAAAATGTTTTGAAATTCATGTGTAGTTTTTCATAATATGTATTTCCATGAACTTTTTGAGAACCTATCTTATGCATACATGCTTGATGATCATATTCTCTTGATAGTGTATTCCTTTCATCAAAATGTGAGGTTGCTTTTTCCCTTTCATTTTTTCCACCCCTTATTCTATAATCTGGCTTTATTTTAGTTCTTCTTTTCATGGCATGTATTTTTCCATCATTGTTATCAACATTTTAGTGTAGTTTTTATTTACTTTCTTTCTCTCTCTAATTTTTACTCTTGAATTATCTATCTTTTGGTCAATTTTCCTTTTCATTTATTTATTTCTCCTTTTATATAATACATTAGGTGGATGAAAATTTTTTTTATTTTGAAAGATACAAGTTTTATTTTTATTCTTATGATGTGCGCTCAACTTAGTAATATTTATATATTTGTTTATTTTTCCATACCATAAAGTTAGAAAGTTTATCAAGAGCTATACTTTTTCTCTGAATAAGATAAAAACCTTAGTATATTCCAGCTTCTTTCACTTTCCTGGGATTTTTTTTCTGGGGTATCTTAAAACTCATAATCATATTGTAGTTTAGAATTTTATTTTAGGTTTCTGTGGATATGTTTTTCTAGTTATCACTTATTAGACAACATTTTGTTTACTTCATTCTTTTTTTTTTTTTTTTTTTACAGGCAGAGTGGACAGTGAGAGAGAGAGAGACAGAGAGAAAGGTCTTCCTTTGCCATTGGTTCACCCTGCAATGGCCACTGCAGCCAGTGCATTGCGCTGATCCGAAACCAGGAGCCAGGTGCTTCTCCTAGTCTCCCATGCGGGTGCAGGGCCCAAGCACTTGGGCCATCCTCCATTGCACTCCCGGGCCACAGCAGAGAGCTGAACTGGAAGAGGGGCAACCGGGACAGAATCTGGCGCCCCGACTGGGACTAGAACCCAGTGTGCCGGCGCCGCAAGGTGGAGGATTAGCCTAGTGAGCCGCGGCGCCGGCCGTTTACTTCATTCTTATTTCTCATATTTTATTATTTCCTCCTGGATTCATTTCTGGTTTTTATTGGAATATATTTTTGAGAGTTCTTTAAGCATATTTGTATGATAAATTTTTGTGACCTCACAAACCTGTCTTCCTTTGTAATTTGTTGATTTTTTTGGTAGGGTATACTTTCTTTTACTTTGATCTTTTGTGTGTCTACTTTTATCTTTTATGCATTTTCTTTGTGGCTACCATGATAATTGCATGAAATTCTGTAGCAAGAGAATTCTAATTTCAACTGGTAACAATCTAACTTCAGTCATATACAAAAAATCAATACTTTTAATTCTTCAACCCCTTCCATTTTATGCTATTGGTATACTTTCCATTATTTTATATCATATATCCATTAAACTATTGTGGCTATCGTTACTTTTTAATTCTTTTCTCTTAACTTTTTAAAAAAGATTTATTTATTTATTTGAAAGTCAGAGTTACAGAGAGGCAGGGGCAGAGAGAGAGTGAGAGATCTTTTACCCGCTGGTTCACTCCCCAGATGGCCGCAAGGGCCAGAGCTGGGCTGATCTGAAGCCAGGAGCTTCTTCCGGGTTTCCCACATGGGTGTAGGGGCCCAAGGACTTGGGGCATCTTCCACTGCTTTCCCAGGCCATAGCAGAGAGCTGGATCAGAAGTGGAGCAGCTGGGACTAGAACCGGTACCCATGTGGGATGCTGGCACTGCAGGCGGTGGCTTCACCTGCTATGCCACAGCGTCGGCCCCTTGTCTCTTAACTTTTATACTAGAGTTAAAAGTGATTTATGTACCATTTTCACAGTATTATAGTATTCCAATTTTGACTATATGTTTGTTAACATATATATGTTTGTTTACACCTTTTCTCATTGTAACTTATTACCCTTTCATTAAATTTTTAAAAAAAAATTCATTTGAAAGGCACAAATAGAGAGGAGGAAGGAGAGAGAGAGAGGTAGGTGGGGAGGAAGAGAGAGCGAGAGAGAGATAGGTTGAGGGAGAGAGAGGTCTTCCATCCACTGGTTCACTCCCCAAATTACAGCAATGGCCAGGGCTGGGACAGGCTGAAGCAAGGAATCTGGAGGTTCTTCTGGATAGGGGCTCTTCCATTGTTTTTCCCAGGCCATTAGCAGGGAACTGGATCAGAAGTGGAGCAGCTGGGATTTAAATCAGCCCCCATATGGGATGCCAGTGTTGTAGGTGGAGGCTTAACCTGGTGTACCACAATACTGGCCCCCATACATTCATTTCAAATTGAAGAACACTGTTTAGTATTTCTTATATGTCATGTCTGGTAATTATGAATTCTCTCTTCTTGTTTATTTTTAAATTGGGAATGCCTTAATCTCTTTTTTAATATCTAAAGGACAAGGGTGGGCACTGGGGTATAGCGGGTAAAGCTGCCACTTGCAGTGCCGACATCCCACATGAGCTCCAGTTCGAGTCCCAGCTGCTCCATTTCTGATCCAACTCTCTGCTATGGCTTGGGAAAGCAGTGGAAGATGGCTCAAGTCCTTGGGCCTCTGCATCCACGTGGAAGACCTGGAGGAGTCTCCTGTTTCCTGGCTTCAAATGGGCTCAGCTCCAGCCATTATGGCCATTTGGTAAGTCAGGCAGCAGATGGAAGACTTTGTCTCTCTCTCACTTTCTCTCTCTCTCGCTTTCTCTCTCTCTCTTTTTCTCTGCCTCTGCCTCTCTGTAACTCTTCCTTTCAAATAAATAAATAAATCTTTAAAAATATCTAAAGGACAGTTTTTCCAAGTATAGGTTTTTGGTTGACCATTTTTTCTTTTAACACTCTGAATATATTTTGCTACTCCTCGGTGGCCTACAATGTGTCTCTGAGAAGTCTGCTGGTAGCCATATGTGATCAATCTCTTTTCTTTTGCTGCTTTCAAGTCTTTGACCTTCTTAAAAATTATGGCTTATTTACTTATTTGAAAGTTAGAGTTTGAGAGAGATGGAGAGATGGAGAGAGGAGAAAAGAGAGAGAAAGAGATCTTCCATCTGCTGGCTCACTCCTCAGATGGCTGCAATGGCCAGGCTGAAATGAGGAGCCAGGAGCTTCATACAGATCTCCCACATGGGTGGCAGGGCTCCAAACACTTGGGCCATCTTCTGCTGCTTTTCCCAGGCCATTAGCAGTGAGCTAGATTGAAAGTGGAGCAGTCATGACATGAAGTGGTGTCCAAAAGAGATGTTGGTACCGTAGATGGCAGCTTTAAATGTTTTGCTACAATGCCAACACCTATCTTTCCTATCTTTGGATTTTGACTATTTGTTTATAATGTGTCTTGCAGTATTTCACTTCAGATACCTTTCTTAGAGTCCTTTCAGCTTCAGGAAACAGGATGTCCCTATCTCTCCAAAATTTGAGAAGTTTTCAGTCATTATTTCTCTACATAAGCTTTATAAACTTTTCTCTTGTCTTTTGCTGACATATACAGTCATGTGTTTTGTAATTGGAAAAAAGTCTGAGAAATGAGTTGTTAGGTGAGTTTGTCACTGTGTGAACATCAGAACATACTTATATAAACTAAGATGGCTACAGTGTCACTGTATAATATAATTTAAAAAATTTATTTGTTTATTTGAGAGGCAGAGTTACAGACAGTGAGAGGGAGAGACAGAGAGAAAGATCTATCCACTGGTTCACTCCCTAAATTACCACAAGGATTGGAACTGAGCTGATCCAAAGTCAGGAGCCAGGAGCTTTTTCCGGGTCTCTCATGTGGGTGCAGGGACCCAAGTGCTTGGGTCATCTTCTACTGCTTTCCCAAGCCATAGCAGAGAGCTGGATCAGAAGAGGAGAGCCAGTACTACAACCGGCACCCATGTGGAGGATTAACCTACTGTGTCACAGTGCTGGCCCCTGTCATATAATCTTATGGGAGTACTGTTGTATATGTGGTCCATCATTGACCAAAATATTAATGACTATGGTATCTGTACAGTTGATGGTAGGTATCCCATCAGTACCTTATGCTTTCTTCAGTCTTTTTTTTCATTTTGTTCCTCTATTTGGTTAATTTCAAATGATCTGTTTTTGGGTTTACAAATTCTTTCATGTGCCTGCTTACATCTGCCACTGAAGGTCTTTTACTGATATTTTCAGTTCTTTAGCTGTACTTTTGAGCTCTGGTACTTCTGTTTGATAATTTTTATGGTTTCTGTTTCTTCAATTTCTCATTTTGCATATTCACTATTTTTCTAATTGTGTTTAGTTGTCTTTCTCGGTTCTTTTGTATCTCATTGAGCACTTTTAAAGTTAATTTTTTTAAGATTTATTTATTTATTTATTTGAAAGTTAGAGTTACATAGAGAGAGAAGGAGAGGCAGAGAGAGAGAGAGAGAGAGATCTTCCATCTGGTGGTTTACTTCCCAATTGGCCACAATGGCTGGAGCTGTGCTGATCTGAAGCCAGGAGCCAGGAGTTTATTCCATGTCTCCCACATGGGTGTCAGGGCTCAAGGACTTGGGTCATCTTCAACTGCTTTCCCAGGCCATAGCAGAGAGCTGGATGGGAAGTGGAGCAGCTGGGACTTGAACTGGCGCCCGTATAGAATGCCGGCACTGCAGGCGATGGCTTTACCTGCTATGCTACGGTGCTGGCCCCTTTAAAGTTATTATTTTGAATTCTTCATCAGGCAATTTGTCGATCTCCATTCCTTTTTGGTTCATTACTGGAGTCTTATTAGTTTCATTTGGTGTATCATATTTGCCTGTTTCCTTGGGATCCAAATAGCTGTGCATTTGTGTCTGTGTACTTGAAGAAGCCAACATACACATAAATATACTCTTTTCCTGGGTTTTCAAGGCCCCTGAGATTGCTTCTTGGACCTGGGGTGAATGGGGTTGAAGGTAAGTCATGCAAATGATGTTAGATTTACTATTGGAAAACAACAGGTTTATGGGCCTGTTTCCAGAGGCTATTTTGGGCATGTTTCCTGCCTGGTCCTTAGGACCTTGGTCAGTAGGACTGGTTCTGAGATGAGGTTCTGTGTCAGGGTCCGCAGATGACAGTCTTGTTACTAAATATGCTGATGGTGTGGCTCCTCCTTTGTCCTTTGTAGGGTTCTCAATAGGTCTGTAGATGATTCACTGAGCAGGCAGGGTTGATACTATAGTCATCTGTTATTGTCTGTAATCAAGTCATGGGACTAGTTTAGAGTTCACAATCAAGGGCTGACATCTGTAGGTCTTCTGGAACTATCAACTGTTGTGCTTCTGTATGGATCCCTTGGTGGGCAAGACTGTCCTGAGTGTGTAGTAAGTAAGGCTGGAGCCAAGTAATAAGGTTTTCTGTGTGGATTTTCTGAGGTTGGTGGACTCACCTGCAAGGGCATGGATGGGTGTGTCACCCTCCAAGTGCCTGTATAGGATTCCAGTCAGACTGTAATTTAGAGTATTTGGAACTGTTACAAAGCCACTTTAGTGTCCACAGGGACCAAGATTGGCAAGCCTATAACCCAAGGCATGAAGAGACATAACTTTTCTGGTCCCTTGACAAATGATTCTGGTATCAGAATCAATGCCAAATGGAGCTGGAGCTGCATGAGATCAAGGCCATTTTTGGATCTGAGCCTGAGACCACAGTTGAAAAGGTGGCCACATAGTCATGAGTCTGCCTTCTCAAAATGTCTGTCCTCAGTCCTGGTCTCCACCAGGCTTTTATACTGCATGGATCTTAAATATATCACAAAGGTTCTTCTCTCCATGGATATCTGTGCAGTTCTGTACAATTATTGTTGATATGGGGGAATGTGAGTGAGATACCTTCATTTGCACCATCTTACTGACTCTACTGCCCTTGAATTTTTCTTGATCATCTTGAAATATCTTTCCCCTCTTTGGTAATTTCTCAAGAACATAATAGCTTCCAGGGAAGGGCTAGGAGAAGTTTTTATCATTAGTTTTGTCTTTTTTCATCCGCATTATTTTCTCCTGGAAAAGCAAAATTTTCACCTGATGTGGCTGAGAAAATCCTTTTGTGTGGGCTGCCTTTAACAGCTCAGTGATACCTTGGCGAGACTGCTACCAACACCCACAGAGCCCCATCATTGCCATTCTCAGAGCACATGTCCCACTTTTATTTAAATAGCATAAAGGTTGGAGCTGGAAAAGAGAACAATATCTATTTTTGTATTTGAAATAAATATTATAAATATAGATTGTAGAAATTCTCAGAAGGAGCAAGGTTGGTCCTTGTTGAGAGAGGAGATTAGAATCGCAGCATCATTGAATGGTAGAGTTGGAAGGTACCTTTAAGATCCCTTGTTCTACTTCCACTTATTTTCTAGATAAGGAAGTCCAGCTTCCTAGAGTGACTTGGTTAAGTTAGCATCAGACCTGCGAGTAGAACTCATGTCACTGTACTTCTGGGACATTGCTCTTTATATTATAGTCAACTATATCCTTCCTGTGCATTCCAGACTTGAAAGTCAAAGAAGGAATGCTGGATATTGTCTTATAGCTCTGGATTTTGTAAACCAGAAAAGCTTAGTTGATAATACAGAGAAATTTACTAAGACTTGTTCCTATTTAGTATGATGGTTAATTTTTTGTGTCCATTTTGGCTGGACCACAGAGTGTTCAAACATTAGTTTGGATGTTTCTTTGAGGGTGCTTTTGTATGAGATAAACATTAAAATTGGAGAACTTTGAGTAAAACAGATTTGCCTTCATCATGTAGGTGGGCCTCATGCAATCAAATGGACAGAATAAAACAAGACTGATCTCTTCTGAACAAGAGTAAATTCAACCAACCTTTGAACTTGAACTGCAGCATGGAGATCTTTTTGAGCCACCAGCTTGATGTTCTACTCTGCAGATTTTGGACTTTTCAGCCAAGTAATCAAGTAAGCCATTTCCTTAAAACAAATCTTTCTAGATATACTTACCCTATTGGTTCTGTTTCTCTGAAGGACTCTTACTAATACACTTAGTAAAACATCTGATTCTCTAATACAATATTTGGACATTAAATATCTGTACCTGGAGAGCATCTCATCTGTTGTTTTGGGTCATCATGTGCTATTCTCTATTTCTTTAATGCTCTGCAAACACAAAGAGAATCTTTGATTTTGGTATTAAAAGAAAAACCTTTAAAAATTTGCTCTTATTTTTTCCTCATTCATGAAGGATGGAATTCTCAAAATTCCTGATAATAATTCATATTACAATCCTAATGTATCTCCATCAAATTCTGAGACAAGTAATGCTGGCTTTACCTGTGAAAAGGGTAGGGTAGCTTTTGGGCTCAGGTGCTACAGAAGACAGGAAAGGAAGCACACACAGCTTAGTTTTCATTCTTTATCTGAAAAGTTGTTAGTAGTCTAGTCCTCCTCCTGCTTTCCCAAGATACTTCCAGACCTTCTGCAACCTCCTTCTTTATATTTGTTAGGAAAATTTTAGGCATGAGTGAAAAGTAACCCAACTGAAACTAGCTTAAGCCAAAATAAAATTTCATTTGCTTATGTAACAGAAGAGGTCCGAGGAGAATTTTGGGATAGATGAGCTTAGAGCCTTAAACATTGTTCTCAAGACCCATCCATCTCTGTGCCTGGTTTCCTTTGTGGTGTGTTGGCATTGCTTTCAGAATTGTTTGCCATTTATATTGACAAGGTACAGCCAGATAAGTCCTAGTTCACATCCCGTCCAGTTAACACCATCACAGAAAAGAGTGATTTTCAAGAATGCTGGGCATGTCCTGAGCTGACTCTTACTGGAAGGTTACGTTATATACATTTTTCCTGAATATGCTGATTAGCTTACTGTTGCGTTGTATACCTACCTTTATTCTTGAGGTAAGGTTGATCTCAATCAACCACATGTGCCAGGGAAAAAAGAAGAGGTGATTTTCTCAAAGAATAAAAATGATAAATGGATGCCAGGTAAATGAAAGTCATGGTCATAGAATGCACTATATCATCCTTGCAGTTTGGCCAGTGAGGCAGGTGGGTAAAGAGCAGTGGAGAGGAGAAGGTGGACTTGATTGAGTCATTCAATTTGAGGTGCCTGTGGAATCTCCTATGTGTCTGGATAACAGGAGTCTATCAGAAGGTAAAAAGGAACCAGGGTAGAATCTCCTTCTGATTTTAGAAACAAATTGCATTTCCTGGAAGGGTATAAGACTGGAGATTCTGAATATGTTTAATCTCTCCTTACTTTTCTTATTGACTATTATATTGTCATAACTTTTTTCCCTTCTTTTTGATTTGCTGCATAAATTTCAGAATTTCATACTAGGATGTAATATCCTGTGTGGAAAGGGGTTTTAGTTCTCTTGATTAAAACCTATAAGAACACAAGGTCTCTAGTAGGCACTCAAAAACCTGGATATGCTGCATATGTTATTTAACATATGACTTCATTGTAGATTGATAAAACGTCATGATAAAGAATTCTTCATTTACATTGCTTTTTATGTTGAGATCCTCTGTAGTTAACTTTGTGAAAATAAAATTTTATTTTTGAGATAAGTACAGATTTGCAAGTAGTTCTAAGAAGTGACAGATGGAACACATGCAGTTTTTAACCTCTGTCTCCCAAAGGTAGCAACTTCAAAACTATGGTGTAATATAATGAGTAGGATATTGAAATATTGTTGTTGATGCAATCCTGATTGACTTTTTTGTGGATGTATATGTGGCCTTGGTGAATTGTTTCATGGCTACAAATTCTTCTCACTAATATGTGTGCTCTTTTGCAATGTAACTTTCCTGTTCCCACAGTTTAGAGGTGGAGTATCTCTTTCTATTCCTTTGAATTTGGGCCAGGCTTGTTTTGCTTTGATCAACAGAATGCAGCAAAAGTTACATTATGTAAGTAATGGAGTATGCTAGAGCTTAGGCCTCAGAAGCTTTAGACATTTTACATTTTCTCTCTTTTTTGTTTGAGAGACAAAGAGGGAGAAAGAGAAGGAGAAAGAGAGGGAGAGGGAGAGGGAGAGGGAGAGAGAGAGAGAGAATGAATGAATGAATGAATCTCTGTCTGCTGGTTTGCTTCCCAAATGCCTGCAATAGCCAGGACTGGAGAAGGCAAAAGCCAGGAGCCTGGAACTCAGTTCAGATCTACTGTGTCAAGCCCAAGCACTTGAGTCATCACTGCTGCCTTGCATGACACATTAGCAGGAAGCTAGCAGGACTGGAAGTAGAATAGCCAGGACTCAAACCAGGTCTCTGATATGTGATGAAGGTTTCCCAAGCAGTGGTTGAGCCTGCTGTGCCATATCATTTGCTCCCAGATCTGGTTTCTTAGGCTGGTATTTATACAGACTCTGTCCTGCCAAATGAATGTGGAAAATGAATGAGTTTATATTTACTGGTTCTTCATTATTTTTCTCTTAGCGATATTGAAGAGTATTAAATACACCATTGACTAGATATTATTTTTCATAGTGGTTGAGGAATTAATTTTTAGAGTTAGACTTCCAGGGTTAAAATCTAAATGTATCACTTATCAACTGTAGGTTGCTTACTTTCCTTGTGTCTCAGTTCTTATAACTATGAAACAGGAATTAAAATAAAACTTATCTCAGGTTTATTATGAGGATTAAATATGAAAAACATAATTTCTACCACATAGTAGTCATGCAAGTATTACTTAATACTACCCCACCTCTTACTTCTCCTCTGAAACCATTATTGCCCTTTGCTGCTCTTCCTTGTCATGAATATGGATTCTCTTGTTCCTAGACTTTTGTATAGTTCTTGGACTTTGATAATTTAACACAAAGCTAATGACTTTTAATCTGGTTCAAGCTTTTGATCATTACAATTTATTAATTTTTGCTGGGAGTTCAGCAAACCATAGCATGAGAGAAACTTCCAGTGTATTCATGTGGATCACCTTGGCATGTGTGTTGTTGACAAAATTATTTATCCTCTATGAACATCTGTTCTACTTCCCCCATGGCAAAGGATACATAAATAAAGATTTCTGAAAACTGCTGTTTCCTAGTCCCTTTTTGATCTAGTGAAGAATAGATCCCTTGAAAAGGAAATGGTCTCTCTTTTCTCTCTTTCTCTTGCCTGTACTTACCCCTCCAAGACATATTGTGATTATGACCCAATCATTCCACTTAAGTGCTAGGCTTGTTTCACCTTATTGAATCACTGGGTCCTTGACCTCCTTACATACAAAGTAATTTCATATCAATCTGGGGATTGATGACAACTTAATTATTAACAAGATTCCCCATACTTCTCTCTCAGTAGCCATGATTCATTTTGGCTGGTAAATTAATCACAAGGTATATTCTAGGTCTTCCTGATACAAATAAAGCTGCATAGGGGTGTATCTGAATTCAGGATAAATAAATAAAGGGTAAAGTGGTATGCTGGTGTGACTGCAGTTTAACTAATTTGAATTATTTGCCCTCCATCATTTCTGTGTCACAGTAGTTGTACCAAAGTGGATTCTGTGAAACTGATTGAATCACAGCACCTAGAAGCTTAATAAGCTGCTAAAATGTGAATACTGACCTGGAGAATTTTGCATGGCTAATGAAGGCAGAGTTCAGTGTCCATTATTATATTGCACAGTTTTACCAAAACAGTCAATAACTGCTTACAAATCCATTTGATCTACTCAGTTGTTCTGTTCACAATGTAGGTGCAGTGAAAAAATTTCAGTAATAACTTAACTCTTTCAGGGAGACTGTCATGAGAAAAATGAAGCAATGGATGAAAGATGCATGTTGGGGGGGGGTCCAAGATAGAGGAATAGCGACAAAGCAGTCTGATTTAAGCTAAGTAAAATATATATAAAAAAGTGGAGAAAGTACACTGTCAGGGCAAAGCTGCAGGGTACACTGCAGTGGGAAGTCCTGCAAAAGCAGTAGAATCATCCCAGACTCATGTGGAAGGTGCAGACACACAGCAAGGAGCATTGAAACAACAAAGGAGATGGCAGTTTCAATCCAGAAAAAAGCCCCTGCCCTGGCAAACCAGGTGAGATCAGACTGCATGGACCTGTACCGCTGTTGTTACAGCTGGAGGGAGAGCTTAATGAACTGTACCATTTTTGAGTCCAGCCCATATCCCTCAGGGCAGCAGGGCGACTGCTCACCCAGAAGTGGTGGGGGGAAAGCAGCACATCTCTCTTTCTTCCCTTCTCCTCCTTACAACAGTGACCTGCAGCCTGTGGTAGGATGCCTGGTGCCATTTTTGGATATAAAAGGTAGCAGCTGCTCCAGTTCTTGTATACACACCCATCCAGTCACCCTCCATCCAGTCAGCAAGGGACAACAACAATAGTTCAAGAGCAATTGACAGGGATGTCTCCACCTTACCAGCTGCACCCACCTGGCAATGCATGGGGAGGGGGGACAGCCCTACGGAAGGGAAGTGCCACCCATGGGACTCCTATAAGCCCAGAACAATTGTGAAGTGAGTGGAGCTACAGCTGGCAGATACTGTACATGCCTGTGATCCAGAGATATTACCATAGAGGAAAAACCTGCATTTCTCATGGACTTTGAATCTTGTTGGGAGGACCAGACTTGATCTAGTGGACTGGAACACACATGGACAGCGACTATGGGAACACCTCAGCCTCAATGAGGATAAGACAGGCTAGTGGGGCAGCATGGCCTCATATGTACTTCTTGACCCTGAGAGCCTTGGGTGCTAAGACTGAGAAAACACTGTGACTACGTGAGAGGAGGGAGGGTGTAGCTGGGTTCTGGGCAGTCACAGAGTGCTGCTGCATACTCTCAGAACTCCTTGGATGCCTAGAGCAACTCATAGCAGAGAGAAACATGCAAACAGGAAGGATGATACAGATCTTATATGCAGTTCAAACAGTGGTGTGGATGAGTGTTGAATACACTGAGGGATAACACCTTGGCTCTGCTTGGAGGAGAAGGTGTGGTCACATCACATCAACAAGTTGTGCTACCATGCTCAACTTGGGCATTACCATGGATACCCACCCCATCCTGGAGGACTGACCAGAATTCCCTGGCCTCACCCACCACACATCTCTTGGTATTCACTGAAAGTGTAGACATTCCACTAAGCCACAGAGGAATAGTACAAAAAGAAAAGCCATCAAAGGGAAGAAAAAAACAACATTATACAAATGCCTAAAAATAAATGCAAACATTCAAGAAATAAAAATAAGGAAAACAATATTACCCCCTCAAAGGAACTTATTTCAATATTAGAATATGAAGGTGAAGGGATTGAGGAAATGCAAATCAAAAAATTAATCATAGGATTACTCAAAAGCAATCAGAAGCAAATCCACAAACTAAAGAAAACCATATATGACAGGAATGAAAATTTTTCCCATGAAATTTAGATTTTAAAAAGAAATCAAAATGAAATGTTAGAAATGAAGAATTCAATAGATCAAATAAAAATGCAGTAGAAAGCTTTAATAATAGAGTTGGTGAGGTGTAAGAACAAATACCAGAGCTAGAAGACAAATCTCTGGAAATTTTACAGTCAGCCCCCCCTACCCCCCAAAATAAGAAATTAGAAAACCTAAAAACAGTGTTGGAGATCTATGGGATGTTATCAAATTATCCAGCACATTGATCTTAGGAGTGCCTGAAGGTGTGAAAAGAGAGAAGGGACTAGGAGGCCTATTTAGTGAAATGATTACAGAAAACTTCCCCAATTTGGAGAAAGGAATGTTCAAATATAAGAAGCACATAGAACTCCTAACAGACAAGACAAGAAAAGATCTTCACCATGACACATTGTAGTCACTTTACACAGCAAAGCATAAAGAAAAGATTCTGATATGCACACAAGAGAAAAGCCAAATTACTTTCAGAGGATCTCCAACTAGACTCAGAGCTGACTTCTCATCAGAAATCCTATGGGCTAGAAGATGATGGCAAGATATAGTTAAAATCTTATGAGAAAAATAACTGTCAACCCAAAATACTGTACCCTACAAAATTCTCATTTATGAATAAAGGTGAAATAAAGGCCTTACATAACAGAAATTTAAAGAATTTGTCATCACTTATCCAGGATGCTAAAGGATGTGCTATACACAGAAACATAGAAAGAAAGCCACCATCATGAATGAATGTGAAGACACAAAATCCCTCAGAAAAGTACAAAAGAAATCCAAAGTAAATGACAGGAATATTAATAGAAAAATGGCAGAGCAAAGTAGTTTCTTAAAAATAGCTACTTTGAATGTAAATGGCCACAACTCTCTAGTTAAAAGATACAGACTGGCTGAATGGATTATAAAGCAAGACCCATCTATTTGCTACCAACAAGAAACACACCTCACTAACAGAGATACATGTAGACTGAAAGTGAAAGGATGGAAAAAGATATTCCATGCTAATGGGAAGAAAAAAAGGGCAGGTGTAGCCATCCTAATATCAAACAAAATGGACCTTAACATAAAAACTGTAGGGGTCAATAAAGCAGGAAGACATGACGATAATAAATATGCACCAAACTACAGGGCACCTGACTATTTAAAATAATTGTTAACGGTTCTAAAAGGAGACATAGACTCCAATACAACAGTAATGGGAGACTTCAACACCCCACTTTCATCAATGGATACATCAACACAGACAGAAAATCAACAAAGAAACAACAAAGTTCATTGATACTGTGGATCAAATGTCCTGATATCTATAGAACTTTTCACCCCAAAGTTGCAGAATACACATTCTTCTCAGCAGTGCACAGGACTTTCTCTAGACCATATGCTAGACCATAAAGCAAGTCTCAGCAAATTAAAAAAAATCAAAATCACACCATGCACCTTCTCTGACCACCATGGATTGAGACTCAAAACAAACAATCAAGAATCTCAAGAACATATGGAGACTGAACAACATTCTCCTAAATGAATGGTGAGCCATAGAAGAAGTCAAAAAAATTCTGGAAACAAAGATGACAGTACATAATATCAAAGCTTATGGGATATAGAAAAAGTGCTGTTAAGAGAAAATATAGCAATGAGTGCCTACATCAAGAAATTGGAAACTTATCAAATAAATGAGCTGTCAATGCATCTCAAGGACCTGGAAAAAAACCAACAAACCAAACCCCAAATTAGTAGGAAGAAAGAAATAATTAAAATTAAGGAAGAAATAAAGTTGAAACCCAAAAAACAATTCAAAAGTTCAATAAAATGAAGAGATGGTTTTTTGAAAAAATAAAATTGACATCCATTGGCCCAACTAACAAAAAGAGGGAGAAGATCCAAGTCAATAAAATCAGAAATGAAAAAGGAAATGTAATAACAGATGCCTCAGAAATAAGATGAGTCATCAGGAACTACTACAAAGAGTTGTATGCCAACAAATTGAGAATCCTGGAAGAAATGGATAGGTTCCTGGACACATACAACCTACCTGAAATGAATCATGAAGACATAGAACATCAAAACAGACTAGTAACCAAAATGGAGATTGAATCAGTAATAAAGATCCTTCAACAAAGAAAAGCCCAGGTCCCGATGCTTCACTGCTGAATTCTACCAGACATTTAAAGAAGAACTAATTCCAATTCTTCTAATGCTATTCAAAACAATTGAAAGGGAGGAAATACTCCCGAACTCCTTTACATGAAGCCTTAATTCCAAAGCCAGAAAAAGATAAGACAGAGAAATAGAACCATGGCCCAATATCAGTCTTGAACATAGATACAAAAATCCTCAACATAATACTAGCCAATCGAATCTGACAACACATCATTATCTCAATAGATGCAGATAAAGCATTTGACAAAATTAAACAGGGATGCTCACTCTCACCATTGCTATTTAATATAGTCCTGGAAGTTTTAGTCTGAGCCATCAGGCAAGAAAATGAAATCAAAGGGATACAAATAGGGAAAGAAGAAGTCAAACTATCCCTATTTGCTGATGACATGATTATATATATAAGGATCCCAAAAGACTCCATGAAGAGACTATTACAACTCATAAAAGAATTTTGTAAAGTTGCAGGATATAAAATCAACACACAAAAATCAGAAGCTTTTGTGTACACGGACAATACCATAGCTGAGAAAGAACTTTTAAGATCAATCCCATTCATAGTAGCTATAAAATAATTTAAATACCTTGGAATAAATTTAATCAAGGAAATCAAAGATCTATTCAATGAAAATGATAAAAGATTAAAGACAGCAATAGAAGAAGACATAAAAATGTGGAAAAATCTTCCAAATTCATAGATTGGAATAATGAACATCATCAAAATGTCTATACTACTGAAAGCAACTTATAGATTCAATACGATCCCAGTCAAAATA
This sequence comes from Oryctolagus cuniculus, assembly GCF_964237555.1. Lineage (NCBI taxonomy): Eukaryota > Metazoa > Chordata > Mammalia > Lagomorpha > Leporidae > Oryctolagus > Oryctolagus cuniculus. Next base: position 74,709,633 of record NC_091442.1, read on the forward strand.
TCTGCAACATTCTTTTCAGATTTAGAAAAAATGATGCTGAAATTCATATGGAAATGCAAGAGACCATGAATAGCTAACACAATCTTAAATAATAAAAAAGCTGGAGGCATCACAATATCAGACCTCAAGATATACTACAAGGCAGTTATAATCAAAACAGCCTGGTACTGGCACAAAAACAGATGTGTAGACCAATGGAGCAGAATAGAAACTCCAGAAATTAATCCATGCATCTACAAGTAACTTATCTTTGACAAAGGAGCAAAAATCAACCCCTGGAGCCAAGATAGTCTCTTCATTGAATGGTGCTGGAAAAACTAGATCTCTGCATGCAGAAATATGAAACAAGACCCCTACCTTACACCCTACACAAAAATCCACTCAAAATTTATCAAAGACTGAAATGTATGATGTGATACCATCAAATTACTGGGGAGCATTGGGGAAACCCTGCGAGACATTGGCATAGGGAAATGTTTCTTGGCAAAGACAAGCAGTCAAGCCAAAATTAACAAGTGGGATTATATCAAACTGAGAAGCTTCCACACTGCAAAAGAATCACTCAGCAAAGTGAAGAGGCAACCAACAGAATGGGAGAAAATATTTGCAAACTATGCAACTGATTAAGGATTAACTTCCAGAATCTGTAAAGAGCTCAAGAAACTTAAAACAACAAAGCAAACAACCTAGTGAAGAAATGGTCAAAGGACCTGAGGAGACATTTTCAAGGATGGAAATTCAGATGGCCAATAGACACATGAAAAAAAAATGTTCAGGATCACTAGCCATCAGGGAAATGCAAATCAAAACCACAATGAGGTTTTACCTCACCCCTGTTAGAATGGCCCTCATATAGAAATTAACAAACAAAATGCTGGTGGGGATGTGGGGAGAAGGGTACCCTAATCCACTGTTGGTGGGAAGGTAAGCTGGTACAGCCACTGTGGAAGACAGTATGGAGACATCTCAGAAAGCTGGATATACACCTACCATATGACCCAGCCATCCCACTCCTGGGAATTTACTCAAAGGAAATGAAATAAGCATATGAAAGAGAGATTTGTACCCCCATGTTCATTTCAGCTCAATTTATAGCAGTTAAGATATGGAATCAACCCAGATGCCCATAAACTGAAGACTGTATAAAGAAATAATCATATATATACACTATGGGATATTACACAGAAGTAAAAAAATGAAATCCTGTAATTTGGAACAAAATGGGTGCAAGTGGAAAATATTATATTTAGTGAAATAAGCCAGTCACAAAAAAGACTAATACCATATGGTCTCTTGATCTATGGTAACTATTAGAGTACTTAAAATGTAATTTATAGGAGTGAAACTATCACCTGGAGATGCAATGATTTTGAACAGCCCTTGCCTTGACCATCCATGAACAATGTTTTTCTTGTTTTGTTTTTCTTTTTTGCTTCATATCATTTGGTGAACCCTATACTTAATGTAGGTTTACTCTTATAAATATAAAATTAACTGAAAATGTATCTCAGTGAAAAATAAGAATGGAAAAAGAAGATGAAAGAGGAAGAAAGGTGGGAGTATGTGTGGGAAGGAGGTGGGGGGAAGCATCTCCATCTTCCCAAATTTGTGTACATTAAATGTATGAAGTTGTATTCCTTAAATGAAATAAAAAATGTGTAGGGATTGGAAAAAAAAACAAAGTTACAGAATTGTAAAAAAAAGAAGCATGTCTGTTTTAAGGATGGCTAGTGCAAAATTCTCAAAGTATTCTATTTGGTGACTATAGCATCAGCTCTAAGAAGAGGGTGTTTTCTGCCGTAAGTCTTGTAAATAGTTTTCTTCTGGGAGGAAATTGAGGGGAAAGGGAAGAACAGAGATACAAATGTTTTGTGCTATGAATGCGGATTTTCCCCTCACAAGTCTGTAAATACAATATAGATTTTCCTGGCATTGAGTTAGGTTTGGCAGATCCTTCATTCCATTGATTCTGAGAGTAATAATATTTATCACAGTATAATCCTTTAGTAGAAGCAAAAAATCGTGACGGAAGAGACATTCCAATTATTCATGTCCTTTTGTTATTGTGCTATTATCTTTATGTTTGTTTTGTCTGACTGTTTTGGTGATGGGGGAACAGACTGAGAAAAATGTGGAATTTCAAATAGTACTGGGTGTGTACCCTGGAAAATGATAAATGCATACATAATTTTTCATTTTGGATTGGAAGCAAAGTTCATTTTCAAACCAAAAACATAATTAGTTATAACGACAGCCTATTTTGTTTAGAACATTTTAAATTTCGACATGTATTCCTAAATGCACAGATTCTTGCTTTTCATCTCTTCTCCTGTGTGTATCTTTGCTTAAAGCAAGGGCCTCTATGATGGAACAGAGGGAATCTTTATAAAGCAGTAATCAAGCATAATGAACACAAATGGGAGTCAGATTTGTTGTGAATTGTGCTTTTCAAAGCCCTTAGGTATATTTAGGTACATGGATTTGCTCAACCCACACCATAGATGCTAGGTAGTTTGGGTATTCTTTTATTATTACCACTCAGATAATAACAGAGCTTTAAGATGGCATTTAGATGGGGACAGGGTAGCATACTTAAGCCTACAGTAACCTCAAAGGAGGCTTCTCTAGAGCCAGACTTGTTCAGTCTTCCAGAGACCTTTTCAAATATTGGAGAGGGATTTGGCTCCAGGCACACAGAAAAATGATGGTAATTTGAGGAGTCCATTGAATATTCCTAGGAGATCTAAACTTGATTGCTAGACCTGAGTCTTCTGAGATATCTAAATTTATGTCCAAACCCTAACACTAAATTTTGTTATTTATACCATTAAATTTTGATCTTGTTAAGTTTCAGCACATAAGAAGAATTGTGTATTAATTACAGTATTCAACCAAAAGTATTAAGTAGAACAAACAAAAAAAATACTAAGAGGGATAACATATTAAGCTGCTCATCAACAGTCAGGGTGAGGGCTGATCAAGTCACTGTTTCTCATAGTGTTCATTTCACTTTAACAGGTTTCCTTTTTGGTGCTCAGTTAGTTGTCACCTATCAAGGAGAACAAGTGGTATTTGTCCCTTTGGGATTGGCTTATTTCACTCAACACAGAGTGGGAATAAGAGAGGGAAGAGATGTGCAATTCGGGATATGCTCAAGCTGACTTACCTCAAACGGTAGAGTTAGAAACATACCAGGGGATTCGAATTCAATCCCATCGAGGTGGCATGTACCAAAGCCATCTCACTAGTCCCAGTGATCAATTTCTGTTCACAATTGATCATAATGATAGGACTAAGAACCAAAGGGATCACATAAACAAGAATAGTGTCTGCAAATACTAGCTGATAGAATCAAAAAGGGAGAGAATGGTCCAACATGGGAAGTGAGATACACAGCAGACCCATAGAATGGCAGATGTCCTAAACAGCACTCTGGCCTCAGAATCAGCCCTTAAGGCATGTGGATCCGGCTGAAAAGTCCATGAGAGTATTTCAGGCATGGAAAGCCAAGACACTCTGGGGGGAAAAAAAAACCTAAATGAAAGATCTCCACGAGTGAGATCCCAGTGGAAAGAATGGGTCATCAAAGAAGGAGGTACCTTTCTCTGAAGGGAGGAGAGAACTTCCACTTTGACCATGGCCTTGTCTAAATATGATCAGAGTCAGTGAACTCAGGGGGCTTCCATAGCCTTGGCAGCTCATGACAAGAGCCTGGGGTGATTACTGATGCCATAAACAAGAGTGTCAATTTGTTAAGTCAACAACAGGAGTCACTGTGCACTTACTCCTCATGTAGGATCTTTGTCCTTAGTGTGCTGTACATTGAGATTTAATGCTACAACTAGTACTCAAACAGTATTTTTCACTTTATGTTTCTGTGTGGGAGCAAACTGTTGAAATCTTTACTTAATATATGCTAAACTGATCTTCTGTATATAAAGAGAATCAAAAATGAATCCTGACATGAATGGAAGGGGAGAGGGAGTGGATAAGGGGAGGGTTGCGGGTTGGAGGGACGTTATGGGGGGGAAGCCATTGTAATCCATATTCTGTACTTTGGAAATTTATATTCATTAAATAAAAGTTAAAAAAAAGTTTTTGATCTTGTACTTTTGTTCAACTAAAATAGCCAGCACATGAGATACATGAACATATATTTGGAAATTAGACATATTGACAAAAGCTTTGAGAATTTAGGAGAGAAGGGGAAACCATGGAGAGTTACTGACACTGTTTAATTCCCAATCTTGACTTTTTTAAAAAAATGTAAGCACTTGATGCAGCAGTTAAGAAGCCCATACCTCAAGTATGAATGCCTGGCTCTGGGTTCTGACTTCATCTTCTTACCAGTGCAGACCCTAGAAGGCAGCACTTGCAGCTCAGGTAACTGGGTTTCTGCTACCCATGTGGGAGACCTGAGTTATGTTCCCAGCTCCTTGCTCTGACCGTGGCCAGTCCTGGCTATTATGGGCATTTGAGGTGTGAACCAGCAGGTAGGAGCACTCTGTGTCTGTATGTTTCTGTCTCTCCCTTTCTCTATTTTTCTTTCTTATTCTCAAATAAGTAGAAAAAAAATCTTTGAAAAAATGTTCCTGTGGTGGTATACATCAGGCTAACACCTGAGGCAGATCCCTTAGTGTGATGGAGAGGCATGGACACACCATCCAAGTTTCCTTCCAAGGAAGGGCTTATTGCTTAGGTTTACAGATAGTCTGCAGGCATTGTCTCAGCAGCAATGAACCAAACACTCATCCAAGATCACTTGGTTCATCAGTCCTTGTCCAAAGACGGATGTAGGAATGGCCATTTGGCTTGACACAAGACTACCTTGACAAGCTTTGTTTACCTCAGATTTCTCTCTCCCTCCCCTCCCCTCCCCTCCCCTCCCCTCCCCTCCCCTCCCCTCCCCTCCCCTCTCCTCTCCTCTCCTCTCCTCTCCTCTCCTCTCCTCTCCTCTCCTCTTCTCTGACATACCTGCTTTGGCTTCTTCATCTACCTAATCCTTTTTAAATTCTCTTTCCCAAGAACACTTTTTGCTCAAGAAATTCCATCTCAGAGTCAGCTTTCTAGAGAGCCCAACCTGAGACACATGACCATTTAGGTCCCAACTAAAAATACACCTAGCATTTAGTGAGATAGAATGAAAGTGCTCTGGTATGAAAAGTGAAGAAGGCAGATATTAAAGTTCTTTTTCCATAGATTCTTTGCTATGCTACCTCTATAACGTCTGGTTTTAAAAACACCTTATCCCAGAGCAATATCATGCTAGAACATCATTAAATAATTGTTATCTTAATGAATTCATTGGGAAGTCTGCATTTAAAGGAATCCATTAATAGGGGTTAGAACTAAATAGATGCCAACCTGATTGCAGGAAAAAAAGACTATGACAGATGGGTACTAGGCATTAATAACTGTAGTAAAAAACAGACAGAGCCTACAGCATCCCTTACCTGTGACCCTTTTATATGAGACCCATTCACTTTGAATCCTGTGGCTGTAGAAGAAGCTCCTAAAGTTATGAGAAATAAATGCAACCTTTTCCCAATGCTTCCACGATACTTGCTTCCCTATTAATTGAATATTATTTGCGAGCTCTTTCTCACCTTTTTTTAAAAAAGATTTTATTTATTTATTTGAGAGGTAGAGTCACAGACAGTGAGAGGGGGAGACAGAGAGAAAGGTGACTGTAAGTTCTTTAAGGGCAATTACTTTAGGTTATCCTGGAAGCAGAGAGTGATGTAAAGATTTGAATGCAAGTTGTTTTGTTTTTTTATTTCCTTTGTCTCAGAGGGATATGTAAAGCATATAGACAGAGAAAGAGGGAAAGTAATTATGCCAGGGAGAGCAGGCCAATCAACAGTCCATTGATAATTTGGTTATAGTGGTACACTTAAGTGTCCAGAGAACAGGAGTGTACATGTCCATTCCTATTATTCACTGGTTGTGGGCAACTAGGGGGAGGGTATAGAAAGCTGAGGAGGCGTTAGGGGTGTTAATTCCTTTGGCTTCTGGACTGCTGTGCTCTGGAAGCATAGCTTTCTGGAATAATTTCTCAGGCTTAGAGATGCTGATATTAGCACATGGAAGTTGAAACACACTAAATAGCTAAAGTCCAAAACATATGGGTTTGGGGAGAGAAGCTGATGGTGACAGCTCAGGTATAAGCTCTACGATTCAGTCTCATGTTTCTTATGATCTGCACTGTGCCTGCACCTAGTGCTTAATCATTGGTTATTGAATTTCTATTGAATTCCTTAAAGAGAAAACCATGCTCAACTATGTGGTCCTTGCCTGTGAAGGCCCAAGACTCAGCAGGAGAGAAGATGAATGTGTGGGCTTCAGGTCATCTCTTGTTACTGGAAGAGAGATCGGAGAGGGTAAAGCACACTTAGACTCACTTCTTAAAGATTAATGTAATACTTGCTTTCCCTGATAAGCTCTAAATTAAAGTTGGAAATTGCCTAGTGCAATTCACAAAGGTGCATACACAAGAAGGGAGAAAAAAATTCTGATTACGATTTTATTTGCTGACACTCCTTAACAATTTATGTTCAAGTGCTATTTTGCTAATTAATGACTGCTCAAGAAATGCCATGTGTCAGCAATGAATCACTTACTTTTGTTGCTCTTCAATGGTGTATGGATAATGAACAAGGACAAGTTATATAATTAAAGCTGAAAATAGCTTGGCTGTGGGATAGCGACTTGTCAATAGAAACAAGATACATTGGCCAGTATCCATGCCAGACTGTCAACAGTTAACCCAGTTAAAAGGAAAAGAGAGGATTTTATTGACATTTGGAACCCAATAACCAAGGAATTGGAAGGACGGGTAAACTAGCTTCAGGGATGCTTGGAATTAGCAGTAGGACAGAATCCAGATTCCTCTTTGTCATCTCTCATCTCTTCCCCAATCTGAGCTTATTCATTCTTTCACACTAGTGTTTTCACATGATTGGGGCCATGGTTGTTGGCAGTTCTGGGTTCACAACAAACAGCTCAATCCTAGAGAAGAGATGGCTGTCTTGCACCCAAGTCTGAAATACAGTAAGCCCTATGTATCTGTAGGTTCCACATCCATGGATTCAACCAACCATGTATTAAAAGTATTTATCTATAATGACCACATGAAGATTCTTTTCTTGTCATTCTTCTCTAAACAATCCAATATAACAATTATTTACATTGTATTAGTATTATAATCCAGTGTACCAAAAGTAGACAGGAGGATGTGTGTAGGGTATATCCAAATACCATGCCATTTTATATAAGGGACTTGAGTATCTGCAGATTTTGGTCTCTCATTGGGGAGGAGGTCCTGGATGTCAAGGGGCAACTGTACTTCAAGGAAGGACTGACTGACCATGAGAGTCATTTGACCAAGTAAATGGGCTTCAGCCTTTACAGACTCAGGGTTTGAGGTAAGATTTCTCAGAAGGAAAGATGCCCTTGTGGGTGAACAAGAGAATAGGTTATTAAGCATTAGTAGTAGTACAAAGAAGTACATGACTGAAATTCTAGGTGGATAATTTAGATTAAAAATGCCATTGTTATTCAGAAAGGGGGAAGAACATGCTTCAAGTATTTGGTGGAGATGAGCCTTGAGCAGATGAGAGAGAAAAGGGCATTTCAGATAAATAATGTTAAATGAATAAGGCAGGTTTAGGTTGAATGCAGGGCACGGGAGACACTGGTCTGGCCAGAGCATAGCTGTGCTATACTTGGAGGTAGAAGGAAATCAGAGGGACAGAAAGATGAGGATGGCTATGTAATCATAATAGAAATGTTGGGCCAGAGAAAAATTTGAGGATAATCATGGCAATAACAGCAAATACCTACAGAGCATTTACAATGGCTCAAGAGTTACTTTAAGGGATTTGTGTGGCACTAACTCAGTCCTCACAATAATCCTATAGGTACAATTATTCTCATTTTACAGAGGAGGGAACTGAGGCAGAAGTTACATATGGTTATGGTCAAGGTTATGTAGCTAATGAGTGGCAATTTGGCACCAAAGTCTGTGCTTTCCCTGATATGGTAAACCACACACAGGTAATAAGCTTAAGCTTAAAGCTTAAGCAGCAGGTATTTGTGTAATGTTTTACACACTACCAAACCCTTTTATTAACATTACTTTATCTGAGTTTTATAATAACCCCATGACTTCCATAGAATAGTTATTTGCTTCTGTCCCCATTTTGTTTTTGAAAGCATTGAAATGCACCTTTCTTATCCCAAGCAATTTTTCTCAATTCATGTGACTGGAAAGTGGTTGAACTCGGAGTTCAACCTTGAGAGTTGGGTTGCTTTTTACTTTGTTGGCTGATTGTTAATGTGTTGCTGGTGGATGACATTTACTTCTGGCAAGAGAGTCACCAGGGGTGTATAGATGATTCTGGAGACTGTTGGGGCTATCCAAGGTACAGGTGGTAAGAATATGACTCACAGTAATACTTACTGGTTCCCGTCCAAATAAGAGGAGGGCATTTTTTAATTTTAAAAATTAAGCTCAATGTTTCTGGTTTCTTGAAAAAGTGAGACTAAGCATATTCAGATTTTTTCCTGAGTAAAAATAGATTGACTTGCCTACTTTTTTTTAACTTTTATTTAATGAATATAAATTTCCAAAGTACAGAATATTGATTACAATGACTTCCCCCCCATAACGTCCCTCCAACCCGCAACCCTCCCCTTATCCACTCCCTCTCCCCTTCCATTCATGTCAAGATTCATTTTTGATTCTCTTTATATACAGAAGATCAGTTTAGCATACATTAAGTAAAGATTTCAACAGTTTGCTCCCACACAGAAACATAAAGTGAAAAATACTGTTTGAGTACTAGTTATAGCATTAAATCTCAATGTACAGCACACTAAGGACAGAGATCCTACATGAGGAGTAAGTGCACAGTGACTCCTGTTGTTGACTTAACAAATTGACACTCTTGTTTATGGCATCAGTAATCACCCCAGGCTCTTGTCATGAGCTGCCAAGGCTATGGAAACCCCCTGAGTTCACTGACTCTGATCATATTTAGACAAGGCCATGGTCAAAGTGGAAGTTCTCTCCTCCCTTCAGAGAAAGGTACCTCCTTCTTTGATGACCCATTCTTTCCACTGGGATCTCACTCGTGGAGATCTTTCATTTAGGTTTTTTTTTCCCCCCCAGAGTGTCTTGGCTTTCCATGCCTGAAATACTCTCATGGACTTTTCAGCCGGATCCACATGCCTTAAGGGCTGATTCTGAGGCCAGAGTGCTGTTTAGGACATCTGCCATTCTATGGGTCTGCTGTGTATCTCACTTCCCATGTTGGACCATTCTCTCCCTTTTTGATTCTATCAGCTAGTATTTGCAGACACTATTCTTGTTTATGTGATCCCTTTGGTTCTTAGTCCTATCATTATGATCAATTGTGAACAGAAATTGATCACTGGGACTAGTGAGATGGCTTTGGTACATGCCACCTCGATGGGATTGAATTCGAATCCCCTGGTATGTTTCTAACTCTACCGTTTGAGGTAACTCAGCTTGAGCATTTGCCTACTTTTAAAAGTTAAAATCTAACAAAGAAGTACAAATCTAACACTTTAGTCAATAAGTATGAAAAACACTTAAAAATTCATTCATTGTTTAAATACCCAAAGGAAAAGGTAAACAAAGGAGGAAAAGGGAAGTTAAGGAAAGGAGGTGAGTCGAAAAGAAATACACACTGATGAACTGTAAGAGAGAGCGGTGAGAGAAAGATGAGGCAGAAAAAATTACACACAGACTCTGGCACATCTTATTTCTAAAGAAGAAACTGTGCATTTTTAGGTGTATTGCAGCATGCAAATTTCAAAGTCAATGACTTTGTTAATGATGAGTTCTCAGAGATCTTTGACTTGTTTGAAACTTTGACTATTAATCTTACTGTATATGTTAGGCAGAAAGATCCAATAAAGCAGATACTTCCATACTGTAAAAAAAAATGGATAACCTAATTATTCCACCCATTTTTTCACTGACTGATTCAGCAAATAGTTACTGAACCTCTTCCATTTGCCATATACTATCTTGGGTTGTCCTTGTCCTCATACAGCTCTCAGTCTAGCAGAGAGACAACTTCAGCTGTTTAGCCTTACACAAAATAATTTCTGATTCCATCAACAACCTGCAGTGTACAACCTTCATTGCATGACAGGTGACAAATTGGAGATTCAGGGCTGGTGCTGCGGCTCACTTGGTTAATCCTTTGCCTGCGGGGCTGGCATCCCATATGGGCGCCACCGTTCTAGTCCCAGTTGCTCCTCTTCCAGTCCAACTCTCTGCTGTGGCCCAGGAGGGCAGTGGAGGATGGCCCAAGTGCTTGGACCCCTGCACCCACATGGGAGACCAGGAGGAGGCACCTGGCTCCTGGCTTCTGATTGGTGCAGTGCTGACCATGGCGGCCATTTGGGGAGTGAACCATCAGAAGGAAGACCTTTCTCTCTGTCTCTCTCACTGTCTATAACTCTACCTGTCAAATAAATAACGAAATTAAAAAAAAACAAATTGGAGATATCACTCTGAGATATATGGAATCAAGTCCAGTGCTAGAACTGCTTTTCTGTTGCATATTTCATACTCATGTTCTATGTTTTGACTACATGGATCATTATGACATATCCATAATAATTTATTATTTCTGTTTGTTGCCATTTACCCAGAAAACAACATAAGCAAAAGGCAACAATAAATTTGGGGATAGTATTTAAAAAATATGTGATAATAATTTAAAAAATATGGCATAGCAATTTGTGTTCAAGTGCAGCCAGCCTTCTGTATCATATGTGCTATCCGTACAAATTTTATGGAAACATGTTTTTACTCCTTGTCTGCAAGTAATTTCCAATTATCCTGAGACTGCTTTTTGTTGATAGAATCTACCATGTAGTCTTTAGTATCATTGAAATATCTACCCAATTTTGAGAAGTAGAATGTAATAATTTAAATGTACGCTAAAGTACTTGGTAGCACAGGAAATGAGTGAAGTCTCCAGAGTTTTTCTATAAGCCTGTAGTTAATCCATTGGATCCATTTGTTATTTGGATTTAGGTAATCAGCTAAATTATTTCTTTCTTTCTGAATGATTCATAGTCTTCCAATAAACTGGGTTATCTGTTTTCCTATCTTCCAGAGTGTTCTATATGAGTACAGCCTAGAGCTAAGTCCTACAGGTGCCCATAGCATTTGAAGAAGTAGAATTTTCAACATTCAAAGCTCCTGTGGCTCCTGAGTGGCTGAGTAAACTGCCATATACCACAGAGTCTCTGCAGGACTGAGAATTATCAATGGCTTTGATCATTCACTGAGATTTAAAAGGAACCTATTATTGTAAGGCCTGTGAAGACGTTTTCTGAAATCTCATTTAGTAAATTGGCTTTAGGTAAACTTATTGAAGATTGCTTCACTGGTTTGCTTGTTGGTCTAAAGGATTAGCTACTTGCATTCCTGGAATCAGATACTTTAATAGTTCAACCAATGATGTGATCTATTGTTCTTCCTACTCTCTTCTGGCAGATTCTTAGAGTTCAAGTACAAGGAATTGCCTGTATTTCAAATTACAAAGTTATAGTTGCTTGGTAAAATGCCATGAACAGTCCAGAGAGATGGCATAGCCCTGACTTTCAATCCAGCTAACTCTGGGAGGTGATTTTGTCCCACATCTAAGTTAGAAAAATGATCATGACTTATTCAGCAAAAAAAGGGTCATTAAAAGTGGAACTCCTGATTATGAGGTGGTGAAAGTGTTTTTTATCTGATTAGATGGATTTATAAGAGCAAAGCTAAAGAGCACACAGGCTAAATTTTCTTGTCTTTTGCTTAAGTGCTGAAACAATGAAAAGAGCAGTTCTTATATTTCATCCAGAATATAAGAGAGAATAAGGAAGACCCGGGTAGTTTTCAGTTTTCACAATGTTCACAGAATAGTCATAAAATAATGATATATCTTATGAGCTCAGAGTACTGAGACATATATTTTTAGGCTAATGTCATCCTATTTGCAAAATGGACAGACGCTGTTTATTTTTGCAAGTAGTCAACTAAGCTAATGTGAGTGCCAGCTTCTTTGTTGTTTCAGCTTTAAGAAAGTTGCATTAATGGAGGGCAATTATGGTAATTTGAATTAGGAGTGGAATTATGGTAATTGAAAACTTCTGCAGTGACAGGTATTTGTGAGACCCTGGTGTTCCGGTGCAGTTCAGAACTGCTATTAAGCCCATGGTAATTAGCATTTCCCCCTTGAAATGGTTGAAAGAATAAGGGAACATAAAACAAAATTTGACAGTCTGAGAAGGGAACTGGCAACAACATCAAAACCTACAGTCAACACAAAGAAACACAAACACACCAATGGTCTTGGGCTTTTAAAAATAGACAATCAGAAGAAAATCATAGCTTTGCTTAGGGCATGGGAGAGGCCAAGCATTTGTGTTGTAGGTCTGCCATATAGCATCATTTGCAGCAGAAAGATGGAGCAGAGAAGGCTATTCTTATTTTCTGGCTTCATTTCCAAATCACATTTTGCAGAGGGTTCCACAGGCCCCACAGTGCAAAGGATAACAGAGCCACAGCAAAATCAGATGAATCACCGTGCAGTGTTCATGTGGTCATTCAACAAATGTGTATCAATGCATACTGTGTGCCAGATGCTAGAGAGGTAAATAAGAATGTTCCTGCCTTCACGGAGATTTTCCAGTAGAGTGTAAGAACTGAGATCTGTTTGGCCCCACCTTAAAGCAGGGAAGCATTCGGTGAGATCCAGAGCTTATACTCCTGGCTTCTTTCATCTGGTCAGAGTTCAATGTACTATTTTAGGTCCAACACTACAGACTTTGCTTCTTGCTTAGTGATTTCTACTGAGGTCTCTAAGAAGAATAGAAAGAGTGTGCATGAATTAGGATGTGCTTGGCTACAAATAATGTAACATCTGACTAAAGGTGTGTGAGTGACTTACTGATTTCACATAATAAGTAGGAAATTCTGGAATGGTGTAGCAGGTCTGTGTTTTCACTAAGAACCCAAGCTCCTACTCTTTTTGATCTACTAGTGTCTCTAGGTTGGTAATGTTTCTCTAATGGTGACAAAATGGCAGCCAAAGCTTTAAGATTTTTACACAACCGTGTTCCAAGTAAGGCGAGAGGACAAAAACACATTCCCCTTCAAGTGGGAAAAAATCTTTCCTTGGAGAGCCTCTCCTCCCAAGGAAATGCTAGGAGACTTCTTTTTGTATCTCATTGGCCCAAATTGGGTGACATATCGTCCATCAGAACTTTAATTGACAAATGGGAATAGTATTGACATGACTCTTAGATTAATTGGGACTCTTTTAACCTGTGGCTAAACACATGCCCTTTTTCTCAAAATCAGAGTTCAGTCATCAAGGAAGAAAGGGAGTGGCTGTGGTCGCACAGGCTTCAAATATCTTTCTATAAAAATGTAAACGCTCCTGGGGAAGGTGCCACTTCAAGTCCCTGATACCTCAGTTTGTTGGGTAAACATTAAGAGGAGAGAGGGATTCTTATCACTTGAAGTCTGCAAATTTAAGGTGAGGTTGAAACAACAGGAAAACCATGTGAAACTGGGGGTGCTGATGACACATTTTCCCTCTGTAATAATTTTGTCAACTTTTTTTTTGGTACAATTTGATGATTTTTTCCAAAGGATATCATATTTCTTTAACACCTATTATCTGTAACACTTTACCCTGTGTGCATTTTATCCCTGTATAATTCAGATGAAGTAAGATATCCGTTGATAGATGTGGGGGAAAAAGGGACACTAACACACTGTTGGTGGGAATGCAAACTGGTAAAGCAACTATGGAAGTCAGTCTGGAGATTCCTCAGAAACCTGAATATAACCCTACCATACAACCCAGCCATCCCACTCCTTGGAATTTACCCAAAGGAAATGAAATTGGCAAATAAAAAAGCTGTCTGCACCGTAATGTTTATTGCAGCTCAATTCACAATAGCTAAGACCTGGAATCAACCTAAATGCCCATCAACATTAGACTGGATAAAGAAATTATGGGACATGTACTCTATAGAATACTACACAGCAGTCAAAAACAATGAAATCCGATCATTTGCAACAAAATGGAGGAATCTGGAAAACATCATGCTGAGTGAATTAAGCCAGTCCCAAAGGGACAAATATCATATGTTCTCCCTGATCGGTGACAACTAACTGAGCACCAAAAAGGAAACCTGTTGAAGTGAAATGGACACTATGAGAAACAGTGACTTGATCAGCCCTTGTCCTGTCGATGAACAACTTTATACTTTATCCTTTTTAGAATTTTTTTTATTGTTCTACTTAATACTATTGGTTGAACTCTGTAATTAACACACAATTATTCTTAGGTGTTTAAATTTAAGTGAGAAGTGACCCCTGTTAAATATAAGAGTGGGAATAAGAGAGGGAGGAAATGTACAGTTTGGGACATGCTCAATTGGTCTTGCCCCAAACGGTAGAGTTAGAAACATGCCAGGGGATTCCAATTCAATCCCATCAAGGTGGCATGTACCAATGTCATCTTGCTAGTCAAAGTGATCAATTTCTGTTCACAATTGATCATAATGATAGGATTAAGAGTCAAAGGGATCACATAAACAAGACTAGTGTCTGCTAATACTAACTGATAGAATTAAAAAGGAGAGAATGATCCAACATGGAAAGCAGGATACACAGTAGACTCATAGAATGGCAGATGTCCTAAATAGCACTCTGGCCTCAGTATCAGCCCTTAAGGCATTTGGATCTGGCTGAAGAGCCCATGAGAGTATTTTAGGCATGGAAAGCCAAGACACTCTGGCAAAAAAAAAAAACCACCACCACCACCACCAACAACAACAACAACAACAACAACTATATGAAAGATCTCTGTGAGTGAGATACCAGTGGAAAGGATGGGCCATCAAAGAAGGAGGTACCTTTCTCTGAAGGGAGGAGAGAACTTCCACTTTGACTATGGCCTTGTCTAAATGAGATCAGAGTCAGTGAACTCAAAAGGCTTCCATGGCCTTGGCAACTCATGACAAGAGCCTCGGGTGATTACTGATGCCATAAACAAGAGCGTCAATTGTTAAGTCAACAACAGGATTCACTGTGCACTTACTCCTCATGTAGGTTCTCTGTCCTTAATGTGTTGTACAATGTGAATTAATGCTATAATTAGTACTCAAACAGTATTTTACAATTTGTGTTTCTGTGTAGGTGCAAACGGTTGGAATCTTTACTTAGTATATACTAAATTGATCTTCTGTATATACAGAGAATCGAAAATGAATCTTGATGTGAATGGAAGGGGAGAGGGAGTGGATAAGGGGAGGGTTGCAGGTGGGAGGGAAGTTTGGGGGGGGGGATCCACTGTAATCCAAAAACTGTACTTTGGAAATTTATATTTATTAAATGAAAGTTAAAAAAGATATCCCTTGATAAATAAGGGAGATAAGGTGCAGAGAGTTCAAGAGACATGTACGTATGGAAAGCACCCATGTCTGATGCCAAAGTCTGCTTTTTTTGCTAATGCTCCATGTTTTCTCTCAAAGCCCAGTATAGAGGTAAGGTCATTTCAATCTGAGTGTATGGTTTACTATGGCTTTCTGTCTGTCGTGAATTTTTTGGCTATTCAACACTAATTTATTTATAACACACATATCTATTGCAGTAAGAATAAAAACACATGGGGTAAAATTAAAAAACTCACCTATCACAGATCTAACATGAAATAATAGTAGGTTCTTTTGATAAGACTTCTGTGATTAATATTCTGACTGTGGGATTACTTGTCATTGCCATTATACAATGATTTGCTTCATATGAACCTTGGGTAGGAGATTTTACATTGAACAAAATCATTTCAATATAAGAGAGGAAGAAATTGGGATCTATAACTCTAGTGGAAACTGTTGTCTTGAAAATGAGCCTAAATGGCCAGTAAAGATTTGTGCTATTGTTTTAATGGGAGGAAATGATGGAAAATAGGATGAAATCCCAATCTGCACAAATGATAGCTGTGTGCCATTAAGCTGGAAAGGACAAGTACATCTCTTTTCCTATCACTCCCAAGCAATCTGTGTTTGTGATGTACATTGTATAGACTTCAGTTGAGCAGCGGGTAATTGACCAAGTCAATGCAGCCAGCTGGTGCTTGTCATGACCAGCTACTCCATGACCTCCGTGAGGACTCAGATGCACAATTCAGTTACTGAAGTCCCTCTTCAATACAACAAAGGCTTTCTGGCTGTTGAGTGTTAATTCCTGTTGCAAACCTGATTGAAACAATGAAGTCACCCACCTCAAAGATCAAGGGGTCTGGTGCTATTGATAAACTGATTTTCACATCCTGGTGACTTATGCCAGATGGGAGAGTCTGTGTGTGCTTGACAGTCCCTAGTGATGAAAGGATTGTAGCCAAGAACAGAACTTATCTGTGTATTCACTGATTCTGCTCAATTTCCTGCACTAATTTTGCAAGTGGCTATACAAAAATGTAAAGCATTCCTCAGTAACCCAGAAAGGGTACTTACTTTCTTCTTTATAAGTAGAAAGTAGTATGAAACTGGTCTTTGTACCAGGAAGAAAATCTCATTTGGGAGTGTGAAAGAACTATTTGACAATTATCTCCATAGTTCTAAGGTCTAAGGAAGAGAAATGACAACATTTTATTATAAAGCACTTTTAATTGAAGTAATTAGAAGCAAGAATGCTCATCCAGGCTACAAGATTGTCAGAAGGGAAATGGATTTCTGGTCAAGTTTGCTGAGCTTGGAGACTCCTGATGAACTTCTGTTATAATAATTAACATAATACTTCTGAGGCATTTTAAGCCTTACCAAAAATTATTTTTCTCTGCCTCCTTCTTCTTTCAGATGAAATAATAATGTTTAGCACTTAGCCAGTATCTTTCATTCCAATGAGTCCCCTGGTTCTTAAACAATTTTTCTATCTCCACATGTGTGAATATGTGTCTACATAGAGTAATTTCAGCAATTGCCAAAAATTTCAGCAATCCCACTGGGTAGCATGTTGCAGCTGTTCAGTATTATCCAGCAAAGCTACATAAGTGTTTGGGGGGTATAAAGTGAAAAGAAAAAGTTAAAACCCAATGTTAATACTCTGGGAAGAATCTGGAAGGCAGGAATATGTATAGACACAAAAGGATTTGCTCAGCATAGAGCTACTCCTGCTTCTAATACATGAACTGCAGAGTATTTGGGGAGCCGGTAGGGAACTGTGAAGTCAATTTTAAAGTATCTTTGAAATATGGCACTGTCAGAAGCAGGATTTCCTATGCATTGTTAGGGCATCTGTTCAACACTGATGGAAAGCAATGTATGCCACTTCACTGAATCAACTATATATTTTTTCTTAGAAGTCTTACTCAAGGACTGGCCATGTCTCTTTAGGTTTTAGGAGCTGAGGAGTTACAGCAATTAGCCATTTGGATTTCACTTGAAAGGAAATAAAATCACTTAATTGCTTTAAAAAGATGCACACACTGACAACGTTAGTATAATAGGATTTTGAAAATTGATGACTGCCTTCCCCATCAAATAGTACAATGCACATAGTAGGCACCATCTATTAAATGAGTGAATGACAACCTTAAATTCCTGATAACACTGCTCATATTTGTGTAGTGGTAAGTACTTTTTGAAGCACCTTTACAGGTATCACATTTTTATCTCATGCCATTATACTGGATTTAATTTGATATTGTTAGTGTTGGAACAATTCAGTGTAAGAAATTCATCATAATGACTTAATTCTTTCCACTTGTCTCTGGAAAGCTGTTATACTCCCAGACAGATTAGACTTCCAAGGCTTGTTCCACTCACATTATATTCTATAGGAAACTGCATGACTCATAGACTTTATTGTTTACGATTATAGACCATGTGATCATTTTCCTTTTTTTCACCTATCAGATCATCTTCCCTGTCCTAAGTGAACCTGAGGAATAAGTGTATCACCAGGAATGGCCATTATTTAGGCTGGCTAGTAGGGAATGACTTGTGTCTTTGATTCCAAAGAGAAATAGAATCATTAGATGTTCTTTTAAGAATTTGAAGTTAGAAACATGGGAGAATTTTCCAGCTGCCAAGGACACTGAAAATGAAATGAGGGCATCTTTGGCAACAGCAAGCCAAAGATCTGTCCAAATGCTGACAGAGCAGAAAAGATAGAGACCAGTGAGAAGGTTGCCTTGGGTAAAGAAAGAAGGAACAAATTTATAAGGAGAATCTGAGACGTCTCACATGGCTAATGAGATCATGACATGGCTGAGAAGAATTATTGTGTTGACTTCCTATTTCCTCTGTATGCATTTTAATAAATATGTTTTAAAAATATTTTTATTTTTTTCTTTGACAGGCTGAGAGAGAGAGATTGAGAGAGATCTCCCATTTGCTAGTTCCTCCCCAAATGCCTGCAACAACCAGGTGTTGGCCAGGCTGAAGCCAGGAGCGTGGAACTTCATCCAGGTTTCCCATGAGAGTGGTAGATACCCAAGCATTTGGACCATCACCTGCTTCTTTTCAGGGCGTGCAACAGCAGGAATCTGAAGTGGAAAGTGGAGCTGAGATTCCTACCCAGGCACTCAGATGTGGATTGTGGGTATCCTAAGCAAAACTTAACTACTGCATCAAATGCCTGCCTGTGTGATAAGCTCTCTTATTATATAATGGGACTTATTTGTTCCTGACAATCAAAATAATCAAGAAGGATGTTGGCATAGCACATATTCGCTGATGAAAGTGGAATGACCTAGAAGAAAGTTGGTGATGAGCTTAAATTTCTAGTGATTCTGAAATGTTTCTGCTGATAACACTCCTATCACCAAATGAATAGGGGCATGTTGATATCAATAACCATTTCTCTTTTTCTCTGAATACCAGCTGTGTGTCTTACAATTCAACTCAACTCACACAATAAGTGAGTTTGCAAAGCACAACACTGTCCTCACTTCAGATGCCAATCACTAAATATTGAATCCAGAGTACTCACACTTCTATGTAATGTGGCTACATAAGTGGAGAGTTTCCACAACTCCCCCCACCCTTCAGATTCAATAACGTGCTAGAGTAACCTGCAAAACTAAGGGAAACATCTTGCTTACCATCACTAGTTATTATCAAGAATATAAATGAACTTCCAGATGGAGAGTTCCACAGAACAAGGTCTAGACCGGCTCCCAAGCACAGTATGTTCCCTCTGCCTTGTAGGGAATGAGGATAGCTTAAACACAAAGCTCTCAAAATCTGATGGGTTAGGGGATTTTAGAGATTTTCTTACATTGACATTGATTGAATTTTGGTCATTGGTGATTGATTTAGGCTCTAGCCCCTCTCCTATCCTCTCAAGAGAATTCAGGGGTGGGAGCTGAAAGTTCCAACTTTTTAAACATATAATAGATTCCTTTGGCATGCAGTGTCCATCCAGAAGTTACCTAGGAGACTCATCATGAATTGCTTCATTAGATAACCTAGGTGTGCAGAAAGGGGCTTATTATGATTCTCAAAATATGCTTTTCTTCTTGCCCCAATTACTTAGGAAATTTTGTGTCTAGGAATTCAGGACTAACATCAAATACATATTTCTTATTATATCATGATAACACACCATTGATACCATGGTGTTGGGAGGAATAAATAAATAGATGCCTCAAAATTTGTATCCACTTTCTATATGGCTTGGGTCCTCTTTTTTTTTTATCCTGAATAATGCTTTGATGATGCTCAGTGTGTGATTTACATCAGGTTCCTTGACCTCTAAGAGTTCACATTTCTACGCAGGTTGTTGTGGGGAGCAACTGGGAGCAACTCGGACTAGACTAAGTTACTGGAATTAAGACTTATTCTATGCATCTGCTCTCCCACAATATGGCGCTGAGAAGGGGGAAACAGCTTCTACACAGCTGCCTCCAGTTCAACCAATAAACTGTGGGACCTGCTCCTGATTGGAGGAGAGCAGCGTACTCGGCGTGTGGGTAGCAGAGTTGGGATTGGCAGAGGAGGACTATAAAGGAGGAGAGAGACGGCATGCACCAGGAACATCTAAGAGGAACATCTAAGGGGAACACCTGTGCAGCCCCCGAGAGAGCCGGCCGGTGGTGTGCCGCTCCCCCGCGGAAGTGGGGAAAGTGGCAGGGGGAACCGCCCTTCCACGGAGGTGGAAGGGTCGGTAGCCAACCCGGGAAGAACCAGCAGCAAACCCGGGGAGGGCCGAGCAGATGAAAGAACAGCGCAGGGTCCTGTGTCGTTCCTCCATGAAGAGGGGGAGTGACAGTTGTTATTTGCTAAGGTTGTACCTTAGGGTACTTGGAGCAAGATCTTCGTGGTTCTCCTTGTGTGTGTGGTTGGTCTACCAGGCCAGCCTTTTTTGCAGGATTTACTCCTCTTACTTCTGTGAGGCTTAGTTTTATGCCAGGGTCTCACAGATCTATTATGCTGGGGGAGGAAGACAAAAAAAGAAGAGTATTCATTCAGCTGGTCTCATCTTTCCTCTCCCACTGTTCCCTTTCCTGACTTTCTACAAGCCTAAAGTTAATGAGGAAAAAGCCAAAGAAAGTGGTCAGGAGCCACTAGCTACTGAACGTCACTGAGCCTTGCCTGCAAGACATGGGGAATAGTTTTGATGTACCTCACAGAGGTGTTAATGAGGTTCAAGTGTTATAACACAGTCACTAAAGTTACATGAGCTCCTCAAAATGGACTCACCAGTTTATTCTGTAGGACAGAAATATTTCTTCTTTCTGGCTTCTTTGTGTGCTTACATGAGTGTTCTTGAAGATTCTGTCATTGTTCTTTCCCTGGGCACACTTCCTACATAAGCTCATTCCATGCCTATGGAAGATGATGCCAACTGTGCCAGTGACTCTAAAATCTTGGCTTCTGATGTATTCCTCTTCAGTTCCAGACTCTAGTAGCAAATTTCCTGTCAAATATATTCTATCTAAATGTTTCATGGGCACCTTAAGAGGGGAAATGGCTTATAGTCAAATTTGGGGACCCATAAGGCATGCAAATGTGGAAAAAACTAAAGAATGTGAGGAGCAAGGGAAGGAAAAAAAGAGGCTAGGGAGCTTGTCTCAATGAGGGCTTGTTTGCTGATAATCTAATTAAACGGTAACTACATTCCCCAGAATTCTTTCATGGTGTGGTTCCTGCAGGGTTAGAGTTGATCACAAAAGAAATCTAAGATTTGCAAGGTAGAAGTGTAGCAGCAGCCAGACATGTGGAGAGCCAGACGCTGTCGCAAGGTCTGCTGGCTTACCTGCTTGGTGTGGATCAGCAGTGAGGCTTTGGGCAAGCTCTACGTCTTCCCCTCCCGCAACCCTTGCCTCTGCCTCTCTGGTCCTTCAGTTTCCCTGAATCTGTGTCTTAGCTCTGCGGTGAGGGATAACTATTATCCTGCATGTCACTCACACCAGAACGATGCAAGTGATGAGAGAAATGAGGATTCCAGTTTGTCCCTCTTCTATTTGCACAGATTCTAGATTGTGTTACCCTTTCCCACTTTATAACCAATCTTTTTTCTTATGTCTACTGTCTCTGCTGACTTCAGAGCCAATCCTGGAGGCAGAAACAACAGGTCACCGGATCGCAGAATGTTTGATCTTTTATATTAGTTCTTTGTTTCGTATCGTCCATCGTGGCTCTGCTCCTTTAGTTGAGCCCTGATACAGTTTCATATTAAATCAGCACTCATTCTATTGGCTTAATTGGTTCATTGACTAATTATCACATCAAGTTTTTTCTCTACATAGGGACAGGAACAAACAGGCTGTTTTGGTAGTTTTAATAAATCTGTAGCAGCAAGTTCTTTGCTGAAAAAAAAAAATCCATTTTGTAAGAAATGTTTTCTTGTAAGTAGAACATTATGTCCAAGAAAGAGATTTTTGTAAAAAAAATTAATTTCCATGAAGTTCTTTTTTGCATAATGGTAATTTATGAATTTTAGTTGCTTTCAGAAAAAAGGTACTTATTCACTCAAAACACCAAAGGCATTGTAGTTTTACATTTGAAAAGAAGTCAGTTCTTGGGAAGTCTGAAATCTCTAGTATAAACATAGCTCCAGAAGTCACAGAACACACCATCGAACCTTCCCTAAAGCAGGTCTTTGATAGTAAGTAGAAATTTCAGTCTCAAATGTGGCTTTTCCTTCTTATTTATAAGGAATTTCAAACCTAAATATTATTTTAAATACATATAAATATATGATGTGCAATATTTTAAAATATAGCTGCCAAATATTTCTTAAAGAATTTTATGAGGGAAAACAAGTGAAAGCTAGTAAAATGATAACACTATCCTGAACTATACATTTAAAAAGGAAGATATTCAGTCTTAATACCTGGTTGCAATGGTTAGTCTGATAGACAACCCAACATTCTTGTACCTCAAGTTAAACCATTTTTTAAGTTAAGTTTAATTTATGGTATACATAGTACCACTTACTTCAAATCTGGAAACATAGAAAATCTAAGAGAAACAGCATTTAATCTCCTGGAAAAATAAAAAAGCAATGGGAAGCCACTGTAGGTTCTGGAGCAAGGAAGTGAAAATTGCAGGGAATTCCTTGAGCAGGGAAATTAATATTTCAGCTAGATTAATCCTATGGTGGTGTGAAAAATGGGTCGGCAATGACACCCATGTACAAGAGTACTTGAATGTATTTTATACACTTTTCCTATTGTAAAAATAACACATTATTTTTAGAAAAATTTGAAAACCTCAGATAAGTAGAAAAAAGGAAATAAAGCACTAAAATGTCATTGAATTCCAGACAAGTTAGCATTTTGGCATATTTTCTTCTAGTCCTTTTTCTCAGTTTTGGTTACATAGTTGCAATCACAATGTATATATGATAATTATCTTCATGTTTTCCCATTTAGAATGTTAGATATATTAATAAGAGATTCAAATTGAAATTTTTGATAATGTTAAAATTAGTTGATACCATTTGTGTATATATTTTTACCTTTTTAAAAAGTTTGTTAAGGTATAAGTTCAATTAGTTTGTCATAAATAAAATAGACAACCTGGTGAGATAGGACAGGCATACATACCCATGAAACTGCCTTTATAGCCAATATATTGAACATTTCCATTACCTCCAAAGATTTTATCATGCCTCATTGCAATCATGCTTCCTGAGGCAACCACTGGTCTATTTTCTATCATTCTATGCATTTTATGAAATTTTATGTGAAAGGATTGTTACAATATACAGTATATTCTTTTTCTGTTTAGTTTCTTTCATTTAGCATAATGCATTTAGAACTTATCCATGTTATGTGTGTCAGTTCTTTGTTCCTTTTTATCCCTGAGTAGTATGTTGTTGTATAGTATATAATTTCCCCCACAAAACATGCAGAGAACAAAACCTCTCAGACTCAGATGATAGGCACATCCTAAATAGTAGCCTCCTATAAATCTGATTCAAATGGATCAGATTAATCCCTCAGTTTAAGACCATGGTTTCATAAGTCATCAAATTGAGGTCACTTGCAAATAATCAAAACTCTGAATGTTCAATCCATTTATTCATTCATTTGAAATAAATAAATTTTCTTGGCCTTCTTATAGGAACTTGGGAGACATCAGCAAACCAGAGAACATTTCTTTGTTGAATCATTGCAACAGAAGATAGGATATTTTGTTTGTAATAAATAGCAAACATAAACATGTACATAATCCAGTTTTTTAGGCAATGGGAAGTTTTATATAAGAAAGAAAAAAAAAAAACAGTGCTGGGTAAAGAAAATCAGGAGTGCCAGGAGTATGTTTGAAGGATAGAAGTAAGTTGTAAGATTAAATTGTTAGTCAACAATGAAGTCAATGTTAAAACCTGACAGTGTCAAGGGCCTACTTATTATCGCATTATTCATGTAATTGTTTATAAAAATGTGTGTCCTTGCAATATTTGATTGAGTGGTTGTATTATGTTTTACTTAATCAGTGCTATGATGGGCATTTATATTAGTGTTAATTTTCACTATGCTATATGTAATGGTGCTACCAATATTGTGAATAAAGCTTTTGAGTGTTCATTGTTTACTTACACTAGATTTAGAAGAGTAAAATTATAATGAAATACATAAACTTTTTTTTTAGCTTTTTTTAAAAGATTTGTTTATTTATTTGAAAGTCAGAGTTACACAGAGAGAAAAGAAGAGGCAGAGAGAGAGAGGTCTTCCATCCACTGGTTCACTCTCCAGTTGGCCACAACGGCTGGAGCTGCACCAATCCGAAGCCAGGAGCCAGGAGCTTAATTCAGGTCTCCCACACAGGTGCAGGGGCCCAAGGACTTGGGCCGTCTTCTACTGCTTTCCCATCCCATAGCAGAGAGCTGGATTGGAAGTGGAGCAGTCAGGACTTGAACCAGTGCCCATATGGGATGTTAGCACTGCAGGCAGCGGCTTTGCCTACTACACCACAGCATCAGCCCCTGAATATTTATATTATATAATTTATTTATTTATTTATTTAACTTTTATTTAATGAATATAAATTTCCAAAGTACAGCTTATGGATTACAATGGCTTCCCCCCCATAACGTCCCTCCCACCCGAAACCCTCCCCTTTCCCACTCCCTCTCCCCTTCCATTCACATCAAGATTCATTTTCGATTCTCTTTATATACAGAAGATCAGTTTAGCATACATTAAGTAAAGATTTCAACAGTTTGCTCCCACACAGAAACATAAAGTGAAAAATACTGTTTGAGTACTAGTTATAGCATTAAGTCTCAATGTACAGCACACTAAGGACAGAGATCCTACATGAGGAGTAAGTGCACAGTGACTCCTGTTGTTGACTTAACAAATTGACACTCTTGTTTATGGCATCAGTAATCACCCTAGGCTCCTGTCATGAGCTGCCAAGGCTATGGAAGCCCCCTGAGTTCACTGACTCTGATCATATTTAGACAAGGCCATGGTCAAAGTGGAAGTTCTCTCCTCCCTTCAGAGAAAGGTACCTCCTTCTTTGATGACCCATTCTTTCCACTGGGATCTCACTCGTGGAGATCTTTCATTTAAGTTTTTTTTTTTTTTTTTCCCCAGAGTGCCTTGGCTTTCCATGCCTGAAATACTCTCATGGGTTTTTCAGCTGGATCTGCATGCCTTAAGGGCTGATACTGAGGCCAGAGTGCTGTTTAGGACATCTGCCATTCTTTGGGTCTGCTGTGTATCTCACTTCCCATGTTGGACCATTCTCTCCCTTTTTGATTCTATCAGCTAGTATTTGCAGACACTATTCTTGTTTATGTGATCCCTTTGGTTCTTAGTCCTATCATTATGATCAATTGTGAACAGAAATTGATCACTGGGACTAGTGAGATGGCATTGGTACATGCCACCCTGATGGGATTGAATTGGAATCCCCTGGTATGTTTCTAACTCTACCGTTTGAGGTAAGTCAGCTTGAGCATGTCCCGAATTGCACATCTCTTCCCTCTCTTTTAAATACTGGTTCATTGTTAATGTATTTCTAGTATAAATCCTTTTTAGGATTTATATTATATTTATAATTTATATATTTACAATATATTTTATACTATTTCTTAAAAATAACTGCTAGATCCAATTTTAATATTTTAAAATTTTCCATATATTTAAAAAATAAAATTGGCTTAAAATGTTTCTCTAGTGCTTTTTTTAGCATTGGCACTAAGTCCATTCTCTCATCATAAATATGTTGCCTCCCAGCTGTGTTCCTAGTTTTTTAGGGGGTTTTCGGCAGAGTCTGATGGAACTTACCTATAAACCCTGTGTTCTGGATCTTTATGTTGGGAGAGATCCTTTCCACTTGCTTATTTCTGTTTTATATTTTTCATTTATACCTTCTTAGAGTTGTTTATGTTACTTTCCTAATGATTTGAGCTGAAGTTTTAACTCATTGTGTTAGCTTTTCATTACTACGATGAGATACCTGAGAGAAGGTAAATTTATAAAGAGAAACAGTTTATTTAGTTCACTGTTTTGGAGGCTGAAGTTTACAATCAAGTAAGCTGAGTTCTGATAAGGCCAGCAGTGATGGGGCTTGGAGCACCGGTAGATGAAGGATCATATGGTGATCCACAAAGCAGAGAAAGAATGACTGGCTGGACTCAGGCTTTTACAGCCAACCCACTGGGAGAATTACCTTCGAGAGCATACCCCCAAAAAGCTAATGACCTCCCACTGGTCCCCCTCCTAAACACCATAGCTGGATTTAGTTTCCTTCCATATAGTACCATTGTTTATGTCTTTGGGGTCTAAATCCTGCATGAGTTTGGGAACCAAATCTTGTTCAAACCATAGCACTGATTAAATAAAACCAAACAAAATAAAGCCCTGCCCATCATAGAGTTGATTATATTCCTCAAATAAAGACAAGTGGTCATTACCAGGCAAGAACCTCACCATCCTAATCACTTAACTTATTCTTCCATATCCTGTCTTCAATTCTCCTATGTCCTTCCAACATTTACTTCAAGGTATTTAATGTATCCCCTTCCTCTTATTGTTCATTTATATATTTTATCCCTGAAAAATATATAATATTGGTTTCTTTTCTATTTTATTCTCATATTTGCTTTTAACATTTACATAAATGATTTTTGGCTAGGGTACGATAACAGGGGCAACAACCTCAAACAAACAAAACAAAATAAAAAAAATTAGTTTAGTCAATAGTTTTCAAGTAGTAGACATCAGATACTGAAAAAGGGTGATCTCTGAGAGGTGGGAAGCAAAGTGATTCCTCTGTTCCCCAGCATTCCAGGCCATGGTTCAGGGCACAAGGGACTCTGATGAATCCTCGAAGATACCCTGAGTAGACGGAGTGAATCTTGGGAGAGCAGTGTTGCCTGAGTTTGTAGGAGAGAACCCTGGAGATGAGCAAGCTGCAGAGAAACACTACTCTGTAGGACTGCAGAGGGTGCATCCTGAGCGTGCCACACGGTGTTGATCAGGGCATGTATGGAAGGGAAACCCTGAGCCAGGAAAAGACCATCAGAAAAAGCAAGTGCGGTGCACAAACACTGAGGCAGCAACAGTGTCTGTTCTCACCAAGCAGCCTGGAAAACCTCGTAATTAGCATCCTATTTGGTAGAGTACACAAGAAGGGTCTTGTTTCAACAGTGTGGAGTGATTAGCCCTAGAAAAATCCTTGCACATTCCTCCCTAACAAATCTTACAGGCAAGAGCAGAAATGATCAAACTGTTTATCAGTCACTAAACCATATTTCAGAACAAAGCTGAACATTTATAAGACTACAAAGAAATGCAGTACCCACCAAGATAAAATTGGATGTCTGGCATCCAATCAAAGATTACAAGGCATGCAAAGAAGCAGGGAAATATGATTCATAATCATTCAATTGAAACTGAACAAGAACTGACATAGATGTTAAATTTACGAATAAGGACACTGAAGCAGCTATTAAGCTACATGAAATGTTCTAAATATTAAGTATTGACATACACAACATTTTAAAAGTCTAAACTGAACACCTAGGGTTTAAAACTAAAGTGTATGAGATTAAAAGATTCACTGTATGGGATTAATGGTATATGAAATATTGCAGAGGAAAAGATTAGGGAATTTGAAAACATTGCCATAGAAATTTGCCAAAAGAAAATACACAGAGAGGGCCAGTGTCTTGGTATAGTGGGTTAAGCTGTTGCCTGCAATACCAGCATCCTATATGTGTGCCAGTTGGGGTCCTGGCTGCTCTACTTCCAATCCAGCTCCCTGACATGCACCTGGGAAAGCAGCAGAGGATGGCCCAAATACTTGGGCCCCTGCTATCCACATGAGAGATCTGAAAGAAGCTCCTGGCTCCTGGCTTCAGCCTGGCCCAAATAAATAATTATTTTTAATGGAATATTTCTAATGAAAGAAGGATTGAAGAAAATGAGAATAGCATCAATTCTCTGGAAGACCATTTAAAACACTTATATACATATAATTAGAGACTATAAAGTGGTGGGGTCACAGAAGGAATATTTGAAGAAATAATGGCTGAAAAATTTCCAAATTCAGTGTGCACTCTAAAGTCAAAGATCTAAGAAGATTAAAGAATTTTGAAGACTTTCAGTGAAGGAAAGAATAAGAGAATGACACCAAGGCACATCACAACTGAGTTGCTCAAAACCAATGTTAAAGAGGAAATATTAAAAGCAGCCAGGGGCAATGTCATGGTACGTACAGAGAACCAAGATAAGGGTGACGGGGGATTTCTCTTTGGAAACAATCTAACATCTTTAAGATACTAAAAGAGAAAAATGCCAACTTAAAACTCTATTCTTAGCAAATATATCTTTTAGAAACAAAGAAAAAGTAAAGACCATCTATTTCAGCCATACCAAAAACAAAAAACTTTTATAGCCAGAACTGTGTTAAGTGAAATATGTTGAAGGAATTTCTTTAGGCTGAAGGAAAATGATACCAGATGGAAATATGGATATACAAACAAACTGAAGAACACCAGAAATGATAACATATATAGACATTGTGCATTTTTCTTAAGTGTCTAAACATACTACAGATCCATTCCTGTAGTGGTGAACATTTAGACCATCTCTACCACTTGACTAAAACCCTGAAAAGTATAATTCCCATATCCTCTAACACATCGATGCAGTATTTCCTTAAGATACATACTTCTTGCAAAATATGATTTAAAGAGATGACAAATCAGTTTTTGAAAAGACTCTGTATTTAGCAAGTAAATTTTAGATATATTCCATTCAGTGCTGGGAAAAAAAACAAGTATGGCCACTTTAACTGCTACAACTGTCTATTGCACCACTGTAAGTTCTGGATATTATAATAAGTAAAGAGAAAGTAAATAAACCTTTAATTTCTACTAGCAAAATTTTCATTATTTGCAGAAAAAACAATTATTTAATAGAAAACTCGAGAGGGCAGTAGGATTTCTGGATGCAAAATTTAATAAGTATGCCTCTATATCAATAAAGACTAATTAAAAATGTAATAGATACCATTTGCAATAGAATACAGCCTATATATTTGGTGAATTACCTATTAAAGTGCACAAGACCCTAGTATAAAAAATTTAAAAATTTTATTAAAGGATATAAAACACTAATGAATGGAGACATGTATCATGTCACAGCTGGAATATCAAATCATGTTAAAGATTTTTAACCCAAATTGCTGTATAAAATTAATACTAAAGCAATTGTGAAAAAAATCTAGACATGCAAGATTGCCTTAGTAGATATTAAGACACAGTACAACGTGTCACAGTTATTATGATAGTATAGTGTTGGTTTGGCCCCAACAAATAGACCAATAGCAGAAGAGGAGAAAGGACTATTTAGAATAAACTCTCCAGAGATATGAAAACTGCAGAGGAGAAAATATAGGAGCATATCTTTGTGGTTTTGGGAAGTGGAAGAATTTGTCAAATGACACAAAACAAAACAAAAACCACCTGAGGCAATATTAGTAGATTTGTCTACATCAAAATTGAAAATGTCTGTCTCTCCAATAACGCTATGGAGTTAAGAGTTTGGGGACAGCTGCAAGAAAATATTTGTAAGCTAAAGCTCAAAAAATAAACTGGAAAATAGGCAAAGGATATAGCTAATAAGTGTATGAATTATTCTCAACATCACTATTAATCATGAAAATGAAAAGTAACTTGCCAACTGCAAACAACTTAGTATCACTAACCTAAAATGAAAAAGCTAGGTAATATCGACTGCTGGTAAAGACAGAGGATTTTCAGATCTATTTGTACTCCTCACGGATTGTAAAGTAGAAATGATGCTTTGGAAAGCCCTGTGGCGAAGATGAGAATCTAGGTCTTTGTATATGTATTGCCAAATTGCTTTCCCAAAAGAATAGTGCCTTATCATGTCTATTATATGATGTTACCAATTTCCTTCTATCATTTAGTATATATTTTGAATTTACTAAAAATTATGTTTTTATTTAATTTTTAATTAATGCAAAGCTGAATGTTTTATAATTTCTTAATAAATTTCCTCTTTTGCAGACCACTTCTTTCTTCTACCCATGTATATTTTGGGAAGTCGGTGTTTTCTTATTGATTCGTATAAACTTTCTTATAAGAAGTATGTTTATTTTGATGAATTTAAATAAGAAGTTTTTGTCTATATTTCTAAATTGTGCTACAGTTGCAAATGAATCCCATATATCAGTGACCCCTTTGCTATTGGGTGATGACTCAGGGAGCAGCTCAAAACTCTGGGTCATGCTTTCTTAGTGAAAAGGTTAAACATCAAGAGAACCAGTAGAAAAAGTTTGCATATTTCACAGTTTTATGTAATGGATCTTAAAGATTCTGATCTTACCTGGTATTGTCATTTACAAATCAGTATCCAGGCCGGCACCATGGCTCAATAGGCTAATCCTCCACCTAGCGGCGCCGGCACACCGGGTTCTAGTCCTGGTTGGGGCGCCGGATTCTGTCCAGGTTGCCCCTCTTCCAGGCCAGCTCTCTGCTGTGGCCAGGGAGTGCAGTGGAGGATGGCCCAGGTGCTTGGGCCCTGCACCCCACATGGGAGACCAGGAGAAGCACCTGGCTCCTGGCTTCGGATCAGCGCGGTGTGCTGGCCGCAGCGCACCAGCCGTGGCGGCCATTAGAGGGTGAACCAATGGCAAAAGGAAGACCTTTCTCTCTGTCTCTCTCTCTCACTATCCACTCTGTCTGTCAAAACAAAAACAAAACAACAACAACAAAAAAAAACACAAATCATTATCCAGAGCAAGGAAGGGAAGCGTAATCCTACAAGGATGCACAGTAATCGTATAGCAATGGGTGGAAATGGGTAATTCTCTCACCATGAATGGAGTAATGAATAATGATAATAACGGGGAGGGGGATCGTAGAGAATAACAATACGACCTACTACAGAGCTTATTTGCAGATGACTTAATTTTTTTTAAAAGGAATTCTGCTTGTTTTATTCCTACCCTGCAATGATGTAGGGGGCGGATATTTTAACAATAAGAACTATTCCTGGGAAAGGATCCTGTTTTCACTTTGGGGGTGGCAGCCTGCAGGTAACTTGAGTGGTTTAATTGAAGCATGAAATGTGAGGAGCCTGCTGGTCCGCCTGCGGGAGACTGGTGAGGCTGGCTGGCTTCTACAGTAGTACTGGCAATTTACTAGCATCTGAAGAAAGAAGCTGGAGTTTCATAGCCAGGAAGAGGTTTGAAGTAGAGAGGACTCACCGATTTTGAGACACTGGCATTCTCAGTCTTTCAGGGGCCGTTGCTTTAGGAGAACATTTATGTCCATCAGCAGACAGACCAGAAAGTCTAGTCAGGCACATTCAGGTACCAGATTTAAAAAGAACCAGCAGCGGCACAGCCTCAAGATACCATCAGTTCCCCTTTCTAGTCTCCAAACCTTTTCTGATTGATAACATTCTTTAATTGTGAGAGAATCTGACCTGCCCCCAACACCACTGCACGTTCTCTGCAACATTCCAGAAGCAGCTGTGGCAAATATGAGCACAACACTCAGTTCTAAATCCATTCCACACATGAATTCTTGGTATTTGGTGGAAGGGATTATTTATTACAGGCAATGTTTACATAATGGATTCACATTCCAGCTCTATGCCAGGTGCTGGGGACACAGAGACAATAGAACCTGTCCCTAGACAAGCAGAAATAAACACACATAATTATCATCTAAGGCAAATGGATAGGTTCTGCATGTGATACCAGGGGAAGGATAAATTAGTTCAGCCTGTAGGAGAGCAGGTCAGATGATGTTTCGTAGAAAAAGTCATTGGAAATAGATCTGTCTGCTGAGCAGAGGTTTTCTGAGCAGAGACCGCATGTGCCAAGACATGGAGTTGGAAAGGACAAGAGGAGGGAGACCTGTCTCACCAGGTAGAGAAGGCAGGAGAGGGCAGTAGCGTTAGTTTGGTGGTGGAAGTAGACTAGGGTCATGACTAAGAGTCGTGTACAAAACACAGATAACTATTCTGCATAAAACAGCTGTGGATAACTTGAAGTTGGCTTAGAGAAATGAGTTTGAAATTTGTGAAACAGGAAGAGGCTAATGCCACAGTCTAGAGAAAAATCAATGAATCCTTATGAAAGTCATAACAGTGTTTAGAGAGGAGGGGGGCAGGTTCAAGGAATATTTCAGAGGTGGAATTGACTTGGATTGACAACCATTTGGATATGGTAGGCAAGAGGAATCGACGGTGACTGAGTTTGCTGCCTTGCGTGGAAGACTGAGAGATCACAGGAAGAGCAGGCTTGGAAGAAAGGGAGTAAGTGCCGGGGAAGATAAATTTCCTTATCCCAGAGGAAGCCCTGTTGTAGGATGCCTGGGCAATAGCATTAAGCTCCCAATAGTTTTTCAGTATATTTGAGTAGTTTCTCCATGTGTTGTGACTGTCAAGGTAGACTAAAAATTAAATTGCCCTCATAGCATTTATTCTAACTTGCTAGTTTAGATGCTGTGATGTATTTGCTTAGGAGTCCACAGGTCCACCACTAGGTGTCCTCATTGCACCCACAGGGCTGCTGGTCTCCGGAACCTATGCTGTAAACTTGAGGGCTCTGAGTTCTCTATGGAGTTGGTGAGTGACTTACCAGCTTGGTCCGTCCCGGCTAGGTACACTTCTGGGATTGCAAAAGTTGCAGTCTCTTCTCTAACAGCTGCGTCTCATTTCACCTCCTCCTCAGCTTTTCCCTGGGTGGCTGCTCTATATGCAGAGAGATAGCAAGCTCTAGAGAGAGGTGATGTTGCTGACTGCAAGGAGAGCAAACAGGCTTCTTGAGGCTTTTGTTTGTGCTGGCAGCTAGAGTTGTTAATTTACTCCTTGCTTTAATTAAAATTAGAGTTTCCATGTCCTTGGTCAGATTTTTCTTAGAAATAAACATGAGTGTCTTGTAATGGGACTGACAGGTTCCTTTAATTGTTGCTGGCATAGGCCAATCTCTGATTTTCTTCCCTTTAGGATTTAGATTGGAAAAGAAGCATAGTTCAAAGATTCAAATCAAGGAAATAATCTTTATGTCTGGTTATTTTTTTTCTTATAAGTTTGTATCTTGGAAGTTTCTGGAAAGAGAGCTGGTCCCTGATAGGCTTTATCCGACAAATAGGTGTCTTCTGACCTACCTGCAAAATCCATCTAATGCTAAAAGAAAAAAAAAAGGTTGTGCAAAGGAGAAGATCATGGAAGATATAAAAGATCGTGGGAGAGAGTCATGGGAAGTAGGCTAAGGGAAGTATGAGGAAGAATGACAGAGGGCAGCCCTATTAGGAAGGGCTAAAGCAGATTTGCTTTAGGATTTTTTCATTGCATGGGTCCTTTCCGCATCCCTGCAAGGGGCCCTAGCAATGTGTTGCCATGAATATATGTTAAAAACTGTATATTCTCATTCTTAAAGAGGGCTTTGAAATTGTATAAGCTACCTGGATTCATTCTAATTTATGACCTTAAAACAAGAAGATACAGGAAAATATGTAGGAGTTTTTTTTACTCCTTTTATAGTAGATGTGAGCTTTATTTGGTTCACCAACATCCTGCAGATCTAAATGCAGCTGTTTTCAAAGGAAAACTGGGGGTTGGGTAGAGAAGAGTGGAAATAGATTTCAGCTGCCCAGGTTGGTTCTATAATTTGCACAATTCTAGATAAACAAATGATGAAAGCAATGACTAATAGTTATTGTGATACTGCCTTAATTATTTCAACCCAACAAAATGATAATATGTTATTTTATGCTAAACTCTTTTTGCTTGCTCTGGTTTGGGTATATATATGAGCTTAAAAATTAGTCACTACAATATGCAAAGCATTTTTAAAAAAGAAAGAGGACAAGGATGTGAACTTGAATATAAAAATGCATCAATCTGCAACACAAAATCATATGAACACTGGCAATAAGCCCAGGGCTGGTGGGGTTTTGGACTCTAGTTCTATTCCTCAAAATTGGCACTGAAGTGTCATTTTCCAGAAGCATAATCGGAATGACCTGGTCTCTATAGCCTCTTCAGCTTTGTCAGGTCTCTTCTGTTTATTATTAATTCGTCATGTTGCTTCCAAGCATTTCAGCATAATCTTCTTGTTTGAAGCCCATTTCCGTTCATTATGAGTTCTGTGGAAGCCCCATGAGGTATGATGTCAGCTTTATCAGGCTGATCTTCCCATTGAAGCTGAGACAGAATGAGATGAAGAAGTTTGCCTTAGGTCTCACATTCAATCAATACTGGGGACAAAGGTAAGCAGTGGTTGGTAGACTTGCTAGCCTTATAGCTGGCTACTGGGACATTCAGCTTTCATGGTTTTTCTGTAGTGTGTGTTTTTTAAACCTACAAGTTATTTTTAAATAAAAAGGCCAAGGGAAAATGTGTTCTTATCTTAGCTGCCTCAAGTCGCTGAAAAGACTCACAAGGGCTATTTACTGGTGATAAAATACAAGTGCCTTGTTGTGGGATGGGATCAATAAGTAGTGTTCTCTAGACTTACTGCCCAACTCCAAGGAGATTAAGATTTTTCTGTGTCTGCTGAGGATTCTTCTCCCTTTAGAAGCAGGCTGTCATGCAACCATCCACATCTTGGGCTGAGTTATGCTGCTGGGATAGATGTGCTACCCCTGTGGCCTTGATTGCCTACAGTCTCTTTTCTGTTATCAGTACTGACGTCACAGTACTGGGCAGTAATGGTAATCTTGGGAATCGTTCTTTCTGGAAACATCTGCTCTTCTGCTCTTGCTGCATGGTTTGGTGTCGCTGTCAGCAAGCTTGTTCATTTGCATCAACAGGGTTATTGGAGCTCATTCTTCATCTGGATCATGAGTGTGCAGTCAAAGTGTCAGGTCTCAATTAATTTAGCTATTTCTGAAATTTCTGGATTGGAGCTAGCTGGGGGAGGGAGGTTGTCTAAACTTATTTTCAGTGCAGAATATAAGCAACTGTATGCTGTGAGGCTATATGAACATCTGCAAAATGGGCTCTTTATGTTTTTTAAAAAACGTGCACTGTAGTGGAACAGAAGCATAATATAACCCATTAGCATTAGTGTCAGCATAACAGCCTCTGAATTGCATATTGGTAGGAAAATACTGATAGCAAAGTGTAAACAACTGCAAATGGGAAATGCAATAAAGCTCTCTTCATAGAACCCGTAATTTACAATTAAATAGGCTACACTGAACTGATATGAAGTAGAGACATACATGTCCAAAGTAATGGGTAATTTTTGTATTTATTTATTTATTTGAAAGAAAGGGGAGGAGGGAGAGAGAGAGAGAGAAAGCGAGAGAGAGAGAGAGAGAGAGAGAGAGAGAGAGAGAGAGAAAGAGAGTGAGAGAGAGAGCATGAGCAAGAG
This sequence comes from Oryctolagus cuniculus, assembly GCF_964237555.1. Classification (NCBI taxonomy): domain Eukaryota; kingdom Metazoa; phylum Chordata; class Mammalia; order Lagomorpha; family Leporidae; genus Oryctolagus; species Oryctolagus cuniculus. Next base: position 74,745,009 of record NC_091442.1, read on the forward strand.
AGTGAGCACTCCTATCCCCTGGCTTACTCTCCAAATGTCTGCAGGGGCCAGGATAGAATCAGCCAAAGCTGGCAGTCAGGAACACAATCTTCTCCCATATAGATGGAGGTAATCAACTACATAGCTTTCACCTGCTGCCTCCTAGGGTCTGGATTAACAGGAAGCTTGAATGAGAGCCAGGTATTGAACCCAGGTAATTTGATACAGGACATGAGCATTTTAGCTCCTAGGCTAAATGCCTACAGTGGGGAATTTAAATGAATGCTTGTACTTTCCCTTTGATCTAAAGGAGAGTTAGAATGAAAAAGAAAGAAGTGAAATGATCTTAGTGACTTGTGCAGTGTGTGGCTGATTATAGTACAAATCATATTGTTAATCATAGTTGGTGTTTGTGTAAAGTTTTCGGAGGTTAATGTTCAATGTACCCCATTTCAGTGGTTTGTTGATAGAAGTAAGATTTTTTTTGGCAGATCTATATTATACTGTGAGGAGATATCCCATTGGCGGCAAAGTTTCTCAGAGATATGTAGCTAGGTTTTTGGATAAGAAATAACTGGTTGAGTCTGGTTGAATTTATACCCACTGTTAAAGAATCTCTAGGCACCTGGCTATTTAAAACAAATGTTAATGGATCTAATGGGAGATATAGACTCCAATATAATAGTAATGAGGAACTTCAACACCCTTGCTTATCAATGGATAGATCAACAAGACAGAAAATCAACAAAGAAACAATAGAACTAATCTACGTCATAAAACAAATGGATCAAACTGATATCTACAGAACATTTCATCCCACAGTTAAAGGATACACATTCTTTTCATCAGTTCCTGGAACTTTCTCTAGGATAGACCAATATGCTAGGCCATAAAACAAATCTCAGAAAATTTTTAAAAAAAGATCATACCATGTATCTTTTCTACCACAATGGCATGAAGCTGGAAATTATCAACTTAAGAATCTCTAGAAAATATGCGAACACATGGAGACTGAACAACCTGCTCTTCAATGGAGAGTGAGTCATACACATGAAAATATATGCAGGATCACTAGCTGTCAGGGAAATGCAAATCAAAACCACAAACCTCACCCCAGTTAGAATGGCTTTCATACAGAAATCAACAAACAATAAATGCTGGCACGGATGTGGGGGAAAAGGTACCCGAATCCACTGTTGGTAAGAATGTAAACTGGTAAAACCACTATGGGAAGACAGTTTGGAGATACCTCAAAAATCTGAATATAGTCCCACCATATGGCCCAGCCATCCCACTCCTGGGAATTTACCCAAGGGAAATGAAATCAACAAATAAAAGTTATCTGTACAACAATGTTTATTGCAGCTCAATTCACAATAGCTAAGACATGCCTGTCAACTGAAGACTGGATAAAGAAATTATGGGATATGTACTCTATGGAATACTACACAGGGGTAAAAAAATGAAATTCGGTCATTTGCAACAAAATGGATGAATCTGGAAAGCATCATACTGACTGAAATAAGCCAGTTCCAAAGGGACAAATACCGTGTGTTCTCCCTGATCTGCGATAACTAACAGAGCACCTAAAAGGAAGCTTGTAGAAGTGAAATTGACACTTGGAGAAACAATGACTTTAACAGCCCTTGTCTTGACTGTTGAAGAACAGTTTTTTTTTTCTCTCTTCCTTCTTAATTTGTTGGTTGAACTCTTTACTTAATGAAGAATTAATCATATGTGTGTAAAGTCAAGTGAAAATAGATTCCAGTAAAAAATAAGAGTGGGAAAAGTAGAGGGAAGAGCTGTTTAGTTCTGCATACATTCCTACAGGTAAACTTCTAAGGGTACAGCTAAAAACCTGCCATGAGATTCCAAATCCCATTAAGCTAGGTGGTAATAATGCCATTGTAAGTATTAAAGTGATCATATTAAGTGTAATCTTGATCATATATATAGGACTAAGTGTTAAAGGGATCATATAAGGAAGACCACATGTCTGGTAATAACAATACATAGAATTAAAAAAGAGAGAATATTCCAACATGGGATGCAGCCAACACAGCAGATTTATGAAATGACAAATGCTTTAATCAGCACTCTGGCCTCAGAATCAGCCCTTAAGGCATTCTGGTCTGGCTGAAAAGCCCATGAGAGCATTTTAGGCTTGGAAAGTCAAGCCACTGTGGCAAAAAAAAGTCCTACATGAAGTACGTTGGTGGGTGAACCACCAGTGGAAAGAAGTGGTCATCAAAGAAGGAGATATTTTTCTCTGAAGGGAGGAGAGAACTTCCATTTTGCTTCTTGTCTAAATACTGATGGAGATTGTGTACTCAAAAGCTACCACAGCCTTGGCAGCTCATGTCAAGAGCCTCGGGTGATCACTGACATCATACATGAGAGTGCTAATTGTTAAATTAACTACAGGAGTCACTGTGCACTAACTCCCCTTGCAGGGCCTCTGTTTTCAATGAGTTGTACTATAAGAATTAGTTGTAAAACTTGTTCTCAAACAGTTTTTATATTTTGTGTATGTGTGCAAATTGTTGAATTCTTTACTTAGTATAGAGTTGGTCTTCTATGTAATAAAGTTACTTGAAAATGAATCTTAATGAAGAATGGTACTAGGAATTGGAAACGGAGGAATAGGTGGGGTGGGAGTGGTGGTAGGAGGGTAGGTATGGTGAGAAGAATCTATATTCCTGAAGTTCTACTTGTGAAATTTGTACTCATTAAATAATTTTCTAAAAACATAAAGTAAAGGAAGTAGACTTTTGAGCTTCAGTTAGGTAAGTTGATAACTGAGACAGCTCCCCTGTATCATTACTTCTTAAATGCCTAGGGTAAAGTTAGCCCTCAACAAATGTTTTAACAGCTTTTGTGAAGCTGTGAAATGCAATATCACTTATTAAATAATCTGATATTTTGTAATTTGTCAAGGTATTTATTAAATACTATTTGTAATATCAAAAAAAGTCATAGAAGAAATCAAAAGGAGACTCAAAAAATTCCTGGAAATGAATGAACATGACAATATAGCATATCAAAACTTATGGGATACAGCAAAAGTAGTGTTAAGAGGAAAGTTTACAGCAATTAGTGTCTACATCAAGAAATTGTAAAGGCATCAAATAAATACATCTCAAGGACATAAACAACAACAAACTAAGCCCAAAAGTAGTAAGAAGAAAGAAAGAATTAAAATTAGAGAAGAGATAATCAAAATTGAAATAAAAATAATACAAAATATCAGTGAAATGCAGAGCTCATTTTTTTGAAAAAACAAAATCGATACATCTTTGGCCCAACTAAACAAAACAAAGGGGGGGGAGACCAATTTCAATAAAACCAGACATGAAAAATGAGATAGAACAATGGAACACAGAAATAAAAGAAATCACCAGGAATTACTACAAACAGCTAAATGCCTACCAACTGGAAAATCTAGAAGAAATGAATAGATTCTTTGGAATATATAATTTACCAACTTTGAGTCATGAAGATATAAAAAACCTAAAGAGACCAATAACCAAGATGGATATTGAATCAATAATAAGGACCATTTCCATAAAGAAAAGCCCTGGATTGGATGGCTTAACTGCTGAATTATACCAGACTTTTAAAGAAGAACTAATTCCAATTCTCAAACTATTGAAAACATTTGAAAGGGAAGGAGTCCCCCCAATCTCCTTCTATGAGGGCAGCATCACTTTAATTCCAAAACCAGAAAAAGATACAATGGAGAAAAAGAACTATAGACCAATATTACTGATGAATATAGATGCAAAAATCCTCAACAAAATACCAGCTAATCAAATTCAACAACACGTCAGAAAGATCACTCATCAGAACAATGGGATTTATCCCTGCTGAGCAGGGATGGTTCAACATATGCAAATCAATAAATGTGATACATCACATTAACAAGTTGAAGAATAAAAATCATATGATTAATAAATGCAGAGAAGGCATTTGATAAAATAAAATAGCCTTTCATGAAAAAAACCTTAAGCAAATTGATTATAGAAGGAACATTCTTCAACATAATCAAGGCAATTTATGACAAACCCATGGTCAGCCTCTTATTGAATTGGGGAAAACTGGAAGCATTTCCACTAAATTCTGGAACCAGACAAGGATGTTTACTCTCACCATTACCATTAAGTGTAGCCCTGGAAGTTTTAGCCAGAGCCATTAGTCAAGAAAAGGAAATCAAAGGGATACAAATCAGGAAGGAGGAAGTCAAATTATCCTTGTTTGCAGATGTCATGATTCTATATATAGAAGAACAAAAAGACTCCACTGAAAGACTGTTGGGAATCATAAAAGGGTTTGGTAAAGTGGCAAAACATAAAATTAACACACAAAAGTCAATAGCCTTTATATACTCAATGTCATGACTGAGAAAGAACTTGTAAGATCAGCCCCATCCACAATAGCTAAAAAAAATTAAATACCTTGGAACAAATTTAACCATGGTGGTGCAAGATCTCTATGATGAAAATGAGAAGGCATTAAAAAAGCAGAAGACACACCAAAAGTAAAAAATCTTCCAGGTTTGTAGATTAGATGAATTAATATCAAAATGTGTATACTACTGAAAGAAATTTACAAAATCATTGTGAACCCAATAAAAATACAAACAACATTCTTCTCATATGTAGAAAAAATGATGTTAAAATTCATATGGAAACACAAGAGACCTTGAATAGCTAAGCCAATCCTAAACAACAAAAAAGAAAGCCAGAGACACCACAATACAAGATTTCAAGACATGCTAAAGGGCAGTTATAATCAAAACAGCATGATACTGGCACAAAAATAGACATGTGGACCAACGGAACTAAATAGAGACACCAGAAATCAACCCATGCATCCTCAGCCATCTAATCTTTTACAAGGGACTAAATCAATCCCTAAAGAAAGGACAATCGGCCGGCGCCGCAGCTCACTAGGCTAATCCTCCGCCTAGCGGCGCCGGCACACCGGGTTCTAGTCCTGGTCGGGGCGCCGGATTCTGTCCCGGTTGCCCCTCTTCCAGGCCAGCTCTCTGCTGTGGCCAGGGAGTGCAGTGGAGGATGGCCCAGGTGCTTGGGCCCTGCACCCCATGGGAGACCAGGAAAAGCACCTGGCTCCTGGCTCCTGCCATTGGATCAGCACGGTGCGCCGGCCGCAGCATGCCAGCCATGGCGGCCATTGGAGGGTGAACCAACGGCAAAGGAAGACCTTTCTCTCTGTCTCTCTCTCTCACTGTCTACTCTGCCTGTCAAAATAAATAAATAAATAAATAAAAAAAAAAAAAGGACAATCTTTTCAGCAAATGGTGCTGGGAAAATTGGATCTTTGTGTCTGGAAGTATGAAACAAGACCTCTACCTTACACATTATACAAAAATAAACTCAACATGCATCAAGGATATAAATCCATGATCTTTTTTTAAGATTTTATTTATTTTATTTGAGAGGTAGAGTTACAGACAGTGAGAGGGAGAGACAGAGAGAAAGATATTCCTTCCATTGGTTCACTCCCCAAATGGCCGCAACAGGTGAAGCTAGGAGCCAGGCGCTTCCTACTGGTCTCCCATGTGGGTGCAGGGGCACAAGGACTTGGGCCATCTTCTACTGCTTTCCCAGGCCATAGTTGAGAGCTGAATCATAAGAGGAACAGCCAGGACTAGAACTGGCGCCCATAAGGGATGCTGATGCCACAGGCAGAGAATTAACCTACTGTGCCACGGCACTGGCACGTAAATCTATGATCTTTAGAGAAAAACATTGGGGAAATTCTGCAGGACATCGGCATATGCAAAGACTTCTTTGAAGAGACCCCTGAAGCACAGGAAATCTAAGCCAAAATTGACAAATAGGATTACATCAAGTTAAGAAGCTTCTGCAGTGCAAAGGGAGCATTTAACAACGTGAAAAGGCAACTGACAGAATGGGAGAAAATATTTGCAGGCTATGTAACTCATAAAGGGTTAATATGCAGAATATATAAAGAGCTCAAGAAACTCAACAACAAGAAAACAAGCACCCCCATTAAGAAATGGGCAAAGGACCTGAACAGGCATTTTTTTGAAGGATGAAATTCAAATGGCCAACAGATACATGAAAAAATGCTAAGGCAAATCAAAACCACAATGAAGCTTCACTTCGTTCCAGTTATAATTGTTCTCATACAGAAATCAACAAACACTACCTGATGGTGAGGGTGAGGGGAATAGGTTTCCCTAATTCATTGTTGGTGGGTATGCAAACTAATTATAGCAATAGTGGAAGACAGTATGCAGATACCTCTGAAATATGAAAATAGATCTACCATATGACCCAGTCATCCTACTCCCAGGAATTTACCCAAAGAAAATGAAATCAGCATATGAAAGAGTGATCTGTACCCCATATTTATTGTAGTTCAATTCACAATAGCTGATACATGGAATCAACCCAGATGCCCATCAACCAATAAGCGGATGAAGAAAATGTATATAGGTACTGGTGTTGTGGGGCAGCTTGCTAAAGCCCTAACCTGCAGCACCAACATCCCATATGGGTACCGGTTTGAGTCCTGGCTGCTCTACTTCTGATTAAGCTCCCTGTTAATGCACCTGGGAGGTGGGGCAGTGGAGGACCGCCCAAGTCCTTAGGCCCCTGCACCCATGTGGGAGACCTGGAAGAAGCTCCTGGCACCTGACTTTGGATCAGCTCAGCTCTGACCATTACAGCCATCTGGGGAGTGAATCAGTGGATGGAAGACCTCCCCACCCCCCCGCCCCGTGCCTCTACCTCTGTCTGTAACTTTGTCTTTCAAATATATAAAATAAATCTTACAAAAAGAAAATGTGGTATACAAACACACACACATACTACTCAGCTATAAAAAAGGAATGAAATCCTGTCTTTTGCAACAAAATGGATGCAACTGAACATTAAGCCAGTCCCAAAAAGAGAAATATCTTATGTTTTCCCTGATCTATGATAATTAATAGATTATGAAAAAATGTAAAGTATATGAGTGAAATTGACATTTTGAAAAAACTGATTATTGTTTACAGCCTTTGTCTCCACTGCTGAGGAATAGTGTTTTTTTTTTTCTTCTTACGATTTGCTGAATTTTTTACTTAGTGGAGATTTAATCCTAAAATTATAAAAAAACCTGAAAGTATGTCATTGTAAACATTCAAAGAATAAGAAAGGAAGGAGGAGAGAGAATTGGAGTATGGGCAGGAAGGCAGAAAGTCTGGGAAGTATGACTATGCTCCTAAATCAATCTATATGAAATACATGAAATTTGTTCATGTAAATAAATTAAAAAATTGTAAAAAATAACAAATTATCTCTTTATTAAAAATAATTTCTGGGGCTTCAATTTTCTTTTCTGTACATTCATATTATTGACCCAATTCAGTGTGTTTTATTCTTCCTTTGTCATATAATAAGTTAACAACGGATGAGTAACTTGTCTGGATGGGTCTTGGGAAAATAATGAACTTCAGACTATTTTGTAATGAGATTGTTGAGCACTTGGAAAGACAACAGTCACAATTTTTGAAATTTGGGAGTAAAATTTATGAGAACACTGGAATGAAGGAAGGAAGGGCGAGGCTCCTTCTTGGTCCATTGCCTGAGGTTGGAGATACTGGTGAGGTACAAAAGGGCTGGGGATTGGGGGGATGCAAGTTCTCTGCAGGCAGATTTTGAGTGAGTACTGTCACTGAGTCTCCAGGGTTATTACTTTCTCATACCTTGGACACCGATTGTGTTGACAGGGGACTAGATCATGTTGAAACTCATGTTTTGTTACATGAAGTAGGGGCACCTCAACAAAATCACATGGTGTTCAACAGTTTTACTTTAGAAAGAAAATGAGTTTTGATAGCATAGTCTTCCAGAACCAAGGGTTACCATGGTGATTTTTGAGACAATATTGGATGTACCTGGATATATATTAGGATTTGGCTATCCAATTGGGTGAAACTGAAGTGTTCTTTTTAAAGGAACATTTAAAATTATAACTAGCAGAATTGGGTATAGAAGGAAAAAATGAAGATGCTGGCAGTGTTTCCATATCTACCCCCTTATTTTAATTGGCAGAGCTGATTTTTTTATTTTTAATGTGATAAAATAGCTTTTAAATGTACATTTAAAAGACAATTTTTGTGAAACAGACAATATTTAGATTTTGAAAAAATGTCTGAAAAAAGTTTAGGAAGATTCTATTAGTCTTACTTGCTTTGGCTTTAATAACGTGATAAAATATCAAAGTGTGTCATATAAAATATATCTAAAGAGAGAAAATTGCACTAGGGAAAAATTAGGGATTATTGAATCCTCTGTAATGTCCATATGTAACCATTATAAATAGAAATGTTTCAGCCACAGAAGGAGATTTAATTTTTACAAAGAAGTGAGCTTTGGAATGTCACAGGTGGTGATGATGCTAAATAGAAAATAGAGTTCCCTGTACCTCATGCCAGCTAAGCTGCCATGAGATCAACTGCAGTGTTCTCACTAATGTACTGCTGGAGGATGTCCTTACTGGAATCAAATTATGCTATTATGAGAAATAGTCTTATTTAATGAGAATATAATTATTTTTATTGTGAGAAGTAACAGCTGCAATATGAGTGACAGAGTGTGTTAAGGAGCTGGCTAGCCAGGTGATCTGTCTGAGAGTCCTCTTCTGAACGCTTTCCTCATGATTCAGTGTCCCCACTGCTATGCTAGGACTGTGATTTCAATGGCTATCACGGAATTTTGGCAAGCAGCCAATAAACACGCTATGAATCATTGAAAATAATATAAAATGTTCTTCAAAAGCAAAACTGGGGAGGTAGGGTGGACATTTGTGGCCTAGTAGTTAAGATGCCATTTGGGATGCCTGCATCCCATAGTGGAGTACATCTATTTGATCCCTGGCTAGGCCCCAAGAGGCAACAGTAATGGCTCAAGTAATTGGGTCCCTGCCATCCATGTGGGAGGCATGGATTAGGGTCCTGGCTCCTAGCTTGGGTCCATGGCCGTTGTAAGCATTTGGAGGGTAAACTATGGGATGGGAACTTGCTCATCCTGTCTCTCTGCCTCTCCAAATAAATAATAATAGTAATAGTAATATAAATAGATGGGGAGAGGATAAGGAAATGGTAGTAACTGCTAAAGGGCTAAGCCAAAAGTAATTTTAAAAAGGCCTCTTGTAAATATAATAATGTGTAAATGCTCTTTCAAAAGTTGTTCCCTACCATGAAATAAGAATACAGGATGTAAAGTTAAGTTTGAGTTTCAAATAAGCAACAAATGATTTTTTTAGTATAAATGTATTCTTTTTAAGACTTTGGACATACTTGTACTAAAAATTAAGGCACCTTGTATTTTTTCTGCTAACCCTAGGAAGGTGGTCACCCATGCTCTAAATGAGATTTTCCGTGAATAAGATTTTATTTTCTTCCCCTGGATGCTCTTATGCATGATATTCCACTGTTAAACCATTCCTTTGAGTTAAGGGACAATATCTAAGATGTCTTTGTCTAAATGCAAATATATCACAATGATCACATCTTAGTTTATGCAGGACTTATGTTCTGAGTCCCTATTATTCTACTGCCTCCAATATCTACAAAGAAAGTCTTTTGTAAGCTGTAGGCTTAGTTCTGTTTGTTCATTGTATATTCCCAATCAAGACAGAAGCTATGCTTAAAAGCTTAGAATGACCAGCAGGGGGTTCTGGAATTATTTTTGAGGTCATGGTCTCAACTTTTAGGGTACCTTGTCTTTTTAGTCATTTTGTGCCTCCAAAGCTGCAATTTTCACTTGTATTGTCACACATTTTTTTAGTTTCCTGTGTCTGGTACTATATCAAGTGTTAAGGATACAAAAGCTAATAAATAATGGGTCATGTGTCTATGTGTTTGTAGTCAGCAATATCAATATGACCGCACTGCTATAACATAGGGGCTACAATGGAAGTAGAGGCTGGATGCATCGGAGTATGTGAAGTAAACCCTGCAGCTAGATGGGGAGTGTCAAGGAAGACATACAGGTGAAATTTTAATAGCATTCAATATAAGTAGGGATTGGTCAGATAAGAGGAGTAGCAGAAGAAGGGAGGGACCCGGGAGGAGCATGATGCGCTCAGAGAATTGCAAGAGAGGGTTATGCTGAGATCTAGGGTGTCAGTTTGGGGTACAGGGTGGAGAGCATTAACTCTGGAGTAGTAGGAAACAGATTATGAGGATATCTCTGATGTGCTGAGAATTCTTCGCAGGCTCATCCTGTGAGGCCCGCTGCTGTCGGCATGGGTGGGGTCAGCACGAAGCCCTGGAGACAAGTTTCAGTGAACTTGTCTACTTTATTCCGGAGCAAGCGCACCTTTTAAAGGGGGGGAAGAGGGGGCATAGCTAATTCAGGGCAGCACTAATTCTATAGGATAGAGCTGATATTGGCTCTGCTATGCTTCTCCAATCAGCTTGAAGGTCACATAGGCTGGTAGCAGTTTACCTTATTGGTAGGAGGTGGGAGGTGGGGGGAAATGTGCCTGGGGCTCCCACCACCTGCCAGCAGCCAGGCTAACTGCATGGGCTAGGCAGGCAGTCTCACGGGATCACCCTCAATTCTTCATCCATTTTTCCTATGTTAAATTTACTAGGCCTTTGTCTCACTTTTTCCTTTAGAAGTTTTGTATCTTTTTCACAGGGACTAGAGTGTTGTTTTAATCTCTTTGAGGGGAATCATGTGTCATCATGCTTGACTCTTTCTGGTCCTTCATTGGTTTGGAGGATAGTATACCCATAAAGTTTAGAGGTATTAGGTAGGAGGTTAGAAATTTACCCCATGTGTATGTGGAGACAGGCAAGAAGCCTGGTATTTTGTACTTGAAAGTCCTGCCCAGACCCTGATAACCTCCCAGGTAGTCCCAGCCCTTCCCCCAAGGAAAGCTCCCAGGAAAATTCTCAGTACCAAATGTGTTACCTGACCTGATAACATGGGGCAATGAAACCTTCTCAGATGCCCTAAGGAAAGCCCCCCCTACTCTGCCAGGGAGCCAGCAAATCTGGGAAGGAATTTGCTAATTTTCACCCAATTAACCCCTTCTTTGTCCTGGAGGAGAGAGGGAGGTGGGTAAACAGACTCCCTTAAAAACCTAGGGGGACTCAGCCCTCTGCTCTCTGCTGAGCCACCTGCCTGGCCTCCCCAGGTGTGTTCTCTCCATTCAACCATTTAACCTCATTCTCTCCCAGCCTGAGTGACTGGGTGCTCTCTCTCTGTCCCTTCCATTCTGATGGATGCCCTAGCCCCAATAAAGCCTTATCACTCCACTCTCTGTCTCATGCCTGAATTCTTTCTTGCATGAAGACAAGAACCCCACAGCTTCCAAGGACTTTCTTCTGGTGACAGAGGTAGGGGGTCAGGATTTAGTTTGGTTTTATTGGTTGGATTGCTGGATTGGCCTAGATTGCCCACATAACATTAAGAAAACCAAAACCGCTCTCCAAATGTTAGGTAGGAAGTCAGATATGAGCTTATGTGTGTGTGACAAAGGTCTAAGGAGTTGACATCCACATTCGAATCTCAAAGGCATCCAGATAACCTTCCAGGTGCAGCCCAGTATCTGCACTTCAAATGCCCTACTCCTTCTACCTGATAACCATCCTTCCTCTAAGGCAGGGTGACATCAGCCAGGCTTCCTCCTGTCTGATAACATCAGGGGGAAAACTCAGAAAGGAATTTTTCGTATTTTTTTTAACTTTTATTTAATGAATATAAATTTCCAAAGTACAGCTTATGGATTACAATGGCTTCCCCCCCATAACGTCCCTCCAACCCGCTACCCTCCCCTTTCCCACTCCCTCTCCCCTTCCATTCACATCAAGATTCATTTTTGATTCTCTTTATATACAGAAGATCAGTTTAGCATACATTAAGTAAAGATTTCAACAGTTTGCTCCCACACAGAAACATAAAGTGAAAAATACTGTTTGAGTACTAGTTATAGCATTAAATCTCAATGTACAGCACACTAAGGACAAAGATCCTACATGAGGAGTAAGTGCACAGTGACTCCTGTTGTTGACTTAACAAATTGACACTCTTGTTTATGGCCTCAGTAATCACCCTAGGCTCTTGTCATGAGCTGCCAAGGCTATGGAAGCCCCCTGATTTCACCGACTCTGATCATATTTAGACAAGGCCATGGTCAAAGTGGAAGTTCTCTCCTCCCTTCAGAGAAAGGTACCTCCTTCTTTGATGACCCGTTCTTTCCACTGGGATCTCACTCGCGGAGATCTTTCATTTAGGTTTTTTTTTTTTTTTTTCCCCCAGAGTGTCTTGGCTTTCCATGCCTGAAATACTCTCATGGGCTTTTCAGCTGGATCCACGTGACTTAAGGGCTGATTCTGAGGCCAGAGTGCTGTCTAGGACATCTGCCATTCTATGGGTCTGCTGTGTATTTCACTTCCCATGTTGGATCATTCTCTCCCTTTTTGATTCTATCAGCTAGTATTTGCAGACACTAGTCTTGTTTATGTGATCCCTTTGGTTCTTAGTCCTATCATTATGATCAATTGTGAACAGAAATTGATCACTGGGACTAGTAAGATGGCATTGGTACATGTCACCTTGATGGGATTGAATTGGAATCTCCTGGTATGTTTCTAACTCTACCGTTTGAGGTAAGTCAGCTTGAGCATGTCCCGAATTGCACATCTCTTCCCTCTCTTATTCCCACTCTTATATTTAACAGCGATCACTTTTCAGTTAAGTTTCAGCACTTAAGAAGAATTGTGTATTGATTACAGTATTCAACCAAAAGTATTAAGTAGAACAAACAAAAAAAATACTAAGAGGGATAACATATTAAGTTGCTCATCAACAGTTAGGGTGAGGGCTGATCAAGTCACTGTTTCTCATAGTGTTCATTTCACTTTAACAGGTTTCCTTTTTGGTGCTCAGTTAGTTGTCACCTATCAGGGAGAATAAGTGGTATTTGTCCCTTTGGGATTGGCTTATTTCACTCAGCATAATGTTTTCCAAATTCCTAACAGGGATCACTTTTCAGTTAAAATTTAGAATTTTTCGTATTTATATCCAAAAAGTCCTTTGTTCCAGGAGGAGAAGAGGGGAAGCCAAAGCCCATCTCCTTAAAAAACCCCGGCCTCAACCGGACTGTGCACTCAGCCCTCTGCCTCTCTGCTGAGTCACCCGCCTGGCCTGCCCAGGTGTATTCTCTCCACTCAACCATGTGATCTCTCTCTCCCCCAGTCCGAGCAACTGGGCACTCTCCCTCATGTTCTGTCTGGAGAGGTGCCCATCTGTTCTTACGGATGTCCCTGCCCTAATAATCTTTGCTGTTTGCTTTCCACTTACTCTCTGCCTCACGCCTGAATTCTTTCTTGTGTGAAGACAAGGACCCTTGCAGTTCTCCGGTAACACAAATACTTTCAATAGCTTTTACTGGTTTTCTTGTGCTTCAATATTCAATTATCAGATGGTGAACTTCTGAAACTTAAGCTTATAACCCACTGTGGAAACTAGAAATTGGATAGATTAAGAGGACTTTTAAGGAGCCAGCCCATAGCCTATGCAGTTCACAGTTCCTGTTTTCCTAGAAAGCCTTTGCCTAAGGAATGTTGTCGTGCTTGAAGATGAGTTTCTGGAGTGCTAGCTCAGAGAAAGAGTGAGAAGAGAGGCATCCATTGCTTCTAGGGAAGACATTAAAAAGTGGGAGGGATTGAACTTCTAGGGGACTGTAGTAGGACTCAGTGGGATGACAATGGTTTTTATGTGGGTTGGTTTGCTTGTTTTGTTTTGGGCAGTCTCTGTTTGACTATGTCTCTTACTCAGATCTCTTCCTTAAGGATCTGTTAGGAAGAGAGTTGCAGATTGGTGCCTCATCACACGGAGTGCCAAAATGTTAGGAAAAGAGGCGCAGAATAGAAAGGAGGCAGTGTATGAATTTACAGCCAGACCAAATTTATTCAGAGAAAATAAATCCGTAGAGGTGGGTGACCAACTGCCTGTGTGCACACTGATGGAACAGGGCAGAAGGCCTGGACCCCAGGTGCCGGGCCTTTTTTATTTTAGGAGGGCTGGGGATGGGGGTGGGGTAGGGGGAAGCAGGTGGAGGGAAATTCCTGGAACTGGTCTTTCAGGTGGCTGTGGGGGTTGGGGTATGAAGGCAATAGGGTGTGAGACCCAGTTGAGTTTCAAGGGCAAGGAATACATTCCAATGTTTATCTCTTCTGGGCATGAGGAATAATGGCTGAGGCTTATGTCCTTGTTCCATCAGGATATGGTTGATCTACCTCAATAGGTATGACATTCACACAACTTCTGTTAGTGCTGACTGACTGATCAATTGTTTTTTGCCAGTGCCTTCAGGGCATAGCTTGCTCCAGCATCTGACACTATTAAAGTCAGGGATTTTTGCCCAGGTAGTCTCTGAGGTCTCTGACCACACTAGGGCTCTACTTAGCTTTCTTTCTCTGAGTGTTTTCTGTTAAACTTCTGAGGGTATGTACCTTTTTTTTTTTTTGTGGCTATTACAAAGTTAGCAGCCTCCTTTTAAGTGCTCACCATCAATATTTCCATTGTTTTCAGTAATGCCCCTAGGCTTGAATTCACTCCGCAGATAAAATCCCCTTAGAGAGAGCTATAAGGTTCTCTATTCTAATGGCTTACCCATCTTCCAGGGAAGATTGTGGATGATACTTCTCTGGAGTTGGGGTCAGGGAAGGTTCAGACATTCCTCAGAGTGCTAGTTACTCACTAGGAGCAGGCCCTAGGGATACATAGTTTTGTCTGGTGTCCTCAGCTTTTCCTCCTAGGTTCTTATGAGAGTGTCAAGGCTAGGCTGATGGGTGCCCAGTCTGTGGTAGATACTGGAGTTTCTACTCTCTTAGCGGGAGTTTGGTGGAGAAAGGAAGCTATAGAATAACTTCTTCCTGGAACACAGTTTCTGCAACACAAATCAGAGGATGGGGGCATATCTGATAGATGGAGGCAGACTGCCCCCTTCCAGGCTCAAACCATCACCCTAGCATGGGAGTTGGGCCAAGTTTTCTTGGGCACACCTGCCTAGAATAGTGCTTCTATCACACTGAGCTGTTCTTACTGAAATTTATTATATTTTCTTGAATGAATGTTTCTCCATTTGTAATAGAACCTTCGGAGAGTTGCCAGAGACTTTGTATGGTTATTGCTTGAAATGTAATACTCTTTGGTGATGGTTGTATTGCTGGGGAGATGAACCAGATTGCCATTTGAAAGGGTTTCATTTAAAAATATGTCATAGCTTCCATCTTGAGGAAGAACCATACTCCAACCTCTTTTGTTTTGACCATTTTAATTTTCATAGCATTATAAAAATGCAGCAGTGGTCATCAATGTAGCTTGATCTTTACATACTTCCTGAATTATTTTCTTGGGATGAATCCTCTGAAATTTCAAAGAGTTCTGAGCAAGTACCTGACTGGATTCTCACTGATGAGGGTTTAATTCACCAGGGCCTGATGATGAAAAAAAAAAAATCACCTTTTCTTAAATTCTGATACTGATTTTATGTAATAACCAAAAGCTGAATCCTTGGTTCCTCCAAGTTCAAAGACTTGATCCCTTCTACAAGGCCCAATTCTTTCTGCTTTATTTGTGAGAGCATCTTTAAGTCTTCAGGTCGCTTGGATAGCAAACCTTGGTTTTGTCCTTCCCACTTCTAGACTTTCTCTGTAAAATCTATTTCTCAACTCTTCTTCCAGTTAGCTTATAACACATATCTTAGTCAGAAGACATAATAGAGGCAGACGGTTAGCCTAGTAGTTTATCTGTGTCCCATATTGGAGTACCTGGGTTTGATACTCAGCTCCAACTCCTGACTCCAGCTATCTGATAATACAGATCTTGGGAGGCAACAGCTGATGTTGCATGTAATTAGACTCCTGTCATTCACATAGAAGATCTGGTTTGAGTACCAGATCTGATTTGACTTTGGCCCAGCCTAATCTTAGTCATTGTGGGTATCTTGAGGACTTAATGGATAAGATCTCTCTCTTCTCTCTCTCTTTCCCTCCCCTCTGCCTCTCAAGTAAATTAATTAATTTTAGAAATAATAATGCACAATTTCCATCAAAAGAATTTCCTCTCAGGGGCAGACATTTGGTGCAGTAGTTAAATTGCCCACATCTCATGTCAGGGTGCCTGAGTTCAACTCCCGGCTCCAATTCCAGTTCAGCTTCTTGCTGATGTGCAGCCTGTGAGGCAGCAGATGAAGATGGCTCAAGCACTTGGGTCCTTGTCACCCATGTGGGAGACCTGGACTGAGTTCCTGGTTCCTAGAGTTGGCGTGGCCAGCCCTGGATATTGCAGCCATTTGGGGAGTGACCTAGCAGATTGAAGATCTCTCTCTCTCTCTCTTTTTCTCTCTCTCTCTCTCTCCCTCTCCCTCTCTCTCCCTTTCAAATAAAAACAAATGAATAATTTCTTTTTCAAAGTATTGCTTCTTTCTAGATCCTGCAAATTGAAATATAGACTCCTAAAAGTAAAATTTCTTAATTTCCTCTAAGGACATTCCAGGTGCTGATCATATTTACAAAATTTTACCCTTTATTAGGTATTTCTTACTACTAGAAATGTGCCACAGTAAAAGAAAACAATAAGAAATCTAAAATAAGGACTGTATGCTCTTAAAAGTATTTAGATTGAGGTGTGATTATGCTTTGTTTTATAATTGACTGATTTCATTGAATAGCTAAATTCCTTGTATTATTTAAACTCCCCAGAACTTACTTTTTTTCAATCTGTCATACTTACCCTTATTTCCTTTTACTAAACTATTTCAACTGCTCTTTTCTGCAGTTTACGTTTTTAAATTATTGAGGAAATAATAATAATAATAATAATATATAGCAATGATCTTCACAAACACAGCCTTTGGGCATTTTGGAACCCATTTAAAAACTTTCTATGTCCATTGATTAATCTGTCATGTTACACTTCAAAGTCTATCCCTTTTTCCCGAATACAGCATGCCCAGTTTCTCTCCCTGTTCCTGCTTATGCTGCTTCTCCCATCAGGATTGCCTCCCTAAACTATTCCCTTGTGTTACTTCTAATTAAATTTCTTTTAAAATTTTTAAATTTATTTTTAAGGTGAACACATTTAATATATTTTGTATATACAGACTTAGAAGCATAGTGACACTTCCTACCTTACCTTCCCACCCGCCCACACTCCCACCCTTCCTAATTGTTTTTCAAAGCATGAGATGATAACAAGGAGATGCTAGCCTTTCCAGATACAAATATATTTTAAATGAGGTAGAACTAAATGAATGGCTCAGAAGAGGAAGGTGATAAATCTGGATACATAGGAATTTTGTGTATGCAAAATGAAAAGGTTGGATTTCCCATGTGGTCACACATTTGAAAAAAGCAAAGTTGTCGTTTTATGTCACCTTCGTGTTAGGAAGGGACCCCTACTTTTCTGCACTCCTGTTTCCAACAGCATAGAGTAACCCTTTGTATTACATTGAATTGAGTAACCCTCCTGGTCTCTCTGGCTCTTTTCCCCTTACTTCTTTCCTCCTCTCCTTTGTGCAGTGTCTCTCAGGACAAACGCATTCCAGTTGAGTTCTATTCTACCTTATCACTCTGGGGAGGACTGCAGTTGCTCCTGATTTACCAGAGTTTACTGAGAAGTTTTCCTAAGGGAATATTAGGGTGGCAATAGGCTAAATTGCATCCTACCATTTCACTTTATTTTTAATAAAACTGATTTTTAAAAATCTGCATCTCTTCGATAAGATCATGTATTTAGAAGTTAGCTTTGAACTTCGGGGCAGAAAAGGAACATGAGTATTTGTCACTCTAAAACCTTAGTTCCAGACCCAGCCATTTAAAAAATGAAAAAGTAAGTGATAGTTTACTCCACTAATGCTCAATCCCGCCCTTACATGGTAAAGATTTTTACCACCATTTCTTAATGCTATCCATTGAGACCGGCATTTATTTATTGGCATATGTTTTTATACTTTTCATTGTGTTATGTGATCTTCCCCAGAATGTAAACTTGTTGAAAGAAGACAATATATTTTTGTCATCTATGCACCCCTGAGAAGCTTTCCAAAGTTGTTGATTGTGCTAAACAGTTCTTGGAAGATGATTGCCAACTAGCTCTTGATACAGTGACTTCTTTTAAATAATGATATTGGATTTGTTTTCAGTTTCCAGTTTTCAAACTGCATTTCAAATGACATGACTTACTTATTTAATCTTTAAAGATTCCTATGAGATGGGCAGAAGAAATCTTATTTCCATTTCTTAGATGTGACAAAAAGATGCCCAGGGTCCTGGTCCTTTAAAATTACAAAATCCAGTCCTCCTAATTCCTCAGAGATGATGCTTTCATCTTGCCACGACTGTTGTGTATGAAAGTGAGAACCTCAGGTGACCTTCCTGAAACGCAACTAATCCTACAGCATTAGAAAACATGACATTTTCAAGGCATTAGTTGAAATTTGATGTGAAATTCCATCTGACATGTTTGAAACAGCTTTAATTATCTAATCAATTCAATAACAGAATATTTAAAGAGGCAACAAAAATCACTGGGCATAACCAATTTCACCCATAAATCAGACATTTTGCACCTCAATTTTCACTCTTCAGTTCGGTTTTGTGAACTAATTGGTAACACTTGATGAAAATTTAAGATGTAGACAGGCTTTAACAGGTGGAGCAATCACATCTTCAGAATGAAATTAATTTATACACACACACAAACATACACGCATATTCATATCCTTTGATCCTGCCAAGCAAACAGCCCCCACAGTGTGGTTAGCTGCAATTATGGCTAAGTGTCAGAAAACGATTTTGGCATATCATGGGGCCCACAGGAATCACAGCAATCTCTCAGTTCTTGGTCTTCTAAGCACGTTTCAATCTCATGTGATTTGTCTTTGCAGGTTTTTCTTTTTGCTGTTTTGTTTGTCAGAAAAGTAATTTGACTACATCCTGCAACTCTCTTTGTGATCTGGGGATGTAGTGAAAGCAGCTATCTTGCAAGCTGAACTAGAACAAAGTATGTCAGTATGATTTATAGGAACGGCTGTGACTCTGCTACAATGAGCAGACAACTCCATACGTGACTGTGTATATGCACAAATACTTTCTCACAAACACCAATTCCTCAACTGCCCTGAATTTTTAAAATACTTCTGTAATTATAGAATTATTATGAATGTATGAGCAGAAGCCATCTTTGAATCCTTTGTGACTTCTTCTTGACAAATTTTAACATGTTTTTTCTGGCTTAAAATTATAAATCAAGCATAAACTTCTTTAAATTTAGAATAGACTATGGAACTGTCTAAGTCTGGTGACATCAATTTTTTTTTTCAAAGTATATGAGATATGCGATATGTGCTAGATAAGAAAATGCAAAGCTGGTGATAAGTCCTGATGGTTCATGTTTCAAACAGTATTAAATAAAGAAAAAGGATTGTATGATGAGGTGTTCTACTCAGCTTTTCAGGAAATATGAATTAAAAGAAGGCACTGAATATGATCAGTCAGGTAATTGTTTAATTGGAGCGATTTCAGATAGAAAATGATGTATGTTTAGCAATATAAGTTTTCAATACTCTTTCTGTCTTTCTAATAATCAAAGCCACCCAGCTTGACATCTGCATGTTATTTCAAAGCAAGATTGGAGATGTGTCATATATTCACAGAAAAGAATACCAATTCTTTTTCATCCTTTCAGAATAAAAATGATTATAAATAAAACATGCTCATTATAAAAAACCAAAATAACCAAACTATAAAAAATATAAGCCAAGCAAATAGTACGTGAAGTCCTACAGTCAAGGAGGGCAATTGTTAGTATTTTGGCTTTTTTCCTTCCCCTATTTACTCCTTAGTTGGGGAAAGTTGTCTCTAGTTACAAGACCGTATTGTTAGCCAAGCCTTACTGACTGCCCTCCCTGCTTCTCGGCCTAGGAATTCAGCTCAGCGGCTCCATCAATCAGTGTGAGCCACAAACCTCATCTGGCAACTTATTAGAAGCTTAAACTCTTGGGTCCCCACAACAGACCTCTTGAATCAGAATCTCTGGGGTGGGGCCTAGAAACCTGTATTTTAGGAAGTGTTCCAGATAATTCTGAAGCATATAAAAATCTGAGAATCATTGGTTTAGGTACATGCCTCCGCATCCCCATCCCAGGAGCCTATCCTTTTATGTTAATGTCACATTTCTAAATACTAGAATTTGGGGGGGATATACTTGAAATTTACCAGTGTTCCTTTGGTAGTGCTTAATGTTATATTGCTGTTCAGGAATAACTGTTTCCTGCCCTTGCATACCAGAGATATTTTGGTTTTAGTCAACACAAAATATTTTTGTTTGCTCACATCTCTCATTTGTCCCTTCCATGACTCACTGGCTACAGATTGCTCATCTCATCTCAGTTGTTGTAGACATTGCTACCCACAGTATGTGCTATCAGTTGTGGCAAATACAGTGTTTTCACCTTGATTCAAATTCAGTGTTACCTGTATACAATGCATCGAAGAGCAAATGGTTTATGTAATGTGTCACATTTATTTTTAGTGTGGGTAAGAAAAGAACTAGGGTTATGCCTCAATATCAGAACCAGATATGCATCAGAATTAGGTTATCTATGAATTAACTGGATTTTTTTTGTATTGGAAGATAAGCTTTTTAGATTTGAAAACATATCCTGCTCTGTTGGAAGGTGGATGGAGCAGGGAAAGTTAGATTGTTCCCTGTTTAAGAATGAGTTGGCTAACTTGGTATGTCATTACATATGATACATTACAAAGGAACAAAGGGAAAACATTTTTCTGAAAAAGATTTATTTGTTTATTTGAAAGGCGGACAGAGAAAGAGGCAGAGATATTCCATTCTCTGGTGGCCACAATGGCTGGGGCTGGTCCAGGCCAAAGCCAGAAGCTTGCAGCTCCATCAGGGTCTCCCACATGGGTAGCAGGGGCCCTAGTACTTGGGCCATCTTCTACTGCCTTCCCAATCACATTAGCAGGGAGATGGGTTGGAAGCAGAGAGCCAGGCCTCAAACATGCTCCAATATGGGATGTCAGTGTCACATGTGGTGGCCTAACCTACTGCTCCACAATTCTGACCATGTAGGAAAATTTTTGAGACTGATAGACGTGATGTGTTTATTATCTTGATGTGTCAATGTTTTCATGGTCATGAACTCATCATACTGTACAATTCAATTACATGCAATATAATGTACATCAATTATACCTCAATAAATGTTTTAAAAGACCTGTAAATTAAAAAGTTTATTTATTAGAGAGACAAAGGAAGAACAAGGAAGATACAGAGATAGAGTCAGAGACAATGAACTCCCATCCATAGGTTCACTCCCCAAATGCTGACAGCGGCCAGGACTGGGCCAGGGCTGAAGCCAGGAACTGGGAACTCAATCTAGGTCTGCCATGTGGGTGGCAAGAACTCAACCACTTGAGCCATCACTGCTGCCTCCTAAGGTCTGCATGAACAGTAATCTGGAGTTAGGAATTATAGGTGGGTATGGAACTCAGGTACTCTGATGTGGGATGGTGGCATCTTAATTGCTAGTCTAAATGCCCCTCCCAGGGGCCAGCATTGTGTTGTAGTATGTTAAGCTTCCACCTGCTATGCCACATCCCATATGGGTGCCAGTTAGAGACCTGGCTGTCCTATTTCTGATCAAGATCCTTGCTAATGTGCCTGGGACAGCAGCAGAAGATGGCCCAAATGCTTTGCCCCTATACCCACATGGGAGAACCAGAAGAAGCTCTTGGCTTCTGGTTTCAGCATGGTTCAGCCAAGCCATTGTGGCTTCCATCAGCAGATAGAAGATTCTCCCTCTCTCTCTCTTTCTCATCATCTCTCTGTACTCTTTCAAATTAATAAAAGAAATTTTAAAATTGCCTATCCCAGCCCCATAGTTTTTTAGATGTCTCAATACAATTTGCCTAGTTATAAGGTTTGCAGATAAATATTATTGGCTCTAACTATAACTCTTAGTAAATTTTATCTCTTTTCCTACCATCCAAAAAACAGAAAAATTGGGCACAATCTGGTGGCTTTTCTAGGTCTATTATTATGATTTGAAGTATTTCTGATATGCAGTGAAAGGCAGACTACAAGTGATCTTAGCTAACTCCACATGCATCCCAAGTCCTTTCTAGCATGCTGAGGTTGGAGGAAAGGCTAAAACTATACACCCACCCTCTGCAGGAACTGGAGTTTCAGATAAGATTTAGGTTTCATCCATCAGATACTGTTTCATGAAATTTTTATTAAAAAAAAAAGAACAGATGGAGACAAGTGGAGTGTGGGGGCACAGGATCTGGAGGCAGCACATGAAGTGGTGATCTCCTAATCTGTAAGTGGCTTCCTGATCCAGCTGCTTCCTGTCACAGTGGGGGCAGTGTTCCAGTCGTGTCAGGGTTAGTTTTCTCTTGCAGTCAGCAAAAGTGCAAATGGAGTCCCGATTTATTATCTTCCTGGAGTGGGTTGGTTGCTTTTTTGATCATAACAGCGTTAGACTGGTTCAGAGGGTGAGGAGCAGGTCCTAGGGACTTAACCTAAAGCCTACTCCTCTAGCTGATCAAATTCACTAAGTACATAATTCTCTACTTAAAACCTTTTTCACTTCAGCTGGGAAAAATGGATTCTGTTGGTGTCAGTCCTGAGTGATAAATTAGTACCAGAAGTGGTGGTAACCAATAGAACATAAAAAGACCCAAGACTTCATGTTGTGTTTAAAGGCTAGTGAGAATTACTCAAATACTCACTTCTACCATCAGAAATAGTATGCCTAATGATGGCCAGGATGTGGAAGAGACAAATGACTGCTAGGGCAGACCAATATGGGGCATGTGAGGAAGAAAAGAATGTTGGAATAGGTTTTAATTTTATTATTTATTTATTTATAAATTGTGCTTGTAGGGAAAAAAGAAAGTGATAGGCTTGGCATTTAACATTTTCAGCTCCAGGACTGTCTGAGAGTTAAGAAATTTCTACATTGTCCTTAGAGGATCTTTCAGGTTTTGGTAGCCTCAGGGCTAATTTAGATGGAAATCAGATGGAAAGTCTGCTGGTTATTAAATTTTAATGTGGGCTTAATTTACATTTTCCCTCTATTTCTCACACACTTGAAAACATTGCCTTAGCTGCACTCCATTCATTGAAATGGCATCATTTAGAATTGGATAAGTCTACATGCTCCAGTCCCCTTCACAAGCCTTCCCAAGTCTTCCCAGACAGCTGACGCTACCTTTCCTTCGCCGGACAATGTGGATCTTGCATTGCTTGAATCCTCTATACAGCTTGTCTCTGGCATGTTCCATGCAAAGGGATGACAGTTGTCTTGAAGCAACCTTACTACTTATTGTTTTCACACCGATAGTCAGATCCCTGCATGACCAAGGGAACAACTGCAGTACCACTCCTTAAAGGAAAAGTGTATAAATAAAAGGAGTGAAATCATTTTCCTAATACATTTTTAGCAGCAGAAAACTGGAGATTATATGTGGGAAATCAGTTTTGGAGATAATAAATCAAGGCCTTGAAACAGCTGAGTTCATTGATATGGATACAATTGCCAGAGATTTGGGATTCAGTGTATAACTTGCATATCTGAGAATGTTTGTTTGGTCTGAAGGCTTACTAATGTTAGACTTAATGGTGACTTAGACAAAAGAAAATTGAGTTGCCAGAAATTCCTTAGTATTAGGAGAAAGAAGAAATACAAATCTCAGGGATTAGACATGTTAAAATGGGTTTGACATGTGGGAATAGCTCAATGGCCCTAGGACTATGTCTCTCAAAAGTACTCAAATCACTGATAAAAACATTGATGAAAATAATTTTGACAAGCTCTGAATGTCTTTTATAGGCCAAAAGTGAAGACAAAATTTGGTGCTATTCAGTCAGTACCCAGCTTTTGATGGGAATGATAGAATTTCATATACCAAAGAACAATTGTGGCAACAACTATACTAGAAAGACTTAGCATAGTTACCTTAATGGTAGAAGGGAGGAAATGGTTTGATGGCAGAAATGTTTATTGATTGCTTATTGATCTTGGAGTGCTAGAAATGAAATGGCAGCTCTCTGAACCTTCAAGGCCTTTGAACATCCACCTGACCCCAAGCATCTAATCATGCCTCCCCACAAAACCCCAGACCTAAGTCAGTTCACATAATCAAAGTCCCTAGAGTGAAATGGAATCATTGCTTATCCTTCCTGCGATGTTAGATTCTTTCTACTTTATTACATCAAATGATTTCTGCCATAATTATTCATTCTGCATCACCATTAAGTCCAAACTTTTAGTCAACCAATGAAAGAAAGACTTCTCAAAACATCATAAAGGGTGGACATTTGTGCAGCGGTTAAGATGCTATTTGGAATGCCCAGATCCCCAATCAGAGTGTGCAGCTATGAGTCCTGGCTCTGTTCTGAATCCAGCGTTTTACTAATGTATACCCTGGAATAAATATGTGATGACTCAAGTGGATGGATACCCGCTACCGATGTGGGCTACCCAGGCTGAGTTCCTGGCACCCAGCTTCAGCCAATCCTGGCTGTTGCAGGCATTTGGGAAGTAAACAGGCAGATGGAAGAACTCTCTCTCTCTTTGTCTTCCCTGTACCTACCTTTCTGTCTCCTGGTGTCTCTTTCAAATAAATAAAAAGAAATGAAAATTTAAAATTAACCATATGTACATACTGCAAATCTTCCTCCCCCTGCTGAAAATAAGGTAACAATGTATGGCATGAAGGATACTTAGACCTTTTAATGATAATTGATGCTGCTTGTGAGATAACACTAATCCATGGGAATCCAGCTGCCACCATAGTCTACTTATTATAATTTTTTTTTCAAATAAATGGAATTTTGGTTCCCCTCAGGAAGTTTCTGGCAATCACACACACACACACACACACACACACATATGTTATTTTTCCAATTCCTTAGAATTATATATTTAATTACACACACACAGTAGAATTCACACATGTTATTTTCTCTGCAGCAAGTAATTTTTCTCCCATTGAGAAACACCTATTGGTATGCTTTTAGACCCTAACAGAAATCTGGTATCTAATTATAGACTCCCTCCCCCTAAATATTTGTTAAAACTGAGCGATTTCTCATGAGCTGAGTGGTGTCTGCTTCACTAAGTCATAAATTAGGGCCCCTCCAGTAGCATTGCATCCTCAAGTGGACATGTAACATCTGTCACCAGGCTTGTATAAGTCCTTCTGACGCACTCCATTCTTCCCTCAACCCACTCCCAGGACCAGATGGGAAGTTCCATATGACTTGAGAAAGAAAAAAAATTCAAATCTGTTTATAGATGGTTCCTCATGATATGTGGCATGAGCTGGAGGTGGACTGAAAAAGCATTACAGTTTTGCTAAGGGTGTTACTAAAAGACAAGAAAGAAAATCCTCCTAGTTAGGCAGAGCATACAGTGATATATATAATGGCCTATTTTGCTTGGAATGAAAGATAGATAAACATATGTGTATCCCCTCTCCCAGTGGGCAATAGCTAACAGCTAATTTGTTGGAAAATATAAGCTTAGAGGATTGATGACAAGGTAGATGGACCTCTTGGATGGACCCAGGAGCTGAATCAATGTCTCTTATGACTGCTTTCCTAATGTCCATTCTGAGATGAGGGACTCAAACATCAAGCATATATGATAGTCACTTAGTAGATCAGAGAGAAAAAATCTTTCCCAGCACCTCGAGTATTCCCTCAATATGCTAATGAATAAAGTGGCTGTGGTAGCATAGGTGGAGATTTTTATATCAGCTAAATGACATAAATTTTCTGCTACCATAGTCAATATGGTTATTCATCAACCAAGTGCCCGACCTTCCCAGAACAGAGAGTAATGTCTAGGTGGTTCCATGGTAGATACATTAAGTGAAGCCCCTTCCATCATGGACAGAACAGCGATTTTCCTCATTGGAAATGGACTATTCAATCTGGATTTAGATTTGCTTTCTCTGCTTATGCTTCTGCCAGCAAACATCTCAGAATTCACTAAATAGCTTATTTATAGTATCCCACACAGTACTTTTTCTGAACAAAGAACTAATTTTATAGAAAAAGAAATAAGGTATGTAGTTGATACATATGGGATTCACAGGTAATATTCATCCAGAAGCAGTTGCCTTATACAATGATGAAATGGTCTATTGAAGACTCAGTTATAGTGGCATATAAGAAACAATTTCTTGTGAAATTGGAGTGCTGTCTTACAGATGTGGTATTTACTCTGAGCCACTACCAACATATTTCTCCCATAGCTGGAAAACATGGAGCCTAGAAACAAAGTGAGAAACTCAGGAATGGCATTTTTTACTTATACTAAATGACCTACTTATAAAAGAGCACTTCTTGGTGCTAACATTTTCAGTTACTCTGGTTTGTAGGTACAAGGATCTAAGAAAGGATCACATCCTTCAGACAGTGCCCAAATTTAATAAGAAAATCAGACTATCAACTAGTCATTTTAAGAAAGAGAGGTTGATGCTGCCTGTGTTGACCATCAAGGGGGAAACAGTGGAATGGTTTTGTTTGGAAAAGTAGGTATGAAAAATACCAGGGTACTTCAAAATGTACATGGAAGTTGGAATTAAAGATAAGTGTATCTGGTGCAAAAGGTTTTGAAATCCATGCATAAAATTTCATAATATGAATTTTTAAATATACTCCTCATATATATATATATATTCTTTTGTAGCAAAATAAATTTATCTCTAATTCCATTCCTAGGAACTTTTTGAAGCACTCTCAGGAGTTGTATATAGATGCTTAGAACACATGAAGTGGTTTTGTAAGCAAAGTTTTCAACCTTCTATATCAAATACTTTTAAACCATTTTCCCCAGACCATAGTACTGTTAGGGATTGAGACCTGGTGTGGATTACACCAATCAGAAGCATTTTTATGATACATTGATTAACAATTGAGTCGCCTGGGAAGTTGTTATGGCTGTGGGGTGTCCGTTTTGCTTATACGGCTAGAGGGTGACAGAAGTGATATGGTTCTTGGGTCACCAGCTAAGGCATCATCATTTAGAATGTGGCTCCCTGATTTAGCAGGTTCCCTCAGAAGTAGATTTCCTGATTACAGCAGAGGCAGTAGCTTTAAGAGCTGTTCAGATTCAGTCTTACTCATCTTGATTTTCTAACACTTAAATTCCTACCACAAATACTGTGCTGCTTAGATGAATTGGCATGGATATTATTTTCTGTAGTCAAACCCTGTCCAGCACACCTTCTTTTCAATTTGGAGTTAACAGTTGGATTTTTTCAGAAACTTTCACAAATTTCAACCACCCTGTACTATTTGCTTGAGAAGGTGAATTATGTAAGGTTACTTGCAACTTCTTTTAATTTAGAAAATGTTCTTCAAAAGTGCTCTAATATTAAGACTTTTTTTTGTTTCAGAATTGATAAACATTTGTTTACTAATTTTGCTTCTTTCTTAAAAGTTACTTACAATGGAAAATAAGAGATATTGGATAATTACATTAAAATCTTGGACTGAATTTTTCTAAAGTTATTTTAATTTCAAACTCAGTTTACATTATGTTGCTCAAGCTGGCAAGCTGTAACCATTTCTTGCCTATTTGGGAATTCCTTGAAATAGGAGAACAGATTCATCTAAATTTAAAGATATCCTCTCCAGTGATGTCAGTAGATTAGACTTTTTTCTTCCTCTTTTTTAAAAAAGAATTTATTAATACATTAGATCATCAGGATCACATAAAATGCATGATAATTACTACAACACAATTTTCATGTTAATGTGCTGATATTGATACAGAGAACAGATTATATGTAGTTCATAGATACAACTCTAAAAATATTATACTTCCTTCTCTCCTTCCATCTCTCTCTCTCCCTTCCTTCCTTCTCTCTTCCTTCCTCCCTCTCTCCCTCTCTCCCTTCCTTCTTTTCTTTTCTTTCTTTATTTCTTTTCTTTCTTTCTTTCTTTCTTTCTTTCTTTCTTTCTTTCTTTCTTTCTTTCTTTCTTTCTATCTCTCTCCTTCCTTCCTTCCTTCCTTCCTTCCTTCCTTCCTTCCTTCCTTCCTTCCTTCCTTCCTTCCTTCTTCCTTTCCTTTCCTTTCCTTTCCTTTCCTTTCCTTTCCTTTAAGGCTTCAATATATGAATTTGGAGTGGTGGCTGAGGACAGTTCAGTCCATAAAGATGGTGACTGACAGCCATTGCATTAGTGCAATAATTTGGATTTGGGAACTAACTATTTGGACATTAAGAAATGCATGTAAGTCCATGACAACAATATACTAGATTTAGTCTATGTGGCAACCTGGCAATTTCTCCTGGGTAGAGTGGAGAGAAATGACACTTGATAGGGAAAGGTATAGAATAGGGGCTCCTGGCTCCTGGCTCGTGGCTTTGGATTGGCACATTTGGGGGGCACAGTGTTGGCCTTAGCAGCCATTTGGGGGGTGAACCAATGGAAGGAAGACTGTTCTGTCTCTCTCTCTCTGTCTATAACTCTACCTTTCATATATAAAAAAGATTTATTTATTTATTTGAAAGGCAGAGTTTCAGAGAGGCAGAGGCAGAAAGAGAGAGAAAGAGAGAGAGAGGTCTTCCATCTGCCA